>NW_024609835.1:149691160-150311479 GCF_016920785.2 Ixodes scapularis | reverse complement strand
ATCACCCTAAATAGCAGGACATTGAGGCACCCTACTGGCGGTCACAGCTGAGTGCGTAGCTGATCAGTGCTTGCTGACGGCGAGATTCAACAGTCGTTTCGCAACGTGCATTCCACACCGTCAAGGTTGCCGGCCTCGGGAACCTATACTTGCTAGCTCGTTCTGAGCCTGGGGAACTGCACTCAAATATGGCGTCCACTAAATTTCCCCTATTCGTATGTAATGTCCATCCTTGGGGATTTCTATTTTCTTTTTTTTAGTACAGATGGTCATTTTAATATTTGCGGCTAAGAACACACATAAATCAAGTTAAAAATATTACCTAAATAAAACCTTGCATATATATATACACACAAAGAGTGGAGCAGATATATCTGCCCGGGCAGCTGGAGTTTCAGTTGAGACAGGAAACGTTCTTTTGTTTTATTTTTATTGTAAGTGTATCTTGTCTGTTAATTAAAGATGACCCCCACCTCTTTTTTTCTTCGTTTTTGTAAGCTAAAGAACGGGTAGAAGTCAAAAAGGCAACAGTATCAACCCGTTGCGCGTTGCATTCCTTGTAGCCTTTTCTTATTTTCAATCGCGTCTCCAAACCTCACTTTCTGGAAGTGTAAGCCACAACGACGCATGAACCAAAAACACCTCATCGTGACCATCCCTTAGCTGAAACCATAGCTGGTTTCTCTGTCACACTTCTCTTCGCAATAACATAAAAGCCCACTAATATGCTTCTCCTTCAAAAAAAAAAAATCATGAGAACAGGAAAGCTTATTGCGTCATACAATTTCTGCCATTTTGAAAAAAGAAAAAAGAAAGACAGCAATGCGAAAGTTTTTGTTCGTCCTGCGGATTGCTCAGGTGAAGTGCCGACGTTGATTTTGGTGACTGACAACGACTTCTCCGTTGAATAAACGCTAATCAAGTGACAGCGGATCTCCTCTCAAAGATACACCCGGGAAGAGAGCTTCCCGCGCTACCGGTATGGCGACTGGCCCCGATGAGGTCATGCCCAGATTTGTACGCCCTTCAATCCATAGACGCACCGTAACAAACGTCGCCATGTCTCCGGCCATCCAAAATATTAGTCTCTTGCAGCTGTCACCGACGTTGACACCCGGAAACGGTTGCCATCTGCACGGAACTCGGTGCAGCAATTCGGAACTGAGCAGAGCACCAATAACTGCACTTACGCTCGACGGCAGCGAACAGAAACGACGAGCGATCAAACAGTTCGAGAGCTGTAACCGCACGATGTTTGCTATTTTGTACGGAGAGGACAGCGTCGGTAATCGGAGCACTTTCCCCGTCCGTATCCGAATCGCCTCTGTCTCGGCGGGGCTGGCGGCGTGAAGGGCGGTGGACCGTGCTTGGATAATCGCCCCTCATCGTCGAAGACGTCATTTCCGCGTTGCGAGGTCCACTTGTGCGAGGCCCCAGATAAGCGGCATTAAGAAGGTCACGGACCGGATGGAAGGCGGATGCTAGTGAGATCTCAATTCAAGCTCTGTGACGCCCGCCATTTTAACGCTCTATGGGCTGGGTTGCACGAGAAAAAAAGCGACACAATTCTCCGACACATTAGGTTAGGCGACCTCATGACGTCCCGTTAGTTTGTGGCGTCACGTACCTTGACGTCAGGTTAGAGTGTCACTTGACATCGCGACGTCACTCGATGTGACCCCGTGACGTTACGCGACATCGCTGTCACATGAAGTCATTATAACACGTGACACCGAAACGTTCGGTGACTTTAAATCAAGTTCGGGTGTCGTGTGAAACCATAACGTTAAGCGCCGTTCACACTCTTGCGACCGAGTAAGACAGAGAGACCAGACCGGTTTTTAAGCCTTTTGCGACTTCTTAGGACCGGATGCGATGCAGCGGAGCTGGTCCTAAGAGATCACAAGAGGCTTCAAAACCGGTCTTGTCTCTCTTGGTCGTACTCGGTTGCAAGAGTGTGAATGGGCCTTTATGTGAAACCCTCAAACTGTGACGCTACGTCACATCATGACGCCACACACACGCACAGACACAGCATCTGTCCAGCTCACACTCGACACATTTTGTGCGTGTCCGTGTTTATCAGATGTTATCGAGACATGCTAAAATTTTTTTCATGCGCCCTACCAGCGGCCTTAGGTCGAAGAGCACTTCATTGGCCCCGTGACGTCAACCACTATAAACTAGGGAAGCTTTATCAGGTTTGACGGTTTCGTACATTTCACGCAAATATCGTCGAAATCTGGTTCCGCTGAAGTTGGACTGTTATGCTCATGCACAAAAATTGAGAACGAGCAAACGCCACCTGGTGAAGGAGGTTAAAAAGCTAACTAAACAATTAAAAGATTATAGGTATGATTTTTAGCGCATGAATATTAGTAATAGCTTTCTAAACTTTTAATGTGAACTATCGTATAAATTATTTTGACTCGCATTTCAGTACTTTGTATAGACCGACACGCGGCTCTAAATTCACTCAGTGGCGCTGCTATCTACACGGCACATGTGCAGATGCTTCACTTCACGCGAATTTTGTTTCTGCGCATGCGCACTGCCCACGCCTGGTGTGGGTAAGGGCGGATTTGCTTGTGAACTGGCTGTTGATGTATTGAAGCCGGGCAGCACTTCTGAAATGTCGAACGTCGTCGAACTGTGCCAATAATTCGAAGGTCCGGCGGACCAGTCAAATCTTCAGGCTCGAAGTCGAGCCTTAGTTTCGACATAAGTTCGCGCCGTTACTAGCGAGTTTTAGTAGCCCGTGTTTCCCGCTCCGCGAAGCCGCTCCGCTACCCGGAACTCTACAGCCAAGGCCATCGGCGCGCAGGCGCAGTGGCGGTTTCTTCGTAGCGGAGGACTAGCGGATGGGGGAAACACGGTCTACTAAAACTCCCTATTGTATGCCGAGAAACTGAGGAAGAGGAGAAGACGAGAGTGCGCGGGAACGTTTGAACGCCGAGCTCTGGTTGGAACGATTAGTGGGTAGACCTGAAGCTCTACCTGCCCTTGTCTCCACTGCACTCGTAGAACACGTTAAAACACGGAACTCTGGCGTCCGGCGTTTGGTTCTCGCATTCGAACGCGTTCGGCGAGTGCAGTGGAAACATCGGCAGCTGGCTTTGGGTCTACCCACTAATCATTCAAACCAGAACTCGGCGGTCTGACGTCCCCGCAAGCTCCTGTGTCCTCCTCTCCTTCAGTTTCTCAGCACATAATGTAGACTAGATGTAGACCCTTCCAACAATCGCCTGCTGCGCGCTGCTATCCTTGTCAACTGGGCTGTGGAAACCATTCTGGGCATTCGGAGTAGGCTACCTTCTGAGGAATATCAGGCGCCCTGCATGCGTCCGCAACCAATATCACCCAGAATAATTAATACGTGTGAAAACTCCCTTCTGCCTTGAAGTTACCGCCTACACTCTCAGAAAAAAAGGAGCCAAATGAGCAAAAAAGGGTTCTTTTCGCTAAACTAGAACCGATTTCGGGGAAGATCCTTTAGAAGCGTGCTTTCTCAACCAAAAGCACCCCTCGCAAAGTAAAAAAAGAAATGCAGAGCTAGTTTCCGGCCTGGAGAGAGCGAAAAGGGTTCTTGTTGCAGCCAGGAAAGAGATAAAGCGATCTTTGGAAAAAGGAGGTCACTTAAGTCTTCTACCGGATAGAGGGACACAATGACCAGGCTCGAAAGGCTTCGCACGCGAGAAATTGGGTGCGCCATTCTGTGGAAACAAAGCTGCCCGTGCGAGCTGTCAAGTCCTTGAAAGCTTACAGAGGTGGAATGTCGTAGTTATTTACCAAGTCGCGTTGTGTTGTTTACCACACCGAGATAATCTTCGCCTCGGACCACAGATGAAACAGGCTTCGATGCCTTTGACTCCCGGGCCACCTGCTTCAGCGGTTTGAACACTGGCGTTCGTTTGCAAGCGTAACTGCTCGCCGTGTTTTATTTAGTAAGAAATGTCAGTATAAAGCTACTCTTAGGTACTCATTTGTATAAACCAAACGGGTCATTGAATTAAAGTTTATTTGAAGAAATCTGTACCTCCGGAAATCGATTGTGTAGTTTATTTCCCCCAACCCCCAAAAAATGCATACAAATTTTCAAAGGTGCAAAACTTCGATGAATGAGCAACACACACAAAAAAGTGCATGTTGCGATGAATGAGTGATACGGTGATTAAGCGGCGTCGTGTTTTTTTTGTAACAAAAGCTATTTTTTAACTTGCTTTCGTGTTTAAACAATATACGTATAACTGCGCGTGTGAATGAAAAAAAAAATAGAACAGAGGAACGTTTTTTTGGTTTTTTTGTTTTAGTATAGAATGCAGTTGTCCTAGCTTGTGGTCATGAGTCATGACACCACCCGTCTCCCAATACGGCGCCTCTGATTGTTTCGCGGCACGCGTCGAGCCGCAAAAATAGAGTTGGGACCCATCCGCGAGGGGCATCAAAAATCCTGCTGCGCGGAAGGTTCAAGTGATGTGTTGCAGTCATCTTTATCTTCAAAAATAAATCAGTCTGTAAATGGTGGTTTTTCGATTTCAAGGAGCAGTTATGTCTAGAAGGATACCCCCGAAATAATCCCATAGGCATATTCTATAAGTGCGTTTTGAGTGAAGCAAAACTAAACTTCGATATGCTGTGCGTTCAAATTTATGTGCAGTGTAAGAAATGAGTGCTCCGTCCGCCGTTGAACCCCGCTCGCTACTTTGAGGTCGCCCACCAAGAGTTAGGAGAATGGGATGGCATGAGGAAAAAACAACAACACAGAAACGTGGTCGTTGCTGTTCTCGTAGTTTTCGCGAGCAATATGGCATGATAGGATGCAGAACAAATGGCCTCGGACGAAATGGCCCTGGACGAAACGGCCCCGGACAAAATGGTCCCAAGTGCAATCCCGGAGAGAATGGTCCCAAGTGATTTTTAGACACTCATCTTTTAATAAGGTGCTACTCTGAAGTTCTGTTAAGTACATTCAATGATCTTATAATGCAACTTTTGCAGAGACTATAAAAAAAGAAGCTCAATATAGACGCGACAATGTTGTAGAAACACACACACAGGGCAGGCACCTGTCTCGTGCGTGTTTTTCTTCGACTTTGTACCGTTTATTTTGCATTCTTTTTCATTATGCCGATCAACCAACTAGCCCAACAATCTATTTTACTGTTTGATACAACTCTTTCCGATCTCCCGCTCGAAGCTTTAAATTGATGCCGCACAGTTACATTTTGTGAACTTGATGTTTTACTTTAAAGGAGTTCCCTCTTCTAGCTCTGTTGAAAAGAGCTACAAGAAGACGTTTTGAGTGAAGCCAAACGTAGCACACATTTACAACTAGTTTCTTTGTGTAATGAAATGTTTATTTCACAAAAAAATGTATTGCATTATACGAATATTTATCTTTTTATATGTTGGGATTGTACCAATTAAAGCTAATAAAAATAAGGAGCGAGAAAAAATACGAAAAAAATTTATTTGAACCATTTTGTCCGAGTTTTCTATTCGAAAAATTTTGTCCGGGGCCATTTTTCCGGTTTTTGGGCTGGTTCTATGTTTTCGATTCCCATTTCTAGTGTAAAAGGGATAAGCGGCGCCTGCACGCCCAGCATTTCCGTGACGTGGCGCTTAACTGAGCGAATATTTGTTCAGAAATGGCAATCGACGGTTCGGAGGTGGCTCCGATTGGAAGAAAAATTCTTTGTCAGCGACATCAATTCGCTCTCTCTGATTGATTTATTATCACTTCTCCTTCGAGTTCCAAAATAGGCTCGATTATCATTCAATCTTGTTTCCAAGCCCTCTATTTTGATAAATTCCTATAAAAAACACGTCACTGACCGGACACTGAATCATCGAATCTAGGTGCGTTGTCGTACTGCCGGCACAAAAGTCGCTCAGCCACCAAATAGGCCAACACGCGTTGCTCAACACAGTGTGTTGATTGTTTCCGTTGCCGGAAGGTGTCACGCCGAATCGAGAATTTCGCTCTTGTTTATTTTGTGTTTATTTTTGGCAAGAGAGTGAACTGCCAACAATTTTACCGGCGGCTGACGGACATGCTTGGTGACGTGATCGCCGTGTTTCCTGGCAGACAAGGACGGAAAAGCGATGACATCTGCATATTGTCACGAATGAAGGTGACGAAAAGCCGAACAGTCTGAAAATAAAGATTTAATGGGCGAACTTGTGCCAACCAAAAATAAATAACGAAAGAGCGTCGAGGTAGCAGAAAAGCGGGCGGCGGTTCGGCGGCACTACGGAGCGCTAGCGAAACTGGGACTGACTCGACAAGGTCGCGGGCAGTTGCTTATCTACCGTGCGTCACTATCTCGAAAGTTCGGCAAGGAAGGTTCGAGCGTCGCGCTCTCGGGGCGAGGATGAACTGGCACTTTCGAGAATAACAAAGCAGAGGGAAAGTTACGTCTGCTGCGAGAATGACCGGGAATCTTCTAGAAAACCGTGACCGAGCGTTGCCTTCTCGGCTCTGCGGGTGGCATTATCCCCCCTTTAAAAGTGCATCGCCCCGATGCAAAACGAAAGGAAAACGGAAATGGCTAAAACAATTACGGCGAAACAAAACAAACATGCAGTTTCACAATCCTAACGCGCGTAGAACGGCTTGAGTCGAACAACGTGGACGACTTCGGGTCGTGGCTGGCGGCGTCCTGATGGGCGAGTTCCGTCGGGGAGCACCTCGTAGTTCAAGTCCCCAAGGCGGCGGATGACCTTGTAGGGTCCGAAGTAGCGTTTTAACAGTTTCTCGCTGAGGCCGCGGCGGCGAATGGGTGTCCACACCCATACCCTGTCTCCGGGCTGGAACTCCACGTCGCGGCGGCGAAGGTTGTACCGGCCAGCGTCCACACGTTGCTGGTCCTTTATTCGAAGACGGGCTAGCTGGCGTACTTCTTCTGCTCGTTGGGTGACCAACTAAGCATCGTCGGTGCCATCATTTGTCGGTGCCGTCGTTCGTCGGTGCCGTCGTTCGTCGGTGCCGTCGTTCGTCGGTGCCGTCGTTCGTCGGTGCCGTCGTTCGTCGGTGCCGTCGTTCGTCGGTGCCGTCGTTCGTCGGTGCCGTCGTTCGTCGGTGCCGTCGTTCGTCGGTGCCGTCGTTCGTCGGTGACGTCGTTCGTCGGTGACGTCGTTCGTCGGTGACGTCGTTCGTCGGTGACGTCGTTCGTCGGTGACGTCGTTCGTCGGTGACGTCGTTCGTCGGGTCGTGAGGCATCACGGCGTCGGGCATCGTCGTCACCTTTCAGCCGTGCACCAACTGAAAAGGTGTAATCCCAGTGGTTCCTTGAACCGCCGTGTTGTACGCAAACGTGATGTAGGGCACCACCTCATCCCACGCCTTGTGTTCCACGTCCACATACATCGAGATCATGTCGGCGATGGTCTTGTTTAGTCTCACCGTCAGCCCGTCAATCTGCAGGTGGTATGCCGTGGTCCGGCGGTGGTCGAGGTCTGCGACGACTGGGGGTCCATCGTTGACCTCGTTGGTTGCTTGATCTTGGTTGGCAGAAATCCGAGTTCCGGGTTAGCTCTTGGTTGCGGCGACTTTATCGGGTCTTGCTTGTGTCTTCGTTGGGTCTTCGTGGGCTTGGTGTTGGACTTGCACTGCGGGCCCTCGGAGGAGTACGGTGCAGGGAAATGCGTTACCCCGCACCTCCACCAGAAATGTCACGAATGAAGGTGACGAAAAGCCGAACAGTCTGAAAATAAAGATTTAATGGGCGAACTTGTGCCAACCAAAAATAAATAACGAAAGAGCGTCGAGGTAGCAGAAAAGCGGGCGGCGGTTCGGCGGCACTACGGAGCGCTAGCGAGACTGGGACTGACTCGACAAGGTCGCGGGCAGTTGCTTATCTACCGTGCGTCACTATCTCGAAAGTTCGGCAAGGAAGGTTCGAGCGTCGCGCTCTCGGGGCGAGGATGAACTGGCACTTTCGAGAATAACAAAGCAGAGGGAAAGTTACGTCTGCTGCGAGAATGACCGGGAATCTTCTAGAAAACCGTGACCGAGCGTTGCCTTCTCGGCTCTGCGGGTGGCATTAGAAATGTCACGAATGAAGGTGACGAAAAGCCGAACAGTCTGAAAATAAAGATTTAATGGGCGAACTTGTGCCAACCAAAAATAAATAACGAAAGAGCGTCGAGGTAGCAGAAAAGCGGGCGGCGGTTCGGCGGCACTACGGAGCGCTAGCGAAACTGGGACTGACTCGACAAGGTCGCGGGCAGTTGCTTATCTACCGTGCGTCACTATCTCGAAAGTTCGGCAAGGAAGGTTCGAGCGTCGCGCTCTCGGGGCGAGGATGAACTGGCACTTTCGAGAATAACAAAGCAGAGGGAAAGTTACGTCTGCTGCGAGAATGACCGGGAATCTTCTAGAAAACCGTGACCGAGCGTTGCCTTCTCGGCTCTGCGGGTGGCAATATTATCTTCGCCAGCGAACCATGGTTCAGGCAGCTCAACGGCACCCCAGAAGATAAGCCGTAATGTGTTCAAAAGCGACGTTTCGGGGGCTAATCTGCTCACCACTAGGCTGACAGTTCGTTGGGAACGTCATGCTCGTTTGACCAGTGAACCTTCTGCCTTGCACCATGTGATCACAACCGCAGAGAAAGGTGTCAGGTGATAAAAACCAGGCGACTAATTGGTCCGGCAAGCACGTAGCTTCCACCGCGCTGTCAGCTTAGCGGTGAACAGGAATGGGTCGCTGAAGGTCACTGGAGCCAACAGGATCTAGTTGTTGTTGTTTTGTCCGTTTTTTTATTTTTCCGTGTCTCCGGTTTACGATGGAAGTTCTTCACCAGCTCGCCTGTGCTTTTACCCTTTCTTCGGTAGGATCTAGTTTCGTTGCTCGAGGGAGTGCCACACTCGCTCGTACGAGTGGCGGATCGGAACAATGTTTGACCTCCTCTCCCTTTGGGTTTGAAGCTCTAGAAGGAAGTACCTTCCTCCCTTTCCTCTTAGCCATCACTTGCAACATGTCAGCGGACATGAGCACATGGACGATTGGAGACATCTGCTGGTGGCTTTTTGAAAACGAACTGCAATCGGCCTGTTCATCATTTCAAGGTAAAACTTCTTCTAATCAGGCAATATTTATAATTTATCTTGAAAATTGCTATAAGTACAGTAGTGCTCAAAATGGCCGGAAATTGTTTGATGCATAGGCAGAATAAGTAGGACAGGGGGCGGCTTCTTATTAATTAAGCTACTTGTCGTTTGAAATTTGTTTTTATGCTATTTTAACTTGGAGTTGTCCAAACAAGCACGTTGCAAAAAAAAAAAACATTATTTTACAGTCTTGTATGTTGAACTACACAAGAAAAAAACGTTTTTGAAGCGAACACTGATTTCATTACTACAATACTGACTATATATAATATGACAAAATGCTGAGTTCAAGCTTTCCGCCAGAAAGATCTCAAGAACAGAACTTCGAATTTACAGCGCGAATGAAATGAGCAATGATATCTCTTCGTAAATGTAACAACGTATGTTACCGGGCTTTAATTAGCTAATGTATCCGTATTTATGGCCCCAATAAACGTGAGCGAATAGGTGCTGTAAACGTTTTGTTTTTTGACCGGCCAGGGACATGGCACTCTGAGAGCCAATCACTGCAATTTACGGCACCGCTCAACTAATGAGGCTGCCGAACATTTGGTTAGACCCAAAGATGCTGTCTGCGACATCAGGGAATGCAAAACGTCCCGCTTGCTTTGCTTAATGTAACAGCGCAGATTGCATTTCTTGGTCTAAACGTATGTTCCGCGTCGTCATTCGCTGAGAGGACTTCGCAGGTTGCAACGATTGGCTCTCGGAGTGTTGTGCGGAAATCGACAGGCGCGAACTTTTTGTGCATTTTGTGTTTGCACAAATGTGGATGTATGTTTGATAAAAATAACTGTTATATTTGGTCCTATATTCAGTGCTGCAACTATTATGTAAATAGCTTACATGCGTAAACGGCGCATCAACGTAACAAATTGTTTTTGTTTTAGGGATTCGTTGATACTCACAAATGTGAAGACGCCGTGAGTGCTCGCCGTCATGTTTTGCTCATGAACGAAGAGATAACTAAAGCGCCCCTGAACGTCGACTTGATACAAGACCGCATGATGCGGACGTTTCAGTCTTGCCAAGAATGGATCCTCAGCGATGCTGGAGCCCTCACAGTCCTTGAGGAATTTCCGGCAATGACGATTCCCGGAATGGTAACTCAATATTATCTTCTTTATATTTAGTCTTAAAGTTTCGAGATTTTTACAGATCATCAGGACTTCAAAAGTTTCTTACTACCCGTTTTATCGCCTGTGAATGAGATAAGGGCTTTTGATACGTGCTAAATTAAATAATTTTACCTCGTAATAAGGCTAGGCAATCAATTAGTTAACATTCCGATTAATTAACTATTGTTTTACTCTGAATCAAGTGAGTTTAACAGGCATATTGGTTGGATTTAGAGTTACGAAAAGTCTTATAAACAAAAAAGTAAAAAGAATATTCATTTAATTCTTTTTTTGTGTTTATAACACAATTGTCTCTCATGGCTACTTAAGTGTTTTATATGATTATTATCTAGAGTGGTTTTGAAGTTTAAATAATAACGTACAAATATTTTATTTTAAATGTTTTCCATGCTTTTCTTGTGTATGAGCACAACGGCAAGTTGATATTTGAACTTGTTATTGTACAAATATGTACATATATTTTATTTGAAATGTTAGCCATGCCTTACTTCTGTATGAGGCACAATGACAAGTTGTTATGTACTAAGCCTTATAAGACGTAGTAAAAACTTGTCAAAGAAAAAATCGGTTGTTCTAGGCCTTTTCTGGACACAATATCTTTCCTCGAGATCAGCGCGACCTATAAATTGATTAACTAGTCAATATAAAAGAAAACGTAAATCGAAATTATTTTAATTGACGCCAAGCCCTACTCCACTATAGTGACAGTAAGTGGTCGTTTAGTTAATATATATATATATATATATGTGTGTGTGTGTGTGTGTAAACAATCATTGTGTACAAATTCATAGCGCATAAATGTACTTTTGTAAACCAGCAACACTGTCCATTCGTTGTTTATTTTTCAGTTACTACAAGACGTTAAACTGCCGTTCGGCAAAGACATCCGGAGGACATGGGAGCCAAGATTGAGGCATTTACAGCTTCTACACAGGTGCTCCTCAAAGGAAAAGAACGTCACTCTGAACCTCGAAGAGCTGCTTGAAGGTATACTTTAGTTGGTGTTTTTGTAATCTAGCACAAGTTTCAGACTGCGACGACGCAGAGGTTTACCTTCGTCCACCATAAATATGCTGGGTTAACTTACTACATCATTACGAACTGATGACCGCTTATCGGGGCCATTCGTTTAAGACAGGGTTAACTTATACTCAGAAACAACTTCTGCGGCGTTTCTGAAGTGAAGAGTGCATGTGCATAGCCTTGATTGCTTAAGATGCGCGGGCGTTTTTAACTTCGACTACACATTGCCAAAAAAGTTGCCAAGTCACCCCCGAGTATAGTGCATTGTCACAGATGGTAATGCAAACTTGTCAGGGTTATATCTTCAATATACGAGCTAGTAATATAAAACATATCCTTGCTTTATTTTCTAAAAATAATATAGAGGAAATATAAGCGACTAAAGTCAATGACAGGTTAAGAAAAATCTAAAAGAAGAAAGCCGATGGACGCTTGAAATGGAGAGAAGGTTTCTCCTCTCCCCTACAAGCTTCTGTCCGCTTCCTCCTCTCCAGCTCGTAGATTTTTTCTTAACCTGTTACTGACTGTAGGGCAAGAAGGATTAAATATGGGTAGAACGAACGTTTCTAGAAACATGCTTAAAATTCCTGTGCATCTACTTCCCGCAGAACACTCGAGAAGCCAATCACACCAATCCACGAAGAGAGCTCGGCGAATAAAAAGGCCAAAGCATGTTTAGACATATGAATGAAGCGAGAGATGTCACTGAGCATGGCGGTTCACGTACTGACTTCATGCTCAGTGTCACGTTACAGACTTCATTTTTAAGTCAAACATATTTTCAGCTTCTCCATTGGCCGAGTTTTCTTCGTAGATTGCATTGATCGGCCCCTCGAGTGGACGCACGGGCATTTTTAAAAGCAGAGAAAATTCGGTGGCACGTTGGGCATTGTTTTACGTGTGTACTGCACATATATTGTAATTCATTGACCTCCGATCTTCTTCCTTTACTACTTCTTGGATGGAAAGGGAACGCTTGATGCTGCGTACCTTTTTTCGCTTTTACACATTGTTGTAGCGAAGGGGGCTTCGAAGGGGACGCTTCGTCATCCGCTGGTCGCGCTCTCTAGATCGCACTGATTGACCCACTAAATGTTTTGAAGGAAATCATATCTGCGGGTATGTTTTAGAGCGTAAGGCTAAACGAGAAATAAAATGCTTAGTGAAACCTATACAATTATAATTGATCTGAAAGCGCGGCGAATGAGCAACTCGCAGCATAATAATACAGAGGAAAATACATGTGTTCATATTCTTGCTTTCTTGTTGTAGGAAGTCCGGACACTGATGCCACTCATCCATCTCCAGGAAAATGAATTTGACAACTTTTTGGACGGTGTCCTGACAGTGAGCGACATCAGAACGACAGTAGAAGCTGTGTGCACATTGCTGGCAGTGATACCCGTCTCGTCTTGAAACTGTTTCGAATTTTGTTAGCTTTTTTACTGCGAACAGAAGAATCAATTTTTGCTACTCCAATAAAGTATATGATTGGACATGATGTTTACTGTTCTGCCTGCCATCTAGTTAATTACGTACAGGAATGAAGTGTGTTGACTCTGGCCAGACTGATGTTTGTCAACCTGTCGAAAAGGCCCAGTGCTACCGATTAATGAACAATCTAAAGACACTTTGGTTGGTAGAAAAAAATGCACCTTGTAAAGCAAGAAATACGAAATACGATTTACTAAAAACTAACTAGGAATGTAAAAAAAAACTCATTTGTCATAAGAGAGGGTTAGAAGTACAAAATATGGTTTACTAAAATAACGCCAACATAATCTAAAGAACTCGGGATTTATTAAAAGAACCAAGGAGGGTTCCAAATAAAACATGAAATAGGGTTCATAAAGAAAAACCAAGGAAGGAACCGTAAAGAACCTCGAAATAAGGTTCATTAAGAGCACGAAAGAGGGTTCTGGAAAGAACCCAAATGGGGTTCAATAAGAAGAACCAATAAAGGATACGAAAAGAACCCTGAAATAGGGTTTATTTAGAGCACCAGAAACGGTTCTGGAAAGAACCTGAAATAGGGTTCATTAAGAGCACCAGAAACGGTTCTAGAAAGAACCCGAAATGGGGTTCATCAAGAGCACAAAAAAGGGTTCGGGAAAGAACCCGAAATAGGGTTGATTAGGAAGAACCAAAAAAGGATCCTAGAAGAACCCCTAAATAGGGTTCGTTAAATAGAACCCAGAAGCGTTCTGAAAAGAACCAAAAATAGGGTTCATTAGGAAGAACCAATAAACGATCCGAAAAGAACCCCGAAATAGGGTTCATTAGAAAGAACCCTTTTTGTGGGTTCTTTTCTGCACCTTTAAGGGTGCCGCCCATTGGACAAGCGAAAGAACCCTAAAAGGTGCTAGTTGGCACGCTTTTTTCTTAGAGTGTAGCCTCTCCCTTGTAGGTGGTAAATCTTGCCGGTGCCGCACGACAGGTAATTTGGGGATTTTAAGGTGCATCACGCAGCAGTGATTTTCCAACGGCAGACCGGCAGAGCGCTAATCTATATCGAAATATTCAGGGACTGTGGTAGAACCCTCGATCCCGAAGTTCTGCTTCAAGCTCCAGATAATTATAGGGTAATTTCATTTCGTTTAAAATTTTAGACGGACGGCAAGGTCAGCGCTAGAAAGAAAAGAGATAAAGACAAACGGGGTCCTTTTAACTTGCTGCCGTATCCTCGCTCTTCCATATGGACTGCTTTTGGTTTTCAATTAACTGTGGCCTCACTAATGAATAGGAGCACTATTCCCGGCTGTCTCATTTTAGAAAGAAACACAGCTACGTCTGGTAATTTCACAACGTATATTCGACCCCTAGAGTGACTTCGACGAAAACTTTGGCTAGATCGGAGGCACCAATTTTTCCGATACATTTACAAAATATCGGTTCGCAAAACATTTCACTCACTTAGAAAAATTAAACAAGAAGACACAACAAAACGTGTTGGAATGCAGTGTTTATTCCCGACAACATGTGAGATAAACACGAACATTTTACCACATGATATAATATATCAATGCAATTCCGACGCCGAGGATGATGAGAACAACTATTTCAAAATGGAATTCAGCACATATCGTGCGTGATTTAAAATTATAATTTAACGGTTATATTGTTATAGTACAGATGACACCAGGGAGACTCGCCGAGGAAAAAAAGGTACACTGCCGTCCCTTTAAGCCTTCGCGACACCAGATAGAACGATGTCGTTTCGACCCTCCCTACATCACTCGTCCCCAGTCTATCATATTATTGACACTCTTTGGATAACGACGGACACACCCCATCGTTGTTTAAAGGGATGCTGAACCGATATGTGAAATCTCATAATTATTGCCCGAGCGGGCTTCACGGGATGGTACTGCACCTAAAACGATATTCCATCAGACGGATGGGGCCCGAATTGTTGTATTTCTCTGAATTAAGAGCGAATCCTCGGCCGGAAGCCGCCGGCGCGAGCGAGTCCTTCTGAGAGCAGGCTTAGCGGAACTGACGTGCGCATTCTCGGCGCCCTAAGCACCCCTGGTGCCTCCGCGCATTCTCCTCGTTCGTTGGTGTTCGCCTTGATTCTTCGCTCGGCGGCTGTTCTCAAAGCGGCTGGTACACTAACATTAACAAACGCCACCCGGCTTAGCGCCTGGCTTGGCTTGGCTCCGCATGTCTTTTGAGGCGAATGAGAATGCGCACGTTACGAAGCGAGCTTTCCACGACGCTCACCAGGGGTCGCGTAAAATTGTATTTTTTGTGTTTATTCAATTTTATACGCCTTCTCGCTCAAAGCAGCGTATTTTAGAAGTAAAGGACATGCTATGTATGCCATTGCGACCAAGAATTTCCACCCAAAATTTCGGTTCAGCATCCCTTTAATAACCAAAGCAGTTTGACGTTACAATTGTATCCTAGGTACACAGAACGGCAATATTATAGAGAGCTAGAGAGGGGAGGGAGAGATGAGAAACAGGTTACGTAAACGGGAGCAACAATGGAAACCAGCGCGAGGGAAGTCCGAATGCAGAGCACGCGAGTTGGCGTCGTCAAGCGAGAGCGCCAAGAGGGCTTCGCTCGCTTCCTGATCCGAACCGGTGTACGGACAGGGCGCCTTTCAAGATCAAGGCACGCACCTTCTCCTTAGTAATATTATTCTTGAAACCAAGCAGGAAGTGCTGTTTTCACGCGTGCCTTTTGCTTTGTTGTTACTTACACGAAATCTGCAGAAAGGAAAGCACGTAAATTGCCCACATCGTTGGCTGAACATTAGGTATAGTATATTGTTAGCATAGCCTGATTCTAAAGCAGAAAAAGAAACTGTTGAGAATGAGAGGTAGCTAGAGAGAATAAAAAAGAAAGGGAGACAAAAGAGAAGGGGAATATAAGAGTGATGTTCTGGATACCATACGGAATTTCGTTTATCCTCCGCTTATCCTCGTTGCATCAAACAGACTAAAGCGGTCCAGTTTTTTTTATGTCTTTCTGACGATGCAAGCGAATGCAGTTCTAAGAAAAAATTTCCGTGAGTTCACATCCCCAAATAAAAAAATAAAAAAAGACGCAGCAATGAAAAGTAAAAGCCAAGCTAATTTAAATTAATTTATTTCTGTTGGTCAAGCCCGGCAGGGCACTAGAGGAAAATGGCATTTCTGTCTAGAAAGCGTTCATGAGGAACATAAAAAAATATGTTAGTCCCCCAGTTTGAGAATTAAATCTGTGCAAAGGACGAGAAACCAGGTGAAGAAAGACTCAAACTCGGCGCTGGTTCCCCACCACACAAAAAATATCCAAGGAAAAGAAGACTGGCCACTTTACATCAGGGGTTTCAATAAACGCTCCACACAAAAACAAAAACCAACAAGAAATTAAAACACAGTGAGAGCGCGGGCGAGCTGGAGTAAGTATACCATTTTGTTAAAACACCTGGGTTCTGGGGGAGAAACTCTTGTAACAACCAAACGCAAACGAGACAGGGAAAGAAGTTAGTCAGACGACGTATCAAACCAACTCTCACGATTTTCTTTCCAACTCGTTTTTGCCGCTCTTATTTTTCTAAAGTTCCTTCTTTCTGTTAGGTAATTTCTGACCATTATCTTTTTTCCCGACCTACCGCTTGATCCACGAATGCTGCCTCTTCATCCTGATTTAAAAATTTAGCAAGTGTCTGAATTGACGATAATATATCCAAATCCAATCTTGACGGCTTTACGTTTAAACAAAACTTGGGCCCCTTGCCCAGGAGCTCTTCAGTCTTTCTGAATACAACTTCCTTACATGGGTTTATAAGAAAATGTGGGACACATTCAAACAATCGCTTATACGTGGACATGAATAAACCCTTCACACTTCTGCCACCCCAAATTTCCAGGCACTATCTTTCCAAAATTCCTTCCACAAGCGTTCAACCTCTTAAAGCTGTTCAAAACATGTTTCCACTTTACGTACCAATTCCTGTTGAAATGGAGAAAGTATCTGAGAGATACTTTCTAGCATCTGTATCTCTGTATCGAGATACATTTGAAAATGTATTTGACTCCCAGTAGTGAAATTGACTTACGATGTATCGCTTGAGTCCCGATACTTTGCCAGATTTAGGTATCTCGTTAGATTCGTTGCCCTTTTTGAAGGTAAATTTAAAGGATAATGGGGGATCGGTGGCCGAGTCATTCCATTTTCGAACGCACGAGCTTAAGGAGGTGGAATTATGAGCTCCGAAGGAGCGGCGATAACGGCCCTCGCCGGCCGTGGTGATACTGTTTTTCCCGGCTCAAGTGAGTACAGGTTTTTTTTGCCCCAACTTCCATCAGGTGATTTAATGAAGAAAGCGGTCGTCCTTCACTGCGACATGGCCGGAAGGCCATACAAAATTGTGGATTTCCGGCAACCGCTCGACGAACTGGGGGTCCTCAGGGAGGTAGCCGGAATCGGGGCGTACCAGATGTCCCATGTCTGGCTGCTTGACCTGAGAACCGACGCGGCCAAGCTCAAGCTGGTGAACGAGGGCGGCTCGCTGTCCAAGGACGCACCTGCATCGTCGTGGACCCCTCCAGGCAAGAGGTGCGCATCAAGTTGCACTGGGTGGCGTTCGACGTGTCGAACGACACCATTCGCAAGGCTTTCTCGGAGTACGGCGAGGTGAAGGACGTTGCGTTCGATCGCTGGAAGGTGCCGAGCTTCGAGGGAGTCGAGTCTACCACCCGGATAGTGCGGCTGGTACTCCGGGAGGGTGTCAACCTCGACCACCTCCCCCATCAGCTGCGCTTCGGAGGCGGCTTGGTATTGGTCGTCGTGCTTGGGAGGGCCCCAGTATGCTTCCGGTGCCTTAGGACGGGGCATATCCGTCGAGACTGCCGGGCTGCCAGGTGCTCCGAGTGTCGCGCCTATGGCCACGAGCGTGACGACTGTGTCCGCTCCTACGCCCGAGCCGTGGGACGAGGAGTCAACGAAGACCACGTCGACGACATGATGGACGAGGAAGAGGCGGAGAGAGCGGCCGCGCCAGTGAAAACCCAGACCGAGCAAGCCAAGAGCGACGACGCCTCCCGCACATCCCCCGAAGTGAGCAGCCCTGTGCTGGCCGGACAAGCCGTCGACTGCGGCTCCTGCAGATCCACCTGCAGTCGAGCGCTCGACGGTACCTCCAACAGGAAGCGCCGGCGGCGCAGCTGGTGCTTCGCCATTGTCAGACGAGGTCTCCATCACACCAGAGATGGACGTCGAGCTGGGCTCTGCGAAACGTAGGTTCGAAGACGTCACGGACACGACTGGTCAGGAACTTCGGCTGCGCCAGCGCTAGCGCAGGTGGAGGATGGTGTCGGGCGGGAGCGGAGTGGATGGCTACCAGCGGTCCGGCGCAGACCGCGGAGGATCACGCGATAAACTGTCGCAGTAAACGGCGGTGCAGGCGGGGTGGTCCTCACTAACCCATGGTCTCCTTACAAAGTCCTGTCCGAATAGCGACCCTTAATGTCCGAGGCCTTTCAGATCGCAGGAGGCAGAGGCAACTCTACCGTCTAGCAGTCGAACAGGACCTTGACATCATCGCTGGGCAGGAGACCAAGGTCGAGAGTGAGGACCAGACCTTTTACGGCGCGTTACGAAGTGTGTGTTAGTCACGTGATTGGGTCGTCGGCGGGCTGTTTGTTGTTAGTGCGACAGAGTTTAGGTGCAACAGTCGAGGCGGTGACGACGTGTGCGTCAGGGCGCTTCGTTGTATGTGATTTTTCTCTTTCATCGTATGAGTGGAGGGTCATTCGTGTGTACCCCTTCAATAGGGTTGATGAGCGGCGGGTGTTTTTTTTTTTATTTCATGCATCAGTACTGCAAAACTGATCGCCCTATTATTTTTCTTGGCGATTTTAATGGCATCTGCTCTGCTGGGGACAAGTCCAGCTCAACGGCCTATCGCGATTTAAGCACCGAGAGCCTTCTTAGTTTAACCAACGAGTCCGGCTTTGATGTCGTTGGGGAATGTGTGAGGAATGGCCGCGAGATCCAGTACACCCATTTCCAAGGGTCGAGTCACGCGCGTCTAGATCGAGCGTACGTTTCTTTAGATTTGATACCATAATGTTTTGAATATCGCGTGCACCCTGTTTCCTTTAGTGATCACTGTCTAGTTTCCTTTTGTATGCGTTGTAAATCCCAAGCCAGGAAAGTCATCAGCTGGAAATTAGGGAAATTGAACGCGAAACTTTTGGAGGATGACGTTTTCACTGCCCAAGTGCAGGCCACGGTTGAAACACTGGAGAGCCAGAAAAAAATAGGGTATGGTGTGAGATGAGAGCATTTCAAGCAGGAAATAAAAATGAAAGTGTTAGAGCGGGCAGGTGTACTTAAGAGCACTGAAAGAAGCAACGAAATGTTATTACGTAATAATTTGCGGATACTTCTAAAAGAATAGACTAAAATCCCTCGGGCATTCAAAGACGATATTTCTTTTGTGAAAGATAAACTCGAGATTCTAGATCGGGAACGATATTGTGGGGCGATTGTTAGAGCCAGAGCCGAAAGATGGTCAACAGGCGAAGCGCCAACTAAGCATGGCCTGAGCCTTGAGAAAAGATATGCTCGGCGTAACGAGATAACGGGGGTAGAAAGGAACGGATCAGTTACGGAGCGTTAAGGAAGAAATCGAACTCGGATTTTTCAAATATTACAGTAGACTATTTGCGTCCTGTCCAGTAGATGTCCAGCTTTTTAAAGATGACTTTTTGGGTTTTATGCCGCGCATAGATGACGAAATGAAAGAATTACTAGAATCGACCATCAGCGTAGAGGAAGTGGTCTTTGCAATAGAAGTCTTAAACCTGGGAAAGTCCCCTGGCCCAGACGGCCTAAGTGGAGCTTTTTATAAGACTCATAAAAAAGAGATTGCCGCAGTCCTAGCCAAAGTATTCAATGAAGCATATGATTTGAATATGTTGCCTCCATCTTTTATGTCGTCGCACACAGTGTTAATCCCCAAAACAGATGACGCAGTTAAGTTGCAGCACGTCACAGCGTATCGGCCGATCAGTCTGACTAATGTCGACCACAAACTTTTAATGAAAGTCTTAGCAAGAAGATTGCAATCTGTAATATAAGAAATAGTGGGCCCCATCAAACTTGCGGCATTAAAGGAAGAACTATTTTCACCAATATCCATAAAGCACGCAGTGTTCTGGAGTGTTGAGACGCAATGCGTACTCGCGTTGCGATGCTCCTAGTAGATTTGGAAAAGGCCTTTGACCGCGTGCCTCACGACCTGCTTTTAACCATTCTCGATCATGTAAACGTCGGCGCTGTTATCCGCGAAGGTGTCAGCATGGCGTACAACGGTTGCTCGACGAGACTTATGGTGAACAAGTCGGTTGGAAAACGTATAAAAGTGAATCGATCCGTCCGCGAAGGGTGTCCTTTGTCACTACTTCTTTTTTGCATTTACATAGAATCCCTTTGCATTACTATTTTTAAATACAGTACTATCAGTGGTTTTAAGCTTCATGCGACCGAAGTTAAAGTGTTAGCGTATGCTGATGATATTGCAGTGTTTTGTTCCAACCGCGAGAGTATTGTTCAAGTCGTTCAAACGCTTCAACGTTTTTGCGAAGTCAGTGGCAGCTCTGTTAACTGGGCCAAGTGCCTGGGATTGTGGCATGGACAGTGGAGCTCTACTCCTTGTTCGTTGGTCAACATGCAGTGGCTGATCACCCTCGTAATAATTTGGGAGTGCCTCTAGAAAATTATCGCGACAGCAAACCCTATTGGCGCCGGCAGGCGGTGGAGCTTCGCGAAAGAGTAGAAAAACGTCGGAGGTATGATCTGTCTATATTTGCACGGGCCACGGTTTGCAATTTGTTTATTGTCTGCAAAATTTGGTACGTTCTACAAGACTGGCATTGTTCGCGGGTAAATGTGCAGAAATTGCACCGGGTATTTGCTGTGTTTATTTGGGGCTCCACGTGAGAGCGATCAAGTAGGACGAATCTTTTCTGGCGCCAAATGTTTTTACGCCAGGTTTTTAATCGGTTCATGTATTTTCGGGACATAAGTAACCCCTTTTTGCGCACCGTTTGTCAAGTGAGAGTTTCAAGCAGGTTGCCTGAGTTGATTGTTTCCACGTGTTTGAAGTCGGGTGGTATTCATGGATATTAAAAGGAATCGTTGCCTCATGTAAATTTCTGTTGTATTGTTTTTCAGTTGAGTATTTCACTGAGGTTCCTCGGAAAAGATTGTATAAGGCTGTGTGCGATACTGTGTTTCCTGTACCTTTATACAGGTCCTTATACTGTGTAGGCCCAGGGCAAGATGTATTGAAGCGCGTTAAGCGTTTGGTGGTGCCCGCAGGCACCAAGACTTTCTTCTTTAAATTACATTCAGGTACACTGCCGGTCAAAACATGACTAAAGGAGAGGGGGCATTTTGTACCGTGGGGGGATCACTGTTTTTTTATGCAAGAAGCCAGAGACGGTCGAACACGTGTTTCTTGGGTGCTGGGATGGGGTCTTCTTCTGGGACGTCCTCCAACGTGCCATGAAAAAGGACCTCCCCCTATACGCGCATGGAATCCGTTATCTATTGGTTAAAAACGAGGAAGGTCTTCCCTTTGATCTGGTTATGCTGTTGGGTCTGCACAGTATTTGGAAGTCCCGAATGGCTGTACACAACGCTGACAAGAATGTACGCGAGGCGCGGGTATATTTTCATGAAAGCGTATCTTTGTTAGTTGAAGTCAACAGAGCACAGAAACGCGAGCCTGAGTGGCTTCCGCGCATTGAGACACTTTTGTCCATGAAACAATTTTAGCCTCCGACGCCAATCACCTCGGACTGGTTTAGTTTAGCCTTGCCCTGCTTCCTACAGTTTGAGCGATATGCCTGCCTATTTGACAATGTAAAAAATCCGGCAATAAAGAAAAAAAAAAGGATCGGTGGCCGAGTGGGCTAGCGCACACCAGCTCGGAGCACGTAAAGCGAAAGCTCGCGCTGCTGAACTCAGGGATCCTGGGTTCAGTCCCCACCCTTGACTGTTTCGATCTGAATGAGCATTGTACCGGCGTGCGGTCGTGTATCACTACTGCGTGATGCACGTTAAAGACCCCAGGCTAGCGGTTGTACTGCGCTGCCTAAATTGTTCATCTACATCTGGGAGACTCGTCGCCCGTCGAGGCAGACCAAGTTCTTGGCTGTATAAACATACACACAACCCAATTTAAAGGATAAAAACATCTGTTTGGTGCAAGTTGCTTCGAAATTGATAAAATGAACTCGCCCTGTAACATGATCCTTTTCCGTCACCAACATTAACAAAAAACAAAAACACTGTTGTTTAAGGAAGGTGGCTTGTAAGAATAACGAAGCCAGCTCCTCTCACAAAACCCTCCACTCTTTCCAGTTTAGCATAGCGAACGCTGTAAAGGACTGAGTTGAATAGAGAAACGATATACGGCTCTGTTGTCGAATCTCCTCAGAGGGTGACTCAGAAGCATATAAGACGACCGTTTGAGATGCGCCCTAACAGAAAAACAGAGTTAATTTCGGGAAGGCGCCTTTTGTCAAGCATGGTACGCAGTCTACCGTTCTGTAACTATGCGGTTCAATAGGGGTGACGTGTTTTTTAGCGGCATTAATGACAAATAAGGAGTTCGAAATAAGGGGTAGTGCATAAAATGGCACAAAAAAGAAGCACAAGCATAGATTACCATTCGCATTCGCCACGAACTACACCCTCCCCACGTAGTACCGTTTGGGAACACATGTATTTCTATAGGTATCTGCATATGTAATCGGAAATACTTTTTCACCGTTTTTTTCTTTTTCCCGAAGTATCTCAGGGATATCCCGTTGCATAAAAGACAAATATATCTCACTATCTGTATTTCAGCCTTAAAACACATATATCTCAGTATTTGCATTCCCGAAAATAGTTAGGGAATCTCTGCCCAGCCGTAGCAGTTACAAAGAAACCGGCCAATGCGATCCAATCCAATCGACACAGCCCGTGCGCCACGCACAGCCCCCAGACAGTGATCACGCGCCACGCTGAAAGAAGAAGCCCATCGAGGCAGTCATGGAACCGACGCTGGCACCGAGTCAGGAGGAAACTCTCGCTCAACGCGTCGGCAGGCAGCTGTTCCGCCTGCTGCCCGGACTGGAGGTCACCCGGAGCAGCAGTCTGTCGTCGACCCACGCTCCCGCGTCGCCACTCGGCTCCCTCTCCGTGGGGGGGTCCTTCGAGCGTAAGCCTATAGGCAATCTACAGCGTGTGCTTCCCAGAAATTTACAGCATATTTTTCGACGAGAAAATAAACTACGCATCACAGAACGTTCATTCTCCTCCCAAATATGGCGCTAGCGGTCCGAACGAGATGCTAAAGTTTCGGATTTTACCGTTATCTCAATCGAAAGTTACATGCGATTTTCTGCGAATTTCAATAGAAAAATGGGGCGCGTTTTTGCCCAATTTCGGTAATCTGGTCCATTCAGGTTCATGTATTCGATAGCTCCATCGGCCGCCCTGTTCCCATATAAAATTTAGGAAAATTACTTAGTAGGTCTTTAGAACAAGATAACAGTAAGATTTGAAACCTTAACATCTTGTTCGGACCACTGCCGCTATATTTGAGCAAATAATGAGCGTTCGGGAAAGCATAGTCATGGCCTCCTATAAACAGGAAAGCCCGTCAAACTGACGACGAAACCATAGAGCCCCGCGTCGCCGGAAAAGGGAGAGGAGAGGCGGCAGAACGGCGAATGCACTGGTATCGCAGGGGGCGATCTGTCATCAGAACCAGCGGACCTAGCGGCCTCTCCCCAAAACGCTCGTGTATTTCTTTTTTTCTCTTTCGCATTTTCCTCCTCTTCAAAACGCGGTGGCGGCGACCATTGCACGGAGCAAGAGAAGAAGGGTGCTGACCGACGTCATATTTCTCCTCTAAAAAATAGAAAAATAACAGGAGTGTTTTTAGTTTGACCGCTCGCGCTGTGGTGGCGACACCAAGAGGACGCTTTGGACATCCTCTTTCTACGCCTCTCTTCTCCCTTTTCTGTGACCGGATTTATTTGGGCTCTGACAGGCTTTCCAGTATAAAGGGGGCTATGGCAAAGCTTATCTTCAAAGTAAAAAAAAAATGTTTTTCTTTTTGGTTGGGGGTGGTAGGGGGGAACCCTGTACGTTTACGTACCAATTGTGTGGGAAACAGTTGGGTAGAGACTAGGAAGGCCAAAGCATTCGTACACGCAGCGCGTCCACACAAGCAGCGCGCCCCGTCTTCCCATCGCACACGGCGCTCCATCGGTGATATCACGCTCCCCCGCTGCGCAAGCGTGGCGAACCCCGCCGGCCTCACGACGGCTTCCGGGACAAAGCATCTGCGTTTCTGTGGCTTCCTTTGTGTTTTATTTGTGACGTACCCGTTTGACCTTGAACCACTCACCGGCTTCCGTGACGAGGCATCTGCGTTGCTGTGTTTTTTTGTCTGTTTTCTTTCTGAGGCACGTGCTTGATGACGTATTTTTATGGCAATCTTTTGAGGACAACTCCGCCACTTTTTTGCATAATGGGACAAGTAAGGCTTTTGCCTTAGAACGTTTGATGCACCTACGCGTATTTGCGTTTGAGTGCGTTAGACCGCGTTGCGGCTGCGAGAAACCAGGACGTCTCAGCTTCTTATGTCGCGTGCCAAGCTGTTTCTTGAATTGGATTCCACGATCCAATTCAAGAAGTCTACCGAGGAGACGGACAGCCGCAGGCCGGCCTTCCTGGCTGCCGGTGCTCAGCACCGCCCAGTTCGACCCAGCCTACCACCGCCCCTAGTCAACTGGGACAGGGTGAGCGCCACGTTTGGTTTTTCTCCACCCTTCGATCCATCTGCACTTGTCATCAAGAGCAAGAAGGCTTCTGTCTTCAACGCCCGGAACCCCCCCCCCCCCCCCCCCCCCCCCCCACCCAGCTTCCGGTGCTCCGTGACGCCGTGGCGTCAATGCTCCAGGCAGGAGTGATCGAACAGACCCGACGTGGACCTTACCTCTCCCCTATTCAAGTTGTTCCTAAATCCAGGTCCCTCTCCAGATTTATACTGGATTTATACTGGATGTTGGATGATGTGTTGGTGACTCGCTGTCGTTTCTCGACGCAACGCAGTCAAACGCGCTCGAACGCAACTGTGCGTACGGGTCCTTACAGTGCTTTAAAGCCATATATTCACATGTAAACCCCTTACGGACCTTGCTTTCTCTAGTTGCCGTTGGTCGCACCTTAACAAGGTCATAGGAGAAGTGTCAACAAGGGAGCGGATCTGTTGCCTTGACGTCATCGGAGCGAAGTGTTACGACACGTCATAATTTCACGTCACATCATAATGTAACGGGACGTCATGTCACATTATGTCACATAACGTGACGTCACGTTACGTAATGTCACAGCGTCATCCAACACATCTGGATAGGCAGTGGACAGGCGTGACATGACGTAAGAATTTCCTGCTACGTTTAGCAGGACAATATGTGCGATAAATTCCGGCAGAGTGTGCTGCTAGTTAAAAACCCTATGGGTGCTCTTGGAATTTTCGTTTACATTTCAAAGAATGTCTAAGCCAAGCTATTTGTTTTTTCATCCCAAAATAAACTACCGTAATATCTCGAGTTATCGGCCACCTCCTTGCCGTCTGAAATTCATAAAAGAAAGTGGGGTGGGCCATATCTAATAATAATAATAATAATAATAATAATAATAATAATAATAATAATAATAATAATAATAATAATAATAATAATAATAATAATAATAATAATAATAATAATAATAATAATAATAATAATAATAATAATAATAATAATAATAATAATAATAATAATAATAATAATAATAATAATAATAATAATAATGCATTTATTTTTTTTCATCCCATGATGAAGGGTAGGCCGGAGAAAAAAGCTGTGAAAGCAACTTGGCGGGTCCCCGACCTCCTATAGTGGCAAAAACATAACAGCTCAAACAAGCAAACAAAAGCAAGAAAGTAGCCGTTACAAAAACAGCCCTGGCAGGACAGATTGTCACAAACAGCGTTACACTGTGCGGTTATTGTACATAGTAATTTCGGAGCTCATTCATGGAGAGCGAGTACAGTTGAAAGTCACGACTAATAAAGCTGTTAAGTAAATGTGGTAAAGTATATTTTAACATTTGCAGGCCATAGTCAGTTATATGAGGTACCATCCTCCAATATTCAGCGTGCCGTGTAGGATTGGTTACAACGTTTCTAGTTAACATCGCGAGAGTTGTCAGGAATTGTGAGTTTCGTTTTTGATATTTTTTTTTAAAACCAGCGGTCAACCTGGAACAGTGGGAAAACACAAAAAAAAAGGTTTAAGAAAAGCTAAATAAACGCCCATTCTTTGTGCGTTTCTAGCGCGGTTGCGCAAGATATACATTAAATTTAAAACTCGAATTAGTTTCCTTGTTTTATGCAAGAAATGCTCTCTAAGGAATGTTTTACCATCGCAAAGTTCGTTGCCTGCATACGCACGATGAACACCGCCGATTGGCATACAGCGTGAACGTTTCTTCCGTGAAAGCGCGTTCCTAACACCGCTGTTTTCTTCGTAAGAAAAAAAAAAAGAAGATAAAAAAAATTTATTTACATGCAACGAGCGACCGAGCGGGCGCAAGAAGCGTCGAAGAGAGATGCTGGGGAAGCGGGAAAGCTGTCGATCGCGTTGGCAAATCACTTTGGTGTCGGTGTTTCGTGCATGCATGCCTGCGTCCGTGCGCGGCGTGCTATCAACACGGGTGAGGCGGCGTTGCTGCGTGACGTGGACGGCACCACGAACAGGGAGCTCGGAATGGGACGCTCTACAAATGCCTGTGTGCAGCGTTCCAGTCAATCTTTATTTGCCCCTTAGATTTGTCTGAAAGGGCCCTAAAAAAAAAAAAAAAAAAAAAGAGTGCGTGTTAAAAAAAAAAAGTTACGCGAAAAAAAAAACTTGTTAGGGCAATATTAACGGCGCGAGACGCGATTTAGTCGGTAGTCACGTGCTTTCCACTTGTTTTCTTTCTCGGCAATTCGAGCGCGTGGAGGACAGGTCGACGTTCAGGTAGAACGAGCGAATGACCATCTCGTTGAGCGAATGACCATTCCGTGACGTCATAAACTTTGCGCGCAGAATTTCAAATAAATCTCTCGCCGTCAAAATTTCTCTAAAAATGTTTTTCGCGTAATATTTATCTTTTGACACACGTGTCGCCCCCAAACTGCTTAAAAAAAAAAAGTTTTTTTTTTTTTTTTTTAGGTGCCTTTTAAACATTGCACAACCTTGCCAACCGCGGTCGCGACGTTCCGGGAGAAGGAGCCGGTTCGCGCTGACCTTACTTCGGTGGAAGCGGAATTTGACCTTACACTCCGCGGTTATATTACAGGGTATGGTGCGTTCGCTGACCTCACGATCCCTGAATGGGTTACTTTTTGTCATATCTTTCCCACCTTTTCTTTTTCTTTTGTCGGAGCAGATTTTTTTTTTAAAGCAGAACAAAGTTTTATTCTGTTATCTGCATCGTTTTTCTTTCGCACGCGTATTTACTACGACTTCGGGGTCACGGAAATCAGGGAGGAAATGCGTAAACAAATAGAAGTGTCTTTGCCTCCTCCGTTTTCCTTTCTCATGGACGTCCTCCACCTGTAAGGTCCGCGGCCGCGTCATTCGGGTAGGATGAATGTTCGCAGATCACGGAGTCCGTATTGGGGTATTTGTAGGGATGGGCACTCACTCAGGGTGATATTTGCCCAAGAAGTGGGGTCGGCGATGGCTTGGGATATTGCGGTAAGCGTCGCCGAGCGCTCAGTGCCCATTTAAATGTTGAGCTGGCGGTACGCACCAGGTGTCCAAGTTTCAGGTCTTGCCATTGTTTGCTTCAAAAGTTAGAAGCGACTTCCTTGAAATTTCGGATGAGAAAATAGTGGCCGACAAAGTCCACGAATACATGAAAGTGAATGGCGTCGGCTACTAAAAACGGACATTATTCTCTCACTAAAACTTACATTTCATAAAAAAAAATAAAGACGTTTACAACAATTTGTACCGCCGAATTAGAGCGAAGCTCTTGAGGAGGAGGAGGGAAAGGACTGAGGGGAGGGTATACCCTCCTCCCTCCTCCTCCTCACCTCGTCATCCTCCATGCTACTCCTCCTCCTTCACCTCCTCCTCCCTTCATCCTTCAAGCTACTCTCCTCCCTCCTCTCCTCCTCGTCATCCCTCCTCCTACCCTCTATAGAGACGACCGACCAGGTTGATGTCCGAAATCCAACTGGGCTTTTTATTCTAATCCCCTCGCGCTTCGACCTTCTCTTCTTTTTCTAGAGATGTCATAGTGGCGCGTGGCCACAGGATTCCCCCCCAGGAATCAAGGCTAATAGGCTTGTATTCTGATGAAGGCAGGACAGTTCTGGCGAAGGTGGCGCGAGGGAGGTGCGCATGGTGTTTAGGGGGAATCCATGTCGTGGGCTATGAACGATGGAGTTCCAAAGTTGCGAGCTGAAGAAGCGATGCTATAAATGCCACGAAACCTGCTTGATGGGTTGACCAAGAAGATCTGGTACGCTGTTGGCGAGTGTGGGGCCAGTGCAATCCATAAACGCAGGTTTTATGCGGTCGGCCGCTACAACTTCTTCGCGACCGTTGATGTCCAGCGTGAATGTTTTGGAAGTCCGCGTCAGAACTTTGTAGGGACCATTGTACGGTGGAGTGAGGCCCTTCTTAATTCCTTCCTTGCGTAAGAATGCATGGGTACAAGTGGTAAGGTTTTGGCTGGTGAAAACCTTTGGATGAGCTGGTTGGCGTGGTGGCACAGGTTGCAGACGAAATAGACGACGTGCTGTCGCAAACACCACCCGACAACGCGTACGACCATCTAAAGTCTGTCCTCCTGACTCGGACAATGGCAACAGAGCGCTCACGGATCCAACAGCTGCTGACCGCACAAGAGCTTGGTGATCGCCGGCCGTCGCAGCTCCTCCATCAGATGCGTCAACTGCTCGGCTCACATAATCACGTCCGGGTCACCAAATCTATAGAGACGACCGACCAGGTTGATGTCCGAAATCCAACTGGGCTTTTTATTCTAATCCCCTCGCGCTTCGACCTTCTCTTCTTTTTCTAGAGATGTCATAGTGGCGCGTGGCCACACCCTCTTCCCACTCCTCCCTCTCCCTCCTCCCTCCTCTTCGTCCTCCCCCTCCTCCCCTCCCCCTCGTCCTCCTCTCCCTCCCCTCCCCGCGCGTTGCATCATGGGAAATGTCCCGTAATGCACCGCGCGAGACCCTCGTGACGTCACACGTGACGTCACGAGCGACGTCACAAGGGTCCCGCGCGGTGCATTATGGGACATTTCCAATAATGCACCGCGCGGTTACGCCGACGGCGACGGCGACGCCGCTCAAGCCGGAAACGGGCGCCTAAAGCGCCGTTCACATATAGACCTTTTCTGCAAGTGCGCCGCCATCTTGAATTGACGTCACTTCCAATATGGGCGAAAGCATTGTTTTGCCTTTGCCACGCCAATAGAAGGCATTTAGGATATAAGCGTAACCGTCACACTTTCTCGTTTTGCCTCCCCTTTATTTTTGTACTATTTGCCGGTCGAAACGTTGGATTATTTTTTCGTCGCCCATACCGGATACGCCTATTAGGTAGATGGGGACGAGAGTACACAGAAAAGGTCTATAGACCGAAACGCGGAGCGGCCCTGTTTAGCAACAAGGCCGGAAGGCCGCGCATGCGCGGAAGCTATGTAGGCAAAAGCGGCCCGGCTCTCCGTGTTTTCGTCTTTGCGTTGTGTGGCGTGCGCTCGTTGTTGACGTTGTAGGGACGCTTCTAGCTTTATTTGTGCGTCGTATTTTCTGACAACATATGTCGTATGCTATGCCCGACTATTTGAGCTCGCTACCCGAGCTTGAACGGCAGCGATATCGAAACAAACTGTGCGTGGACGACGTTAAGCGTTGTTCACATATATGCGACCGAGTAAGACCGAGAGAGACCAGACCGGTTTTTTAGCCTCTTGCAACGTCGTAGTACCGGATGCGCTGCAGCGGAACTGGTCCTAAACCGTCGCAAGAGGCTTAAAACCCGGTCTGGTCTCTCTCGGTCTTACTTGGTCGCAAGAGTGTGAACGGGCCTTTAGACGATCCGTACGCCGCAAACAAGGCCTGCTGGACTTCCGACGTGAAGTTGCTGCCACCGAAGTCGACGGCTCACGTCGTAATTTATTAAGTTTTTTCGCCAAGCCAGTTCACGTCCGACACGGTGCAGGCGTACAAGTCTCTCGAGGCCTGCGATTACTTCGTGTCGATTTCAGCACTGCCGGCGGGATCAGCAGACTGTGGGTCTGTGGAAGTGTATTTATTAATTGATTAAATACACACAGCGTCTTCAAGTCAAGGTATGATATTTTTCCTACCCTCACGAGCACATGGCATGACAAGCTGTAACGCTTTGTCCGTTCGACAGTCTTGGCGGTAACACGTTACAAGTAACGGCGTTACCAGGAACGCGATACTTTTTTCAGTAACGTAGTAACCTACTCGTTACTTTTGCGACAGAGTAACGGGTAACGTACTTACGTTACTATTTCAAGTAACATAGTTACGTTACTCGTTCCTACTTCCCAAGTCTTGAAGAAATTACACTTCAATTTGTTTCGTGTTTTTATCCGTCAAGCCATGTGAATTTCTGCGTTTTTCTTTGCGTTTTTGCTCGTGAGTATTTAGGTGAAACCGTAAAAAGAAATAAAGTAATTATGTTCAGTTTCTGCGTGAACATAATGTTTCTTGATATATGAGCTTGTGCATACCTGAATCGCCGAAACAGTAAAACGTGTTAAATCATTATAAATAAAGGAAAAACACCAACCAATCCCTAAAAGACCAGAACGGTGGGACCCTACGATCTTTTAGGGATTGGTTGGCGTTTGCTCTTTATTTATAATGTTTAACCGAACCAGGCAGACGTCTGCCGAAATGGTCACCTTCAAGTGTTAAAGCATAATTTATAAAGTAACGCAAAAGTAACGTGCATTACTTTTCATCGGTAGCGGTAACGCGTTCCCTTTATTTTAAGGTAACATAGCTCGTTAACGCGTACCTGTTTCTTGCAAGTAACGAGTAACATATCTCGTTACTTTTTTTCGGTAGCGCCTACAACACTGCCATTACGTCGCCTATCCCCTTCTGTTTGGTAGCACGGGCGTAGCGCGCCTCCGACGAGAGCTTGGCCGGTGCTTTGTGCGCGAACACCATGGAACAAAATCCGGGTGGTGTCGATCAGACGACGGTTTTCCTGCACGTAAGCAAGCCTCGGGAGGGAGATTGAAATGGAAGCCGCACTTGCTTTCAAGAAAGTGCTTGCCGCACAAACGGTCGTTCGCGCGAGGCGACCATTCTTTTCGATCCACAGATATTATCCACCTTCTGTGCCTTTCAGAGTCTGTCGGGAACTTGGGGAAACTCACTCCGCTACTTTTCCTGTACGTTTCGATGCAATTAAAGGCAACACGACTTCGCGGCATGCGGAAATGCTATGACGCCCATGCGAAACGTGCGCCTTTCTGCCCATACCACCCGGCTCCGGTGCGATCGCAGCGCCGCCGCAGCTCCGTGACGTCAAGCCCGAGTGTCGGTCTATATGCAAGCGAGTAAGACCGAGAGAGACCAGACCGGTTTTTAAGCCTCTTGCAACGTCTTAGGACCGGATGCGCCGCAGCGGAGCAGGTCCTAAGACGTCGCAATAGGCTTAAAAACCGGTCTGGTCTCTCTCGGTCTTACTCGGTTGCATAGGTGTGAACAACACTTAAGAGCTGTGCTCTAAAAAAAAAGATAACAACTTTTGAATTAGATAGCAACAAGCTTTGAAATTTTGGCGTATGGTTCGCGTCACTAGGATACATCTGGGCGGAGGCTGAGCGTTTGGCGATGCTTAGGCAATTGTTGCAGTGAAGCAAAAGTAAACTTTTTGGAGACCCCCGCCACAGTACGGGAGTGGTCGCGACGGCAGGGGCCAGGTATAATTCTGATGGAGACCATTAAAATTCACCTCAAATGTCACGGTCAGTACTATGGGCACTTGTTAGGAATAACAGAGAAAAGACGAGCGAAATGGTGAACTTTCGTCATGATAAAAACCCAAGATCTCGGTGTTTTTTTTTAATAATATTAAAGGGGGTTCGTTTATGAGTTCCTATAAATTACGTGACGATTCTTTCTTGCCCATACAGAAGGGGAGAACCATACATCCTGCTTACTGATATGGAACAAAGACGGGCTAAGAAGGTGAGCTCTGGGCCCTGGAATTATGGAATCTATTGCTCAAGTGAACACGAGATACGAGCGCCTTTCATTACTCGATTGCAAGCAGTGCATTCTGGCCACTGACGTACTTCCAGTGGTGAAGAAAGCACACCACATGCAGCCTTTTGAGAGCTACCTTCGCGAACGCGCTCCACTTGTTTATGGCTGCGACTCCGACTATCAATCGCCACGGGTGCTGCTTTAAAAGGAGGAACTAGGTCCATTTTGGACTTACTGGGAGCACCAAGTAGATAACGGGAAAATATAAAACGCGCTGATTCAGCATCCTAGCCGCTGTGAACAGCTTCCGAAGCGGCTTCGAGCACATTTCGACTCTTTCACTACGCAGTTCCCATCCAGTTCCTATTTTTAGGATGTGTCGCCAGAAATACCATACTTAGAGAGCCCTATTTATGTAGAATTATTCAGGGGGAAGTTTCCTAACTCCTTATGGTTTGTTATATATAAACTTTTAACGTTTGATCTCCCACTTGCGGTGGTGATGATCGGGACCAGTGTCAACTATTAACATTCGTTTTCTCGCGCGCTGCTGTCGTCTGGATCATGGGTAACTTGGTTGCTAGACCGGCCCGCTAGTGTTGGAAAGGTCCCGGAACCGAATCGCGGACCAGGCGGATATTTTCAGCGGCAAACACTCACTTAAAGGGCGCGTGTTGCGCTCCAATGAAGGAGAAAGTCAATGTGCTTTTGCAAACCTCCACTTGATTGATTTGTGATACTGTTAAGTTTCTGCTCACCGAAATTCGACCCAGTCTCAAAAAGGCCACTGCCGTTGCAGCTCTGCGGGCAACGAGGCCGTCGTAAGACTGAAGATACGTTGTGTACTGTGCAGATCCGTTCGAGCCACCTTGGACAAGTGGGCCATTCCCTGCGGCTTTGCCGAGCGCCATGTCGCGAACGGGCGTCTCGGACAAGCCCTCCCGCAGGGTCCTGATAGAGGCACCGACGCCGCCCATGAGCAGCCTCCGTTCAACCGGCTCCCTGTCCAGGCGCACTCCGACGCCTCCACCCAGGATCCCAAGGTAGAGCAAACGCCGTTGAACCGTACAAAGTCCGGCCCATTCCCCCCAAAGACTAGACTGCATTTCACTTTAAAAGAACACTGACCCCCCACCCCTCCCCATCCCCACCCCCTCCCCTTTCCCCCCCCCCCAAAAAAAAAAAAAATGTTGCTTTCTCTTTTTTTGGCTAGTTGATTTTGTATGGTGTCAAGATACTACCCAATCAATATTTTTAATAAAGCCAAAAAAACTTCACTGCTCGAAACCGAAACTGGAACACGATCACAGAAGCTCGTTACCGCAAGACACGTGGCTACATCCGACCGCGTTTTTTTTTTTTTTTTTTTCTCTCCGTTTCTCTTGCGTGTCAAGCAGACAACAAAGTTGCGTGGGCCATTTGTCGTGCGATCGTTTTGCACTCATATCCCTTCTGCTCGATGTTCTGCACTTGAAGATCGATTGGCCGGTACCACGAACGACAGTTTCGAGGTAGCGGCCCCACGTCCGTCGCCTCCATCACGTCGTCCAGCCCGTGGCATGTCGCCATATTGGGAATGACTTTTACACGTGCTTCCTGTGATCTGTGGAACAATTTTTTTTTTATCGATGTATTTACAGTTTTTTGGAGGCCACAATTATAAGGCTCATATCCTTTTCTATCTTTTAATAGTGAATGTGTGCCTTGCATGACGGACGACTTTGAATATATTTTGTACTCATAGTTCGATCGCGACTTGACCATGGAATAGAGAGTAAGCGTGACTGGAACTGGCCGATTCTCGATCGGCTGTCTTCGGGCGGAAAGAAAACGAACTTCGAGCTGCAAATTATGTTCTGGGTAGTTGGGCTCTTACATCGAGCCGGCAGCGGCCAGGCGGCACCAGCAGAGCGAGAGCCCACGGTTATACCCTTTCTTGTAACTTGGCAAAGGGTGAACGCTGCACCCTGCATAGCGTTCCGACTGCTTCGAGCACAACGTGCTGCAACGCACACGCATTGCAGCATGACGCAGCAAAACGCCTTGTTCGCAGTAAAAGCTCACTCCGTCGATACGCGGTCACGTGCCTCACTCTTGTTCCGGTTGGCCCGCAGGGGGCGCAGCTTCCGCCGTACAGGCGTGTTATACGCCCACGGACTCCGGGCCTATACCCAGAATTTCTTGCTTTAGAGACAGTAGGCTAAGCGGCCCCACCAAACTAATGGCTCATGTTTGAACAATGCAGCCGCCTCTTCGAGGAAAACCCAATGTTTCTCGCTTCAGTTCCTAGATAGCGCCAACCCAAACAGCATTGCAGATTGCCTAAAGGTTATGTTCAAATAAAAACCCGACGAGCATAAACACCCTGCCAGTGTACATTTAAGCTAGAGCACAATGAGATCCCTTAAGACCTTTCTAAAAATCCCCTTCTGCGCGCCGCCATCGTTGTCTGCTGGGCTGTAGAACGCCTTCTCAGCAAGCGCTGTTGCTCTGTAGTGTGTCTATCAGACGCTGCGCTTGTGTCCACAGATCAGTGACTCGGCATTTTCCACCCGGAAGATAAGCGCTGGAAAGGTGTACAGTCCCAAAAACATACTTAAGACTGCTTACGTGTAGGAATACGAAAAACTTCGTACACGCGGCGCATTCGTACAAGCAGCGCGCCCCGCTGTCCTCCGCAAAGGCCGGCCGGGCGGCGCGACATGGTTGAAAGCAGGGCGTGATACAGTAGTGCACAGGGAGAGGCAGGGGAATTTCAAACTCCACCTCCCCCTTCGACCCCCCCCCCCCCCCCCCCCCCCACTCTCCGGCCACGCCTGGCACGTGACCCAAGAAAGCGGAGAGAGCGGCGGCCGCGAGGGTGCCACCCTCTCTCTTTTGTAGGCGCGCGGGCCGCAGCGCCAGGAAGAGGGCTTTTCTGTGGGGTGGCGTTCCTTGGAACTATGGCGCGTGGCAGCCAATGGGAATTTATCGCTCGATTCACTCAACCAGAATTTAGGTGCCGTTTTGCTCAGCCGTAATTTATGTTATGTGCCGTTTTTCGCAGTTATGCAGACAAGGCCGACTGCGCTTCGTGGGATAGTTAATGCTTTCACATCAAAACGCGGGGCATGACTTAATACGTTCGCGCGTCTTGTCTCGTAATTTGTTCTTGGGCGTTCTTAAGCTTTTATTGCGTATTTCAAGTCGGGAAAATGATTTTTCAATGCTTTCAAGTGCTTACATTGCATGTGATAGCGGTACGAAGATGTACGCCATCACATACTTCGTCAGTGCGTGCAGTCATTAAAAGATATAATTTTGCTGTCTTGAAATACGCAACAGCAATATTATTGTAAGAGATCTGGAAGATGAGCATGAGCGATAAGTTTATTGCATGCACAGAGGCCAAGACGCTTGTATTGACCGAGGAACGCTTTCGGTACGATGATGCTCCATGGGGATCTTTGTGGGTCTGGTTGGAACGAGTCTTTGGAAGCTTCGAAGATTTGAAAGTCCCAAAATGGAGATCGTATTGGCAACCGAGACCGATCAGCCAATCACTTTGAGATGTTTTATCGTCTGTATGTTGGTATTTGTTTGTGTCCGGCTCGCAGCCCGGAAGGCAAGGGTGCTACTTTGCCAGATCCAGTGACTTTAGTACTACCCAAAATTAGGGCCCCACAGTTAGTTCAAAGCGTCAGCGCAGGAGGCGTATATTCTGCTGAAGTGCGCGACAAAAGCGGTATGGGGCCTTCGAAAACCATTACCTAAACCTTGCTAATACATTGAGATTCTTTTCTAAGGCAATGCATTGCTATCAAAACCATTGGAGTCCGTGCGCTCGCTCGTGCTGTGCAACAAAAAAGCTAATGCGAGCGTTTTATTTGAAACGCTGCCTCCATCGAACAAGCGGACACGCAGTGGAAACACATGCACCTACCGACCGACCGCTTGTAGCTTCCACTCACGCACGAGTCAGGGTCGTCCTTGAGCTCCTTGCAGCTTGTGTTCACAAACTTCAGGCGCATTCACAAAAATAAAAGGGCATTTGAAAAAAAAAAAAAGTTAGAATAAATTGTTTTTTTTTTCTGGTTTTTTTATCAACTTTCTCCACTCAGTCTCAGGTGCTCGAAGAAAATGTTGAAATGTAGCTCGTGTTTCAGCGTTCTGTCAAAGCAACAAGAATAAATGGAATAACAGAAGAGATACAGGGTAAACTCTTAACTTTTAACGTCGTGGAAACCTGAAACCGAGGGAAAAAACTAGAGACGTTCTTGTTTTTGTTTCTAAGTCTTGGGGTACCATTATGTTGCAGTAAGAATGCGTTACTTCAAAATTTATCGCTTGACAGGTTATTTTTTTTTGACCAATGTGGACGTGTCAAGTGGACGTCTATCAGCAACGCGCTAGTAAGTGCATGACAGCACAAAAACGGCAGGGCGTTTCTCTCGGATTCCCGGCCTCACGTACGAGCTCGTTGCCTTTCGTCCTGCTAGAGAGTACTAGAATGGGTAGGTGTGCCGTCCGGCGGCTGGGAGTGTGTCCCCATGTACAAGCACTCCGGTGAGGGTGCTGTGGGGCAGAGCACGGCCATCCAGCGGGTGACAGAGGCCTACCGGTAACAGCAGAGATGCTTTATTCGGCGTAGAAACGGTCGTATACTTCGTTTGTTTTTCGCTGCTCGGTTGGGAGAAAGAATACATTCCACCCTATTCCTCACCCCTGTATGTCTCACCTTACGTACCAGCATCAAGAAAGCAGAGTTTGAGTATGATATGATATGAGATGCTTTCCTCTCCACTTTAGTTTCAAAGCTTTTTAAGTTATTTTTTCGGCAGCTGTATATTTTGCAGATCTTTAAACACTTAGTTTTTGCTCTGGTGTCAATACATCTTTCTGTGTAGCATATGGATCAATGAAACCGAGCTTTTCTTGACTTCTGCATTCTCAGCGAACGCTCCTAGAGCAGGAAATGTCTGAATTGATGTTTATTTATTTATTTATTTATTTATTTATAATACCCTCAGGGCTACAAGTGGCGTTACAGAGGGGAGTGGGTTTACATGAAGTAGTTGGTGATGGCGTCTCGAAATCTTCCACTGTCGGTGATGCCGATGAGGTTCTCGGGGAGGTTATTCCAGTCCACAATCGCAGATGGTAAGAGCGCCTTCTGGTGTGCGAGGGTGAAGCATTGTGGGCGGGCGATCTTACAAGGATGGTCAATTCTAGCCGAGATGTATGATGGAGGGTTAAAGAGAGATTGTTCAAAGATGGGCGTATAAAATACCTTGTGAAGAAGACAAAGGCGAAAGATCCTACGACGTGAAGATAATAGCGGAAGGTCAAGGTGAGCTTTCATTAACGAGACACTCGAAAAACGGGAATAATCAGAAAAAAATGAAGCGTGCAGCACGGCTCTGAACAGATTCAATTAAATCAGTTAGCGTTGATTGATGAGGATGCCATATTGAAGACGCATATTCTAATTTGGGACGGACAAGAGTAACGTACAGGATGCGCTTAAGGTTATTGGGAACAGATCTAAAATTTCGACGGATGTAGCCTAAACTTCGATTAGCAGATTGTACAATGTAGTTAATATGAGTATTCCAAGAGAGGTTAGGTGAAAGATGCACGCCGAGGTATTTATAGTGGTCTGTATATTCGAGTATAGTCCCATCCAAAAGTAGCATAGGATTAGTTTCTGCTAATGAATTAGAAAAACGCATGCACTTACATTTGTCAGTATTGAGAGGCATTTTCCAATTCTGGCACCAGTCGGTTATTTTGAGAAGGTCAGCTTGCAAAATTAGAAGGTCATCTTGAGTAGTAATCTTACGGTAAACAACGCAATCGTCAGCAAACAGGCGAATAACGGAGGTGATACGCAATGGGAGGTCGTTAATATAAATAAGAAAAAGTAGCGGTCCAAGCACGGTGCCTTGAGGAACACCAGAAGAAACAGCAGAGACGTGAGACGAGGCATTGTTAGCGTAGACGTATTGACGGCGCTGAGAAAGAAATGATGCAATCCAGATTAGTACATGAGCGTCAATATTTAGCGTGGAAAGTTTGAGAAGTAGAAGTTTATGAGGTACTTTATCAAATGCTTTAGCGAAATCGAGAAATACAGCGATAGTGGGGTATCCGGAGTCGAGATTCAAGAACAAGTCATTAGTCAGATGAAGAAGCTGTGTTTCACAAGAAAAATTACGGCGAAAACCGTGCTGCACGTCACTGAAGAAAGAGTTAGAATCCAGGAATAAAACCAACTGCTTGAAGATGATGTGTTCCATTATTTTAGACGAGATGCAGGTAAGAGATATCGGTCTATAGTTGGCTGGTGATGACCTACTACCGCTCTTGTGGACCGGAGTGACCTTCCCAAACTTCCAGTCCTCAGGCACGACTCCCGTCTCCAGAGATTGGAGACGGGAGTCGTAATGCATGCTCATTTATCTAGTGAGCATGCATTCTATAAAAATAAACACTAAGACTGGCGGAATAAATGGAGTAGCATCAACTGCTGTCTGTTTTAGGAGCAATCCCACTTGAATAAATTTGTTTTCTCTGACAGGTCACACACGTCACACATTCTTCTTAGACAACTTTTTTTTCCCTCTGCATGAGTTTCTTTTTTTTTTTTTTTTTCAAAACGAACTGCAATCCTGCAATTGCGTGACGCAGTAGAATTTTTGTTGAAATCAGACGATCCCATCTCGCGAACAGAGAGGCGTCGCTCGGCGTCCAAAACAAGGAGTGTTTCTCTTTACACGTGTTGCAACCCACATTGCACCCCGGCACAAAACACCGCCGCTCTGCCTTTTCTTCGCAGTATCTGACATCGCTCTGAGTCTCTTGTCTTTCGACACAGCTAGCAGCCACACAATAGTGTATCGCCTCACACAGAATGCAAAACAAGAATAAATAGCCACACCAACACGTGCCAAGCCAGCCTCGCTAAACGTTGCCCGTCCGGTCTCCTGGCCCAGCTCCGACTGGCAGCGCCGCCCCAGGCCCCTGCGGCAGGATTGGGCCACACAACACCCAGCTCCTATAGAGAGGCCAAAGCGGTCGGCACACCTCCCAGTTCTACTACACCCTAGTAGTGCTTTAGCTACGCGCAGTGGCGTAACCAACTTTTTTTTGAGTGGGGGCCAAACCAGACCTCCCCCCCCCCCCCCCCCAGGGCCGGGGGGCGGCGCCCTTGGTATCCCTTGGGCGCCAGCGGCCAGTGTTTGCCGTGCCCAGTGGCGTCTGTTTCAGGGGGGGGGGGGGGGGGGGGGGGGCAAAACACATGCCTTGCCCCGCCACTCTGAAAACTGGGGGGGGAGCAAGCGCCTCCTTGCCTCCCCGGTTGCTACGCCCATGGCTGCGCGTGTACGCTCAAAGCTCACGAGACTCCCGACCGTGATCAGAAGATGCTGATGCTAAAGGCGAAGCAACAGAAATAACTTCTTGCCAGTTCTCATCTGTGGGGAGACTTATAATCTGTTTTAGTTCACAACACTGCCAAAGTCGCTGCTTCGAGCCTGTGTCTTGATCACGGTGAAAGAGAAGTATAGGTGAGGACCAACAGCGCGGTTAACGCTGTGACGCCATCGTCCAGATAAAGTCCTATCGGCGCGCGCCTGCCAAAATCTACGAAGTTTACCCGGCGGCTTTTGCGATGCACGTGGCATTGGCACAGAGTCTGCTACTTCGCATTCAAAGCAAGCGCGCCGTCTGGCGAAGTTTTTTAGTTATTCGTCGCATAATTCGCTCCATGGAGTTCGGCCTTTAGCCGACAGCGTCTCTCTGCCGTCCAGACGGCGCAACTGAGAGGAAAAAAAGTGTTTCTTTCCCATGGCTCTCGGGAACACGCTTTTTTCGCTCGGAGCGTCTGTTCTGATCTGACGCATCCTCGCTTGAACACCGCTGCAGAGGTATATCCACCCAGGATCTTTTTCTTCTACTGCAAGAAACTTTCCTACCTCCTACAGGCAGTCAGGTCCATGCGCTCGCGACAGTTGACGTCCGCAAAGCCTTCGATACCCTGCTACACGATGCAATTCTCGCCTCTTCATGAGACGGGCTGTGGTCCCTATCTGTACTCTTATATCTCTGCATTTCTCCGTTCTAGACGGGACCGATTTCGACTGGGCGACAACCTTTCCCCTTTTATCACCCTCACCCGCCGCACCCGTCAAGGTGCCGTATTTCGAGAGGTGTCGTGGGAAGCAGGCCTTTTAAACTTCGGTATGATTCCCCTCGCGCGAACCCTGTCCACAATCTCACACGTTCACTTTCTCTTCTACACGGACGACATCACCCTCTGGTGTACCCACGGGTCGCCGATCGATAGATGTGGAATCCACCCTCCAAACCGGCCTTGATCTCATCGCACAGTTCCTCTCCCGCCAAGGACTCCAAGCTGCTCCCGAGAAATCCGAGCTGCTGTTCCTCTCCCAGTACCAGCGGTCAGTTAACTCGCTTATCTCCTTACACCTAGACAACCACCCTATCCCTTGCACCCCCTCTTGTCGGATCCTAGGTTTCTCTCTTCAAGACCGCACATATACCAAGGCGATACAGACAACCATAAACTCCCGCTATCAGGTAACATACCTTGCCCGCTGAGTGGTTTGGGGCCATGGTGGGGTCAACGAACGCAGAGCCGACCAATTAGATAAAGGCTCCGCCTTAAACAAGATCTTCAACACTCTCCCTTACTGTCTGCTTACGCAAACACAGACGAAACGTATATAGTCTGCCCTTAATACACTTTATAAAGCAGCTCCGCGCGCCTCCATATATACGCATCTACAGATAAACTCTTCGCCCTACAGGGCTTTTTCGTTTCCATTCTACTCTCCTTAGACTTCACAGGGACCGTCAACTGGGTCGCCTGTCTAGCTCTACGCAAGGCCACTGGGTCCTGCAACAAGCTGGCATACGAACTTTTAATTGTCCCCTTACACTTCCCCCCTCCCCCCTCAAAAGCCTCTTCCCGACAACCTTCAATGCGCCCCCCTCCCTGCCCAGATGACCCCGGGACTTCATGCTGGGCGCCGTCAAGCCGGGGCCTTGCACCACGACCCTTTACCACCTGATTCTATCATATGATACGTGGGCGCTTCCCATTCCGCTTCTCTCGCCGCCAAAATCTGTGTCACCGTGACGCGCCCCACCACCCCTCCCGTTACATCCACTGCTAGCCGCTACTCCAATCCAACTTCTCCGCTCGCTCTTTATATGGCTGCAATAGTACATGCGACTCAAGAACTTGCCTCCCTTTCGCCTGCCCCCCGGTACCGTATATCCACTGATTACATGCATAGAAGCGATTCGGGCAATTCGCGTGTGCCGCTTTCCCGAGAATTTGCGCGACAACCTCTCCCCCGCCCTTTCACAACTTTTCCCTGACTCGGTCGTGGTGCTGTGGGAGCCAGGCCACACAGGGATTGCCGGTAATGAGTTGGCTCATCAACTTGACTGCGAGACTATCCAGGCGCCGGTAACCCTATGGCCTTTCCCACCCATGGCGGACGAGTCACATTTTTACAAGACCCTGAAACAACACTACGCACAACTCCGACACTCAATTCCGACACTGCCAACACCCCACCCCCAGCTTACTACCACCTCACAAACACACACACTGAGAGTCATCCAGCTTAACACACTCATCACCACCGCCCGACTTTTTCTCCATCGTTTCAGATCAGATCCCTCCTGCCCCTGCCCCAAGAGCGAACGTTGAGCATTTCCTCTCCCATTGCCCCGCAGCCATCCGATCTCCCCACTACCCCAACACCCCTCTTCCACACTGGCGGGTGTGGCTGACCTCGGCGGCTCACGTCGATCAGCTGGCTCTTGTCCGCTTAGCGGAGGAGCACCTCTAGGGTCTTTATTTGATCCAAAATAAAGTGATTTCTTTCTTTCTCTCTGCTGCACCGCTTTCAAAAGACCTTACTGCCGTCGATGAGACACGAAACTAAGGTCAATGACGGAGCAATGTCTAAGCAACACGCGTAGTGCAAGCTCTGAGTTTTGTATTACGTGGCACACCTAGAAAACAACTTTAAAAAATTAGCATTCCTCCCATAAAGAAGCATGGGAAACAGGGCCTGCACCCGCATATTAAGGAGCCATCTGGTGGCGCCGCTTGCAACCAATGCGAGCAGACGACTTTATCTGGCAGCCGCGACGCGCACGGTGTCCACACCTATGACACTGATTTAGTTTTTGATTTGCATGCGCTGTTGTGAAAATGAGACGATAGATAAAACTAATATAAAAGGGAGTAAAATATTTCAAATTTTACTCGCCACTGGCGCTGGTGAAGACTTGTGAGCTTTGGGGGCACATTGTAAAACGCCAAACCAGGGAGTACGAGACATGAGATGGGCGTCATTTGAGAGCAGGGAAGCGGTGAGCAAGGTAGAATTTGAGGATCGGTTGAGGCAAATGGATGGGGAGCAATGGGCACGAAAGGTTTTCAGCTATTTATACATGAGACGTATAGACACAAAGTGGAGACAGCGCACTAGGAAATTAAGAGGAAAGTTTTTGGACTATAGTGAAGTTACGGAAGAGCAGGTCTCAGTTAAGAAGAAAGTTAAGGCCACAGAAAGAGATCGGCGGCTAGAGGAAATGCAGACAAAGACGGCTCTGGAAAGCTATAAATTAAACAAAACATTTTTTGCCACAGAAAGCATTTATGACAATTCTAAATGAAGCTCATTGTTGTTTGAGGCGAGGACGGGTCTTCTGCGAACCAGAACATACAGAGCGAAGTACCAGGAAATGGATACAGTGTGCACTGCTTGTGGAGAGGAGGACGAGAAGGCTGAGCACTTGATACTCTACTGTAAAGGGCTTCACTCTATGCCTACCGAAGACAACATAGATTTAATAAAATCACTGGGTTTTAGAGACAGCGAAGGAAGAGTGAATTTCAAGACAGTAGAGATTACCAAGCAAAGATTAAGTGAATGGTGGCAGAAAGCGAGAGAAAACTAGGTATTTTATTATTAACAGATGGCAAGGGGGTTTTATAGCCTCACTTTATTTTCAGTGCGGAGTGAATATAGTTTTCACATTTAAATATTCTAAGCTTAAATGGTAAAACAAAATGGCTAGGTGGCGTAAGCTACCGCCCGATCCAAAGGGCTCAGCCGGATTCATCCATCCATCCATCTGAGCTACAGGAATGTTGGAAAAGTTCTCCTAATGGTCTGTCCTGGCGGTCGCTTTGCAGGTGGGAGGAAAGCGGCATACGGTCGGCACCGCTCGTCTTCTATGTGGTCCTGGTTGCCAGCATAGTGCTCTGTGCAGTGGCCTTCGGACTGGCGTCGAACTCAAGTAAGGCGCCTCTTAAAGGGCCCTCTAATGACATTTGAACTTCTGACCTATTTATGTTATAACCTGATTAGTGCTTCGGACTACTCGGAAAACAAGTAGTAGCCACGAAATATTAGCGCTTCATATTTTAATTCGATCGGGCTAAAACAGGTCAACCTCCGGTGGCTACACAGTGTCACGGCTGAAAATGCGCGGCCAGTGACATCACCGTTAAGCAATTTGGGGTTTGCAATCGCCAGGAGCCGTCAAAATTGGACTTTTTATACAGGTTAAATAACTTACATGGCTGCGTAAACTATCGTTTTTTTTTAACGCGTTTTTGTTGAGCGAGACATATTAAAAAAAATGTTAAAAATGTGGAGAAGCAAAAGGAAAAAAACAAGACACGCCCACCTCCCATGGAGCGCCGGAACCAGCCGAACCAGCCGGCGCGCATGGGCAGAGCGCTGCTGCTAGCGGATTAAGCTGTTTGAGCGCTGCCCATCGCGCGGGCGACCCATCGTGAATCGAAATGTCCGGCACATCGGAGCGTGTGCGTGCCGCCTATTTCTCCGATTTGAATCTGCAGTATCTCGTGTGCTGTTCTCGCCGTTCAGTATGGTTCCTCCGCGTTTCTGTGTTGCTGCGCACACTTCCGTGCGCTCGCTGGGCGGGTCTGTACGTGGACGGCTCTGTGCGCTACCCCGAAAAGCTTCGTAGGCCTAACAAGCCGGACGCGATTCACGGGGTGCCAGCCAAAGCCCGAAGCTCGATGACGAACCAGAGGTATAGAGTTGATTAGTTTTCAGGACGACCTCGTGTATGAGCTATGTATGATCACATATGCTAGTCCTATCTTGGCGGCAGTCGTTCCCGCTCAGAAAAAATGCCAAATGTAGAAGCGGTGTACAATAAAAAAATTGTTGTATTCGGCGTGCGATACAATTTTGAACGCGTAAACTGCGTAATTAAGAGATCATCCCCCAGGGGCGGATCCAGAGGTGCCCTCGAGGGGGGGGGGGGACAGAGAGGGAACATTCGCTGTACACCTCATTGTGTGTTGGATCTTTGTTTAAACGCGCGTATAAATAGTAGAAAGAGGTTGTTTCTTCCTCAGCGACACGAAGTGTCGCAATTAAAGACACAATTGAAGTATCTCCCGCTTCGAAGTGGGGGATAACGAAATCTTGATATAACTATGTGCCCACTTCGGAAAAAGTGCCCACTTCGGGTCACGTGATCCCCCTAGGTCACGTGGGGGATAACGTGACCTCGGGGGGGGGGGGGGGAGGTCACGTGACCAGAGAAATTGTTCCGCTAGATGTAGCGGGAAAAGTTTTCCGTTAGATATAGCGGGAAAATTTTTCTGCTAGATTTAGCGGGGAAATTTTTCCGCTAGATTTAGCGGGGAAAATTCTCTGCTAAATTTAGCGGGGAAATTTACCCATAACGCACCGCGCAGTTACGCCGACAACACGGCGACGCCGACGCCGACGCCGACACCGACGCCGACGCCGACGCCGACGCCGCTCAAGCCGGAAACGGGCGCCTAAGAGCTGCGCTCTAAAAGCTCTACACCAGGATGCGTGATACAATGAGACCTACGAAATAAGTTCGAATATTTTATCCCGAGTACACTCTTAGCCTGACTCGGTTGTTTTAACATATAAGCAGAAAAACAAGCATTAAGCAAGTTAAGGGCAATATAAAAAGGCTTACCATTTTCGCTGCGCTGCATGTTATGTATCCCATAATGTCGAAACGGGCAAGCAAGCCTTGGTCGGCTCAGGCACCATACAGAAACAAAATCTAATCACAAATCACGGGAATGAAATTTAATTGCTCGTTGCCATGTAGTGTGGCCATAGGGTGTAAGCTTGACCACCTTCGTTTAAGCCAAATAGTTTTTTCTATGACCCTACGCGGGGACCTGACGAGACCGGAGTGACAACCAGTAACAGGTAGATCGCCTGGACAGGGTACCGGCAGGAAAGTAATGGCCTCTGAGACCAATCACCGCCCGCGGAAAGGTTTCATATTTGTGTCGTGCTCAAATCTGCTTATTTTCGGCGTACTTTCTTCGGTTCGGCGATGGCAACGTTTAATCCCCCCAGGTCGAGCGAAGCCCTCCGAGAACGTCGGTGAAGGTCGCTGCTCTAAAGTCCATTGTCAAATAGAAACAGGCTAGTGATTTTTTTTTCCTATTTTTTAACCCCGCGTTGTCATGAGGATGCAGGTGCGCTTTGACGCTTAGTGCCCCTGCTTATTATCTTTAATTGGCAAGTCGCCGGAAACGACACTAATACCAAATGTGATGTATTGGCCACGCATCACAGAGGCTCAACTGTAAAGTGTTCAAATTTCAAATCTTGAAAGTTGGAATTTACTGTGTTCGGATACAAACGTTTAGAATCCATCAAAGCTTCGCGCGGGGGGGGGGGGGGGGGGGGAGGGGGGAGGGGAACCCCCCCCCCCCCCCCCCCCCCCCCCACCCTCTCTGGATCCGCCACTGTCAACCGCTCTCTTTCACGTTATAGACGCTTTCAGCGAGTCAGTTACTCGAGCTGCCACCAGTCGGCGCGACCTCCGCGCGCTCTCGGGCCGCCATAGCCGACCTTCATTTTTCGTCGTTCCTGTGCCGCATTCGCCAGTGATTCGACAGCTCGCAACTTCTGATTCCTCGCTTGCGTGATGGACGACCGCAATGGGAGAAGGAAAGCGCGTCCCGCGGGCAAGACGTGCTCAGTTGTAGGATGTAAAAACTGTAGCGGCGATATTCACGCCTGGAATCGCTCTGTGTGCTCTGAACACGCCCCGCTCACGCATATGGACTGCCCGTGCTTGGTGCCTCTGTCAATGCACCGGTTTCCAAATGGAACGAAAAATGAAGAACGCCGTCGACAGTGGCTGGCGAACCTCGAAAGGAAGAACTTCAACCCCGGTAAAAATGCGATGGTAAGTACCGCTACTTTGTGGCATGGCGGTGTCGGAAAAATTGTAAACAGTATGCGCGATGTCTGGAGGACGTCGTTGTTGTGCCGCTCGATTTTTACGAGCGCAAGGAAGCTATTGTAGGCCATAAACCGTTGTAAATCAAGTAGGGAGCACATACGTTCATTAGTAGCAACTTTCACGGTACGTTAAACCCAGCGAGTCAAGTGCGACAACCCAGAGATCGCGAAATCGTAACGCATATTGCGGCGTGTATGAGACGCGTTGACAGTTTGCTCCTCTTTTGAATAGCATAGATTAGCGTCGTACGCGAGCAAGCCCCCATATGAAGTTGCTTGACTAACATTTTCCGTCTCTACTACCCCGCTCAACAACAAGGTCCGAGGTGGTGTTTTACGTATTTCCCGTAGGTTACAGCTTTTACTACTCAAACCTTGTCTTTAGAGCCTGTGTTTCATTTGGTATTCCGAACAAGTGTATGTGTAGAAGTGATCGTGGCAGGTGGAACTTGTATTTGCTATTTTTTGTGATGGAAAAAAGAGGTTACCATTATACAGGTCATTTTCAGCTATTGAAGAGGGTATGACCCTGCAAGGGCCCACTCCTGGGTGCAACTTCATGCAAATTGTTTATTGCTCTTACAGATTTGCTCAATCCACTTTCCTGACGGGAGGCCGACCTCCCTGAACCCTTATCCGACCCAGCATCTGGGAAAGGAAAATAAGGTAAGCGTAACAGTCCCTGCAAACACTTTAGTGTTGTTGTTGCAGAATTAAAAATGTTTTTTTAAACTGTGTTTGTTCTTTCAAAACAGAGGGTGCTGCACAAGGGCAGGAGGAAAGTTTGCCTCCCAACACCAACTGTAGAGTCTGCTGCAAGAGCAACTTCGGATCCTTCAGGAGCACAAGATGCCAGGGAGTCCCCTGTGGGACTACTCCCGGTTGTCCTCGATGTTGAGGACACCATTGATAGTCCTAACCCTGCGAGTTCACATAGGACCTACAGCATGCTTAACCGCACTGAGGCTCTTTGTTTGAACTGTGGCTGCGACTGTAAAAAGAAAAAAACGAAAGAGCAGGATGTGCAGTGTGATGCGACTGCCCCTGATCATGCCCCTGACCATGCATACTGCTCAAAAGTTGAAGTTGTACCCCCTAAGGTCATGCAGAAGGCCACGCAAACCAGGTTCACAGTACACGAGAGCATCCCCGACAACCAGTTTAGGTTTTTTACGGGGCTAACGAAACCAGTGTTTCAGGTTTATGTCTTGCTGGCAGTATCGTTTGCCAAAGCGTCGTTTGTGATGCCTGTAGAAGATCAGATCCTTTTAACGTTAATGCGTCTTCGTATGGGACTGCTTCTCATAGACCTAGCGTTTCGTTTTCAGGTGTCCACTGCGCTCGTGAGCCAAATATTTTCATTCTGGGTCTCCCATCTGGCACAGGTTTCGAAAAAGTATCTCATGTTTTGGTTGCCAACTGAAACGATTCGGCTGTCATTGCCTGATGTTTTCAAAGACATGCCTCGGACTACATGTATAGTCGACTGCTTCGAGATCTTTTCTGATAGGCCGCAAAACCTATTGAGAAGGGGGAAAATGTTCAGTTACTACAAGAGCCACAATACCGTCAAGGTGCTTCATGCAGTGGCACCTAACGGCTTCATCATGTTCATTTCCAAAGCCTACGGCGGGCGTGCAAGTGATAGGTACATTACGGTGAATTCTGGATTCCTCGATCACCTCGAGTACGGAGATGAAGTGCTCGCCGACAGGGGCTTCACCATTGCTGATGTTTTGCCAGTTGGAGTGGAACTCGCGCTACCTTCCTTCACAAAGGGAAAGCAGCTAGCAGCGCGCGATGTTGTGGTGTCGCGCAGACTTGCCAAACTGCGGATTCATGTCGAGCGGTCGATCCGTCGTATGAAGTGTTTTCGTATACTGAAGCATGTACCCTCGTCGTACTTAGCAAAAAAGAACAAAATTGACGACATTTTGGCTGCTGTTGCTGGGCTCTGCAACCTCCAGCCTGCTCTCATCAAAGGGCCACAGCACGAAGAAAGTGAAGTTTAAAGGTACACTAAAGAGGGTTTCTGGGATTGTCTGTTCTTGGTGATAACTCAATCTACGGGCTTTAAGCTTCCTGAAAATCTTAAAATTACACTCCTGCAACGCTTATTTTCCTACTAAAATTGTGATTTAAGATTGAGACACACCCCTTTCGGAGCGGAAATTTCCACTCGAGAAGAGCGGCGCATAATCAAGCCGAGCTGACGGCAGTGCGACGTGAGGCGCTCGCCGGCCAGTCGCCCTTCTGAGAGCAAACGCCGCCGTGCCACAGCGGCATCGTCTGCTGACGAGTAAACCTTTCATTAAATAAATATGTTTATCTCTTTCTCGGAAAGGCAGCTCGCAATTGGCTGACGAACGCCTGGCGTCACACTGCCGCCGCCTCGGCTTGATTATGTGCAGCCCTTCTTGAGCGTGAAAATACACACAGAAAGTGGTGTGTCCCAATTTTAAATTACAATTTTTGTAGGGAAATAAGCGTCGCACGAACATAATTTTTGGATTTCTAGGATGCCTAAAGCCTGTAGATTGAGTTATCATCAAGAACAGACAATCCCAGAAACCTCTTTAGTGCACATTTAAAATGTGTTGAAACACAACTTCGCTTAACTTCAGAAATGTCAGAGTAATGCCCATATCTATGCGACGCGAAAGCCTGTTGAAATTGTGTACAAGCTTTGCTAGAAACTTTTTTTTTTATTTCACTTGACCAACTAAATGCTTGTCATGAAAACTCCAGTATTAAAGTTTTGTGATGTGTATATTTCATGAATAATAAATAAATAAAAAAAAAGATCTTGAATGCACATGCAAGTGTCATAATTTGCCACATAAAAGGACGCGAATATTAACAGACCACAAGGAGGAACATTTTTTTTTTAAATGTGGACACATTCACACATCTGGCAACGAAAAGAAAAGAAAAAAAAACCACAAGTACGAATGCAGACAGAGATTTATAAAACTATGTTTCTAGAAGTAAATATAAACAGGCAAGATTCCAGCTCAACTTCGACATCGGTACGTTTAAGCAGCAAACGATTGATTCATATTTTGCAAACTGCTACGAAGTGAAGCGAAGAGGTACTCCGAGTAAAGCATGTGCACAGCACGCACACAGGTTTGAAAGTACTCCGAATCGAAGTCGACTGTCACTTGCCTCCATTCTGTCGACGACTTATACACAAAAAAGTCGCAAGATGGTATGCCCAAAATCCCCATGGCAACCTGAATCTGGGTCATGTACATAGGTTTCGGTCGACTCCCAGAGAAGGAGTTCTTTAGAGACTCGGGACACTTAATCTCAAGAAGGGTCAACTTTTCTGTGCAACAGTCACAATCAAAGCTGACAATGCCATCTGGGGAGCAGCCCATGATTGGAAAGTCTTTCCATATGACGAATCCCCTATGTTCAAGTACTGGCTGGTGTCCATCGGCCATCAAGAGAGTCATGTAAAATGCACCGGCCTCCGGTTCCCTGTCCTTCCCTTGTGTCATAGCTGGAGTCTGAAAGGTGCTCATGCATGACACAGCCTTGAGAAGGCCTGCCATATCATGTGGCCTTGGCTCTCCCTGCATCTTGGTAGCCCTTGTCTTAAACGAATGACACACTGTACTGGTCACCCTGGCCCTCCTGTGCAAATACCACTCCTGCGAGCAAGATTGCATACGGGTGCTTCTCTCTACACTGTCAATTACATCATCAGTAAATGCTTCCTTAAGCTGACACACAAAGCTGTCAAAGTCATCCTCGTTTGTTGTTCTCAGGAGCTCTGCCATGACTGGAGCAGAAGCGGGCGTTGCGGCACTGGTATCTGGAAAAGAGCCGTAATAGGATTAATCATTAGCACACAGTACTATCATGGACTATTTATATGAGTGACAATACACCAGCTGCGGTCGCTATGTGCTAGCGGTTGCCAAGAAGTAGAGAGCGCAACACAGTTAGCATGAACGATCCATCACCAGTTTTTGCTGCTTTACTTTAACCAGTACAATGCAATCACCAAAACTAGTTATGTGGTGGAAATGAGAGCATGGAGGTTACTGCTGAGAAGTTGCTCATGCATTGCAGCTCATAAAGCCGACGGTAGTAGAAGAGGTTGTAGAACAAGGATATCAAACTTCAAGCAGCAAAAAGAGGGAGAAAGCAAAACTATGTACCGGCGACTCAGACAAACTTCCCAGGCGAGGCTCGACTAAACACGTCTTCGCCCCACAAAATTTCTTTTGGAGTAGATTCTTCTGTATAAGCAGATAAACCTCGATTTAGGAATTAGACTGCCAGTTTTGTCCTCTTGTCATTGCCCAGTCATTTTCAAAGGAGCGGGCGGCTGCATTTTTGCAGGGAACGTTAGTTTCGTGTAAGCTAGTCTTTTGTTAGTCTACTCGGACATGATGGTAGTAGAAATGTCAAATTGGCTGAATTCAAAACAGCAATCTTGAGAGCTAACCCCAGATGTAATCAGGTTTATAATAGTTTTTACCAGTTTATGCGAGTGCCGAGGTGCATATAAAGGTTGACACTTCAGGCAATAGCAAGTGAGTTCCAGGTTCTATGGACTGAGACAAACATGGCACATAAATCCAAGCCAAAGCGCTGAAAAGCCTAGTCGGCTGGCAATGTGTCAGTTATTTTTTGCAGCCGAGCTAAGTGATGGGCGTAAACATCTCACTACTTCGGTGATTTCACCACCGCAAAGTAGCTGCACATATTGAACCACTTTGCGATTGAGGTATGATTTGCGTCGTCCAGCTGTTGGTAATTTTTCCGTCTTGGCACAGAACATTCTGGTAATGGTCGATGTTCAACAGAATCGGACATTAGAACTGCTTGAAGTGCCTGCTGCACCCTAAAGCAGTGCGATGCACAGTGGTCACAGCATAGCAAAGGTGCAAGAATGAACCACAAGTGGTCACCAATACGGCGCTGCAGACAGCAGTGACGTCACTCGCATGAGGTAGGCGCAAACAATGTATTTAGTGTCGCGACAAACTTGCTGTTGGCATGTAAATTTAAGCCACTTTCCTTTATTAAACCAGCGCTGACGAGGGACTGCAGCGGCCTCTGACGTAAGTTAATTTCATATAAAATAAACAAACATTTTTGTGTTTATTTGCATTCCTTAAAATTAGGCGTGGCCCAATCATTGTTACCAAATGACAACCCTGCTGATTATCCATGCGTACTTTCCCAGTGCTTCACCGCTTTGCGTGGCAGTGCAAAACAGTGGAGCTTGCCACAAGAACACTGGTGAAGAGGTGAAGTTTGATGCAAACAGCTCTGTGAGCAGCATAGTACAAGTGCCATAGTATGGAGGCACGCGGCTGATTTGTTGGGAAGTTTAGACAATGGCATGTCCAGCACAATCGACAAGAGTTTTAACTAGGGCGACTGTAAAACAAATGTCTGAATGATTTCTCTTCTCTTCTCCTTTCTTGAAAATGATGGTCGACCTACCCTGAATATTATCCTAATATTCTCGTTCTTTACTTTAACCCTTGTCTTATACTCGTAGTTTGCCTATATTTGTGTAAATATGGTTGTCTATGAAACACGCGTTGATAAAGCCACGGATGCCTCATCTACTTACCATTTGCTGCTTCAGATCGACGTGTTGGTGCATCCGGAGGGTGGACCACGTCATAAAGAAGTGTTCCTTTGAGTGTCTCCATGTTCAGCGGTGCTCCACGGAAGTGTCGTTGCAAATCTGAATGACAGGAAAACTTCGACACATTTGATGGTTTGTTCTTATGCCCGTACACCTTTTCAATAGGCTCTGGGGCAACATTCTGCTTGGTTGATGCGTTCCATGTGCATTGTGTATCGGTGCAGGAGCTTCCGGTCACCCCTCTGCTTGTTGCTTCAACTACCTTGAGGAGCAATGCTCCAACATGTGAGCATGTTTCGCCCAAGCCTGCAGTGCAGGTGCACGACACATCCTGCAGGGCTCCTCCTTCAAAGCAAGCACCTACGTCATAGGACCGTGATGTTGTCTGCGATGATCTTATGCTTGCCTTAAGCCGACACTTTGCGCCATTCCTTGTACACATGATGATATCCACATGACCAGAATCCAAGAGGTTGGTGGCTTCGGCAAAACCCCTGTAGTTTTCAACTGGCTTGCCGTCTGTGTCTATCCTTGTAACCATGTAGTCATAGACGACTGAAAAAAAACAACAAAAAGATATGTAAATATATAAACGTCTTGTGTCACGGGAAAAATAAGGATGTTTTGAAAAGAGAAAAATATTTATTGTGCTTTTGTGCACGTGACATCCCGTATAATAAACTGGTGTAATCTCTTGCTGCAAAGAATGCGACCAAAAATGGCAAGAGATGCAGCCACGAACACATAATCGCTTCGAATACACATTTTCATAACTGAATAACCCCGAGCTGATCATTTAAAAAAGACGACCGGCAGCACTTTCATTTGGTCATGCACGTAAATTGGGGAATACGCATTCACGCAAGACTTTTAGTCCAACAGATAGGTTGCATGGCACTAAAGGCTGAACCGCATGTAAGTGATATAGCAAGCGACGAGACGAGCGACGGAGATTCCTCACTGTCGCTTGTTGTGTCGCTCAGTTCTTGGATTCGCTGTGTCCATGGGCGTACCAACCGGGGGGGCAAGGGGGGCACTTGCCCCCCCAGTTCTCAGAGTGGGGGGGCAAGGCATGCGTTTTGCCCCCCCTGAAACGGCCGCCACTGGGCAGAGCAGACACAGGCCTGCGGCGCCCAAGGAATACCAAGGGCACTGCCCCCCGACCCGCGCGGGCATATTTTTAACGCGCAGGCGATACAAACCCTAGCAACGGTGCTCACGCACGCCGGATTGGCTGGTTCGTAAAGCCTTGCTCCACGAACAAGGCTACACGGTAACCTTACGGAATCCATCCGCGAGACATGGGCCCGACGGGCCGTCCAGACCAGGACGTAGGCCCTTACACAAAATAAAGTTTTGCTTGCTTGCTTGGAGATAGGCGCTGCCGCCGTCAACATAGGCAGCGGATGCAATGCGAGTTTCCGAAGAGGTAGCGTAACTTAGTGGTGAGATGTCTGCCTCATACGTGTCAGACCCGGGTTCTATTTATGGTGTGGGCCGGCTTACTTCTTTTTATTTTTTTCTCGAACATTTTGTTTTGTCGAGGCATTTGGCGATATTTACATTTCTTTTTTACCATTAACACTAAAAAAACGAATGTTGTTGACGAAACATCGCTAAACTAAATCGTATCGACTCTATTTACGGAAGTGCATGGGGGGCAGCGGGGCTTGGGTTGCCGACCGGACGCCGCAAAGCGGCGTGTACGGGGGGTGGGGGGGCTAGGTGGGTTAAGGCAAGACACTGGTTCTAAAATCGACTTTTTTTGTTTATTAATGGATTATAATGAAAATCAGTGTGCATATGTGTTTTGGCTTCCTCTTTCAAATATTCAATTAGTTCTGCTATATCTCAATTACTTTTTGAGTTACGAAGAAAATAATGAAGCCTAATTAGGTCATTTCTTACGACTCATTAAGGAACTTTCTAATACGAATTTTTTTGCATAAGTGATATGGATTTGTAGCTAAAGACCTGTCATGCAAGATGATGCTATTTATATTTTTGTAAAGATAGATTATTGTATAGAACTAGTCTAATTAGGTCAAGTACACTATTTAGAAAGCCTAACGAGGTCACATTTTCACTAGTAATAAAATTTCGGGCCCATACTGTCATACAAAAATAGCATCACCCTGCAGTTCACTTCTTTCTGAATTCAACGGTATAAAGTTTATAGAAATCCTTGAAGAATAATCTCATGAAAACAACCGTAAGGCTAGGCATGTAGACGAAAAATGCGAAGCTGAGAAAATTGCAGTTGAAGTTTTGACACTCATTGCATAAAATTGAGTAAGGGATCCCATGCAATAATGTTCAGCAATATGAAGCATAGTTCTATCTGAACAATTTGATAAGAAAAATTCTGCAATCCGTTCACAAGAACCTTTAAAAAATAATATAAAACTGAGAAATAATGTCTGCAATGTAAAATAAAGTTATAAAAGAATGAGTAGACTCTATAAGGGACAACGGGAGGAGGCACCAAGGGTTGCACGTTCCGAAAGCAGATTTTGTTTGGCTCTGAAAAGGGCCTTTGTTCGTGTAGCACTTGAAAGAGGAGCCCCTCACAGCTGTCCAGGACTGTAGTCCCCAGCTGTTCCAGTTTGGTGTTGCCTGGAGAACCCCTGCTTTGCATTGCTGCTGCTCTCGTGGGCAGCGCTGGCCTTACGCAAACACAGATTGTCCTTCTCCATGCTTTGAGAGCTTTCATGTCCACTACAATGAACTGTGTCCCAGCGTCGCGCGTCTGGCCTCCTGTGGTGATGCCGAGAAGGTCGGATTTGCGCTGGGTCGCCGACTTTTCCGATAGCGCACGCTTGCATTCGTCCGATCGTGCGACTCGTTGCGCCTGCTCGGCCGTGGAGTATGCGGTGTCGACACGAACCGCGCTCGCAAAGCTCGACAAACTGCCGCTGCTGCATGGAGTCGCGATGTCTCCGGCTGATGTTTCCGGAAGATCCAAGGCATCCGGCGGTGCCGATCGCGGTGGCGTCAATCGCGGTGGCGCACTTGCAGCAGACAGCTTCTTGTTTCACGGTCGCTTCCTTCCAGAAGAGTGGTTGTTTGGGCGAGTTGGTTTGACATCTTCATCTTGTGCGCAACAAAGACCTTCCGAACGCTTGCCGCGTGCTCGATTTCAACCGAGCGTCGTCCGGCATCTCGAGAACTCGAAGCGAAACAAAACACGCGCGACTTCGTAGGAAAACGAACCAACAATATTCAACGCAAGCCCGCAAACGGGAACTAAAACGTGCGCTCGACCACGGAGGAAACAAAGCAGACAGGCCTAACGAGACGGGCCCAGGAGCAGACGACGCACCTCTCGCCAGCGCGGGAACGGAAAGGAGGAAAGGAGAAAAAGAGCAGAGGGGCGCGTTTAGGCCAATAGCAGGGGCGCTAGGCGCCGCGCGTGCTCTGACGTATGGGCACCTTGCTAGCCGGCCAATGAGCGATCGCAATTGGGGCCTTCGAAACCCGCGGAATGCGGACGTTCCCCGATGTTGTCGCGATAACGAATGGAATGGGGACGTGGGGGAAATAAGCAGCTTTCCAACAAGACCAAGATGGCCGCGATCCGACGAGCGATCGCGAAACGCGCGGGGCGCGAAGTTCCACTTGTTTTCATTGAACTCGCTGTGTTAGGGCTCTGCGGGGACATCGTAAACATCATTTTTTGCATGCTTAGACATTGAATTCGACACTGAAACTTTGCAGGCAGGTACCTTAGACTACAATTAATCCAAATATGTGAATTTTGAAAAACGTGAAATTTCGCGTTTTTTTTTACCATTTTAAGACCCGCGTCTCCCCTTAATAGATTTGTAATTAGCAGCCGCACACTGTCACCGCGAAGCGGCGTGAACGCAGGCGCGGGGGTGGGTTAACGCGCTTCGAGTGATACACGAGCAGCCCATCCGGCGTGAGCGTCGTTGTTAGGGGTTCTATCGCCTGCACCGTAAAAGGAGCAGTGTGTGCACCTCCTGTAGTGGGCAAGAATTCCTACATTGGAGAGAAGCGGGGACAAGCCCTTTCTTCAAATGGGTCAAGTCTCCTTGAGCTTCGGAATACAAAGAAACGCCACTATTCGGAGCTAATCCCACAGTTACTCGACCTCTCTTGCGTCGTGTCTGTTCGCTCCCCGCGCCTCGTAGCAGTGTTGTTGCAGTGGGGGGGCTCGTTAAAATTTTGGGGTTTTTTGGACTATCTAAATCACTTTCTTCCTTCCCATCCCCCCCTTTTCTATTCCGCATGCTTCCCCCTCTGCAAATATCAGCTGACCTTCCGACCTCTGTCCTCTGTTGATAGGCAAAACAACCACTAAAATTAGAAAGTAATTTGTAATTTGAGTGGAAGTCACTCGGAAAAGTAGTTAAAGTAAACTACTGATTACTAGAATAGAAATGTAATTAAAAGTTACTAAACTACCCAGAAAAGTAGTTAAACTACAGTAACTTGAGTAAAGTAGTTGAACTACGTACAAGTCTGGCCTGGCAAGCGCTCTGCGTAAGTGTTTTCACTGATCTGCCTAGCCCCGCACACCATCACATGGGCCAAGAAAGGTGTAGTTTTACTGCAGAGGAGAAATCAGCAGGGTCCAAGATGGTGACAATGGAGGATGGGGGACTGTTCCAGTGAGAAAGGAATGACCAATTGAAAGCGTTCATAGAGCCAGAAGTGTGTTTGATGGTGCAGACGTTGTTGAGGCGAGATGCTCGGTCGAGGGGTAATAACAAAGTGGTTTTGAGGTCGGGAGTGTGGTAGTAGATTTTGTGAATAAGGCACAGCTGAGAGACTTTCCTGCGAAGCTGCAAAGAGGACATGGTTAGTTCAGTTTTTAGCGCCGAGACACTGAAAGAAAAGTCATAAGTGGATGAAATGAAGCGAGCAGCTCTGTTCTGAACTGCCTCTACAGCGTATTGATGAGGTACAGTCGATGGGTATTCCAGATGGTTGAAGCATATTCTATTTTTGGTCTGACGTACGTGTTAAAGGTTAGCTTAGGGACAAAGGGTGGAGTGATTTTTTAAGTTACGTCTGCTTAGTCCAAGAGTTCCAGATGAATCGGCGGTAATGACTTCAATGTGGTTGTTCCAGGGAAGGTCAGATGTTAGTCTTACACCAAGGTATTTATACACAGTAGCGGTCTCAATCAGATCGGAGTCCAAGAAGTAATTAAATGACAGAGTGGTTTTTTTCTTGGTGAAGTGGATTAGTTTGCGTTTATACTTGTTTGGTGACATAATCCACTCTTTGCACCAATTGTTAATTTTATCTAGATCTTCCTGAAGCTGGTTATTATTTTGCACACAAGTTACTTTCTTATGGATGACGCAGTCGTCGGCGAAAAAGCGTTTTTTTGAAGAAATCCCAATGGGAATGTCATTAATAAATATTAAAAAGAGTAAGGGCCCAAGTACGAACCCCAGGGGAACACCAGGAGATACATTTATTAAGGAAGATTCATGATCATCATGGACGTGACCTGTACACGGGAAAAAAGAAAGTCACGAATCCATGCAAACGGTTATTGGTCGAGGCAAAAAGATGATAGCTTAGAAAGAAGGCGTTGATGGAGGACACGGCCGAACGCTTTGGAAAAAAAAAAAAAAAAAAAAACTGCGTCAGTTTGGACGTGACATTCAAGGATAGTGTGCAAGTCATGGATGAAGTCGCAGAGTTGCGTTTCGCAGGAAAGTACCTTTTGAAAACCGTGCTGCTGTTTAAAGAAAAGAAATGGGATGATAGGTGCCTCGTGATGTTGGAGTAGAGGATATGCTCAAGTAGTTTGCAAGAAATTGAAGTCAATGAATTAGGGCGATAATTAGATGCGGAAGAGCGGCTGCCCTGTTTAAAGACTGGGAATTACCCTTCCCTCCTTTTGGTCAGATGGAAGGCAGCTTTGAGATGAGGACTGAATGAAGATGAGTTTCAAATACTCACTAGAAATAACACGGGTGTTTCTTTTAAATTTTAGGGTTGATGTTATCGGTTCCAGCGGACGAAGTAAGTTTTAGTTTATCAATCAATGTTTTAATACCAGCGGAGTTAACGTTAATAGGATGCATGCGCTCGTAAAGCTGTTCAGGGAGAGTGGGGACGAAGTCCAAGCACTCGTTAGTAAACACTGATGAAAAGTATTCGTTAAACACAGAACTATCATGCTCGACGTTGCACATCCGACATTCCTAACTCTCCCCATCTTCCTAAACGTCCGTGTGTGTCCTAACACCAGAAACCGGAATTTTAAAGGTTAAAAACGGCACGTTGCGAATATGGAACGCGCACTTTCATGCAAAGCTGACGTCAAGTGACTCAAATCGAAAAACATGCATATTTACAGTATTGTTATCTCTTCTGGTGAAGGCTAAACAACCGTTGCATCCGTTTTCGCGCACGAAACGGTGACTCCCAGAGAAAGTAAGAACGCAGTGATTGTCTTTATTTTAACAATGTAAACACACTTGCAGGCGTGCGCTGATGAAGCCTCAAAATCAAAACTCTCGTAGTGTGATTCGTGACTGCTCCGGCTACTACCCAACCTCGTTGTCACGCCACTTTCTGCAAGCAAACACTAAAATTGCCAGTAAACACACAAAAGCGACATCGATACAATTATCTTGTAGAATATCACCTTATTTAATCATAACTGTTTCAATAGGTACTACAAGTTGTATTTATTTTAAGAAGAAGAAGCAAAATTTTTTTCGTGAGAAAAAACAAAATATTAATGTTAAGTCTGGTAACGTTGTAATTTTGCCGAATCATTGCCAAATCTTTAGAAAACTTCGACAAAAGTTGCGCCGAATTTTCGATTAAGGGGGGGGGGGGGGGAAGAGGGTCGGGTTTGCCCCCCCACTCAAAAACAAGTTGGTACGCCACTGGCTGTGTCTACAGTACCGTCCGACAACACTCCACTTGCGCCTACAAGTGCCGTCCGAAAGAAAGTCGGACGGTGCGTGTATCACTGGCGAGCTCGTTAACCCACCTGGCCCCGTCAGGTGGGTTAACGGGCTCCCCAGATGGGCCTGCGTCAGTATGCCGCTGCTAATTACAAAACTATTAACTTACTTGGCCCCGTCGTCCAGCCAGCAACCCAAGCCCCGCTGTCCCCCATGCACCTCCAAAAAGGAAGTCCCATACCATTTTGTGCAGCACAGTTTTGTTGACAACATTAGTATTTCTCAGTGTTAATCGTAAAAAACAAATGTCCTAAGTATCGCCAAATACCTCAACAAAAAAAACAACAAAAAAAAAAAGGGATAAAAAAAAAAAGTGCGCCTACACCGGGGATCGAACCCTGGTCCGCAGCGTGCAAGGCAGACATCTTAACCACTAGGCCACGCTAAATTTTTTTAAATTCAGAACCGAAAAACTAGTTTTAACAATTCACTTTACACAAGACTCTCGGACAGCATTGCTTGATTGGAGTGCCGTCGGACGGTGCTCTACACACTACGTTTCGGGGTTCTAGAAAACGTCGCTCGTCGCTCATCGCCTAGGTCCCTTGCTCCCGCCGCTTTCATGCATTTTGCCTCGACGCGCGACTGACCGAGCGACAGCGAAGCGGGTCACCGTCGCTTTCCTCGTCGCTCGCCGTCCAACGTCGCTTGTCTCATCGCTCGCTAACTCGCTTACAGGCGGCTCGGCTTTAAACCGGATGTAAGCGATTTAGCGAGCGACGAGTCAAGCGACGGCGACAACGACGAGAGTCAGCGACGAGCGACGGAGATTTTTCACTGTCGCCAGTCGCGTCGCTCGGTTTTAGGGTTTCTAGAAAACGACGCTCACCGTCTTGGTCGCTTGCTCCGGTCGCTTGGTTTGCCTCGTCGCGCGACTAACCGAGCGACAGCGAAGCGGGTCACCGTCGCTTGCCTCGTCGCTCGTTAAATCGCTTGCATGCGATTTCGATGCATACAGCACTGAACCATTGGCGCCTCGATATCACTTACGGAAACGATGTCTAAAGCGCGCACATGACGCGACAAGCGCGACTCGGACAGACTTACTGCGTCAGTTGGAATTTGCATATGTCGCAATGGTGTTGACTGCCCATTCTTAGCGACAAAAACGTAAGAATGTGATGAACTTACATGGTCTCCGAAGTCTAGGCCATAACCTTGTATCGTCGATCCACTCGCTGTCCGATTCCATTTGATAACTAATAAAATAAAAGAGCTATGGTGGAAATATAAATATAAAATGATTAAATGAAAGTCCGAAGTGTCGAAAAGACCTAAAGAAAACACACGACTTCAATGCGGAAAGTAAAAAAACACGAAAAAAACGCTGCGGTTGTGGCTGGCGCAGCAGAAAACGCGGAGCAACGGCAGAAACTGAAGGTCGGCTATGGCGGCAGGGTCACGTGACGTCAAGATGGCGGCGCCCATGAAATGTTGCCTGAAAGGGTCTATACGTAAATCAACGTAGAAGGCTGCTGCGCAGCGCGAGGGCATCAAATCCGTCGAAGCCGGCCGGCGGATAGTTTAACGGACTTGACATTAAGGAGTTTTGAAATAACGTACGCAATTTTAGCACACGCTAGCGCTAAATTTAGTGCTTGCGTTAGCGCACGCTACGCAAGAGAGTTTCAGAATAGCGTTTCTCCGCCGCGACGCAAGAAAGCCCAGGCATCTCGCGCTTGCAACGCCACTATTATAGAGTCGCAATTTTCGTTTAAAGCGGTCGAGCGGTAGAGGCCGCTTGCGTCGCCCCGGCGAGAGAGGTCTCGTGTACTGACCTTCGCACACCGTACCTTAGCCGAGAAATATTCGCGCGTCGCGTGCATATATAACTTCAAGTTGCTGGTGATCGTTGGTATCGCCCAGCTTACTAGGTTTTCCAAACCAAGTGCTATGTCGTCCCTTATTGAAGATCGCAGTCGCGAGGATGTCGCCGACGTCGCACTCACGACGCCGCCAAAGCGGCCGCAGCCATGGTCCTGGGTGCCGCCATTTTTAACTGTGCTCGTCTTGGCTTTAGCCAACTTCTCATCACGAATCCTCCCTGGAAAAGTGCAAGGACTCATTGCGTACGCACGCAATTCCCGAAAAATAGCGTACGCCAAAATAGTGCACGCAAAGCGCCAAACGTGGTTAGCTTTCGGCGAATGTGCAGTGGCGACGACGCTATTCTTTGCATACACAAAGCTTTAGCGTGCGCTAATCTAAAACTCCCTATTGTAATCTTTTTCTCTTCTTTCCCGGGTTTTTGTGTGACATTTGGTAGAAAATCAACGTTTATTTGCACCTGTTATCCCCAGCATCGTCTTTGCACTTGCTATCCCCAGTATTTTCTCGAACTTATCGCGGTGCAACTTCCTGCCCTATTAGCCCCGAGAAGTTCGCGTGGCGCCCTCTTACGGCGACCCGGGATGACGTCACGGCGAGGACAGAATTTTTCCCCGCTCGCCTTGTGGACGCTGTGACGACGTCAGACGTCGGGCGTGCTTGTTTCTATTTAATTATCTTTGTGCGTGTTTTTCGTAGGAAGTGTAAATTTTCATATGTGGCTTTATGGAGGTATGACCTGTGGCTGCAGGCGAAACTTCAGCCATCGTTTCAGGCATGGTTGACAGGGCAGTAATGGTGCAAAACTATCGATAGTACTATCGATAGTATTGATAGTCGCCAGAAATCTGACTCTCGATAGTACTATCGATAGTCGACTATCCGAAAACTATCGATAGTCGACTATCGTAAACCTATCGATAGTGCTGTCGACAGTTTACTATTGATAGTTTTGCGACACTAGTCGTTTGCGTCGCTCCCTCTTCTCTTTTTCTCGCTTTATTTTTTTAAATCGGACACCAACTAGCCCAAGTACTTACCATCCCAACTTTGGTTCAGCTTTCAGTGACGACGAAGACGGGAGTTTGGGTGATGAGGAAAGGAAGGTAGGCGAGCGGCGGTTCGGCGACTGTGTTCGCTCTAGTAATGCAAAACTATCGATAGTCGCCAGAACTCTGACTATCTATAGTAAAAAAAAACTATCAATAGTACTATCAACGATCAATTATCGAAAAACTATTGATAGTACCATCGATAGTCTACTATCGATAGTTCTGCGACAATATCGATAGTTTTGGAAAAACTATTGATAGTATCGTTAGTCAATTTATCGATAGTTTTGCATCACTACAGGGCAGGCAACGCATGAATCGCAGCTGGTATATGAAAACAAAGAAATATGGCCACAATTGCAGGAACATCACTATACACTCCGTGCGGGAACTATAGGGGGCGCTTTGAAAAACGCGCGCAGCGCCGCTAGCGGAGGAGCTGGCGTTCGACTGTGAGGCGCGTTCAGCTGCCTGCGGCGCCTTTTCGCATGCCATGCTGTGGCGGCGGAAGCGAGCACGGACGAAACTTTTGCTTTTTGAGCCGATAAGTTGAGGGTGGCGTTGCATGAGTGCTGGGGCAGAAGGGCATTTAGCTGTTCTCCACTTCTTACGTATTGAGTTTGAGTCGTTATTATGGGTAATTTCTCTAGTTGCGGCCGAAAAAGGAGTTGGAGCTATTTTCCGAAAAACAAGACGGCCGCCACCATAATTGCTCTGAGTGGGAAATTTATTTCGCTCGTCGCTGTAAACCTAGAACTGCTGAAACGATGATATTTTGAGGCGAGTGAGATGTTCACTAAGTTTGTGGACGAAGAGTGCCAAGTTTCTTTAAGACAGCAGGTGTGAAGGTTATGTTTCTAACGAATAAAGAAATAAAGCTGTACGGCATATCCAATATTGGACCCAAAATGTTGTGTTATAGTGGGCTGTGCAAAGTGCAGATTTGGGCGCACAGGTTCTTGGACTTGACAGTAACATGACACAGCACTTAATATACAAAAAAAAAGAAGGTGGCATAGGGAGACTAGGTGAAAATTTGGTTTGGACGGCGTAACTCAGTTGGAACCGGTTTTGACCATGAAAAGGCTGTCAAGAGAATACCACTGGTCGGGGGAGGTGGAGACTTTAGAGGTAGGAAGGGGCTAGTTGACTGTACTTCCAATTGAAACAACTTTACGAAAGGTGGTTCCAAAGCCGAGAAAACGAAGATGTCGGCCAACACACGGTTTGGCCACCAAGGGCTTTTGCGGTCAGCTGTTGTGTAATAACCTGCTGTGCGAGGTGCTGATTTTCAGCGCACAGGTACTTTGACATGACCGTCACTTGGCACAACACTTATTTTAACAAAAAGAGTTGGCATAGCGAAACCAGGTGGAAATTTAGTTTGGGCGGCGTAACTAAATGGGAACTGGCTTTGATCGTCAAAGGCTATCAAGAGAATACCCCTCGTCGTGGGAGGTGCACAATTTACAGGGAGGAAGGGACCAGTGGACGGTACCTCCAGTTCCAAACACTTTACGATAGGTGGCTCTAAAGCCGAGAAAAAAAATTGTTGTCTACAGAACTCGGGGTGTCAGCGTTTCCACATCCAAAAAGGAGGCTGATCCAGAAAGAAAGCACACCACATAAACTTCCATACTCAAACGTCGATTCTCCAGTGATTCCGGGTTTCATTATTGCTTTCTTTAGATTTCATTTTAGATTTTTAGATTTCTTCATGAAGTACATATTGCGTGCCATACTTGTCCGGAAATATCATCGACACGTGCGATGGGGACGAAACTTCCTTGGAGGGCATTCCTCCAACGAAATTGGCACTTCATACCCGCGAGTGTGGGATGGCATTTAAGTTCGTCCCATCGGCGCTGACACATGTAGGCGTTACTGGTACGAAGCCAAACGCAGAGCGCAAAGCGGCTGTGTAGAATGTGTCAGCCGTGCCGACAGAGTGGCAGACATGATCGGGAGACCAAATTTCTCGCGTCGTACGGCACGGCTCCATCGTTGTCGCTGTCCCGCTAAACGTCGGCGAGGTGAAAAACTGTGAAACTTTGTCTCCACGAGATACGACGCATAACTATGGAAGCACTTAATGACGCAGCACAGGCAGCACTTCATGCTGTGAACCCAGCGCAACCGCACCACTCCGACTTCATTGCGTACCAACGTACGCGGCGTGGTTTCGGTTTCGTTTTCTCTGGGGTTCTCACTGCCTACCTTCGGTACCGGCCGCGCGGCGGCGCGCCAGTCGCGTCGCACGGAGTGTATAGATTTACATCTCACAATAAATGCTGTTGGTGGTGTGAACGAATTGGCCGTTTATGTATACTATTTCCTGTTTTTCTTTTTATTTCTGTTTTTAAACAAGATCGCCGAAGCAGAAAAGCTGCATGCTGCTCGAGCGACATGTTAAATACAGTCCGGGCCATGGAAAGAGAATCGCAAGGGAGACAGCCCAAGTAGAGGGGAAAAGTAAAGAAGGAACACAGGCATATATCACGTATTTATTTATTTATGTGTACATTGCTCGGCATTTGACCTTTGCTGGATTTGGATAGTATTTCAATGGACTGCACTGGTGGTATCTGCGGACCTGTTTATATTATCCCTCACAAGTAATGCACAACCCATGTAAGCGAAGGTGTCTAGCCCGTTATTAGTCCCTTGGGCTCTCGAATTGAGATTTTAGCTTAATCAAATTGTCATTAAGATAAAAGAAGCTTTTCTCACGCAGACTGTCACCCTCCACAGGTTCCAAATTTTCTGCTGCTACTGCAACATCTGCCACTGGACAGCCGTTTGAACGCTTGCTGTTCCTCGTGTTTTCCTCTGTTGTCAGAGGGTTCAGCTCTAGAGAGTTTGGAGGCTGAGGAAGCTTTTGGGGACCCGCAGCAGTGTCTCTTTTAATTGGAAATGACAATTCAAACTAAACGGTGTATTTTCCGAATACCCAAGGCTGGAATAAAGAAAGAACGTCAGGAAAAAGTACAAACATTCCAAATTACGGTACTATTGCTGCGCATATTTTGGGCAGTTTAATATATATCATACAGGCAATTCAGCCGTTTTTCCTGCTACCATACAAACTAATTTCCAGTAATTGTGCATCTTCTAAAAAATAAAACATGCCGGCGTACGTGTATGAACTATAGCATTAATTCACTAAGAAGCTACATTTATGTAAAACAGCCCTGTTTCACGAGCACATCAAAGACCTTCAGACCCAGGGCCTTTAAAACATCTGCGAACCAGAGCATGCGGAGTGGCACGCGCAGAGTCGGGGTCGCGAGCTAATTTGCCGACCTTCCAAAGGTCCTTGTTATGAATGACATTTCAAATGCCTGCAAAGCTGGATGTAATATTCTCCTAAATCACGAACATGGAAGGAACAGAATTCCAGCATCTGAAACACTTACGCCGCCGCTCCACCGACCCCTCGCAAGATTGCCTTGTGTCGTGTGGACGGACGGGGAGGTTCATCGGCGGAATTGCCTCCGCCGATAGCTTTCGGGATTTGTAACCCAATTATAAAGGTCAAATTGACAAGCAGGCTTATAAAATGTACGGTAGCACGTCAATAGCAAGTTTTAGTATACCGTGTTTCCCCCTCCGCTAGCCCCCCGCTAGCCCCTCGCTAGCCCCCCGCTGTTTCCCCCTCCGCTAGCTCCCCGCTAGCTCCCCGCTAGCCCCCCGCTAGCCCCCCGCTATCCCCCCACTGCGCTTGCACGCCGATGGCCTTGGCTGTAGAGTTCCGAGTAGCGGAGGGGCTTAGCGGAGCGGGAAACACGGTCAACTAAAACTCGCTAATATCGGCATCGCCCAGCGTTTTGTACACCGGGTAAACGAGGTCCCGCTCCTCGAAGTACTTGCGGCACACAACGCCAAACCAGGGAACCGGTGCAGGGAAGCCAGCCGGATGCGAGATCGCGGAGCGGAGTCCTTCCCCTAACGTCACGGTACACCTCACCCAATCAGGGCGCGGCGACCGCAGCGACGCTTGTGTTCGCTCTCCGGGCTAATATTAGGGAGTTTTCGTAGATCGTTTCCGCTGTCCCGCAACGCTCTCCGCAACCAGCTACGCTAGCCGGAACTCTGCAGTCAAGGCCATCGCCGCGCCGGCGCAGTAGCGGCTGCTTCGTTGCGGAGGGCTTAGCGGAGGGGGAAACACGGTCTACGAAAACTCCCTATTTGCTGCTACAGGGCAGGAACTTAGTCGCTGACGGGGCACGGCGAAGTGGAGGACGAACATGTGGTTCTACGCAGGCGCGCCTATAGGTTCGCCGGTGCCGAAGTATAAATGCCCAGGTCAGTTGGTAACGCCGATCGTGTTTGGAGCCTGAACTCACGACAATGCAATGGAGCTTTAGCGACGAGGCCGACGATGCGTGCACGGCGCGGCAGCCACGAGCCTAAGCCGCAGCCGCTTCGCTCCAACGCTCCAATCGTACAATTTTTCCTACTTTGGCAGGGAACAAAAAATGTTTTGTTTTGTAATTTTGATTTGCTAATAACTCCCAAAATAATTCTGATTTTCGGAGAAAAATTTGATGGGTGCTCCCTGCTACACGTGAGCACCGCCACTTCGTGTATGCGACCCTTCCCATCTATTTGTATTGCAAGTAGCTTCAAGTGCACTGAAACACGTGACCTGTACCCTCCTGCAGTTTTTCGAAGCCAATGGCGGCGTTAGTAAAATCAGCGACCCAGTGGCGGCGCAGCACTTGCTCGGGGCACGTGTTTAGCGCGTTCGAAAAACAATGGTTGTCTGCATTTGGAATAACCGCGAAACGGAGGGGGGGGGGGGGGGGTATTTTAGCGAGGGGCCTTATATTCCCATTAAAGGGATACTTCAACGAAATTTGAAATATTCCCGTCGTGTTCAAAAATAGGTTGACTATGATCCACAATATCCGTAAAAGACAATCGCACGTTTGTATTTTGAGCCTGGTGGCTGTATTTTTCGTTATAAACGGGCCACTCTGGCAAGCGCTCGGAGAAGGCCCAGAGGAGACCACGTGACATCCAACGCAATCGTGACGTAGGTCCTCTCGGGACGAGCAAAGCTATGGCGAGGCTGACGTCGAGAGGATGGCCTAGTCGTTTGAGCCACCGAAGCGGCTGCTTTTGTACAAATTTTGGGTGACGGGTTAATCTTCTATAATCTTGTAGGGGGACAATAGTGACTTTGCGACACACAAAGGACATTCTCGGGAAGAGGGGAGTTCCTCCTTCCCCTCTTTTTTCGTCGTGGCCGGAGGCGAGACAACCTCCGTCACTAGCTGTCAAGGTTCCTAGATGAGCATTACAAACGAGGCGTTAGCGACATCCACCAGGTGCTCTTTGCTAATTGTTTAATTCGTTTTAAAATTCCTTTTCGAGACTTTTTTAACAATATATTGGTATGTTCGATGTGACACTGCTCCTTTGAACACACATAGACCAAAAAATGAGCGCCGAAATTTCGTTGTAGTAACCCTTTAAGCACGCGACTCCACGTATTGGTTAATGTCAACATTTTCCTCCAGAATGTAATTTATCTGTTCGGCAGTTTAATTTAATATGACTATTACGTTTCTTTCTAAAAGATACTGTCAATTTTCTGTTACGTTTTCAAATACCCTCGTACCTCGAGGTTTTTAACCAACTTGTGATTAGAGCGGCCCGTAGCTTGGGCTTTAATACATCCTAGATTTAGACGAAATTTACTTTTGTCATCATGCTTCCTCTTAATGGCGCCTCGTAATCTTTGCAGACCACAAGACCAAGACAGGAGAGTCCACACACGTGAAGGCCCAATCCGCAATCACCCCAGAAAACCGATCAGGTGTGCTCTGCTTTTGCTAGGTCAGGCACTCGCTGAGAACCACACGCCGTCCTGATTCGCGACATAAGTATACCCAGCGACGTCTGCGAGGTTAGATAGTCTGTATCAGCGCACTTTGAAAGCTTGGCGTAACCACTCGCTCTTGGCAAAGTTACGCTGAAACAGAGTTTATGTTGCAGCACACGAGACTGTTTTTGGCCGTGCCTCGCACCGTCGGCGTATAGTAGTGCTGCTGACACCTGGGTGGTAAAGACCCTTGATAAAGCTCACGCATCGCGGTATTTTCTTATTTTTTTTTTTGTTGTGTTTCACAAGTGCCGACATTTGTTGTCGAGCGGGCGCGCAAGGCACGTGCCATAAGCGAATACTGCACGGTTCCTTGCTTCCGGGGGCCACTCAAGCTCTGTAAAGCGCCACTCGTGCTTTGGCGCTTTAAGGCCTGTTCACACATACAGCAGAGCGCTAAGTTAGCGCTACGTGAGCCCCCCAAGGAGCGCTCATGTGGCGCTTCCCGGCGCGTGACTTAGTTCTAACACCGCGCGCAATTAGCGCTTCTGTAGCGCCTTGTTAGCGCTTCAGTAGCGCCGTGTTAGCGCTTCAGTAGCGCCGTGTTAGCGCTTCAGTAGCCCTTCTTGTACCACGGTGCTGCGGATTAGCGCGTGCACTGCGGTTCCGGTTCCTGTGGTTGGGTGTGCATCAGAAGCACCATGGCGGACATGTGGGACGCTGAAATAGAAATGCGACAAATGCTCTTACATACGCGATTAGTGCATATGTGTGTGGACGGCTTAACGCACAGAAGAGGCTTCTGGGTGCGCGAAATCTCTCGCCACCGAGATACCGACGGGTGCCTGGTGAACCTTGTTCCTAGACTGAGGGACCGAGACACAGAGCTCTTTTGAAGGCGGTTATTTTTAACTGCGTGTCTTTGAAACCAGGGTCACGCATATCGAATAAAAAGCGACGAGGTCGTACCCTATCAATTAGTCGCTCAAAGTCCATGACTCTGCGTCGCCTGCCGGACCCTTTCCTTGGAGAGCGGCTGTTTTACTTCCTCTTCTTTCAATTCCAAAGGAAAAACAACAACGAAGGAATCGCCGTGCACGCGCTGTTCCGCAGCAGCAAGCACGGCACGAGGAGCGTCATGAGAGCGCTAACAAAGCGCTTCTGTAGCGCTAACAGACCGCCAACAAAGCGCTTCTGAAGCGCTAACAGACCGCTACTGAAGCGCTAACCGAGCGCTACATCACGCGCTAGAAAGCGCCACATGGGCGCTTTTTCGAGCGCTCACGTAGCGCTACGTTAGCGCTTCGCTGTATGTGTGAACCGGCCTTTAGAGGCCCTCTCTCGGCATGTGTTTATCTTCCCCTACTTACTGAGGGGGTGAAAACGGCCGGGCGTGCCTTTCAGATGCCCGGCGTCCAGCTCGCGCGTATGTGTTAGGCACTATAGAAAGCTTTGAGAGATCCTTCGCGTTCATTGAAATGTTCTGCAATCAGGCCCGAAGTTAGGGGGGAACTTTTTCCGCATTCGGGCATTCAGCATGGAATGTCTTGGCTACATCTGTAGAGAGAAGCGTGGCCAATTTGCCAATGCTATGTTAACGTCCAGAGCGAGCGTGCGAACTTGCGTTGTTTTGTGTGTGTCCATGTGTGCGCGCGCGCTTTGGGTTGCGTGCGTGTGTTGTTGTTAGGTTTTTACGGGGGTTTTAAAAGTTGAAGATTTTAAGAGCTTTATTTTTGTGTGACAGCCTGCACAGAATTTGAAGGTGATAACAAAGCAATAGTCCTCCGGGCGAATAACATCAAATTGAAACAATTGAATTTGGAAAAAAAAATTAAGACACTCGTCGATCCAGCCAGGAACTTCAAAGGCTTGGTAATAAATTACTAGCAACTATACTTCGTTTCAGCTTAGGCCCGAGCGCGGCCAATGTTATGAGCCGAAGGGCCAATCAAACAGCGCAAAAGGCGCAACGTCATGGCGTGCTCTCTGTGCTTGATAGGACAAGCCGGCGGAGGAGCACGCACAGAGAGACTGCGAATACCGGCTGGTCCTATCATGTGCAGAAAGCACGTCATGAGGTTGTGCCTCTTTCGCTGTTTGATTGGCCCTTCGGCTCATAACATCGGACGCGCTCGGGCCTAAGCTGAAGCGAAGTATAGTGTTGTACGCCTACAAACCAATTTGTTTGAATATCTCAAAATTGAATCATTCAGAATACTACTTAAAAACAACTAATCTTTCTGGCTCTTCATTCAGAAAGACACTCTAATTGGCCCCTGGTAATTACCAATAAGCTATCAGTACGCTTGTACGCTATGAGAAGTTTGCGCGAAGAAAACTTTGACTGAAAGAATAAAAAATAAGCCTCGTGCTTATACGTAAACCATCACGGTAATCAAATACAGGTCCTGTAAAGACTGGGTCACACTGCTCATACATCATACGAAAAAGAGCCTGCAAACACGACTCACCGACTCACTGCAATATCCGTGGTTCGAATGCCGCGTGCCCAAGTTTCTCCTTGAATTCATTGCCATGCGGCATTCGAAGCACGGATCTTGCGGTGACTCGCGTTCGAACCTGTGCGCAGACTGTCTTTCGTATGATCTATAAGCAGTATGACCCCCGCTTACGTGGAACCTAAAACGCCACGATAGTGCGGCCTGGATTACTTAGTGCGCGTTAATAAAGAAGTATTACCTTCACGCTGAACGTCATCTCACGGTTATCATCCAGGATTTCAGGAATTTTAAGAGGCAGTTAATAAAAAGTAATCTTTACACCATCTATGTTCAATGTTCCCAAGTGCCAGAAGAACTTGCAATAAATCTCACGATATTCTTTGACACCTTAAGAAGAAACGCTTCTTATGTTCACACTTTTTGCTGTGTGATTTGTTCTTCAGAGTTCTTATCGGCCAATCTTGCAATGTCATTGACTGCTGAGTGATAATAAGATTCCCGGGACTCGCCACGCCCTGTAATTATTAGGCTCTCGGTGACTATGAACCTAGCAGAAAATACAATCTCGGCTGCGTTATTGGAGCAGTATTACTGTGTACAAAAATGTTAAGTATTTGTTAGATGGATAGACATTGACAACACGCACACAGACGCGCGCGAATATTGCGTTTGGCAAACATAATGGATGCGTTGCATCGGCGTATAGGTGAAGCCCGACTACTGCCGGAGCCAGTGCCTGTTCCATATATGAGGTCTGTCCCCCACGTCGGCTCCACATCGGTGACAGCGGACTCGCAGCCGCTGTCCAACGGGAGCTACTACTACAGCGACGAGCACGACACAACGGAGGAAGGGCTAACGTGAGTTCGGCTCTTGACGAAATTTCAGATTGTGCACGCCCTATGGTGGCGGAGGCAAGTTTCATTAGCTTGTGTGTAATCTTTTTTTATTTCTTTTTTCTTTCTTTTTTTTTTAGTTTGCGGTGCTGGGTAAAGTGCATCTTTACCCAACACTGGACAGGATATGTATCGGGTGTTTGTGAGAAATCCTATCCCGGCTTTTCGCACCGCAAAAATAAACTAGACAGTGCGGGGAGCTTCAACCCCGTCAAAACATAGCCCCAGCCGTTCGAGTAAGATGCCAAAGTTTCAGCACCAACCGTGATTTTATTCAAAAGTTATAAGTGATTTTCGTAAAATTTCAATGAAAAATTGGCGGCCGACGGCGCCAGAAACGGAAAGACACCAGCTCGTACCCCGCCCGGATCTCGAGATATGCTGGCCGTTCGATTGCGTGTTTTTTATCTATATTATTTTATTTATACATATACAGTACACGCTTTTAAATAAAGAACACAACGACGACGACGTTGAGAGGATGACACACCGGGCGACGGCGGTGCCTCAATCTGAGCCCTGGTGCCTCGGAGGCGGCAGCTTCTACTTTGACTGTTCTACGTCATTGGAGCCTGTTGCTTTGACCGCAGTAGGCCCCAGTGTGCAACAGCGCCATAATGTTCCGGAGGCTCTTTCATGCACCGATCGAACGGCGTGCCAGATCCCCCAGCTCGCTTCTTACCCGCCGAACCCGCCTCCACAAAATCTGGACTTCTGCGAATCGGACTGCCATCCTCCCCAATACCAACAATCCATGTCGTTGTCATTAAGTATGTATATACTCGTGACATCATCATGTTCACTAAACGCGGCACCGCGGGCCTTTATGGTACGAGCTGGTGCATTTCCGCGGTGCCGCGGCTCTCCAGAGCCAAATAAATAAAGTCTAAAGGCTAAATTCTTTGCTGGTCAACAGTCGGTGGCGCCTTAAAAAAAACCCATACTGTTTCCCCGTTTATAGAATACAAATTCCAAAACTACACCATACCAGTGGCGCACATCAGTGAACTAACATAACACCGCTTTGGCGGTTCCGAAAATATCAAATACACATCCTCTATTTCCCTCCAACTTAAACTGGACAATAAAAGTTGGTCCTCAATAACGCTGAGCCACTGCATCTTCCTGAATTTGCAGAGAACGCGTCTACGAACATAAAAGAGCGCGAGATGACAAAGAGAGGATTGGCTTGGCCGAACTGAATCTGGCTTTACGCAAAGCGCGATAACCGCAAGCTGGCAAGAAGTGCTACGAAGAATTTATCCAGAAAAAAAGACATTCATAATAGTAAATAAACCATGTGTTGTGTTCGAAAAGAGGCACTCTGATTAAACAAATACGTGGTTGCAGTAATAGTATGCGTTTAATGTTTTATATAGTGCTTTTTTACGACGGCTAGTGGCGCTGTCATAATAGCAGTACCGTAGCCCGCAGAGAACGGTCTACAAAAGCACCTTTTTGAGTCTCCGCTATGCCTCTGTTAGCGGGTCTCGTAGCGGGTAGCGGATAGCGTTGCGGATAGGCCAAAACGATTTACGAAAACTCCCTATTAGACAGTTTTAGTGAACCGTACGCTATAGCTTTGCGTACGCAAGGAAATTGCGGGTCGGGAGTGCGCATGTGCAGAACGCAATAGAAGGACTAGCGTATTGCGTACGCACGCAACGCTGGGGATTTTGCGTCGCGGGCTAGCGGGCTTTGCGGGATGCTCTCGAGAAATCTTGGGCCCAACGAGAGTGCCAGTTTCAAGATGGCGGTTACCTCGACTGGCGCAGCAGGGGCGACGTGGTGTTCTTGAAGTTCTCTGTTACGTGAAATTGCGTGGTGTTCAGCTCGGCAATGCTTTCTGGAACCTACCGCCGTCGAATCAGATCGACGTGCAGCTGAAGGAGCGCACAGTGAAAATGGTCACAGCTCCGAATGTACGTCGACGCTGCGATCTGCTCAACGCTAAGCCTATTCGCACAGTTCATCGCCGACGGACGAACGACTCTAAAAGACATCGCCGAAGTTCCCACTATGCACTGGACATCAGTAGGTCATGAATTCCATTCCGCGATAGCATTGATAAAAGGTCCGTCAGCCACGAGATGACTGACGGAGGCCCCGTGATCGAATTTGGCTACGCACTCGTACTCGTAGCCTCGGTACCCCCGCAGGAAACTGCGCTTGACGAGGCCGCTGTGGCTTGGTTTAGTTTGAAATAAAATGATTGGACACGTTTTCATTTTAATATTTCTTTTCAGAAGCATGGTGGCGCTATAAGCACGCGAAATTCTACGGCTCTGACAAATTGAATAGAAAAGATTATGCGGGATGTTCACTGGGAAACGTAACGCATAACTAAATTCGGTCCGTGCAGGTCATTTTTAGCGTACGCTATACTATTGCGTATTGCGTACGTAAGAGCCAGCAACGCTATACTAAAACTGCCTATTGCTATCCGCATATTTACGGAGAATCGTTTTCTCGACCTTGTTATTCGCTGCCTTTTAGAGCGCAGCTATTACGCGCCCGTTTCCGGCTTGAACGGCGTCGCCGTCGGCGTAACCGCACGTTGCATTATAGGAAACGTCCCATAATGCAACGCGCGGGTCTTCCTCGTGACCCGTGCGTTGCATTATGTCACGTTTCCCATAATGACGTCACGAGGGTCCCGCGCGTTGCATTGTGGGAAACGTCCCATGATGCAACGCGCGGGTCTCACTCGTGACCCGCGCGTTGCATAATGGGACGTTTCCCATAATGACGTCACACGTGACGTCGCGTGTGACGTCACGAGGGTCCCGCGAGTCGCTTTATGAAAAACGTCCCATGATGCAACGCGCGGGTAACTCGTGACCCGCGTGTTGCATTATGGGACGTTTTCAAATTGACGTCACACGTGACGTCACGGTAACTTGTGAAGGTGACGGCGAAGGTCACGACCTTCACTTCACGAGGCCTTCACGAGCGACGTCACGAGGGGGAGGCAGGGAAGGGAAGGACGAGAGGGTGGAGGAGGGGACGAGAATGACAGGAGGAGGGAGGACAAGGAGGAGGAGGGGGAGAAGGAAAAGTAGAGGAGGAGGATGGGAGGGAGACGAGAATACCAGGAGGAGACAAGGAGGAGGAGAGGTTACGGAGTAGGAGGAGGGGCATAACCTCCTCCCCGTACCCTCCCCTCCTCCTCCTCAAGAGCTGCGCTCTAATGCGATGCTAAAGTTGAGGCTTGGGCGAGTTGGTACATACTTCGGAATTAAAAACAGCGCGGAAAGACGAGGACCAGACAAAGAAGTGACACGGACGTAGCGCTGACTTGCGACTGAGTTTATTGAACGGAAAATCGCAATATATATTTGCGGTGTCACGAACAAGAGAGAAGAAAGAATTCAGCCCATGTGATGCACCACCAATGAACGTAAAACAATGATAATATATATATATATATATATATATATATATATATATATATATATATAAACATATAAAACTGAGAAGAAAAAAACCCTTAGTGAAAAACAGCAACAACGGACGATTTAATCTTCGACGTTTCGGCCGGAGTCCGGCCTTCGTCAGGAAGAACTTTTACAGATGAACGCGGGTGGTATTTATACAATGCTATGGTCGAGTCCAAATTTCGGAGGGGTGACGGTTGAAGCTTTCGAGAGAGGGAAGCATAGGGCAGTTCTTATCCGGGTGAAGAAGCTTGACGGTCGGTGCCAAGTTTCAAGGACGGCGGGATGACGGTTGTAGCTTCTTGAGAGGGGGCGCAGGGTGACTTTGTGTCCGGGCCGGCAGCGGTGACCTATATAGACGATAGCGTACAATAGACGAAAGTTACACGCGCAAACTAAAGTGCTGTCTCAAAAAAAAAAAAAAAAAAAAAAAAAAAAAAGGCGGCACGGTCATTTGCGTGCATGCAGGCATGCATGAGTCAAACCTGGAAGGGAACAATGTTAAACCTAGAAGTAAAAAGAAATACAATGGATATCAGAACCTGGAAATAAAAGAGAAGTTGATGGTCCAGTTCCGGCCCCAAACACAGTACCACTGTTAACAACAAAATCTACAAAAAAAAAAATGTTTTTGGATTGTTGTTGCTATTCGTCTGTTAGCATTTTAATCGATGCCAGAGTACCGGGGCTTTCATTTATTCCTTGTTTAATAGTGTTAAATCGGTAAATTAGGTAGGATTCACGCTGTTCACGTTCGCGATTTGATTTAAATCCAGATTCTAGGAGCGTCACTGACAATTTATCAAACGAATGTTTTGGGAGAGCGAGATGTTTGGATAAAGGCAGTGCCGGAAGATTTATGGCGTGAGATTTGTGATTATTAAAGCGCAGTCTAAATGCCGTTCTAGTCTGCCCTATGTATTGCATTTTGCATACCGCACACTCCAATAAGTAAATGACATTCGACGAGGCACATGTTAAGTTTCCTTTAATTTTGATCGAGAACTGCGAGTGCGTGCTGCTGGCCGTGCTTGTGTGCTGCATCTGTTTACAGATTAGACATCCTGGGTGCCTGCAAGGCCTACATTCGTTAGGCGAGCGCCTTAAACGCGCGTTTCCATCCGCCCCGGGGGTAGTCCACAGACGATCGCGTAACCTCAAAGACGCGCTAGTAAACTCTCGGATAAATTCATCGCCACCACCTAACGAATGTAGGCCTTGCAGGCACCCAGGATGTCTAATCTGTAAACAGATGCAGCACACAAGCACGGCCAGCAGCACGCACTCGCAGTTCTCGATCAAAATTAAAGGAAACTTAACATGTGCCTCGTCGAATGTCATTTACTTATTGGAGTGTGCGGTATGCAAAATGCAATACATAGGGCAGACTAGAACGGCATTTAGACTGCGCTTTAATAATCACAAATCTCACGCCATAAATCTTCCGGCACTGCCTTTATCCAAACATCTCGCTCTCCCAAAACATTCGTTTGATAAATTGTCAGTGACGCTCCTAGAATCTGGATTTAAATCAAATCGCGAACGTGAACAGCGTGAATCCTACCTAATTTACCGATTTAACACTATTAAACAAGGAATAAATGAAAGCCCCGGTACTCTGGCATCGATTAAAATGCTAACAGACAAATAGCAACAACAATCCAAAAAGAAAAAAAAAATTTTTTTTTTTTTTTTTGTAGATTTTGTTGTTAACAGTGGTACTGTGTTTGGGGCCGGAACTGGACCATCAACTTCTCTTTTATTTCCAGGTTCTGATATCCATTGTATTTCTTTTTACTTCTAGGTTTAACATTGTTCCCTTCCAGGTTTGACTCATGCATGCCTGCATGCACGCAAGTGACCGTGCCGCCTTTTTTTTTTTTTTTTTTTTTTTTTTGAGACAGCACTTTAGTTTGCGCGTGTAACTTTCGTCTATTGTACGCTATCGTCTATATAGGTCACCGCTGCCGGCCCGGACACAAAGTCACCCTGCGCCCCCTCTCAAGAAGCTACAACCGTCATCCCGCCGTCCTTGAAACTTGGCACCGACCGTCAAGCTTCTTCACCCGGATAAGAACTGCCCTATGCTTCCCTCTCTCGAAAGCTTCAACCGTCACCCCTCCGAAATTTGGACTCGACCATAGCATTGTATAAATACCACCCGCGTTCATCTGTAAAAGTTCTTCCTGACGAAGGCCGGACTCCGGCCGAAACGTCGAAGATTAAATCGTCCGTTGTTGCTGTTTTTCACTAAGGGTTTTTTTCTTCTCAGTTTTATACCCACGCCTTCGGCCTCCCGCCACCATGCCCGTTGTTTATAAACATATATATATATACAACACGGGCACTTCACACCATCGTAAGTGGTCTCCGAGGAGGATATAAACAAATATGTGCAGATCAATGAACCGTACTTAATCGAATGAATCAAAGAATTGAAGTTTTCAGGAACCCGCCGAAAGCCAAAAAACGGCGGAGCCAGGATATATATATATATGTGTGTGTGTGTGTGTGTGTGTGTATGAAAATAAAAAAATAATAAAATAAAAAAAAAATGCGCCATGACACAGCCGTAAAGAGTACGTGCTAAAAAACGAGCAATCAGGGAACCAGAAAATTAATCTCTTTGCCAGATATGGCCACAGAAGGACTGCTTACACATGCTACACCCAACCTGGCTATCTCAACAGCCTCTAGAATTTCCCGAGTAAGCTGGTCCCTATGACGCTTAACAACCTCACACCGTAGGAAGTCGGGTAGGCAACCACAGTCGCGGCAATGAATGCCCAGATGACCGGATGCGGTTGTGGAGACACTGTAAGCGTGCTCTCTTAACCTGTCGTTGAGACAGCGGCCCGTCTGGCCAACGTAGCGCCTGCCACACGTCAGAGGGAGGGAATAAACAACCCCCTCAGAACACGAGACAAAGCGATGCCTCGTACTGCAAGTCGTGGCTGCCCTCGAAGAAGGGTTAACAGCTCTGCACAACCTGGACAACTTGTCCGGGGCAGAGAATAAAACGTCGACGTCACACCTGCCAGCGCGAAACATTGTTACGTTCTACAGGAAGACTCAAAGCGTCCGTGTTCACCATCAACGACTTTCTTGGCCCATGGAAAACTATCAAAGACTGTCAGAAAGCAACAAATTCGTTGTTAGTTCATTTCTGAAGATACAGGCCTCCTTCACAAGATGTGACACAACTGGACCAAGACACCATTTCCTGTGCAACCTTGACGGCATGTTAACTGGCATGTGTTTGTGTGTGAGTGTGTATGTGTAAATGTGAGCTTATTTATTGATATGGTATTGTTATAAGTCGACGCTCAGCCTGGTCTCTGGGGTAGCATGGCTATCTCGCTGGCGTCCAACCTTTCTCGCGAACAACTTCCTAGCCAGACAGTCGGGGAAACAGATTGGGAAAACTTAAGAGGACGGAAAACTAGTTTATTTACATGGGTATATCGTGTAACATATTGGCAAAAGGAGCGCGCCGAATCGGCAGCGGACAGGTCCTTATATAATGAAACTGGGGGTTCTGGAGCTGCCGTGCTATTGGTCGGTTAGTGCCGCATACCAAAGCTGGCCTCGACGTCAGCAACCTCCTCTCGGCCCCGATACTCGGTCGTTGTTCTTCTCCGAATTCAAGGCGCCTAGCAGGGGATTTTCTTGCATGCGGTGGACGCAGACGCAACAGGCTGCCCATCTGTTCAGGGTCGGATTCTGTCTGGCGTTCTCGTGGAATGCAGACGTCTTAGACAGAACACACCGTCGGCATTGTTCTCGTGGAATCCAGACGCCTTAGACAGAACCACGGTGGACAGAACACACCGACGGCATTGTTCTCGCGGAAGGCAGACGCCGTAGACAAAACACACCGTCAGTTCCGATGCCCCTGAGCCGAGGCCTGAGAGACGCTTCTCCGGTTTCGGTCGAACGTGCAAGAATGGTTCGGATCGCACGCCAACCGTCTCGAGTTCGCTTGGTCGTCGTCCGCACCGGAACGCAAGGTCGATCCTCACAAACACAGGGAGATGGAGACGGGTCATAACAGCACCTCTGCCGCCCGAAGTCGATTATGAGGTGTAGTCGGTCAGCCGCCACTCGGCCGAAGATCGCAGTCAATGACGCTGGGATGGTTACGCTGTAGTCCCAGCCGCTTTAGGTCTTGCATCTGCCGTGCCTTTGATCGGTTCAACAATAATGATAACCAGGACTCCCGCTGTCGACAACTTCAAACCACCCAGTAGGCAAGTGCCCAGCCCATCCCCCGAGACACACCAGGCATAACACAGAAACGTTCTTAACAAAAGCAAAACAAATTTCAACATTGCTACTGCTTGGTACAAATACGGAACACAAAAGCAATAAACTCGGACTCCCGTGAAAAGAAATCCAACAATAACTAACGAAAAGGCTCAGTTAAGATTTAAACAAACTAGGAATATTCTTTAAAACCTAGCATCAATATTTCACTAACAATTTTGTGGACGCACAAATAGACTTTCCGCATCACGGGGAAATCATTACATCGACTCAACAGCCTAGGAGCAGTGGCTCAAGCTGTCGGCGTTCGTATGGAGTTTACCCCGCTTGTACTTAATGTCAAACGAATATTGCCGCAGCGCGAGGCTCGAGCGGAGCAGACGACCATTTTTGGGCGACATGTTCCTTAGCCAGGTGAGAGGACAATGGTCTGTCTCAATGGTAAATCTCGTCCCGGCAACGTAGCAGGCCAGTTTCTGCACCGCCAAAACCAAACAGGCACATTCTTTCTTGGAGGGGGCTATAAGCTTCTTCCCGAGTCGTGAGTTTGCGACTCACGTACAGGATCGGGTGCTCCTTGTTACAATCCGTGTGGCTCAACACTACTCCGATTTCGCGATCACTCACGCCGCATTGAATGACAAAGGGCCTCTCGTAATCGGGCGCTCTCAAGACTGGCTTCCGCATCAACACGCCTTTCAGGGTGCCGAAGGCCTGCTCTTTCCGATCATTCCAAAGAACTTGCTGCGGTTCCGTCTTTCGGAGCGCGTCAGACAGCGGGCTGGCTATTTCAGAGTAATTAGCGATATAGTGCTGGTAGTAGCCGGTTAGGCCGAGAAAGACACGAATTGCCGTCTTTGTGAGCGGACCCGGGTACTCCTCGATAGCAGCAAGTTTTATCTCGGAGGGCCTTCTACGCCCGCGACCGATCTCGTGTCCGAGGTAGGTTACCTCTCCTCTAGCTAGCTGACACTTCTTGGCTCCCACAGTGAGGCCGGCGCCGCGTATCCCTTCTAGGACACTTCTAAGATGCGCCACGTGTTCCTCCCACGTTCGAGAGAACACCGCGACGTCGTCAAGGTAGGGCAACGCGAAGCCCTCGCATCCGCGGAGTACCTTATCCATCAGGCCCGAAAAGCAAAACGGCGCGTTTCTGAGCCCAAAACTTAAAGGGGTCATGAAATGATTTTTATACTTCTTCCTCCTTAGCTTTAATCCTCAACTCAAATGCGAATTGTGAAATCACGTGGTCGTGACATTCCTTTGACACCGGTGCGATGACTCCTAGCTTCCACCGTGCTTTTTATGCACACCATAGAACTTGTCATTCGCCAGTGACGATAAGCTCCACCAGGCCACTCATTGGCCACGAACGCGAATCCGAATATTCGTCAACGGATTGATTGTTGACGAGCGCATACGTTCGAGTGACGCAGTTCTCGTGTCCAGTGCGTGAGCTGGGCTCTGCTGACGTCAGTTTGGCGCCGGTGACGCGCTTTGGGAACCGCGGATGTATCATAGTGAAAAGGCGGAGAGCTTTCGAAGGCAAGAAGGTACAAAATAGTCCTCTATATTTTCAAATGTTCGTACCGAAAAGCTGGCTTTTGACTTTCTAGCCTCTTTCTTTTGGCCAACTAAACGATATGCGATTAGTAAAGTCCCAATTTAAAATCATTCATCCCAACCCAAAATTCGTTTCATGGCCCCTTTAACATTAGGGGCCAAAATGTACCCAAAGGATAAATAATGCCGTGTAGCGACTAGCACACTCGGTTAGGGGTACCTGCCAGTAGCCCCTGACCAAATCTAAGGTTGAAATGCAATGGGCCGAGCTCACCGTCTCGAGCCTCTATTCAATGTTGGTAATTGGATAGGTCTGATCTCGCGTGATTGCGTTAGGTTTCCTCTAGTCAATACAGGGCCTTGGGTCTTTTCCCGGCACTTCAACTGGCATCAATGGAGACATGTAGTCGCTCTCTCCGGGTTCAATTACACCCAGTTCTAACATGCGTCGAACTTCGGCTTCCATTATCTTGCGCTATCGCGAAGAGACTCTGTAGGCGCGTCCGACGTTAGCTCAATGTCGTGAGTGACGAGTGGCGTCCTACCCGGTGTTTGATGAAAATACATCCAAAAACTCCCGGACAAGTTCAGTCACCTCCTTAACTTGATCAGGTCGCAAGTACCTCTTTGTTACTACTTCGCGCAGCATATCTTCGACTGCAATTTTCCCGCCCCCTTCACCCAGTATATAGGTCCACTTCCTCAGGTGCGTTTAGAGTCATGTTTACCACTACCTCGCGTTGCCGGTAAGGTTTCATTAAATCTGTGTGGTAAATTCTTAGTTCCTTTCGCCTTCCAGGCAGTTTCACCACGTAGGTATTCTCGGAGACCTTTTCCGTGACCTCAGCGTGTCCCCTCCCACTGAACCTCTAAACGATTCTTTTTCGAAGGCCTCAATAGCATGACCTGATTCTTAGGCTCGTAACCACGAGCTTTAGCGTTTTTGTCATAATAGGCTTTTCATTTTGTCTGAGCTGCCTTCACGTTGTCGGCCACTACCTGCCTGGCGCCGTGCAGGCGTTTGAGTAGCTGCAAAACATTACAACCGTTTGGTTCTCTCCCCGGTCCTCCCAGGTCTCCGGAACCATCTGTAGCGGCGATCTCAAAGTGCGGCCATACACTAGCTCTACCAGGCTGAATCCGGTTGCCTCGTGAGGCGTTGTTCGGAGCGCGAAAATCGTTGCAGGCAAGCACGACTCCCGGTCTCGTTTGTGCTCGAAGCACAGGGCTCTCAAGACACGCTTGAGCACCGAGTGCCATTTTTACACACTGTTGCTTTGAAGATGGCACACCGAGCTGTGTATAATGCGAATCCCACACTTCTCAAAGAACGTGGTGGTTAGCGCGCTTGTGAACGAACTTCCCAAGTCGCTCTGGATAGAAGGAAAACCCACGCGAGCGAATACCGACAACATCGCGTCAACGATTTCCGCCGAGCTGATATGCCGAAGTGGGACTTCCTCTGGAAACTTGGTTGCCGGACACAGCATTGTGAGGATATATCGGCATCCCGACTCAGTCACCGAAAGCGGTCCCACGGTGTCAATCACAAGCCGTCTAAAGGGCTCTGTGATGATTGGATCCAGCTTCATGGGTGCTTTCCACTTATCGCGGGGCTTCCCCACACGTTGGCATGCGTCACAGGTTTTGTCGAACTCCTCCACCTCTTTAAAATAACCAGGCCAGTAATATTCCTGCAGAAATCGTGCCTTCGTCTTTTTGATCCCCAAATGGCCTGACCACGAGCTGCCGTGGGACAGGTGGAGAAGGTCTCGTCGGTACCTGCTTGACACGATAAGTTGATCTAATTCTACCCCTTTGCGGTCTCGACACTTTCGGTACAGGACACCCGACCGCTTGTGGAACGTAACGTTCTTCCGAGCTAGGCCTTCCTGGCAACACTCATTCAAGTTTTGGAGCGAATGATCCCCCTCCTGCCCTGCGATCAAAGTTGATCGCTCGACGCTCAAGAGCCTCTGAAAAATAGCTGACGCCGGTGTCAAGGCGATTCCCTCTGGCTCCAGCTCCCCTGCGAGATGCTGAGCATCTTCCGACGCGCTTGGCTCAGCCTCTGTGATCTCGGGATCAGTCTCCCTTACAGATGCCTGAGCACTGTCCGCCTGATCTTTAGTTTTTTCGTCGGTAACTTCTTTACACACCGTCTCAGTCGAATCCGAGCACTCCGATTCAATTTGGAATGTTGCAGCGAGGTCCTGCGCCTCAGAGCGAGTTAGAGCTTGAACAGAAGCCACCGAAAAGCTAAGACCATTCTCTCGGAGCATCTGATCAGATTTGTTTGAGTAGATGTAGGGGTAATGAAGCGGCAGGCTGCCGGATACCGTAGCATCGGTGTGGAGCGTACCGAACGGACCCTCTCTGCAAACTCGGGCTACCGGGGGGCACACACTGTGCTCCTCGACCACCTGCCTGATCCACGCACAACCTCATGTATACCCGTTGGGGCCTACGTAGGTTGGCTGGATCACGTCCATTGTGGCAGCCGAGTCTCGGAGAACCCTGCACGCCTTCCCGTTCACCGTCAGGTCGTTCAAGTACGGCTCCAGCAGCCCCCTGTTTTCCTCGTTCTCGCTTATGTAGGAAAGCAAGACGTTGGGAGACCTACATCCGGCCGCGATATGCCCCGGTTTCTGACACTTGAAGCACACCATCGGCTTCTCAGAGCCGTTTATCGAGAGAGTTTGGCCATACATTGGTTTGAATAGGCGAGCATCTCGGGGCCAACCACAGGCCGCGAAACAGTCCCTAGCGGTGGTTGTGAGCTCTAAATTTGTGACACGACTAATTCAAGCCGTTTTAGCGTCGCTAGAGTTAAAAGGTGTAACTCTCAGTGACTGAAAACTTTGTGCGTGCGAGGTTTTCGTCACGCCAATATTCAAGTGTAGAATAAATGAACGTGCGCTCCAAACCAGGGCCAATTTGCTAGAAACAGCGTCTCAGCTGAGACGATGAAAGAAAGCACTGCCAAAGCCAGCGCACGAGCCGAGCGGGACTCCGCGTCTCGAGACGCTCGCGCTCCCCACCCTTTGCGCTGTTTCCTTTCCGCCAGTCACAGGACGCTGTTCTAACAAGCCAACATCAGCAGTGCAGAGAAAGGCATGGGCACGAGCGCGTGGCTTTGGAAAGTGGCTCCTATGCACGAGTTCTCGTACAAACAAAAGCGTTTTGCTGAGCTAGGTTTACGCGCCTGTACCTTTGTCTTCACTGCCGACATTTGTGAGATAAAGCTGAGAGGCCGAGATTGAACACCTCTCTTTCACGCTTTGAATGCCGTTTGCAATATTGTGACGTCGCGGTCTCCTGATTGGTCGACGCTGTGTCACAAATTTAGTTTACGCTCTAAGCGCGGGGGGAATATTCGGCGCTGGCGGCGGCCTTTGCTCCGCCTATTGGCCAAACTCTCCCAATACACGGCTCTGCGGCTTCTTGGCTTCGAACGCCCTCTATTGTTCAGGCTTTGTGCCCGAACTCTCCCTGACCGCTTGATGTTCCTCATTAGGACGGCTCCTCCTTTCGTTACCTTGGGTTTCGGGCGCGGCCTTCTTTGTGAGATTTTCTCGTTCTCCGAATTTTCCTTTTCGTGAATAGCCTTTTGGCTCTGCGTCCCGGCGACCCGAACCATAGCGGTCCTCCTCGCGAAGGTTTCTGCGTACCGCGTACTCCTCCGTCAGCTCTGCTGCCCTCTGGGTTGTTTTTACTTCCTTCTGGTCGAGGATCCAGAGTCGCGTCTGCTCAGGGATGGAGCAGTAAAACCGCTCCAAGCAGAAGCACTCCACCACGCTCTCGAGATTGTCGAATACTTCAGCACTCTTTAGACATTCAATGAGATTGGCCTTTAGGTCATACGCAAACGCAAGGTGTGATTCGTCCTTCCCCTTTTTGGCCTATCAAAAGTGCAGCCGGAACGCCTCCGTGGAAAGACGGTATCTCTAAAGGAGATTCGACTTCACCACGTCGTAGCTCTCAGCGTCCTCCTTTGAGAGCCGTGCTACGACGTCGGCTGCTTGACACGGCAACAAGGTTAGCAGTCTCTGCGGTCAGGTGTGGCGAGCGAACGCTACCTTCTCGCAAGTCCGCTCGAAATTAACCAGAAACAGGCCAATATCCTCTCCTACCTTATAGGGATGCATAAGGTTTTTCACCTTAAAGGATATCCTGTCTCCGCTGCCGGAGCCCGCTCCGGTTCCGTCGTCCGATGTAGATTTCTTTAACTCGAGATCTAGTCTCTTGAGCTCAATCTCCTGCTGTTGCCTCTTTAGCTCAAGCTAATCGCGACGAATGCGGTCGCTTCGCTCCCTCTCTTCGAGCTCCTCTCTCTGTCTGTCCTTATCTAAGCCCAAACTCTCCGCAAGCTCATCCGCATCTGCTCCCGTGGCTTTGATGGCCTCAATGATGAGCGCCTTCGTTTTGTTTCTTCGCAAATCAGAATCAGACCTGCCTTGCCTAATGAACTGAGGTTCATGATTGCTCTGAATGTTGGCTCTGTTACTATCCTGTCGGCTTCGTTAAAACCCACGCCCGAAAAAAGTCTCAACCACCTGCTTCGTCTAACAAACAATTAATTGTAGCGAAAGCCTGGTGTGTCTCTAGGGACAAAGGCCGAACACTCACTCACATGTGTGGTCACCGGTTCGTGGAGTCTGTGGGGGGTCTTGATCCGCGTTCAGCATCCCACCGCTGCCACCAGCTGTTATGAGTCGACGCCCAGCCTGGTCTCTGGAGTAGCATGGCTATCTCGCTGGCGTCCAACCTTTCTCGCGAACAACGTCCTAGCCAGACAGTCGGGGAAACAGATCGGGAAAACTAAAGAGGATGGAAAACTAGTTTATTTACATGGGTATATCGTGTAGCTTATTGGCAAGAGGAGCGCGCCGAATCGGCAGCGGACAGGTTCTTATATAATAAAACTGGGTGTTCTGGAGCTGCCGTGCTATTGGTCGGTTAGTGCCGCATTCCAAAGCTGGCCTCGACGTCAGCAACCTCCTCTCGGCCCCGATGCTCGGTCGTTGTTCTTCTCCGAATTCAAGGCGCCTAGCAGGGGATTGTCTTGCATGCGGCGGACGCAGACACAACAGACTGCCCATCTGTTCAGGGTCGGATTCTGTCTGGCGTTCTCGTGGAATGCAGTCGCCTTAGACAGAACACACCGACGGCATTGTTCTCGTGGAAGGCAGACGCCTTAGACAGAACACACCGACGGCATTGTTCTCGTGGAAGGCAGACGCCGTAGACAAAAGACACCGTCAGTTCCGATGCCCTTGAGCCGAGGCATGAGAGACGCTTCTCCGGTTTCGGTCGAACGTGCAAGAAGGGTTCGGATCGCACGCCAACCGGTCTCGACGTTCGCTTGGTCGTCGTCCGCACCAGAATGCAAGGTCGTTCCTCACAAACGCAGGGAGATGAAGACGGGTCATAAAAGCATGAACATCAAATGTTTTTTTTTTTGTTGTGCTTATTATTGATGTTTTTTCTTCTTTTCCACGGAGTAGCCAACTAGCAAAATTTGCGATGTCAATATCTCCGTGTTTTATTTTTTTCTTCATCAATAAAAAAAAAAGAAGAAATACAACTAGACACAAGATATATTTTCTTTTCTTTCTTTAATCCTTAAATGCAGTATTTTTTTTCAACTTTGAGCAGTAAAGCCATCATGCACTCAAATAAAATTTAATACTGGTTCTGTTTGTCTCTTGTGTGAAATGTTAATGTTCTTTTTTGCAAATTACATAAAAAAAACGTTACTTATAGTTGCAAGTAGTTATGTTCCACAATCGTTTTAACGCAAGCGGTTCGTCGCCGAGCGATTCGCCTACGCCATTGCCCATGCCCGCTCAAATTGTTCGCGACTTTGAGAAGACAAAGGGTTTAAAGGGACACTGACAGGGTATTTATGCTCGCCAATGGTTTTATTTGTACGTAACAAATGAGAGCCCAACTACCTAAAATACAATTTGCAGCTCAAAATTCTTCTCTTTTTTTTTTTTCTCCCGAAAACCACCGATCGAGAATTGGCCGTTTTGATTGGCGCTCGCTCTCTTCTCCATGGTCCCGTGCCGTTTTCTATGGTGTAGAGCGGGAGGCACTCACTTGATCGAATGACGTCTTAGCGAACGCCCACGTTTCACCGAACGACACTTTAGCGAATAGTCGGACGCCGCGAAGCGGCGTTTTCGGGTGGGCCAAGTGGGTTCACATTTTTGTCATGAGCCGCCGCAGACTGTCGCCGCGAAGCGGCGTAAAGCGCAGCGCGGCGGATGGGTTAACGCGCGCCCCCGTTATTCGCTAAAACGTCGATTCGCTCAAATGTCGCTGTTCGTTAAAATGTCATTCGCACATGTGATATGGACCCGGTGTAGAGCACAACCACCAAAGTTAATGACATTCATGGGTCCATCGAAGGCACACACTTAATACTAAGAATAGACTGAAAATATGACCCATTTTTTTGTGGTCTCTAAAAAATTACAAATACGTAGATTGAAAAAAAAAAATAATTTGCACAGTCACGCGATTTCCGGTAACTTTCCTTTCCTCTATATTCTTTTTTCCAAATGCATTGGAAAATGGCGAGCCTTTTCTAGGACGGCTTAAGCAGATGCCTTGGCGAATCATCCGTAGACGAACCTTACGCCTCAAAACAATATCTCAGTTTTTCTTTTTTTTCTTTTTTTACCGCATTGAGGAGTGCGTTGCGCTGCTTGTTCAAGCTCGTCCTGCTCCATCCACCATGCTGAAACAATTTTCACCCTCCTTCACGCTAGTTTACATGCCGCAAATCGTTACGATTAGGTCGAACTGTTTCCAAATTCCCGCAAAATTTGCGCACGCGTGCGCAGCCGCGTCGCCGACCTGGTCAAGGATGAACCGTTCGGTTAAAAAGGACTCACTAAAACTTTCACATAAGTCATCAAAATTGCTGATTACTTTCAAACAGACTTGTACCGTACGCATTACTAGTAATCGATTACTTTTTGAAGTAATTTTGTAATCAGTTAATTACTTTTATTAGGCAGTAATCACAAGAGTAATCTGATTACTTTTTGAAGTAATAAAATTACTTGTAACCGTTACAATTTGTCCACGGGACCCCCCCCCCCCCCCCCCCCCCCCCGGGCACACGCCTTTTTTTTATGAAATGACAACAATAAAATTTGTTGTTTTTTTCGCAGGAAAAAAGAAAAATTGTTGCGGAGCTGTAGGAAACAAGGTCAATCTCTTTCTATGTACAGTGTCAGTTTTCTTTTTTTTTCGAGCTGGGACGGGGAGTGGGAAACCTTAGGGTGCCTTCATGAAGGCTCCCTAGGAAACCCCAAGGAAGCCACAGTGCGTGACAAAGGTCATTCAGGGCGACGTTTGAGGAAGCAGAATGTTGCTTTGTGAGTCCTTCGTTCAAACTAGCCCCTTCACGCACACACACACAGAAATAAAAAAATCCTGCTTAGGGTATCTACTCGCAGCCCATAGGAGAACCAGAACCGAAGAATGCCTAAAGCGGATGCAAAATATAACAAAGGCAGTTGAAATATTTCCCCATTTCCTCTACGTGGTCTTTGTGACATGCATTGTTTCGAGTTGAGAAGTTGTCGGGGCGATCTCTTCCGCTAATGGATACTACACATGATCCGTTTCAAATCCTGGAGCTGCTGCTCTTTTGTATAACATGCGAGCTCATCCACATGTGAATAATAAAATGAGCGACGCAAACTTTGAGCGACAACCCTTGCTCAAGCTTAACAAGATCTAGAACCCCCTCCGCTCCCCCCCCTCCCCCCCCCCCCCCCCACACACACACACACACACTGGCGAACGCCCAAATCATTAAACGTCTTCAAACGAATTTTATGCTTGTGTCCGCATTGTGAAGGTGCAACGACCGCGTGTGGGAACCAGTTGTTCTTCAATACTTGTGCAAATGTTAAATATAGGTTGGAAGTACTTCATTGATATGAGCGCTAAAGATGTGTCTTCACACAATAAAGTAATAAAAAAAGTAACGATTACTTCTTTAAGTAATGTCCAATTACTTTTGCCGTCGAGTAATCAAGTAATCTAATCGAATACTTTTTAGCCAAGAGTAATAGTAATTGTAATCGATTACTTTTTTTTAGTAACGTGTACAAGACTGCTTTCAAACAATAAGGCAGTTCATTCACATCTTCTTTGCTCTGAGTAGTTGGAGTTGTAATCATAAGACTTTTCAATGCTGTAACGTTGGTGGGACAGCATTTCACCGCACTAATATGTATTTTTACATTTCTTGCCTCACCTTGGAAATTCAGTGTGTACGCTTTCCATTTGACACGTTCTTTGCCTTCGTTTCACTAGCGTTGTTTGTCGTATAATGGGGCAACGAGTTGAGTTCCAAGTACTATATAAAGCAACTGTTTTATTACTTCGCAAAATGAATAGTTTTGACTTCCTTTTGTCATAGTAATGCAAAACAAAAGTGCTCTCATAGCAGATGAAGGCATAAAAGGATCAAATAAGTTATATAATTCCATAAAGGGTTTATCGGAGTTAGTGCGAGGTATTAAATTTACATAACGCACTCCAAATAATATTGCTTTTTTTCTTGCCATCGTAACAAAAGAAAACGTCGCGTTTAAAAGGGGTGTGACCTGTGAATTTTCCCAGTTGCTCAGCTTGAACTACACCTAAAGTTGAGTAAGGTGGATTCTTGGACGAGTTGGTACTGAAACTTTGAGAACAAGTTTTTAACATGTCCTTAGAAGCCAATGTATTTCTTCAAGGATGGAAGAATTCAGTGGTTGTTCCTATACACTCCGTGCGGGAACTATAGGGGGCGCTTTGAAAAACGCGCGCAGCGCCGCTAGCGGAGGAGCTGGCGTTCGACAGTGAGGCGTGTTTAGCAGCCTGCGGCGCCTTTTCGCATGCCAAGCTGTGGCGGGGGAAGCGCGTACGGACGAAACTTTTGCTTTTTGAGCCGATACGTTGTGGGTGACGTTGCATGAGTGCTGGGACAGAACGGCATTTAGCTGTTCTCCACTTCTTGTATATTGAGCTTGAGTCGTTATTAGGGGTAATTTCTCTAGTTGCGGCCGAAAAAGGAGTTGGAGCAATTTTTCCAAAAGCAAGACGGCCGCCACCATAAATGCTCTGAGTGGGAAATTTATTTCGCTCGTCGTTGTAAACGTAGGACTGCTGGAACGATGATATCGGAGGCGAGTGAGATGTTCACCAAGTTTGTGCACGAAGTGTGCCAAGTTTCATTAAGACAGCTGGTGTGAAAGTTAGGTTTCTAACGAATAAATTATTGTACCCAAAATGTTGTGTTATAGCGGGCTGTGCAAAGTGCAGATTTGGGCACGCAGGTGCTTGGACTTGACAATAACATAACGCAGCCCTTAATATAAAAAAAAAAAAAAAAAAAGGTGGCATAGGGAATTTAGGTGAAACATTCGGTTTGGGTGGCGTAACTCAATAGGAACCGGTTTTGACCATGAAAAGGCTGTCAAGAGAATACCACTGGTCGTGGGAGGTGGAGACTTTACAGGTAGGAAGTGACTAGTGGACTGTACTTCGAATTGAAACAACTTTACGAAAGATGGTTTCAAAGCCGAGAAAACAAGGTTGTCGGCCAACACACGTTATGGCCGTCAAGGGATTTTGCGGTCAGCTGTTGTGTAATAACCTGTTGTGCGAGGTGCTGATTTTCGGCCCTCAGGTACTTTGACATGATCGCCACTTGGCACAACACTTATTATAACAAAAATAGTTGGAATTGCGAAACCAGGTGGAACTTTAGTTTGGGCGGCGTAACTAAATGGGAACTGGCTTTGAGCGTCAAAGGCTGTCAAGAAAATACCACTCATCATGGGAGGTGCACACTTTACAGGTAGGAATGGACCAGTGGACGGTGCTTCCAGTTCGAACCACTTTGCGATAGGTGGCTCTAAAGCCGAGAAAAAAAATGTTGTCGACAAAACTCGGGGTGTCAGCGTTTCCACATCCAACTTGAAGGAGCTGATCAAGAAAGAAAGCACACCACATAAACTTCCATACTCAAACGTCGATTTTCCAGTGATTCTGAGTTTCATTGTTGTTTTCTTTAGATTTATATTTGTCACATTTTTTACCGTTTGAATCTTTCTTCATGAAGTGCAGATCGCGTGCCATACTTGTCCGTAAATATCATCGACACGTACGATGGGGACGAAACTTCTTTGGAGGGCATTCCTCCAACGAAAGTGGCACTGTACACCCGCGAGTGTGGGATGGCATTTCAGGTCGCCCCATCGGCGCTGAAACATGTAGGCGCTATTGGCACGGAAACAAACGCAGACCGCAAAGCGGCAGTGTAGAATATGTCAGCCGAGCCGACACAGTGGCAGACATGATCGGGAGATCAAATTTCTGGCGTCGTACGGCACGGCTCCATCGTTGTCGCTGTCCCACAAAACATCGGTGAGGTGAAAAACTGTCAAAGTTTGTCCCTACGAGATACGACGCATAACTATTGAAGCACTTAATGACGTAGCACAGGCAGCACTTCATGCTGTGAACCCAGCGCAACCGCACCGCTCCGACTTCAATGCGTGCCAACGTACGCGGCGTGGTTTCGGTTTCGTTTTCTCTGGGGTTCTCACTGCCTACTTTCGGTACCGGCCGCGCGGCGGCGCGCCAGTCGCGTCGCACGGAGTTTATGCACAAATCTGGACGCACTGACTGCGTTAATAATTATGGACCAATTTCTATTCTTTGCCCTTTTTCTAAGGTATTTGAAAAGGCAATGTATAAGCATATTTATTTTCATTTTAAATCGTTTCTTTGTCTCAACCAACATGTTTTTGTCAAGGGCGTTCAGTGGAAACAAACCTTGTATCATTTTTGGAACACACTCTACCTAAGGTCACGTCCCGTGGGCAAGTTGATGTTATTTATTTCGATTGCTCTAAAGCTTTCGATCTCGTAGATCATAAGTTGTTACTCGCCAAATGTTCAGCGTTGGGCATGACTAGCTCGTTTTGCAGTTGGTTGTTTTGTTATCTTGGCGGAATTGGTAGACAGTCATTGATAGACATGATTTGGTAGACAGTGTGCAGAATTGAAAGGGGCTGCAGTTTGCAGACGATGTTAAGATTTATCGCGAAATTCATTCAACTACTGACTGTCTAAAGGGGCAAGACGATGTTCAGGCGGTTCTAAACTGGTACTTAAAAAATAATTTAGTACTTAACCCCAGTAAGACCAAGATTGTTTAATTTACCCACAAGACAAGCTGCATTGAGTATCCGTATACTCAATGCAGCTATCGCGAGGTCCGGTACTATTTGTGACCTGGGAGTGCTGTTTGATTCCTGCCTTTCGTTTACTGAACATGTTTCGAAAGTTGTGAATGATTCTTATGAGGTGTTAGGCGTTATTTCCCGAATGACGGGGAATTTTCGTACTTACGCTAGCATGATTCATCTATTTCGCACCCTTGTTTTGTCTAAACTTGAGTTCTGCTCAGTCATGTGGAACACCATTGGATCGACTCAATGATGCATTTTAGAAAAAATGCAGCGTCGTCTCGTGCGTATTGTTTACGATCGATGGATTGGGAGGCGCATTTATTTTGAATATGAATACTTACTTAATCTGCTTGACCTGGTATTTTGCATAAAAGAAGATTAGCGCGAGACATGACTTTTTTGCAGAAGATAGTGAACGCTACAATTGATGCACCTTTACTTTTAAGTGCGATTTATTTCAGTGTTCCCCAAAAGCGGACCAGATTCCCGTTTCTTTTCTACCCGCAGAAAGTTTGTGTCCAGTCCTTGATGACACGCCTTCAGCTCCTTTATAATCGCGATAGGAGGGATATAGAATCGTTTTCACCCCTTTTAAATTTTAGAAGAGCATTGTTGGGCGCTTGGCAAACATCTGTGCTCTGTTGTTCTCCATTGTTCTCCGTAGTTTTATTTATTTATTTATCTTTTCTAAATCACGTCTTCCTTGTTTGTTTCTCTGTATCTGTTCTTTTATTGTTTGTGATATGTGCGCACTAATAAGGCCTCGAGCTGTTTGTGGGCACATTAAGCAGAATAAATAAATAAATAGCGCTTCAAGACAGGAACGAGAGTAGGAACAGGACAACACAATCCGCTAACTTCAACTGGTTTAATCGTCAGAAAATCAGTTGATCAGTTTAATCTTTAGAAAATCAGATACGACCTCCGTCACCCATAAACCTGTTGAAGTTAGCGCATTGTGTTGTCTCGTTCCTACTATCGTCCCTGTCTTGAAGCGCTATCATGTTCTGAAAGTTTAACTACACGGCTGTAGTGCGAGCCTTCACGCGTTCTTGGTGCTTCCAAGGTCCCGCAAGACACGTTCAGAACGTTTTTTTTTTCTCCCACTGACATCAAAGAACCAAGCTACAGTGTGAGAAAATCACGTGACAAAAAGTTCGCCTCTTTTCCGGACTATCGTGGCAAAAGTAGTGGCAACACAGCCTGTATCAACTCGCTCTGATGTGGCCGAGATGAACCTGACACGCATTTTGTGCTTCGACGGTACGAGCATCGTGGTACGTAGCGCCTCTGATAAGAAAGCCCGGGAGCGGGAGTAGGACGCAAAGTTCGCGTATCTTGCGGCCATGCACTTCGGGTTTGACCCTGCTATTTCTCGTTTCCTCGTTGTTTTGTTCAAAGCACGTGATCGTTGCTATCTTCCACCTCGCCTCCCGCAACCTCTCCCACCGCATGTGCGAGCACGCTGGCTGCATTCTCCCGACATTTGAAACTCGTTTTTTCCGAACGCGCTGGTAGGCGCAGCCGGTTCAACATAGGATGCAGAACCGGAGGGAGACCCCCGGTTGAAATCCCAGTGTCTCGACAAGAATCTGCATGACAAACAACTGCTACGAACCATCCATATAATGTAACACAATTTGTTATTGCAATGCAGGATTTGCGAATAAAAAAAAAATAGCAGTAACGTAAATGACTACCCAATTTATTTAAATACTGGGATCCCCTCTGTGTTCCTACCTCATGGTTACTTTTTAATTAGGACTGGGCAATAGATAGATTAGCCTACCGACCAATCAATTAATGCTTTAATCGCGATTAATTTTTCTAACTGGTTAATCAAATAAATTTTGACTATCAAAAAAAAAAAAAAGGTGAAAATTGAACATTTCCTTTACGCAGACGTGGACGAGTACATCTGAATGAAGGGCAAACTTCAGGCAAAAAAAAATTGATCTAAAGTAAACTGGTGGAGCGAGATTTGTTGCTCCAAACAAGTGCATAAGGTTATACAGATCCCGGTCACTTCAACGTCGTGCGAGTATCCACATAGCGCAGCCAGGGATTATTGTGAACCATCAAAGGAGCTCGCTCCTACTGGAGAATATCAACGAACCTCTGAGCTTCTGCAGGCGAAATAATAATCTGAGTCTGAGTGTCTTTGTACTGTTCTCAGCTGCACATCAAAGTTTATTCATAATCGAAGTTGTACATTGCACCGTTTATCGCATATTCAGCAACGGCATGAAATTGAATTCTTACCTTTTTTCAATGGTATGAATGAAAACGAAAGAAACTGATTAATCGATTAATTAATCGATTAAAAGACGGCGATAAGTCGGGTTAAGTTCTTTAATTGACGCCCAGCCCTACTTTGAGTTAGGTTTCCGTTGCATTCATATTAATCACGGTGTTCAATTTTTTATCTGTGTTAGGTGTTCACCATGCATATGTCTAAAAGCAAAAATCTAATGCGCGCTTCCTTTTTTGTTTTGCTTCCGTTTTCCTATTTGTTTATTTCAATTGCTTTGTGCCAGTTGGTGTTACGCTTATTTGGTGTGAGTACAGTTCTTCAGATTAGTCCTTATTTAAGCTCTGCCAGGTTTGCACCGATAAACGTCATGGCAGCTGCTGATTTTAGACCAGATTTTGCGAATTGATCATCCGTGCCGGTTGCCACCCTATTACAGAGTTAAGGTAGACGTTTCAGATAACGACACGGTGCATGCGCAAAGGCGCCGGCGTAGTATCGGAGGCAACGAAAACGACCGAACGTCCAAAACAAGAAAGAGCACGCTGTCCCCAACTTGTGACTATGAACACGTATTGAATTGACTCGCTTTCGTCAGACGGCACGCATTTCACCCGTCTCCTACTGCGCATGCGTGGCGGCACTAGGGGCACGCCGTTTTGTCGGTAAACATGAGTAAGTCACGTCATATGCAGACCGTTCATCTCTGGACGCCCCAGAAACTTCTGTCTGCTCCTGCAATAGGAAAAAAAACAAAACGTGCATAGCGTTCCTCCGCCAGTGCAGTGCCGCAACTCGGCTTATTTTCACGACTCGTAGTCTCGCAACGGTCCGGTTTCTCGGAGACAGGCAGTGGCTACCCTTGCCCCAGAGACCCGCAAAATGTGGGCGCCGATAACTGCGGCGCCGCAATGCGAACGGGCTTCCCTTCGCCGATATCCGCCGGGGTGGGAGTCGGATGTGTCCTTGAGCTCTTTGGGTCTGCACCATCTTCCAGTGCGCGGCGACGCGGCGTTGTAATGGTCGTTGCGCACGCGTTGCGTCAGGGGTTCCTTGTTCGAAACTCGCTCCTTTCGCCCTGCGAGTGGTTCGGTTGGTTTCGCCACCACCTTCTTCGAGTGAGATTGGCCTATTGAATCGAGTGTTTTGAGTCGGCGAACATAGATCGCGAACAGCAATGGGCTGATCAGGAAAATAACCAACGCTATACGTCATTCTTACGTGTGGGCATTGTGAAAAGAAACCATCCATTTCATTTGGCATTACTCGTGACGTCACGTTTGGTGTCACGCAAATGGGGACAGCATTACGCGTTAAATTGACAATGGCTCCTCAACGTCTGCATGTTCGATCAGTCGAACTATCTGACAGGTCGAGACGTACGTCAACGAGTCTATTTGTATTATACGGCTTCTATGATGTTGGGGCTTGGTATGTGTTCCTTGTGCAAAGACCGATGCCCTCGCCAATGTCTTTAATCAGAATATCGCGCTATTTGCAAATTCCCCTCGGGCTATCCCTTAATTAACCGCTATTTTTGTGGCAGCGGTCGGGTACAAATACTTTCCATACTCCTAGAAGCGTGACTGTCTTCCTGTTCTTAGTTATCATGCAGTACAAATAAGTTAGGAGTTCATGTGGGTCCAACAAGTACACTCTCCCACAGGAGACGCTGTTCTATACGCAGCATCTGGTCTTTGGATTGACTTTTTTTATATTCTCTGGGAGCACGATAATGTTTTGCCCAAAGGTTATTCAGCCGTTCGCTGTACATCGTCGGCCTCAATGCTCTCGTGCCATTTCGTGAATGCTGCAGCTAGGTGCGAGATGTGGGTTGTTAGGGGAGTGCTCGTTAGCACGAGCGCAAGTGTACCTACGACATGTGCAACGAGCGCGTACCTACGACTGCGTCCATTGCAACCGGAGTGACCGGAACGACCGCACTGCGCCGCGCGTACACACACCTGTAACCACTACAACAAGCGCAGCGGGTCGTCAGCACGGCGACCACTTCTGTACGCCGCCGTCAGCTGTGTCAGCGGCCCCTCTAAAAAAGGGGACGCACTGCTACTCAATGCCGTAACAGAATATAGACAGACAGTTTTCTAGTCTAAAGCTTTATTATTTTTTCTTGATAGGCTTGATAGGCCGGAGTGGGGGTCGAATGCAGTACGACTATGGATAAATTTGTGAATACAATTACAAATTCTTCTAAAATAGGTCCGGTGCTAATTTTTAAAAAAAAGTCACCATCCACACAGAGTGTCGAACCGAAATGTTTTTCGTTCCGGTTTTCGTTTCAGTTCAGGAAAAACGGTTCAGCTCCGGTTCAACTCAGGAGTGAAAAAATAAAGGTTCAAACCGGTTCAAAACAATTGACGACAGCAAAAGATAAATTATGCATATTTTATACAAGTGTTACATATAAAAAGCACAGGCTCACATTACTGTCTGGAAAGAAGGAGCTGGTGCTGGGGCACCTCGGGACATGGGTGAAAGCGCACTTTAATGTCAGGCAGCTGACCGAAGAAGGAGGACGTCGTCATGCATATCCGGGGAAAGACGGCACCTCTGAGACGATAGAATGAACTTTAGTGCAGAAAAGGCTCGCTGCACGCTGACCTGGGTCGCAGCACTCCCAGGACTACTTGAGCCAATGTGTAGAGTTTTGGATGGCGTTCCCTGCTCTCCTGAACACGTCAGTGTCCCTTGAAAGCCGCGGCTCCTTGTCAAGCAATGCTCAGAAGAGCTGAGCGCCTTGATGTTTGTGTTTCTGAAGAGAAAACGCTTTGGTCCTTGCTGTTTCTGCTACCAGAGATTGAAGCTGTTTTGCTGTTTTCTGTAGTTGTAACTGTTGATTAAATGCCCCCTCCCCTTCCCGGTGCTAGACTTTAATTTCGGACGGATTATTAAATCCACCGAGTTATTTTGAAACCAGATTAGATGCGCCACAGTATGGCAACTCGTCCAGGTTCTAAAATATCCATCGACTTTTGTATCGCTTTGTTATCCGATCAGTTAGACAATGAAATCAGGAGTTTAAAGTAAATTGCACACAACTCTACAAAATCGAAGACAAGAAACACAAATAAAGCTTAAACTGAACGCCAAAAAAAAAAAAAAAAAAATATATATATATATAACAAGGACAAAGAGAGAAATAGACAACCCTAAGGGTGTTGTCTATACCTCTCTTTGTCCTTTTTTGCGTTTAGTTCAAGATGGAAAACCAACTAGTCCAACTCACCATTTTGACACCAAACAGGCTCATTTATTGGTAACTTTTGCTGACATACGAATTGGGATTGTTCTAGTGTTAAATTTTCTTTCGTGAGCCGCTTCCAGTAACCAAGAAAAGGTTGGGACGAACGTGGGTATTTGTTAAAGAAATGCATAAGACTAGAAATTCCGGAGAATTTATAGCTACTGTGCTCATCTCGTTTGAGTTCTTGAGACGAACTTTATAAATTATAAGGACGACCGTTATCTGAAAACCTGATAATGAAACGTTAGAAAACTTGCCGCTACCTATATTTTTTTTTTCGTTTTTTTTACTTCCCACATGAACGAAACACCGAAAATATAATTGATTAATTTTGTCCAGAAACGAAAAAAATATTTATTTCGGTCCAACTCAACTCCGGTTTGCAAAAAAAGGAATTTTTTTCTTTCATTTTTTGGTTTACTTTTAAGGTTACGGTGTTTTTTGCCCACGCACTTTTCACGCAACCTGCCTTCGCGTATGAACCGAAAACCGCATGGAAAACATATCGGTTCCGCTCCGGAGCGAGAAAAATTATTTCGTTCCGAGTCAACTCCGGTTTGCGCGAAAATAACGTTTTTTTTCCGGTTTTCGGTTCACGGTTCGGGTTCGGTTCAATACCCTGGCTCGGTCCGATCGGCACTTTTGGCGTGTACTGTGCTATCGGAACAGAATCAAAGGCGAACGACGAAACGCAGACGGACGCAAATTTATAAGCCTTCAGGTAGCGCAGCAGGAAGCGAAGGCCATGCGTGTCGGCGTTCGCGTTTCATTCCGTTTCGCTAGTACATAAAACGGCACTTGTTTTATAGAACGTGTGCCTACTTCAGTACAGTCATGTCTCGTTAATATGGGCGCCTTCGTTCCCGTAAAATATCGTCCATAATGTGAGTTGTCCATAATAACGAGACAAAAATGCAAAAATGCATGTATTTTCCCATTTTCTCCCCGAATGTGGAGTTCATATAGCGGGGTATCCAAATTAACGGAGTCCATACTAACGAGACATGACTTATACAATATTCTACAATTCAAACTCAACCAAAACGTGAGAATGATTTCTCGTATTACTAATGCACTTAAAATAATAGAGTAATTCCAATGCTTAATTTTTAAAAGTCAGTGCGACAATGCTATTAATCGGCGAATGCTTTTGTTGCTTTTGCTTACTCACGATATGACAGAGAAATGTATTGAAGAGTCTCGCGTATTAGAACCTCTATGCAGTGACTCTATCTTGTAAACGTGTAGAACCCTCGTCAGTCCTCGTACCTGATCTCATCCTTGATGATATCGACATTGGCTGGTCTAGACCATATCCCCATTTGTTTCTTTCTGATTTCTTTATTGTTTCGTTATATATTCCCCTATTTGCATCTGATCAAAGCTCAATTAATTTATTTATGCTTTTCAAATTGTTAATTTCAGTCGACTTTTGGTTTGCATCATATCATATGTAACATTTGACATTTTAATATCTCCGCAGATTTCAAGATTTCAACGGCTTCTACCTCGATGACGGCAATGCCTCAAGTCTATGAAGTTCATTTGTGTCAAAAACGGTGCTTCTATCGGTCACAACTTGTCGATATAATATGCGCCAAAGGACAGTACGTTAAATTGAAAAATCCATGACAGAACTGGCAGCACATCGAATAAAATCAATTCGTCGTAGGACAATTCGTCACTTCAAAGCTACGTCGAAGATGCAGATTATCAGAATTAATATGCGGTAGTAGAGCAACATTTTTAAAATGTGCTTTCTACACAAAGTTGCAATAATGTTTGCCTAATAAACTACTTTCTTTAATTATGGTTTAATGTCAAAAAAGTGTAAAAGGGGGGGCGGGGGAAGTGATATTGCCAAAGGACTGTCGGACTTGCAATGCTTCTATGGTGATTAAGAAGAAAAAAACATCGGGTGTGGCACGGATTTCAAGAATAATCGGAATGGTGTGCGAATAGTAGTTTGAATTAAATAGCCCAGTGTCATCCCTAGTGTCCACACTGTAAAGAGAGCCGGCAGTCATGTCTTTAAACATGGTTAAAATTGCGCACAAGTAGAAAGTCATGTATTTTCCTTGCACTGCGAAAGTTACACGTGCAGCAGTGTTGTTCTATGTGAACGGCTGTCCGCACACCTCGAGAATAATGTTATTTCGGTTCGAAAGGAAATTCGCTGAAAATTACATTAATTTACCCGTTTGTAGGGGATATTATTCTCATTAACAAAGCAAGTTGATTCTTTATAGTAACGACCCCAGCTTCACTAAAAAAAAGGCAGCAGCTTTTTTTTTTTGTGTGTGTGTGTGTCGAAGTATTAGCACGAAAATCTCAAGAAACTACTTTAAAGCATACTTTTAGGGGTTCATTTACAACAGTATAGTGCTATATAGGACTGTTGGAGAAAGAAAGCTAGCCGACCTCTTTGGTCAGACAGAGCACCATCTTGTTGTTTCATGCTGTAATGTAACGCATAGTCTAGACATTATATGGTTGCTTTTGTTGTTTATTAGCGAATAAAAAAATAAAAACCCAATGAAGCTCTGCTCTGAAAAAATAAAGTAACATTCAGCTTTGTCGCTACTTTCAGCCGGGCTATTCAATAATTGTAGCAGCGCAGGAAGCTTTTGAACAGACGCTGTCGACGAACCCGGCGTCAGGCGTCCCTGAAGAACGGCACGTGCAATTTCTCGTCCGGAACAACCAGAGTCACGGTGGCAGGTTCCTGAAATGAGGCCATTGTTATGGAAACCGTGCAATGGAGTTCGCCCTGGCAGGTTGCGCACCATCGGGTGCGGAACTTCCGCAACGATGGGAAGTCCGGTTCGTCATTTGCGCCATCGAAGATGCTGTTACTTTCGTTGGCATAGTGCACGATAGCACAAAGATAAGACCGTCTATTTTATTTTTTTATTTTACAGCCGGCGATTAAAGCTATACCGTGTCTCATCCTAACGTGTAAAACAGGGAAGGCAACAAGCGCGAGGTCCCTGCTTTCCGCAAAAGAGGGAGGGGGGGGGGGGGGGGGGGGGGAGGCGACACGTGGTAACAACCATGTTTGGAGTTAAAGCGCGGCATTTCTCACCTATTTTATCTATTTCCTGAGGTCTAGCGATCACTTAATTGATACTGTGTTTCTGTGACTGATTTGTTTTATTGTAGCGCTCAGTCAAAACCGTCAAAACTGCATTTGTGGCTGTTTTATTTATTAAGAGAACTAAAGCCCCTGCTGCACGCCATGAGGTTCTGGCACGTGGCCTGCGCTAGAAATGAGTAAGGTCGTGAGTAAAGTTTTGCCCTTATTTTTTCGAGATACCAAAATAGCGTTCTGACTCGGCTGTCTTTGTGGCGCTTGATATTGCTATTTGAGAAGAGTTCCATGCTGATATTCGCTGATTTACCGAGTTGCTACTTGTTGCTTGACCTATGCTGATTACTAATTTGTTAAACAATTCGAACTGCTTTAATTTGTCTAATTTGAAGCAGAGACATTGAATCCTTATAATATGCATATTTATCTAAGTGATGTACAAAATATGTAGTACCGCGATACATCTAAACAACACTTCTGTTAAAAAGAAACTAAAAAGAGTATATATATTGAAACATTAATAACGCGCTTTTTAAATAGACCGACAACATCTGGTCTGCGGGCAAGAGGTTTCGCACCTTCTTATTTCTCTCGTAACGATGTCTTTAAATTTGTTGTCACGGTGCGATGCGCCAACTTGGCAGTGAATACATTTTAATTAGCTTCTACTTTTGTCGAAACAAATCAGCTTTTACATATTTTAACCCAGCCATATGTCACGGTGACTTAAGTCCTCCGAATGTAAAGAAGCCCCCAAAAGTTGGTCATGGAAATACATTAGTCAGATAAAAATAAACAATAAATAAAACAAGCGTTTTGCAAATGTTCGCCAACGATGAAAAAATAATTTGAATATAAAATTATAGTGTACGCTAAAGACACTTAAGACTGCTTACGTGTAGGAATGCAAGAGCAATCCTACACGCAGCGCATTTTATAAGCAGCGCGCCACTTCCCCCTTTTTCACTCGGCGCTCCGGCGGTGAGATCTCTCTCCCCCACTGCGCAGGCGCGGCAAACCCCGCCGGCTCCACGGTTTCCATGAAGAAGCATCTGGGTTGCTCTGCTTTTGGCCAATGAGAATTTAACTGCCGTTTCGTAGCTACAGACAGTTACAGACAATGCCGGCTTCACTCCATAGGACAGTTAATGCTCCCGCATTAAAATAAATCTTACCTTAAACACATTTTCGAGATGCCGCGAAATAAAATATTATGTATACATATAGAAATAAAATAGCCAAGGACAGACAGAATCTAGTGAATGCTAATCAGAATGATTAGCACACTTTTGACGGAAAACGACTCGATACCTCGTTGCGTGAGTTCCTTCTGCGTCAAAGTGCATTTAATTGATTATCCAGGATATGCCCGGACCCGGAGCTTTATGTCCACAATACCAAAAGAACAACTCTGTTCTAGTTAAACGAATCAGTCACTGCTTTTTCAATATATCCGGGAACGTACGAAGTCAAACAGGCCAGCGCCGCGTTCGGAAGTTGACAACGATAAAGGGGGCAGGAGAAGCAGATGACTCGCCGGAGACTTCCCATCGTTGCGTTTCTTCGCCGGTGAAGGCCCTGACTATCACCCGACTGCGGCGCCTCCTAGACATGTGCTCTCGGGCTATGCGGAGCGTAAGTTCGTCTGCTTCTTTTGCGGGGGTTGTGGTGACGTCAGAACGCCGAGCTCTTATTGGTTCTAAATAAAGGATAGTGTGTAGACCTCAAGGCAGCTTGCTTTGAAGAGTCAATCAGTGTTCAGCGTCTTTCTGACGTTACAGGAACTCCTGCGCAAGAAGCAGACGACTTGCTCTCCGCATTATATTTTTGAGGAGATGACTTACCTGTGCTTCTCTTATATCCATGACAAGAACGTAATAAGTTGTCGATGGTTATTGAGGAATAAATGAAGCAGCCACGCTAATATAACAGAAAGATTCCTTTCCTAGCTGCATAAAAAAGAAGTTGCACTAGGACCAGACTTGTTTGTAACGAGTTTCAAGTAGCTGATTACTTGTAATTAATTACATTGCATCGTCATTTTTCGACGCTTTAATTACTTCGCTTCTGCGGTAACGTTCGCTGTAATCCAGTTTTTTCTTTCTTTTTTTTTTTTTGAGTAATCAATACAAGTAGTCATTTATAGGTTTCCGAAAGAGATAAAATTATTGAGTTGGGTTTGTTTATGCACAAAATGGCTCTGTCTGCCAATGCGCCACTCGTCTATCTTGCACCAACGTTGGACGCTTTCTTTAGCCCCTAAACAAGTAAAAGAAGATACCAAGATACCGGAAGGATTATACACCTTTTCCACGAGGGCGCAGCCATCTTGAATGTCGTCACTCCTGGTATGCGGTAAAACGTCGATTTGATCTCTCCACACCGCTGGAAGGTGTTTACGAATAAATGCGCCATCGTCACACATTCTTGTTTGGCCTCACCTATATTTTCTCGCATTTTTCAGATTAAAATGTTTTTTTTTTCTTCCCGCATACCAGATACGGAACCAACGTGCTAGAGAACGACAGGAAACAGAAAACATTTATAAGGTCAGCGCGCTCAGCGACGTTTGTCAAGCTGTCGAGAGCTTCGTTTCCTGTGTACGGGCTGTTACGATGGTAACGCATCGGGCGCACTTCAGGCCTGGGGCTGTGGGCGGAAGTCACCATGCGAGACGTGCATATGTGTGTTGTTGTGCAAAAAAAACATAAAAACCTGCCTCCTCGTCAAAGCGCCGCGACGGGCAGTACAAAAAGGGTCTGGAAAGGTTTAAAGCTCACTTTTCGTGTGTTTTCGGCCTGCTCGATTCGTCCGAGAACGTGGATAGGGGCCGAGAAAAAGAAAAACCAGACGCCGCCGAACCACGATTACTTGCGCGGGGAGCACATTCATGGATACTTGTGGTCGTCAGATTTTTTTTTGTTTTGTTCCAACATGAACGCAGGTAAACGGCCAAGTTGTACTGACTACCTGCGGACTACGTTCAGTGCGAGTTCAAAAACGGCCGCCTGATCGTTCGAACTGTCGTATGCTCTTTCAAACGTTTCTGCTTGTTGTCGTCTGCTCGTTCAAGCGGCAGCGGCCGATAGACGAACCGTTGACCCGGTAATTGAGATAAGAAGTAAGTGCAGCCCTCAAAAGACTTTTAAGTTTGAAGGTTGGTTGGGGTAAGTAGGCCTGGTGTAAACAGGAGATACAAGAAGATGTTGATAAGTGTTACTAGCGGCCATCACCGACTTGTTATGCCTGATTCACTTGGTCCGATTCTGCTTGCGATTTTCAGTATCGACGTCGACCATCTCAGCTACGGTTCACGCTTTTGCAGCCCGAGCGACGTCATGACAGAAAATAGCAAGCAGAACCTCATAATGCGAATCAGGCTTTAACGTCCATTCTGCGGCGTCCACGCGAAATGAATCACATCATGTCACATTATGCAGCGAAGTATTGCAGTGTAACGAGCCTGGTTAATTTCGCTGATATCACTAAAGTAGTCAGGCATTACCAGGAATACGCAGAATCAACAATTCCAGCGCGACAACGAGCACGGGGACTCAGCGACGCCGACAACATCGCATTCATTTTTCTTTTTTTTTCATGGGGAACGGTGGGTTTTATGTTTACACTTGATCGCGCATGCGCGGCGCCGGTGGCGTCCGCTAGGGACGCTCCGGTTTGTTTGTAAACATGAGTTGGTCTTATTGACTGGCGGCCATAGCTGAGCTTGCTGCTGCTGAACACGCGCTGACGGCAAGCTTCCACAGCGCTTCCAACACGCCCGTATGCGTTGCAGGGACGTCACATCATCAATATCGCACCACCACGGGAGAGGGAGAGAAAGAGAGGAAAATCAGCTTTTGTACGAATTTTGAGTGATGGATGAATCCACAGATCTGTGGTCTGGATGGCGCTTAGCCACGCTCCGAGTCAGGCGCGAGTGAAGCCACAGAAAGTTCAATGCTTGCCCCGGAAGTCGAGTGTCTGCTGGGTTTTATAGAGCATTCAGTTAATGTTTTGGTTCACGCTTTCTTGCATTTTACGTGGGTTTTAATAATGTTTTGTTTTAATATTCAATCTCGAGAATGAGGCTTTTGAACGTGGGGCTAGTACAAATAATCAACTAGAATCTCGAAATTTTTACACGTTGAAATTGCTTCCAGGAAGACTTATCGGGCCTGCATGAACTGTTATTGCGCGACGAGCAGGCTCCCTTTGTGTAACAAAAGCAAATCAAGCTCCTTGTACACTGTTTGGACCACCGCTCGTAAGAGTGGGAAACCCTGCCAAGCGCTCACTTCCGGAACAAGCGCTTACTTCCGGTGGCGCCAAACCTGTTTGCTCTATGCGCCATACAGCCCTCTAGGGGAGAGCAGTGGTTTCATCTCTTACAACCTTTAAGAACGAGAAGAGCGACGTCTGGAGAAGTCTGGGAGACGGAAAGGAGAGTCCCGGTGAGAAGATGGTTTTGCTGTTGGAGTTGAAATGGACTGAAAAGGACGTCTGTCTTCAAGGAACCTCGTTGGCCCAATTCTTTATTTCTTCCTCTTTGATCGCCTTCTGTGGCTACCGCGTGACCGGCTCTGCAGGCCTGGCTTGTTGTTGGGCTCATCTCAGCCTATGTCGCCAGCGAGATACCCCCCCCCCCCCCCTTAGTGTTTAAGCAATAAAGGCTAAAGGCTCGTTCACACAGACCCGTTTTTTTACGTTACGTTACGAAAAATCACCGGGAAATCTGTGCTTCGTATTAGGCGTGGCTACCAATTCAAGGAGATAGACTGGCACGCGACATTCGAGACACGAATATTTCGGTGACTTAGAGGTAACGTGAGAAAACGGTGCAGACCGATCTCACCCAGCGTTCCACGCATGCGTGACGCCGCCATAAATGTAGTTCGTAGGGGGCAGACGCCAGTTCACAAGACAGCTCATGCCGCCTCGTGCTCTGCTCGCACAGACCTCCAGCAGGGTTGTCGCGCGTGCAGAAAGACTACAGCTCCCACGATGCATGTCGGCAGTGGTGTCGTACTCAAACTAGCTGGTGAGATCGGTCTCTTCCTTACGTTACGTTACGACGAGCCTTGTGTCCTTAGTTGCCACGGTAACTCACCGTCCTAGCTCGTCGTCACGGAAACATTCGTGTCTGGAATGTCGCGTGACAGGCTATCGCCCTGAATTGGTAGCCATGCTTGATACGAAGCGAAGCACAGGTTTCCCGGTGACTTTTCGTAACGTAACGTAAGAAAACGGGTCTGTGTGAACTAGAGCCACTCTAGTGTGAACGAGCCTAGGCCCGTTTTTTTACGTTACGTTACGAAAGATCACCGGTAAATCTGTGCTTCGTATTAAGCGTGACTACCAATTCAAGGAGATAGCACACGACATTCTAACCACGAATGTTTCGGTGACGACGAGCTAGGACGGCGAGTTACCGTGGCAACCAAGGACACAAGGCTCGTCCTAACGTAACGTAAGGAGTTGAGCTCGGTTCAACTTTTCACACAGCACCGTTTTCTTACGTCACGTCTAATACCCGTGCCACACGGACATGGCAAATGCCAATCAGGGCGAATCTCATTCGGGCGCCGAATGACATTACATTTCAAGCCCGGGCTACACGTACAGTTCGAATGTCATTTTGCGCCATGATGATGATTGCGCCTGCTCTCTGAAGAAAACTAATTGTAAACTTTTTTTGTAAGCTATATACGTTTGTTCAAGGTTATGATCTCTAAAAAGTGTCTATAGGTAGTTTTAAACAAATTTTGCAGGCAATTACTTTTTTTTTTTTGCGTTTCCGCTGTAATTCATTTGTTGGTGACGCTCTAATTGCTCTAGCAACCATAAGCTAAAGCCAAAGACAGAAGCTGACCAAAGCGAAAGGAAATGGCGAATATACAGTCGCGAGTGTCGGTCCTTGCACCGGGGGACGATAAACGGGTGCGACGGTTAATGAGCGCCCTCATTTATTTACGCGCCAAGCACCGTGCCGAGCAGCAGAGGCTGGAAGCCGAAGCTGAGGACGCTCACTCTCGCGTTCGTGATATCGAAGAGCAGCTGCTCTCAAACTACGTGGCTCTGGCTGCTGCTTTCGCTGCGCACCGCCCAGTGCACCGATCGCGTTGGCGGTACCCAAGAAACCAGAGGTGGTTTCTTGAGGCGCTTGCGGCGCTTGCGGCTCCATCGGAAGAAACTTCGAAGTTCGAACAAAACGTAACAAAACCGTGAAGAAACGCGAAAAAAAAAAATGGCGACGCAGACGAAGTGGCTGTGGGTGCATATAACACGTTTTAGCGAATAACGGGGGCGCGCGTTAATCCATCCGCCGCGCTGCACTTACGCCGCCTTCGCGGCGACAATCTGCGGCGGCTCATGACAAAAATGTGAACCCATTTGGCCCACCCGAAAACGCCGCTTCGCGGCGTCCGACTATTCGCTAAAGTGTCATTCGGTGAAACGTCGGCGTTCGCTAAAACGTCATTCGATCAAGTGAGTGCCTCCCACTGGGTTAAAGAGTAGCCGCTTGCAATTATGTGACAAGCCGCGCTTCAAATCTAGTATGAGAGAATGCATACGTAAAAACAAAGACAAATAAATAAATTTTAGTTCGGGGTTACTTTCATTAACGTAATCACATTGGTGTTTTTCTACTTGGGGCCTGTGGTAGAGGCTACAGATTTGGCCCGTGACCGAATGCGAATGAGTTCCGCCGAACCCCTTCTGTGGCAAATGACATTTGCAGCGAATGCCATTCGTGCAGGCCGTGTAGCACCAGTCGAATGACATTTGGGGCGAATGTCATTCGTTGTAAATGGCATTCGAGTTGCCCGTGTGGCAAGGGTACAAGTCACCGAAACATTCGTGTTTTGAATGCCGCGTGCCAGTCTATCTCCTTGAATTGGTAGCCACACTTAATACCAAGCAAAATTTTCTCAGTGACTTTTAGTAACGTAACGTAAAAAAACGGGTCTGTGCGAACGAGCATTAAGGCAGTATACGAATTTGTCAGGAAGAGAGAAGAGAAAAAAATATGTGTATATGTCTGTCGCGGCGGATGCTCCCGTATCTTAAGGCTGCGGTCCCACGGCAGCCATCTTGAATAAGGCGTTAGTTACACCAATAGATGGCGACACGCACCCGTTTTAGTTTAGTGGGGTGGCTTTAGTGGGGTGGCCGAAACATTGGTTCACAGTGGGATGGCTCGAGCACCATCACGTTCCTCTCGTGGCCTTGCTCGCGCCGCTGCCAGCTGGGCTCAGCCAGAGGCTCTGGGCTCAGCTAAAGTCGGATGCAACCTGAGAACAATCTTTTAGCTTCACCCACAAGCGCATTGCGCCCATCTGAAGTGCCTCCGCCGCCGAGAAAGTAGTTCGCTAGCAACGCTGCTTTTTCTTCCTCCAGGAAACGTGTCTTAAACTACTACAATATTTATTTAAGTCATTCAGGACATTTAAATAAGTTAGAATACGTTTTTGTCAACGAAATAGCTGTTTAGTAAAGAAAGAAAGTCATGTCCAATGCACCGTCTTCCCAATTCATTTTCTGTCCAAGATACTGCCTAACATACCGTCTTCCAGCGCCTTCGATTGAGGGAAAGCGAAGCACTTATGGTTCCTGCAAATAATAAATATTTAGTGATTTACTTAGTTTTGTGGGCTTTTCGCACGAAATGTGTGCCTTTATTTTGTTGGATGAATAGAAAACAAGAATAATTATACTTTTCGGGTTTTGACAAATCGGCACCCTCCCAAGTCATCGACACCACCACCGCGCCCCGCTCTCTTTGTCTTCCGTCATAGATCCCACTGAGGTGACATCGGAAAGCGATTCCCCTGATTCTTCTTGGACGAAACAGCCTGGTGCAGCCTTTCCGGCGACACGAAAGCGGTTCTTCAAGAAGCACAAGCGAGGTCGGGTTTTGAACAGCGGCCAGCGGGAGCTGATCCTGAACGCTTACGTTCGGACGCGACATACCGAGCCAGACTTGACAGTCAACGAGGTCTGTAAAACTGTCAGCCGGTTGCTTGGTGTCGGCGTGTCGAGCGTCCACGAGATCAGGAAGAAGGCGAAGGAGAATGACGGACAGGTTGCGAAACCCTCTCGAAAGTGACCTGCGAGTTCAGGCAAGCAACGGCACAGCGTGAAGTACGGCGACTTTGTGCTGTGTGCAATGAGATCTTGTGTGCACCGTTTTTTTCGCCAGAACGAGATCCCGACCGTCGCAAAGATAATGGCTGAGTTCTGTGCAAGCCCTGAGCTCCCTTCGCTGCAGAAATGAACTGTGCTTTGCCTTCTGCACGACATTGGCTTCGAGCGAAAGAAGACTGGTCGAAACTCGCGCATGATCGAACGAGACGAGATCATCACGTGGCAAGAGAGGTACTTGCGGGACATTGCACGTCACAGGCAAGAGGGTCGGCAGATCTTCTACCTCGACGAAACGTGGGTGACGGCAGGGCATTCTGTCTCGACGGTATGGGTGGACTGCACCGTGACCTCGTCCCACGACACCTTCATGAGGGGTCTGACGACGGGCCTGAAGCAGCCGTCGGGGAAGGGCCAGCGCCTCATCGTCACGCACATCGGCAGCGAAGACGGCTTCGTCGCTGGGTGCCTGGACGTCTTCCGCGGAGTAAAGACCGGCGACTACCACGCGGAGATGAACGGCACACGATTTGAGACGTGGTTCGAAGCTGTTCTTCAGATGCTGCCGACAGGAAGTGTCATCGTAATGGACAATGCTTCCTACCATTCTCAACGGTTGGAAGCAGTGCCACCGACGGGTTCCCGGAAGGAGGTGATCCAGCAGTGGCTCACGTCAAAGGACGTCTCGTGGGATGCCAAGATGCATAAGAAGGAGCTCCCTGACATCGTGGCGTCGGTCAAGACACTGTATTTGAAGTATCGCGTCGATACTGCTGCAGAGAAGGCTGGTTGTACGGTAGTGAGACTTTCACCCTACCACTGTGAGTTCAACCCCATTGAACTCATCTGGGCACAGATCAGGAACGGCGTTGCAGCCAGGAACACAACGTTCAAGATCAGCGACGTTGAAAGGCTGCTCAAGGAAGAAGCCGAAAAGGTCACGGCTGACAAATGGCGCAATGCTGTGAGGCATGTCGTTGGAGTGGAGGAAGGCTACAGACGAGGCGGTGCTACAAGTGCCCATGTAGAGCCGATCGTCATCGAACTGGGTGAAGACGACACATCTGAGAGCGACCTGTCTGGTGTGGAGCCGCTCGAGGAAGTGTGAAGCCTACACCTTCAACTTCAACAACAACACTAATCGTCATCAAAGATCATGGGCTGCCCTTGCGCCCATCACTACATCTGCGCTGTACGTCTGTAAACATGTTTCAAGTGTGTTCAGTTCACACCGATCATCTTGAAACAGATCAAAATAATGGAATTCGGTTAACAACATGAAACTGAAAAGAGCTAACAGCAGTGGCATGCACAGTGACTCCACCTTGCAGAAAAGAGAAGCGAAGTACAAAACATTATCATGACTGCGAGGATCGATTCGTTAGTTCCGTCACATTTTGTTGTTCTTTTGCGAACCTTCTTCGACCTGCTATCATTATTTTTAAGCTGTTTCTCTGGCCGTGTCGTTCTCCAGTTGCTGCTGCTCCTGTACTGTTGTCTTATTATACACGTCCACTTATATTCGTATTATCTTCTCTTTTTTTTATGGGATTCAATATATAGGGGTTGACTTATTTTCGAGTAAATACGGTGCCTGACTTACTTCTGGAACTGTTTTTGCTATGAATGAACGGTATTCTTTGGTTATAAGGCGCTCTGGTTTTCCCAGTCGAGGGCATAGCAGCAGCGTTGTTTCTCTTTTTGGTAGTGTTGCAGTGTCTCGAGTTGGTTGACCCCAGGGGCCCATGATTTAGGGGTGCAAGTCAGGGTTTGAAATATCTCGCACACTGACCAACGTCTCCTGCACGGTGATAACCAAAATGGCACCAGGGAAAGGTTTGAGTCTCAAATATCACTGGCCTTATCAGGTCGCTATTCCGACGGAAGGTGCTATGGCAATCATGTTACCTTACGAGTGATCACGACGAAAACTGAAAACGGCAGGCTTGTCATATAAATGAATACCGCTGAAAAACCCATTTTCGTAATGTTTATTTGTTTGCTGTAGCACCACCAGTAGTGCAGACGACGTCTGGTGAAGCAACTCAGTGCTGGATGTTTTTACGCTCATCTCACGCAAGGTATATATACAGGGTGTCCCAGCGCGCTGTTCCGTCGTAGAATGGACCGCATAAATCGGTCGGTGAACGGAGCCTGATAAAACTTTCCACGAAGGTGTATTTGGATACACCTTCGTGGACATTTATCACACTAAAATTTCATGCCTAGGTTTCCTCAACGAAAAGCGAGAAGAGAAAAGCCGTGAATCTCTATGGGAAGACAGACTGGGACGCGGACCGCGTCCCAGTCTGCATGGATTTACGGCATTTCTTTTCTCGCTTTTCGTTGAGGAAACCTAGACTCAATAACATTGAGTACGATAAACGCACCGTCTAAATACACCTCCGTGGAAAGTTTTATCGCGCTCCGTTCACCGACTGATTTATGCGGTCCATTGTACGACGGAACAGCGCGCTGGGACTCCCGGTATACAGATCTCACCTGCGACTGATAAGCACGGCAACCTCAGCTCACTCCGCGGAAACCACAGCGAATTGAAGCAGCGGTGCCGTTACTATGTTGAGTAGCAACGTGGGGCAGAGGCGACAGAAATCCAACGAAGCAGACGACGTCCGGCGTAGCTTCTCACCTCTCAGCAGTTCTAAGCCTCGCGCACGCTTCGAAATTTTCGTTGGCGATAGCGTCGCTGGATTCTCACGTTGTCGCGCAAAAACTGCTGCAAACCCAAGCCGATACCATTAAGATTTCGTGGCGTAACCTCGGGCATGTAAAACACGGTGCAAAAAAGCAGAATAATTGTCACGAGAAATTAGCGTCGCGTTGCTAAGGCCAGCAGCCATGTTGAGCTTTTTTTTTCCAAAAGGATCGCGATTGGTCCACGGAATCGTGACGTCATGAAAACGATTGGCTGGCGTTTCTCGGCGTAGGATTACATTTTCCTTTGAGAGGCATTTCCGGTTTTTTCTTAGCTTGCAACTAGGGGTGTCGCGAACCGGCCGCGGTTCGAGTTCGACCAGGTTCGACTTTTTCGAACTTTTAGTGGAAAGTTCGACGATTCTTCTATTGAGGTTCGACTCGTGTGCGCATGCGCGACAGGCTGGCCAGTTGGCTTCGGATTGGATGATAATGGCTAAGAGATGAATTAATTGCAGCGCTGATTGGCTATTTCAGTTAATACAGTACTAAAAATTAAGTTATTAACTTCTTCAGTGATTAGAATTAGTGTCTTTTAATTGCAACTACTCACAATAAAAAATAACCCTTTGCATAAAAATTGTTTTTTCCAAACCTAGACATGCTTTTATCAAGGTCTGGCCACACTGTCCACAAAGTCGAACCGGTCGAATCTGGTGAAAAGGTCGAAGGTTCGTCGAACCGGTTCGACCCAGTCGAACCCCGAAAGTTCGACCAAAAAATCTGGTTCGACAAAAGTTCGCGACACCCCTACTTGCAACCGACTATAGCTCAAGTAGCGTGGCCCAGCAAACGGATGTATGCGAGAATGTCAGGCTGGGTATAAATTGTTCTCTGATAAAGGGAGATGCGGTTCGGCGGTTGTAACGGGCTTTCGCAATAAATCTTACCAAGAAGGAATCAAATGTTGATTGACGTATCAATATTCCATCAATGAAAATTTCTTCTGCAGGAATGCACGCTCAGTAGACTCAATCTTCCGAGACACCAGTGGAAGCGGACGTCAAGCAAGCTGCTTCGCGAATTACGGTACTTACCTCACCATTTTAATGACGACTAAAATAACGTCACGAAATATTGTGTTTCACGGGGTCCGGCAGATGTTGTAAAGGTTGTTACATTAGAGGGGGGGGGGGGGGTTCCCAGAAACTTTCTGGGAAAACTCAAAGTCTTTCTTGAGTCCAACGCCATCATGAACAGTAACTGAAAACGATCCACTATTCAGTCGGTGGGTGGCAAAACGTATCCGCATTTGCGGAGTCATGGTCGATGCGTACTCCAAGTGGCTGGAAGTTTACACGATGCTTGCCGCCACGTCCAAACACGTCATTGCCGTTCTACGGTCACTTTTACCTACTTTTGCCCTATTGAAAATACTTTTCTCTGATAACGCGCCAAATCTTCCTTAAATAAAATAAACAAGTTTTTGAAGAAAAAAAACCGCCATCAGGCATCACATTAGTGCACCATACCATCCTGCAACTAACGGGCAAGCAGAACAGATGGTGTGCGAAACATCGCCAGGTTCTCGTTCCAGCAGCACGCGACGGTCTCATATTACACGGTAAAAACACCCACCGAAGCAATATTCGGCGGACGAAGAGCCACACCCCTTGATCTCATGATACTATGGCCTACGAACGAAGGTCGAGAGATTCCCAAAGCGGGAGTAATGGCAGTTTATTCGGTCGGACAACTCGTCTACGTGAGGAATTTCAGCGGAAGTCGGGCCTTCCATGTAAAACTTGAGTAGACATGGCTCTATGTTGGTTGACCACAAGGTTTCATCCCTCTGAATACGTTGGATATCAATGCCCTTGTGTGTAAATATAACTAAATCACAAAACTCTCTTTGTGCATTGAGTAACTGCCCTTGTATTTGGTAGTAGAAGCTATGGTGGTGATTTGGACCTTTCACACCAGGCTCATTTTTCTTATTTTTCGCCTCATACTCCTTTGCGGTTTAAATATGCTTCAATTATCCTTTGCAACGGGGACAATTTACGTCAACGAGGCCATTTGTTCCAAGTAGTCAATCAGGGAATGCTGCTAAAAATCCGTCCCTCATATTAACGAATAAGCCGCACTTCTGCACAGTGCAGTTTTCCTGTTCCACGTACAGTTGTAAAGCAGCATCGTCAATGATTCTACCATATTCTATTGCGGGTGAAGGAAGGTCTTCGGGTACACGATACTTGAAACACGCCTGGCACTGTACGTTGCGGTTCGACACCCACTAATGTCGTTGTCCTTATAGAGCCTCATCATTTAATCATTACCTCGTGACCTCATATTGCTCTTCATCAACAGTAAGTACAATAGGCTACCACCATATTACAATCCAAGAATTGAAAAATTGAGTCGTTCGGTCCTTCAAAAAATTTATTATTTATATAATGTTATTACGTTACATTACCTCGAGAGGATCGACGTCCATCGTCGATCTTCAAATACTTATACCTGTATATAAATTAGACGCACAAGCCGGGGGGGGGGGGGGGGGGGGGTCGGTGGCCGAGTGCATGGTCTATTAGCGGCGAGATGTTTCGGTGGCGCACTCGTTCGGTTACCTTTCGTGACGTCATTACCTTGTGAACAACAAATTCGATGGTGTTTGTAATGGGCATGGTGGAAGCCTGAAATCATAGCGCTCTCAAAGCAACACTGCCAACACCGTCAATATTGAAGTTCTTACATTCCTCTTATTTCCGTCGATGAGAAATCCTTTGCTGACGTCACAGACAGCATTCGGCCAATTGTGGTAGGCCGACCACAGCGACGCTTTCGTTCGCTCACGTCGCCATATCTCCGTTTCACCTTATGTTGTATCGCAGCGAAGGCTAGAAGCGCGAGCCAATAGCGTTGGCAGATGCCTTTGGTGCACGAGAGTTTGTGCCGCCGAGATGTGCCCTAGAGCAAGGAGCTCGCGCTTGTAGCCTTCCCTGCGGTACAGGAGCACTTGGAGCGAAAGCTCGCGCTGCAGAACCCACCCCGCCCTGCCCGTTTCGATCTGGAAGAGCATCGTACCGGCGTGCGGTCGTGTATCCCTACACCCCAGGTTTGCGGTTGTACCGCACTGGCCAAATTGTTCATCTACAGCTGAGACACCAGACGCCTACTAAGGCAGACTAACTTCCGCTGTATAAAAATACACATAACAATTTGCAATTAGACGCATAATAACAAAGAACACAAAGTGCCGCCTCTTTTCTTTTGATGTCTTTTTTAAACCAGCGAAGCTCGCGCGTTCTCTCTTTTGAGACGGTTAGAACGGTCGCACATAAAACCCGCGTTTCTCCTACCCGGCCACTTCCTCCTCTCATTATGTTTAGTTGGTTATAACTAAATAAGCTATAATAAGGGTGTATTATTCATATTTACTTTCAGTTTCAGTAGGGAAAAGGAGTTTCGCGGGAACTAGAGCCAATAAATGAGCTGCGCTTAAAGTATCGGCACTCCCTTCCCCAACAGTGTTGTGAACGCCGCCATTTTGGTGCTTGTGCAGAGCAGGGGCAACTGCCGATCGTCATGATTCAAAAGTGCGACATCCTCAGCATTAGATTTGGTGTTAGGACGCTCATGTAATGTTGCTTTGGTTTGTCGCAAACTGTTTAAAGTAGGGGAAGGAAAAGCGTTTCTTGTGATTTCAGATAAAGCTTCAAATAACTGGCAACCATGATTTTAAACCACAATATGGCCAATTGTCGCTACTCTGAAGCGTAGCTTATTTAATGACACTATTCATGCTCTTGTTCAAGAGGCTTGCAATACCTGGAGGGGCCATGACGTAAGCCCCGTGGATTCTACAAGCCACTACCTTTTGACACCTGCCTCTTCCTCATTGTTCCCGCTTGTGCCAGTAAATTAGCTACGGTTCAGAGGAACGACGCTTGGCCATATTGTGGCTTAAAATCATGGTTGCCAGTTATCTGAACTTTATCTAAAATCACAGGAAACGCTCTTCCGTCCCCCACAAATGTTTAAACAACCCGCGACAGAGCATTGCAATATTGCATCAGCTTCCTAGCACCGCATCTAATGCTGAGGAAGTCGTACTTTTGGATCATGACGATCGGCAGTTGCGTTTGCTATGAACATGACCCAAAATGGCGGCGCCCAAAACAATTTTGGGGAACGGAGTGCCGATACTTTAAAGCTCATTTAGTGGCTCTAGGCATGAAGTGAACTCGGGTGTATTCTTTTCCTCTTCGTCTTTATTGTTTATTGATTTCAATCATATCGAAATATGAACACATTATATTACGCTACGCTTGTGTAATTATTTGTCTTAGATTTATTAACCTGACCCAGTACTTAAACCATTCATTTATCGATAGTAAATCTGCCAATATATTTTTTTTAATGTGAAGGTAAAAAGACACGGAGATTGATGATGATACAGACGCCAACGCCGCCCTCGGAAATTTTTTGAACATTAGAAATCAGCAGTTTGTCTGCCATCCGCCAGGTAGCGCTACAAAACACCAAACAGTTTTTAATTGTTTTTAGAATTAGCTAAGCTCTACACCTATTAAAAAAGCAAAGCAAGATCATCGCGAAAATTTAATAAATCGCGATGTATATCTATTCCAAACAATAAATATTATTATATGCCAATAAATCTGTTTGATGTCAAAAAAAAAAAGATATGCGTCCAAAACAGGTAAGTATGAAGGGCTCCTGGAGCGTTATGACTTTGAAAATGAAAAAAAGCCATCGTCCACCTCTTGGGCAACCATTGTAGCTCTAAATGTTATAAAAGATTTTATCATAGTTTAATTATTTCCTCAGCGGCATTTGAAGTATCATGACTCGAAGCACAAAAAAGTGCTACGTTTGATATAAAATATCTAAACAAAACAATTTTACACAACATTAAATTTTTTTTCTGCATATTACCAATTATAAGCACTACATCTGTAGCTAATTTCATTGTTCTAGCGCTTTTCACTAAAAACATATTTGTGCTGAAAAATGTCAATTTTAGGGCAATATTTGGAGGGATGAAAAAAAGAGAAAGTAGTGCAAATACCAAAAAAGTGTATCGTTACATTCTGCTCCGACATCATCTTAACAAAAGTGCTATATTGGAACTGTGTTATCCTTGATGGATCGTCCATAAAACATGAACTAGCGGAGCAAGTGAGGGTCCGCGCCATCATATTCGCAACGCTACAAATGCGCATGAACAGTGAAAACCAACACACACATAATATCAAATGAAAGAGGATTGCATTGCCTTTCGAATGACATCAATCCCACAAAACAGTATTTAAAACGAGATAAGTAATGACCTGCCAAAAAGTACCTAAACTGCCACATTCAGTGGGATTGTGGCCTTAAAGGGCAGCAGTCTTGGAGTGAGGTGTAGTCAGAAATCGGTTTAGTCTCGCAGATAACTGTAGTAGCGGAATCTGACATTCAATCTTAAGAGTGCGTCCAGAGATTCGTGCGTGGGGGGAAACTCTCATTGCTACGAAGTCGGGGCCCACGTTACCTTCTTAGGCTGGATCTGGTATGTTTCAGATGAATGAATTTTTGAAAACGCTGTGCTTGATGAAAGAGGGGGAGAAGGTGTGTCGGTACAAGCAGGTTTGACTCTATCGACTGTGACGACTTGCTGACGGCCATTGACGTCAAATGTCCTTGTTTTCATAGAGCGTGGGAGAACCTTGAAGGGTCCATCGTACGCCGGAGTAAGGCTCTTTCTGATGAGGTCACGGCGTACGAAAGCATGTCTGCACGACTCTAGATCTTGAGACCACAATAGCTTTCAGTGAGACGAGTCTCGAGGGGAAGTTGCCTGTATACGTCGAAAGAACTCGCGCAATTTATTCACGTAAGGTGACGGAGATGATACGTTCTAATCCTGTGGGGTGAAAAACTCCCCTGGTAGCCCAGGTGTGGCACTGAATACTAGCTCGGATGATGTGAACCCGAGATTAGGCTTGAAGGCACATCTTATGCTCAGGAGAACCAGGGGAAGGTGTTAAAGCCAATGAGTGCGGTCATGTTAAGCTTCGAGCGCAGCCTTGAGCTGCCGGTGTAGACGCTCCACCATACCGTTGGCGGAAGGGTGGTATGCGCTGGTCAGGATGTGACGCGCACCAAGAAGTTGGGTGTGTGCTGTGAATAATGCACACTAGAAATGTCGTCCCCTGTCAGTTGTGATGGTCGAGGGGCGCCCGTAACGAGAAATCCAGTGCATTACAAACGCATCGGCAACGGTTTCGGCCGTGATGTCTGGGAGTGGTATTGCCTCCGGCCACCTGGTATACCTATCTACACAGGATTAGAACGTATCTGAAACCTTCGCAGCAGGTATCTGAAACCTTCGCATGAGGGCATAGGTTCAACCAAGTCGAGATGTATGTAGACGAACCTTGTTTTAGGGAGCTGGAAATGGACTAGCGGTGTTACTGTATGTCTGGTGATTTTGACCCGCTGACACGGCAGACAATATTTGGTTCACCGAAGTACGTCAGCATTTATGCTGGCCCATAGATAGCGAGCAGTGACCAGCCGCTGTGTGGAGCGAATTCCAGGATGGCTAGCATTGTGTAGAGCCTCAAATACTGTTCTCCGAAATGGCAGAGGTACGTAAGGGCGTGGTGTGCTGGTGGATAGCTCGCAAGGGATAGTTGATGAGGCAAGTGGTTATAGAATATCTCTACGTTCCAATGAAGATTTCTTTTGTCGCTCTGCCAATCGATCAGGATCATTGTGTTGTGCTTGGGCCATTGCTTGAAAATCCACTGTGACAGGTTGGGTGGAGAGGGTCTCCACTCTCGAAAGAGCGTCTTACCGCTCATTCACACTGGAAGCGGATCCGCATTCGCAACCGCTTTGCGAACGCGGATCCGCTTCCAGTGTGAATGAGCGGTTAAGAGGTATTTTCTGATCCTTGCACGTGTCGTATGTCAACAGTGAGTTCGCAGATAAATCCAAGCTCTCTTATCTCACAAGCGGAGTAGTTTGTGGGATTGCCTCTAAATGCGAAGGTGAGAGGCTTATGGTCTGTTAGTATGTAAAACATACCGCCTTCCAGGTTGTGATGAAAGTATTTGAAACTCAGGAAGAGGGCTAGCGATTTGCGTCCAGAGGTACTAAACCATGACTCAGCTGGTTTGAACTTCTGGGAGAAAAATCCGAATGGGGGCCATTGTCCATCATTGTAATGTTGTAGAACAGCACCAACTGCAATATTTGAGGCACCTGTCATTAGTCGTATGGGAGCGTCAGTTTCCGAATGGACGAGGAAAGTGGCGTCAACCAGGGTTCTCTTCGCGCTGTAGAAAGCAGGCGCTGCTTCCGCTGACCACTCTACAATTCAATTGGTCTCCACTCGCTCTTGCTCTGAGGAGGTCTGTTAGTGGTTGGAGGATACGAGCGCAGTCAGAAATGAAACGTCAGTGAAAGTTGAGAAGGCCAAGGGACTCGCGATTCTTGCGCAGTTATGTAGGTTGCGGGAAATTACGCACCGCTTGAACCTTGTCCTCCAATGGTGTGACACCGGTGGCCGTTACATGATGACCAAGAAAAACGACTGCGGAGGCTCCGAATACACACTTGCCTGGATTGACGATTAGGCCGAAGGACTGAAGGTGGTCGAAAAGGAGTTAGAGATGTTCGTGTTCTCCCATGGAAATGCTCGCGACGAGGAGATCGTCAGGGTAGGCGAAGATGAGGTCGAGGCCGCTTGTCACTTCGTTGCTAAAACGTTGAAATGATTGCGCTGCATTGCGCAAGCCAAATGGCATCCGTACATATGCGAAAAGCCCAAAAGGAAAGGTGATGGCCGTCTTCGGGATGTCAGTGAGTTCAACAGGTATCTGATGATACGCCTTGACCGATTCTCTCTCGCTGTAAATATTTTTACCAGCAAGATTTGCTGTAAAATCTAGTATATGTCGAAGACAGTAACGGTCGGTGTGAGAATCGGCTCCGCCATCGCCGTGAATGGACGCGAGAACGAGACCAAGTTTCGTTTTCGTTTATATGCGTGCTATCGTTTGCACAGGTGCCCCTGTGTGCATAGAGATCATACATACTAACTCTAGAGGAAAAGGTCCGCCATTTTCCCATACATTCTGGCTGCCGCAAGCGGCGGATCATGCAGGCAGACCCTCGGGGTCCCAAACACGGTTACATCATCAGAGCAGTTTCGTGAACTTCAACAATCCACGAACTTACCGGTGGAAAGATATTCGCGTTCCTTTTGAAGCTTTCTTTTTGCATAGCGCGAAGAAGTACGGCCTCGCGTTAACGCTAAACTGAACCATATACCCGGCTTCGCCGGTGCGGCGCGGGTGGGCGCGGTTGAGGAATACGAAACTGCGCAAGCACCCGATTTCCGAGATTTCGACAGAAGGGAAGTTAGTGCAGCGTAATGACTTTATTGCTTTTTATAAGCGTTAGAATAGCTCAGAATTTAGTTTACAACGTTAAATTATCACTGTTTATATTGCTGAGAGTTTTCACTCTTCGCGTTTACCATGGCAACGTTACTTTCTTTCTCTCATGTTCTGTCGCTCTCTTTTGCCATCGTTCACTCGGGACCCCGGGTGTCGGCGCACGGGATTTGCCACTCCTCCTCACCCACCTTTACCCCCCTGCCTGTGTATGAGTGGACTGGCGGCGCTCGTACGGTCGGGCGCAGAGGACATTTTGGTGAAAGGAAGAAGAGGAGAGGACAGCACGTATGGTGACCTTTTGCATGGATTCGGAAAATAACTTCGCTTGTAAATAGACGTTTTTTCTTTTCCTCTATCCGCGGAGTCCTGACTGTTTTACTTTTCACTCAGCGACCATCAGCTGCCTCCGTCGTCGGGTGTCGGCGCAATCACGGAGAAAGAACATCATTACTGGCGCAGTCGACAGGGTTACGTCAGCGGACCCCGACGGCGTGATCTTCACAGCGGAATCGGCGGACATTAACTTGACACGGCATTGGTGGAGCCTTCTAAAGAGAAGACTGGACCACCCAGCTACTTTGTGGTGGCACAGATATACCTCGGACCCAATGCCGTCCCACTCCAGCGAGGAACGCCTGAATCTAATGCTCGGACGTCATTTTCGTGCCAGACTATTCTGAGCAGCGGGCTGTATCTGTGATCTGCAGTGGCAGTCGTTGACCTTACGGTAAAGTGATTCTTTGGCGTGTGCCCGCCATGGATACAGACAGCGCAGAGCGCAGATGGCGGTTCTAACGCCAGAACAGACTGTCTATGCTGGCAAAAGCGGTGGAGAAACTGCATCGTGACGTCGCCGGTGGGAGGAGCCTAATCTCCATCGCCAACAAACTACATCGGAAAAGAACTGCACCGCGACGTGTACAGTGACGTCGCCGAACTGTGGCGATTGAGTTGAAACGATTTTTTTCTCTGTACAGGGAATTTCGGAGAATCACAAAACTCGGTGGTGAACGGTTTTAGAAAGCAATACTCTTAATTATCCGAAACGTATAATGCAGAAAAATTTAAGTAAACTATTTTTGTTGACATTTTTCGCATGAAATATTTAGTTTACTTAAGTTCCAGAAAAACTATCAGCATTAGCTGCAGCCCTTTACGTTGCGCAGGCAGGCAGTCATGGCCGACAACACGAAGAAGTGGAAGTAAAGTCCTCGCTTGTGGGTCCAGCCTTCTAAACGACGTTTTGACAAAAAAATCAAGTTTTAGTGAGGACCGCCAATGACAGTCCTCTGACCAAGCCTGAACGGGACGAGTTGTGGGACAGAATTGTGGACGAGTTGGTCGCCCAAGGCCCGTCCATCAAAACGCGAGAAGAATGCAAGGGCCACTTCCACGCCCCAGCACGGGATTTGGATATAGCGCGTGCTGCTCGGCCGTGTATCACTACTGCGTGGTGCACGTTAAAAACCCCAGACTAGCAGTCGTACTGCACTGGCTAAATTGCTTACCTACAGTAGGTAACAATGTCGTCATGTTTAGGGTGCCTCAATGTCCTTCTGTTTAGGGTGATGCCACCCTTTGTAGTACCACATGCCGACAGCACGCGCTCACGGGAAAAATACAAAGAAATCGACGAAAACAAAATGTCGCCATAGCACAGTCAGCGCCACAAGCGCGTGCAGGGACACGCTCTTTCACGCGCTTCTGAACAGAAAATTAAAATAAACGTGTGTGACAAAATGGCGAAATGCCACCACCCTAAGCAGAGCGCACATGAAGGCACCCCAGTCATGTTTAGGCAGACTAACCTCCTGCTGTATAAACGACTATACTTCGTTTCACCTTATGTGTGAGCGAAGGCAAAGCTGGAAGCGCGAGCGCAAAAGTTCCGTGCGTTCAGGCTCTGCTCGAGCGCGCGAGCTGGGGAGAAACACGAAAAGCGCTGGTCTCGCGCTTCTAGCTTTGGCTTCGCTCGGAGATCATGTGAAACGAAGTATAACAACAAATTTGACTTTCTGATTTTGTTTGACTGCGTTAGTGCAACTACTCTCGTGCTGCACGAAAAAAAAAAAAGTTCCTTCGGGGGTTAAGTTTTCGGTGAAGTAGGCAGCAAAAAAGAAGAAAAGAGAATAGTTCCCTCAAGTGGGGCTCGTAGTAGGAGAGGAAGATAAAGAGAATCACCTTGTGTTTCACCTTGTGTTGTGCCGCAGGAAAGGCGACAAGCGGGAGCTCCTTGCTCTAGGGCACATCTCGGCTAGAGTGTACTAGAAGGAACGAGTGGGACGAGCTACAGGTTCCGCTCATGCTTTCAGTTGCACCTCAAAGTGTGGAAAGGGATCAGGTGGACCCAAGCCACTTCGATCGCAGTGCTACCTTCGTACAGTGTACTCGAGAGGACTGAGTGAGACTGAGTGAGACGACCGAAGCGTTTTTTCGGCGCCGCCGCTTGTAAAACGATCTTGGCGTTGGAACCATAGAGTTATTATAATATTCGCTAGAGAATCAACTGGCGCTAGTTTCTATGCGACTTCCGTGACGCAAATTGAAGCAGACAGCAACCAGCCTACTTTTGCGGTGCTCCTGTGCATTCCTATGGGAAAATGCGCGTGCATTTTGTCTCTTCGCCGGAAAATAACACGGAACAGTTTGGTTATTTCGCTCGTACCGAATAGTATTGCCTTAACTAACATTGTAAACGTGGAATTGCTTTAGTTAGCGCATTTTCTTCATCAGTGAGCGATGTTTAACTTCGCTACATTTCAGTCCCAAACGTGTGTTCCGCAGCAGGTGTGTAAAAACAATCGACGATTCAAAACAAAATTGCAATCGAAAGGAATATAGAGTGTGTTGAAGGCTCGGCAGCATTCCAGTGACGCTTATAAATTGATAATATGCCAGCCCTGTCACTATATGAAAATTACCCCGTCATGCATGAGCGGATGAAAACATTCAAGACGTAAATAATAAAGCACGTGAGCTATGAAAGATGTTTCTTTGTATTGTTTTCTCTGCCAAGCAGCTTTTATCGGGGCAAAGATTTCGATCGTGCTGGTGATATTTTGAACGTAGAAGTTCGCACAGCAGAAAGAATAAAGCGGTACTTACTTATTTAAAATCGGAATATATTACGTGGCCTTCAATTTATTTTGATCGTACATGCGCGGGTAGTTACTGATTCAGTGTTATTGCGTAGTTCTTGCCGTCTCCCTTAATTTCCAGACGTCCTTCGTTCGTTTGGCACGTATATCCCTCATGCTGAAAAGCGCCGACGTCGTGTTCGCGCCAAGAGTGTCCGACAGTGCACATAAATACACGTACGAAGCCGTTTTAGCACCGTTTTTAATGCGATAAATTTGAAAGAAAAACGCCGTAACTGACCAATTATTTCGTCGTGCTTCCTGAGAAATGTTCCAAGCTACCTAGTACGTACGAATTATTCGCTATATTTGCTCTTATGATCGAGCGCAGGGAGAAAATGCACTCACTTTTTCCCGTAGAAATGCATTACCGGAAGTCGATTTTCGACTGGTTGCTCTCTGCTTCAATTTGCGTCAGCACACTAGCGCCACTTGAACCTCTAGCGTACATTATAATAACTCTATGGTTGGAACGCAACGCGTTTTTTATAAAAACCGGCTAATCCGAACCGCTTTGCTCGTAGTGCCCGAGAGGGCGCTACGAGCGAAGTGGCTTGGATTAGCCGGATTTTTCCACATGCGGAGGTACCTAAATAGCACTCCGGTCGCCCCACTCGGTCCTTCTAGTACACTCTATCTCGGCGGCACAACCTCCCGTGCACCAAGATTACAGTGATACCAAGAGCAGCTGCCAACGCTATCAGCTCGCGCTTCTAGCCTTCGCTGCGGTACAACATAAGGTGAAACGAAGTATACTCCCACGGTGTGTATGGTCTTTTCTTTATATGTATGTTTATTTTAGTTCAGCTGGCCTTACCTCAAGTAGTTGCTTTAAAATAAAGTATAACTCTCTCTCTCTCTCTCTACCGGAAGTATGAACCAACTAGCTCAACTTAAGCCTGTTACCGTTGCTTGGCTTTTCGCTCAGCTAAATCGCTTATATCGGGTGCACTCAAATGAAAACACAATCGTGTTGAATTGTGTAAGAGTATTTAGAATATTTATCGATCACGCCGCTGAACTTGCATCCCTCGAAGAACTTTCTTTTTGTGAGCGCCTTCTCTGCTTGAGTTTGCTGGAAATACAGCCACTTCAAACCGAGGCAATCGATGATAGCGTTGGTGACATCAACAAGTACGGGACTCACAGAGCACTGGTGAACACCAGTTTTTTCGTCGCTCCCGACGGTTTCCTTGAAGCCGCCAGCGGCGTAGAGACGTAGAGCTGCGAGGACTTGTTGTTCGACCGTCAACACACGGGGCCCTTCGCGACGCCGTTTGAGCTTTTTGCGAAGCTGGTCGCCCAGCCAGCGAGTCACCCCTTTGGTCAGCCGGTATTCGCCCACAAACCTCGCATCGCTCATCTCGAAAGCATCTCGGTGATCTCTAAAAACTCGATCCGCTGGCGAACCCAACAATATAGAGATGCATATGTTAGGGTCGCCATCTTTTACGACACAGAATGATCTCCGGCTTCGTCTCGACCACTCAGTTAACTGCATCGTCAAAGTGCATCGTGACGACATTTCGACGTCACCGCCAACTGCATCATTTTAGGGGCGCAGCTCGAACTGCATTGGAAAAACTACATTCCAACCTCATGTCACGCGACCCAATAAAATGGCCAATCAGTGCCCGATACAGTTTTCTACATCATTTAGTTTGAGTTCCAGCATATATAGACAGGATAGGATTCAGAATAGGAATGTTGACGGGCCAAGTAAATCGTCACCTTTGAGTGGGTTAGTGGCAAACTCGCAGACACAAGAGGACGGGAACGGAGGAGTCCGGTCAGACAGCTCAATCGAAAAGGAGATAGAACTAGTGAGGGAGAAAGAACGGCTGTTACTTCTCGAGCTAGAGCTAAAACATCTAAGCTCAGAAAACCGAACGCAAGCCAGTGGAGGCGCATGGAGTTCACCCTCCGAGATGAAGTTTTAGCTTTTCAAGATTGATGAAGGGAGTACTCACTGCCATGCCATCGTCCTATACGTTAGTACCAAGCTGGTTTGACTCAGTGGAAAATGTATTCGAGAGGTTTATGGTCCCTGAGCGGCTTAGACGATGTCTTGTGCGACCCTATTTCACAGAGAGCACACGGGCACTAGTGAATAGGCTGAACGTGGGTGACAGAACTGGGTATGGTGCGGTCAAAGAACGGGTCTTGTTAGAGCTCGGACTGTCGCGAGCTGAGGCCTGGAGGCCCTTTATTCAAACCCCGACTTTTCTCAAGAAAAAACACGAGAACTCAAGCAGCTTATTATACCTGAAAATTATCGTGTAAAGTGTTTTAAATTCAAGGAATCGGGCACCTTTCTCACGAATGTCCCAGGACGAAGACATCAGACGAAGAACTTTTGTTTCACAAGAAAAGATTAGACGCCGAGAATGTCATTGTGGGGGAAAACTCCAGCCCTGAGCCCGACAAGGTGAAGACCGATGTGGGAAAGGCCGACGGAAACAACTGGAACCACCAAGGTCAGAAGAGGCCGGACCCATCGGTCTGCGAGGCGCCTCAGATTCTGTTACAGGCCGACGACACGAAGTGGTCGTCGTAGAATAATCGCTGCTGCGTGTCTGTGCAGGCAGACGTTAACGACAGAAATGAGCTGAACGTCTCGCGTGCCTGGAGGACGTCCCAGCGAGCCGAGGATGACCACGACGAGCAGGTGAACGTCGAAGACGAAAGGCCGTACAGTTTACCTGGGCGGCAGGCGTCCCGGCGATCTGAGGACGACCCATGGGTGAACTTCGACGACGTCGAGGCCGGTCCCGAGATCTTACCTGGGTTGCGCAAGTTCTGTCTGTTGAGAACATGGGTGTCGGTTACAAGAAAGAAACGAGAGTATTTCCTGGGAGGCGGACGTTCCGGCAAGCTGAGGACGACGATGGCGAGAGCGTGGACGACGACGAAGGATTGAACTTATCGCCTAGGCGGCAGGCGTTGTGGCGAGCCGAGGACGACGACGGCGAGAACTTGGACGACGACGAAGGACCGAACTTATCGCCTGGGCGGCAGGCGTTTCGGTGGCCGGATGATGACCACGACGAGAACGTGAACGTCGACGACGAGAAAGAACCGAATATCTTGTTTTGATGGCAGACGTTCTGGCAAGCTGATGACGACCACAGCAAGGACGTGGGTGTTGACAAGAAGTCGGACATGTTGTTAGGGCGGCTGACGTCACAGCGGGCCGGTGAAAATTTCAGGGACAGCGGAGACAGCGACGAGGACGCCGTCTTCAAAATGAAGTCGTCCCAGAATATAGCTAGGGAAGCCGATAGAGACTAGACCACCTGCCAGCTGGCCACGTGTGAGAGAGCTGGAAGTGCAGAAGACGTCGACAACGGCGACCGCCTGCGAGGCCCATTCCTGATTCGTAAGTCAGAACGGAGTATAAACTGTCGGCGCTCTTGCGCGGGAATATTCCAGAACCGGCTATACACAGTCGAATTCAAGCCCCGTCGAAATATGGATGGCTTGAATAACCTGTTGGTAAAGAGACCGAGGCTAGGAGGCTAGATGCTGCGCTAGACTCGGCACGAGATTCGTCACTCCTTTGGAGCCTTGGCGGGCACAGTAATGGTATATTCGGCTAGTCACTTTCGAGCGCTCCAATCATCCGAGTCGGAGCTACCAGATACTGGAGCGCCTCCGCATCAGAGCGAGAGAATCGGCACGCCCAGCCGAACGCTCCTCAGCTTTTCAGAGCGACAAGCCGAGCGGATAGCGGGTGGCCTGCGGCAATAGAGGACGGCGCGAGCGGCCCTCTAGTGGAACGTTTTGGTGCTCGGATTCAAAGTATTCAGCAGTATTTAGTAATCCATCCATCCGTCAACCTTTGAAAAATGGCAGCCGTCAACGCGGACGCTGATCTTCGCTGAGAAAGCTCTTCGTCAAGCTCGTCAAGCGCCGAGCACCTCATCTACTCGCTGATTTGGGGTGAGTCACATCCCCCGTTAAGCAAAGAGCTGTATTCAGCCTGTGATCATAGCTGTCAGCGAATATTTACAGCAATTGGCAAATTTGTACGGCTGCCTCCTTCAGCCGCACACTAGTGACTGCCGTAGTTTTCGCGCAGTATTTGTTCAGTAGTTGCTTTTTGCATGGTCCGAGTACATGAATTCGCTGGACGCCGAACAACGCGCTAGCAAGCAAAGGGCGACGGTTTCTGCCGGTTAGTGCCAGACCACGGTGTAAGATGAAATGAGGACAGCGCGCTCCTGGCGACGTGCCCGATAAAGTTCGCTTTTCACTCTCTCTCAATATAGTTTCAAGCGGCGCCTGCAGGTGACTGGTTGACCCGTGGGCACGTACCAGACGGCTCGTGCCGCCTCATGTACCACACGCGCAGAGCTCCAACGAGGTTGTCGCACGTGCAGAAAGACCACGGTGTATCGGGGGGGGGGGGGGGGGGGGGGGGGGGGGGGGGGGGGGGGGCGGGTGTTATGGCAATGAGATAATTTTTTTTTCGCTCTCACACAGTTTTGCCGTTTGGCCGCCAGCGACACTGTCTGCCGCGGGCACGGTGGCAGCGGAATGATGCAGCCTTTCGGATGCCCGTCGAACGAACACTATCTGATTCCTCCCAATAATGCTTGGAGTTGGGCTAGTTGGTTTGACATTGATGGTATGCTGCGCTGCGTAGTTACGCGGAAAAAAAAAACACTGGAGAAATGGAGTTAAAGCAGGACAGACAAAACATGCATGAATTGGCGCAGACTAAACACTGTTTAATTTCTTTCTCTTTTTTCTCCCCCCGACCCGTATTTCCGAAATTGCGGCTAAGAAAATGAATGGTTGATGTCTTGATTTTGTTGGCTTCTGAACTTGATAGTGTTTGCCGTAGCTGCTAGTGCCACTAAATAAGCTACGCTTCAGAGTAACGACACTTGGCCATATTGTGTCGTAAAATCATAGTTGCCAGTTATCTGAAGCTTTATCTGAAATCACAGGAAACGCTTTTCCGCCCTCCACAAATGTTTAAATAGTTCGTGACAGAGCAAAGCAATATTGCGTGACCTTTCCACAACCGAATCTAATGCTGAAGAAGTCGCACTTTTGAATCATGACGATCGGCAGTTGCGTCTGCTCTGCATACGAGCCAAGATGGCGGCGCCCACAACAATGCCGGGGAACGGAGTGCCGATACTCTAAGCGCAGCTCATTTAGTGGCTCTAGTAGCTGCCTCTTTGATATACGAACTGGATGGTGTGTTTTCGTAGCGTTTACCTGGAGCCTGATGTTTGCTCCTACATGTTTGGTATCTTATTGAGTAGATCTAGGGTGCCTTCATGGGACATTGAGGCACCTTAAGTAGATCTATTTGTTCTTGTCGCAACGCTAGTGATGGCTCACTGACGCACGCTCCGTGTATACCCGAGGCCATGTGAAAAGCCTCGATTATTTCACGCTTTGTTCTGTCTTTTGATCTGGCCAAGATGGAAGTAGTGCCTACTCATGGCTGACAAGACTGGAGAATTCGTCATTTTAGAACAAGAGATGTATGAGAAGAAATCCAGGGAAGCCATGATAAAAAACTTCGCGACAAGAAAAGAAATCACCGACAGAAGCATAAAAAACGCAAGAGCACAAGTGGCACGGCTCTGTGAAAATAATGGTCTCATTAAGATTGCTAAGGAGGTTAAAGGCAGCAAGAATCTCTATCTGAATCCTTTCTTTGCGGTAAAGGCACATAAGGAAGGCAGCCCATTCCGGGTTATAGTAGAGGACAAAGGAACCTGGCAACACGTGATAGCAAAAGAGATACAGAAACACTTGACTTATCACTTCTCCAAATAGACGATCCGTTCCTGGTCCGCAATTTCGATGAAGTGATTAAATTTTTTTAAAAACAACACAACCCAGCACAGCCTTTTCGGTGGACGTAAAATATATGTATTACAACATTCCACAGGAAAGAGAAATCGAGGCGGTGGAAGAGGGCATCGACGCATACGGCTCTGTGAGGTTTCAAAACCAGTGCGGAATCAGCACTAGGGAATTCCTGAGTCTCTTAAGAACATATTTAGGTTCTCAAAACGTCATGTTCGAAGAGAAGGTATACACTCAAAACGAGGGCATATGTTTAGGGTCGTGCATAGCGCCAGCCCTATGTGACCTGTTCATGGCAAAAGGAAATAGAGAACTACGGGTTTTTTTCAAGAAAATGGAGTCAGCAAGTGCTTTAGATATGTTGACGATATTTTGGTGTGTTTTCCGATACACAAACTAACAGACAAGGTGCGCTCAAAGATCATAGAGAAGTTTCGAGAAGCGCACGGAGGACTGGAATTTACTTTTGAGTTACCCGAGAAAGGCAGCCTTCAGTTCTTGGACATCCACATGACTTTTGAGTACAGACACACATGCTGGATGTACAAAACTAGAGGAAAAAAACGAATTCTGCCGTATGACTCTGGACACACAAAGTTAGTAAAGAGGAGTGTTGCCTCAGGATGCATGTGGCGAGGAATACAAAAATCGTGTCACCACAAAGTCTCAGAAAGTTTACAGAGGCAGACAAGCAGACTACACGAGAGCGATTATCCTGAACCCATACTGGTAGCTTTCGCAGAAAAATGTATTTCCACACTCACAGGAAAGTGCAAAACCAAGGAGAAGATCTTGAAGAAAAGACCACTGGTGGTACTGCCAGATATACAAAATTTTTCACACAAGTTAAAAACTATCGCCGCAAGGTACGAAGTTAGAGTGTCACTATCCGCCCCTTTCAGGCTCAAAGGACTATGCAGGAAGGTCAACAATGAAGTGGACGAGACTAACGGCAAGGCGCTGTGTCAAGTGAAACACAGGAGCGAATTTGTTGAATGTGTCGAAGGTGTGGTATACAAAATACCACTGTTGTGTGGAAGATCCTACGTCGGGCAGACTGGGAGATGCCTTAACGAGAGACTAAGGGAGCACAACCATGCATGCGGACAACTGCAAGCACCTGGCAACCTTGCAGCGCATTGTTCAAAATACAACTGAAAAGCTCTCCTTGACACTACTTCCATCTTGGCCAGATCAAAGGACAGAACAAAGCGTGAAATAATCGAGGCTTTTCACATGGCCTCGGGTAGACACGGAGCGTGCGTCAGTGAGCCATCACTAGCGTTGCGACAAGAAGAAACAGATCTCCTCAATAAGATACCAGACATGTCGGAGCAAACATCAGGCTCCAGGTAAACGCCACGAAAACACACCATCCAGTTCGTATATCAAAGAGGCAGCTACGGCAAACACCATCAAGTTCAGAAGCCAACAAATTCAAGACATCAACCATTCGTTTTTGTTAGCCGCAATTTTGGAAATACAGGTCGGGGGAAGAAAAAAGAGAAAGAAATTAAACAGTTGTTAGTCTGCGCCAATTCATGCATGTTTTGTCTGTCCTTCTGCTTTAACTTCATTTCCCTAGTGTTTTTCCGCGTAACTACGCAGCGCAGCATACCATCAATGATTCCTCCCGCCGCGCGTTCAGCCCCGCAGTGTCCACACCTAAAGAGTGCATCTTACACCGTGTGCCAGACCGAGACAGCGCGTGCAGCATGTTCGATTACGTTCGTCTATCGCTGCACGAGCAGCATCGGCCTATGTCGTCACAAACAAAAAAAAAAAGAAATGAATCAATCTTGTTTTTAAATTAGGTTAATGTGGTCCTGCTCATTTTTGCACGCCCTGTACAATTTTTTAAGTCCGCATGCATGCATATTTCAGCGTTTGCCGGCACATTTAACGCCCAATATGTCGATGGGTTTGTGGTGCGATAACACTGCGAAATCGCAAGTAAAATAATACCATTTGTATCAGGTATTAGTAAGCGAAAGCGATACTAAGTTGGCTTCAAGTGCTTGTATGTACATGTGTTACATATCAAGCAACGGGGTCCGCACTTTCTGCAGGATTGGTACCCCAGTCAACGCGGAGCCAAGGAAGTGACTCAACAGGGAGCCAAGCAAGCAGCGCAACAGGGCGCCAAGCAAGTCCCGATGCTCCAAACGTGCCAGCAGAAAACGGAAACTTGCCTTCAAATGGTATGCATATATTTTAAACAAAAAAAATGTATTTAAATGTTAGACCAGAGAAAGCCCGTTTACCTGTTTTCATCTCTTTTTTTCCCTCAATAGCACCATGGAAAGAGGGAGAAACAAAACTGCTTTTAAACTATACTACGCTCAGTATGCAAGAAAGGTTGGCCCGATGAAAAAATTTAGGAGCAAGCGCTGAACGTTTCAGCAAATCGCCAAAGACATTTGATGTGGTAAAGATCTATCGTACAGGTGTTCTATGCGAGACCCGTTACAAGACACTAGCCAAACGCAAACGCGACGAAGACAAGCATAACGGAACGTCGGGGAATTCCCATTGCCGGGTCTCCTATGAAGAAGAATTTAGGGCAATAAGGGCCATCGACAACAGCTTAGAGCCTGAAGTGCTCCGCGGTGTGGACAGAGTTACACACATTATCTCAACGCCGAACTCTCCGAAAGACGGGCCATCGTGTGCTACGCAGGACGAAGTGCTGGATAGCTTTGAGCAAATAGCAAGGCCTGCTGGTTCTGATGATGCCTCAACAGAACGAAATGCTTCAGGAGGCGATAGAGGGTCTAAAAAAAAAAAAGAAAAACGGACAGAGGGATGCATCCAGGCAATACTCGCATGCAACACATGTATTTTTTTAACAAATTAAAAAATTAAGTGATGAGAAATAAGACAAAAAAAGAGGTGTGGGAGAAACGAAGACAGCAGCGACACCAAGAGCTGCTGCAAGCTCATAGGGAGCAAATGGAAGCACTGAAGGAGGTCGCCAGCAAACAATAAGCACAACGAGACTGCTTTATTTGTAACAGATAATTTCCGTGTTCAATAAATTCTAATTAATCCAAAAACACTGTGCTGAACGTGTCTGGTACCGCGGCTGTTGGGCAGTGTCCCCGACACTGAGTGCTCTTGTGCGGTGCCTTAGAACAGCTGCACCAAGGCGTCCCTCTTCGCTTCACCAAGCCGGCGGAGTGCAGTGTCGCGCGCAGTTTGTGGCTGTCGACATGCCTCCAGCTCTGCTCGCTTCTGTCGGATATGAAGGACAAGGCCTTCCCTCATTTCTCTTCCCTCGTCAACCGTCAGTAGGTCATCAACGCTCACGTCGCCAGCATTCATGCAAATGTTGTGTAGGACGCAACATCCCACGATAAGCTGAGTTCTCTTATGTATTGTTGTGAACTCTACGTACCGCAGCTGCCGAAACCTCTGCTCCAATAGGCCGAAAGCGTTTTCGATTACCACCCTTGTGGTAGCATGCCGGCGGTTTTATGTGCTTTTAGCTTTCGTCATGCCACCATAATTTTTGAAGGGCGTCAATAGGTGCTCCCTGATCGGGTAGGCTGCATCTCCTAAAATATGGTACTTATCAGCCTTACAAATGGTGGGCAAATCTTCCTGCACTACAGACAGCCTCACAACACGAGCATCGTGAACTTTGCTTGGCGGTCCCGTGAATTCGTCCTGAAATCTTCCCTTTGCGTCGCATATTCCTTGCATGGTAAGAGAGACTTGATCATGCCGGTTGGTGTAGGTCGATCTCGTTTTTTTGCACGAGCAACGTGTGGGTATGTACGTGCCGTCAATACACCCAATCACGTCTGGAAAGCCTGCCAGCTGGAAAGAAAAAGTTTGAATCATAATCAGGTGTAAAAGGCCAAACTGTTCTCAAGCAGTTCAGGAGCATAAAGCCATTTCGTTTTTTTATGAAGTAGCTGCAATATTTTCCTCACGTTTTCCTATCAAGCAACGAAAGCACGGGTTCTCAGTTAACTTGTACTTCCTATGGTATTTTTACGAGTTTGCAATGTTAGCCTTTGACCGTTTCCGCTGGGGGAAAAAACACTGATTTCAATGCAGGCTCCACTGTGCCGGCTTCACACCAATGCGCAATAAATTGACGCATTTAGAAATTCTGCAAGGCCATACCTGCAATTCATTTCATAACCGCCAAAATTGTGCAACTCCATTCCTACTCCATGCCTTGAATTACTGTCATTATTTTACTCATTTCATCGCAAGGTCAAGAAAAGAAGACTCAGGGAATTATTTCAACTCCGAAGTTTGCAGCTCCAAGACATTATGTAACTAACTTTCCTTGTTTACTCTACATGCCAATACAGAAATCGAACCACAAGACACATCAATGCACGAGGCAGCTCACTTTTTTAAATCTTTGGCCAGGGCATCCTTGTCGACTGCGAAGTAAATTATGTCAGGAGCAATGCTGCACAGAAACTTCATCACCCTGTCAATCTCGGCCATTTGAGTAGAGTCTGCCATGTTGAAGAGGAGAGCACACGTCCGCATTGAAGACTTGTTGGCCACATACCTAGATAAATGCAGAAAGGATCTTCACAGCTGCCACTTTAACTGTGAACTATGTGAGTGGAAACCCAGTTGTCGGATAAACAAGAATGAATATGGTTGCTGGAAGAGAAAACGACACAGAGACGTTTGTTGACCAATCTACCTCAAGACATCAAAGCCAACCATGCGGGGTACTGCTTTTTTTGTGTGCCTCGTCGGCTGCATCAAACTCGACGCAGTCCTGTCGAATGCTACGGAATGTTGGCTAAACTGACTCACCAAAGGAACGAGAGAATGTGCTCCTCTGCTGTCTTGGCGGGCGAACCGCGGTGGTGAATATTTGACGGGGACGCAACGTTGTGGGAGGTGATGTCATCAACGGACAGCCGGATCGTTTTATCAACAAGGCGGCGAGAATGAATGTCAACACTCAGGTTGAAGTCACTCAGGAAGTCCACCCGAAGAATCGCCAATGCTGATATCCGCAACAATAAAAAATCATCGGAACGTGCGGCGTAGGACCAAGTCGATGGTCAGCGAGCGTTGGCCATACGTAGCGATGGATGAACAGTTTACAGCTCCAAGAGGACAGGTCTGGGACAACCGGCGTTTTTCTGAAGGTGATACTGGCAGAACGCTGACTTCTGCTCCGGTGTCGACAAGAAAGCGTTAGTGCGTGACGCGATCCAATGCATAACAAAGGCGGCCTTCGTGTAACCAGGAATCACCTACCGCTGCCAGTGCCCGGTTTTCTAGTTTCCCTGCCATGTGCAAGGCTGAGAACACCTGCGCGCTTCTTGTCCGAACGTCTGATGATACCAGCGGGAACTGGCGTTGAGGAAATGAGGTTTGGAAAAGAGCGACGGGACCTTGCCCGAGGAGGGGAAATGCCCCTTGGGCGGCAAGACAGGTGTAGATCTTGAATCGCTTGTTCCAAACGGCTGAGTCGAGTCTCCAAATTGTTTTCTGTAGATCGAGACGGAGGGCTTGCGTCTCAGTGGGAGGGTCTGGACGTGGCGGAAATCGGTGGGTGCTGAGTACTCTCTCACCCGATCTGTCAAGTTCGCCAATTGATCTAGGGGCATGTCCTCGGCCGCTGCCAGGATGGCTATCATGCTGTGTGGCAGGCGCTGCAAAAATAGCTCACAAAGCAGCGATGTCTCGGCGTCGGCAGTCATGTCACCCATACTAGATTTGAAGCTCGGCTTGTCACATAATTGCAAGCGGCTACTCTTTAACCCAGTAGACAGAGCCACTTCGCCTGCGTCTCCATCTTTTTCGCGTTTCTTCTTGTTTTTGTTACGTTTTGTTCGAACTTCGAAGTTTCTTCCGATAGAGCCGCAAGCGCCGCAAGACATCTCTGGTTTCTTGGGTACCGCCAACGCGATCGGTGCACTGGGCGGTGCGCAGCGGAAGCAGCAGCCAGAGCCACGGAGTCCGAGAGCAGCTGCTCTTCGATTTCACGAACGCGAGAGTGAGCGTCCTCAGCTTCGGTTTCGAGCCTTTGCTGCTCGGCACAGTGCTTGGCGCGTAAATAAATGAGGGCGCTTATTAACCGTCACACCCGTTTACCGTCCTCCGGTGCAAGGACTGCCACTCGCGACTGTACATTCGCCATTTCCTTTCGCTTTGGTCAGCTTCTGTCTTTGGCTTTGGCTTATTGCGGCTAGAGCAACTAGAGCGTCACCAACAAATGAATTACAGCGGAAACGCAGAAAAACATAAAGTAATTGACATGAAAATTTGTTTAAAACTACCTATAGAGACTTTTTAGAGATCATAACCTTGAACAAACGTATATAGCTTACAAAACTCTTTACGATTAGTTTTCTTCAGATAGCAGGCGCTATCATCATCATGGCGCGAAATGACATTCGAATTGTGCGTGTAGCACGGGCTTGAAATGTAATGTCATTCGGCGCTCGAATGAGAATCGCCCTGAATGACATTTGCCATGTCCGTGTGAGCGTTCAGTCAAGTGAAATGCGTTCACTTAACCGAAGTATGCTGGGATACTTTACGCGCATGCGGTCATTCTGCACTTCACCAGTAGAATTTTTTTTTTATATAAAAACGTCCTGTAACATGTCAGGCGAAAACAAAATCAATAGAACTCAAATTAAAAAAATAACGGGGGAAAATACAACCAGTGTAGAGGTCTGCAGCTTGAGTGGTTTCTGGGTATTTATTTATAAAATGACTTTTGTGAAGTAAGCCTACGACGCATTGGTAAATCTCCACATTTCATTATAAGCAGTGGTTTGAAATCTTGGCTCATTCAAACGATAAATAAAAAGGTCATATTTCCTTTATCCCGGCTACGTCAGAATTATATATGGTAACAATCACGCGAAATCGGCTGACATAAAAGCTAAACGAGGGCTACGGCAAAGGTGAAAAATAAAAATCATGATGCCTTAAATCTCCATTTAAATCATGATTTCAATCAGACCGGTGTTTTTAAGATTATTTAGATCAAATCTTTTCCGCAAAAATAATCCGAAAAATGTTTTTATTAACCGTTTGTTTAATATTTGATGCTTTCAACAGGCGCATATTTTCTGTATTTGCTATCAAAGAATCATCACAGAATAAAGTTTTATATCGGACTGAAGACGAGAAAAAAGGAGTGGTCTTCGGAGGAAGTCGATGAGTTTAGCTTTATTTCTACCTTCGACTTCGTTCGTCATTACGTCATACCTTTTTGCAATCAAATCAGAATGCGAAAAATAGAAACAAAAACTTAAAAAATAAAAAAAAATCAGATTGCGAAAAAAAAAAAAGCATGAGACATTCCACCTTGTGAAGGTGAATGAGCAGCGAAGCTGTTTAGCACACGACACAGACGTGACACAGAATTTTGAATGAAGGTACAAACCCATTTATTGTCTCGATCGGTGGTCATCGTGACGAAAGGTACGGACACACATTTATTGTTGTTTTGATCGGTGGTAATTATTTCGCGTGGACGACTATCGCAACTCCAAGGAGCCGGGGGAAAGTAGACACGCGCGACGGGACCGCCACCCCGGGAGAGCGGAAGGAAGGGAAACTAGGCACGCAAGCGCTTGGAATGACGACAAAAAAGAGGGCGGTGCGAGCGTAGACATGGCCGACGCTGGTCGCACAGCGGCAAAACTTTGAGAAACCTTTATTATTTACCTGAGAGACTCCTGATTTCAAAAATGGTGCCTACAGATAACCAATCTACTGAAGAGGCCTATTGATAATTTACCCAAGCATCAAGGAGAATGCGTAGAATGGTGTTCCACGAGCCGCACGTGCCGGCGTCTGCAGCAGTAACTGTTCTAAAGCAAAAGCCTAAAACAAATTGCATCTTGCACGCGCGTTCGCCAACGCTTTATTTTGGTTATTTACTTCGAATCTCTTATACGGGGAACGCGTGCGCGCGCGGCGCGTGCGGCGGTGCTAGCGTAGAGTTTCTGGACACGCACACGAAAAACCACGGAACCCTATACTCTGTTTCATACTTAGGGTGCGACGCTGTCAAAGCTACTGGCGCGAGCGCGTGGCTTCATCTATTGCATTGTTTGCGCGAGAACGCGCGCAAATGATCAACGAGATCAAGCCCCACGCTCGCGCCAGTAGCTTTGGCAGCGTTGCACACTAAGTATGAAACAGAGTATAGCCATAAACAGCCTCGCTGTAATAAAGGTGTATAAATCCTTCGAGCAAACCCACAATTTTCAACTGCAAGTTGTTGTTTTTTTGGTTTTTTTTTTACTGTGCGTGTTGATTTTAGCATTTTTCTCTGACATACCAAACACTTCACGAACTACATGATACGTCACACTAGGCTCCTCTACTGATCCCTTACCTGTCTGAAAACTGCTCGGTGGTACGTGTTAGACGGCAAAATGGCCATATCCCCAGTGGTCATTTCTATTCGGACCCAGTTGTCACGGTTATCACGGACGTCCAACCAATCAACTCCGCGCTCAACGTAGCGAATCTCTTCAATGGTGTGCTTGTGCTCTCTGCCTGCTGCATTGACCTGCGAGGTGGAAAGTTTATATTTCAAACTACTTGCCGACATTGCAGAACTTTTTCCTTACAAAAAACATTTAATTTTATTTTATTTTGAACATAGAATACGTTTTTAATTTCGCCGCTGAACGTTGTATGCGCCAAAATGGCCGTTCACAGGCAACATTAAATATTGATGAGCCGAACTTTTGCAGACTCTAAAATTCTGCGCCCTATCTTGGGATTCGGCGAAGCTGAAGTTTTGCCGAACGTTTTCAAAGATTCGGCAAAAATACGTTGTTGCCAGACTTAAAAAAAGTTGATATTTCGTTTTTTCGGGCAAAAAACTGTTTTCAGGTTCTCTTTTTAATTCATATTGAAAGAGTTATGTAGTGACGTTTTGCACAAGTGGTGTGACAAAGAGGTTGGGTACTAGAGGGCGCAGTCAGGATACGCAAGTTTGGGTTTTGAGGCGTCATCACCGAAAGCCTGGAAGTGTGTACATTGTTGAAATAAAGGCGCTAACACTGTGTTCTTACTTTCTCTGCGAGAACCGGTTCGATCGCGAAAATGCATGCAATGGCTGCTGAGCCTTAACCAGAAGAGAGAGCAATATTATTGGAAATACGCATGTTTTTCGATTTAAGTCACTTGACGCCAGCTTTGCATGAAAGTGTGCCTCATATATATGCAACGTCTCGTTTTTAGCAATCAAAGTGACTGTTTGTGATGTTAGGACACACACAGACGTTTAGGAAGATGGGAAGTGTTAGGAATGTTGGATGTGCAACGGGTCGAGCATGATAGTTCTTTGTTTCTGAAAACCGCATTATAACGCTAATTAAGAAGCATTATTATTTTGATTTGGCACAAACGACTTTTGAGCTGAAAAGAGGAGTGCTATAATTGCGAGGAGTGTTTTAAAGTACTTGTCAGTCAATGTTGCAACTACCTCGTTGCATCACTGGAAAGATCAAATGAAAATAACGTTATCCAGAATGTACCGCATCATTGCAGTACATTCTGGATTACATTCCAACATTCCAACCAAACCAGAAACAGAAACAGAATCCCCTTAAAGCACACTGTCAAGTGTGAGTTAGCGGCATGAAGCATGCATTTTCATTGTTCTCATCATCAAAATAGACAAGTAGGTCTATCCCTGTTGATTCGTAATTTCTAGGGGGATCGGTGCCCGCGTGAACTAGTGCGCATCAGCTCGAAGCACATGGAGCAAAGTTTCACGCTGCGGAATCCAGGATAGGATAGGAATGGAAGGTGTGCCGACCGCATCGGCATCTCCATAGCAGCTGGGTGTCTAGTGGTCCAATTCTGCCACCGGGGTCTGGGGTGGCGTTGCCAGTAACAGCAGGGTCAGGAGGTCTATCAGGCAGGGTGTAGCGAGGCTAGCTTGGGTCGTGTTGGTGCGTCTATTACTTCCTGTTTTGCCTTGTGTGTGAAGCGATACAATATTGTGTGACTGCTAGCTGTGCCGAAGGGATGAGAGACTCAGAACAATGTCAAATACGGTGAAGACAAAGTCGGAGCGGTGCTGTTTACTGCCGGGGTACAACGTGGGTTAAAGCACACGCAAAAAGAAACACTACTAGTTTCGGACGCCAAGTGACGCCTCTCTGTTCGCAAAATGATATCATTTAATTGACAAAAAAAAATTTTAAAAAGTCTAAGAAGAACGTGCGACCTGTGGGACATGCCATAGAAAACAAATTTCTCAAGTTGGGATTGCTCTTCAATCAACACAGCAGTTGAAGTTGCTCCATTTATCTTGCCAGTCTTTGTGTTTATTTTAATTCTATTCATGCTCACTAGATGAAATCTATTGAGGCATTTTCTGGTCTACATGCTTCGGCTGACAATGGAGAAGTCAAGAAAAGCTCGCTTTCATTAATCTATATGCCACACAAGAAGATGTATTAACACCAGAACAAAAACTAGGTATCCAAAGGTGTGCAAAAGTACGACCGCCGAAATTAAAATTAAAACTGCTTTGACACTAAGGTGGAGAGGAAGGCATCGCATATCATCTCATACTCGACCTTCGCTTTCCTAATGCTAGTATGTAAGGTGAGGTTGCCACTTCTTAATTTATAACAGCAAAACGAAAAAAAAATTAGTTAGCGAGACTGTTTCAGTAACTAACCGCTCCCAGACGGCATTTGCGCTTTGAATATATGAGAGAGAAATAAATACTTTATTTTAAGACAACTAAAAAAAATTGGGGTGTGGGTATGCTTATACAGTCTGAACTTGAGGCTCATTCACACTGCCCCTTTTTCTTACATTACGTTAGGGGGGATCGGTGGCCGAGTTATTCCATTTTCGAACGCACGAGCGCAAGGAAGTGAAATCATGAGCTCCGAAGGAGCGGCGATAACGGCCCTCGCCGGCCGCGGTGATACTGTTTTTCCCGGCTCAAGTGAGTACAGGTTTTTGTTGCCCCAGCTTCCATCAGGTGATTCAATGAAGAAAGCGGTCGCCCTTCACTGCGACATGGCCGGAAGGCCCTACCGGATTGAGGATTTCCGGCAACCGCTCGACGAACTAGGGATCCTCAGGGAGGTAGCCGGAATTGGGGCGCACCAGATGTCCCATGTCTGGCTGCTTGACCTGAGGTCCGACGCGGCCAAGCTCAAGCTGGTGAACGTAGGGCGGCTCGCTGACAAAGGACGCACCTGCATCGTCGTGGACCCCTCCAGGCAAGAGGTGCGCATCAAGTTGCACTGGGTGGCGTTCGACGTGTCGAACGACACCCTTCGCAAGGCTTTCTCGGAGTACGGCGAGGTGAAGGACGTTGCGTTCGATCGCTGGAAGGTGCCGGGCTTCGAGGGAGCCGAGTCTACCACCCGGATAGTGCGGCTGGTACTCCGGGAGGGTGTCAACCTTGACCGCCTTCCCCATCAGCTGCGCTTAGGAGGCGGCTTGGTATTGGTCGTCGTGCCTGGGAGGGTCCCAGTATGCCTCCGGTGCCGTAGGACGGGGCATATACGTCGAGACTGCCGGGCTCCCAGGTGCTCCGAGTGCCACGCCTATGGCCACGAGCGTGACGACTGTGTCCGCTCCTACGCCCGAGCCGTGGGACGAGGAGTCAACGAAGACCACGTCGACGACATGATGGACGAGGAAGAGGCGGAGAGAGCGGCCGCGCCTGTGAAAACCCAGGCCGAACAAGCCAAGAGCGACGTCGCTTCCGGCACCTCCCCCGAAGTGAGCGACCCCGTGCTGCCGGATAAGCCGTCAACTGCGGCTCCTGCAGATCCGCCAGCAGTCGAGCGCTCGACGGTACCTCCAACAGGGAGCGCCGGCGGCGCAGCTGGTGCTTCGCCATTGCCAGACGAGGTCTCCATCACACCAGAGATGGACGTCGAGCTGGGCTCTGCGATGCGTAGGTTCGAAGACGTCACGGACACGACTGATCAGGAACTTCGGCTGCGTCAGCTCGAGCGCAGGTGGAAAATGGTGTCGGGCGGGAGCGGAGTGGATGGCCACCAGCGGTCCGGCGCAGACCGCGGAGGACCACGCGACCAACTGTCGCAGTGAACGGCAGTGTAGGCGGGTTGATCCTCACTAACCCATGGTCTCCTTACAAAGTCCTGTCCGAGTAGCGACCCTTAATGTCCGAGGCCTCTCAGATCGCAGGAGGCAGAGGCAACTCTGCCGTCTAGCAGTCGAACGGGACCTCGACATCATTGCTGTGCAGGAGACCAAGGTCGAGAGTGAGGACCAGACCAACTTCATGGTTAGACCTTTTTTGGCGCGTTACGAAGTGTGTGTTAGTCACGCGGTTGGGTCGCCGGCGGGCTGTTTGTTGTTAGTGCGCCAGAGTTTGGGTGCAACAGTCGAAGCGGTGACGACGTGTGATTCAGGGCGCTTTGTTGTATGTGATTTTTCTCTTTCATCGTATGATTGGAGGGTCATTTGTGTGTACCCCTCCAATAGGGTTGATGAGCGGCGGGAGTTTTTTGATTTCATGCATCAGTATTGCAAAAGTGATCGCCTCATTATTTTTCTTGGCGATTTCAATTGCGTCTGCTCTGCAGGGGACAAGTCCAGCTCAACGCCCTATCGCGATTTAAGCACCGAGAGCCTTCTGAGGTTAATCAACGAGTCCGGCTTTGATGTCGTCGGGGAATGTTTGAGGAGTGGCCGCGAATCCAGTACACCCATTTCCAAGGGTCGAGTCACGCCCGTCTAGATCGAGCGTACGTTTCTTTAGATTTGATACCATTATGTTTTGAATATCGCGTGCACCCTGTTTCCTTTAGTGATCACTGTCTAGTTTCCTTTTGTATAGGTAGTAAATCCCAAGCCAGGAAAGTTTTCATCTGGGAATTATGGAAATTGAACGGGAAACTTTTGGAGGATGACGGTTTCACTGCCCAAGTGCAGGCCGCGGTTGAAACACTGGAGAGCCAGAAAAAATTAGGGTATGGTGTGAGATGAGAGCTTTTTAGCAGGAAATAAAAATGAAAGCGTTAGAGCGGGCAGGCGTACTTAAAAACACTGAAAGAAGCAACGGAATGTTATTGCGTAATAATTTGCGGATACTGCTAAAGGAGGAGACTGAAATGCCTGGGGCATACGAAGACGATATTTTTTGTGTGAAAGATAAACTCTAGATTCTAGATCGGGAACGATATTGCGGGGCGATTGTTAGAGCCGGAGCCGAAAGATGGACAACAGGCGAAGCGCCAACTAAGCGTGCGCTGAGCCTTGAGAAAAGATATACTCGGCGTAACGAGATAACGGGGGTAGAGAGGAACGGATCACTTACGACCGATAAGAAAGTAATCGAACTCGCATTTGTCGAATATTACAGTAGATTATTTGTGTCCTGTCCAGTAGATGTCCAGCTTTTTAAAGATGAATTTTTGGGTTTCATGCCGCGCATAGTTTACGAAACGAAAGAATTACTAGAATCGACCATCAGCATAGAGGAAGTGGTCTTTCCAATAGAAGTCTTAAACCTGGCAAAGTCCCCTGGCCCAGACGGCCTAAGTGCAGCTTTTTATAAGACTCATAAACAAGAGATTGCCGCAGTCCTAGCCAAAGTATTCAATGAAGCATATGATTTGAATATGTTGCCTCCATCTTTTATGTCGTCGCACAGAGTGTTCATCCCCAAAACAGATGACGCGGTTAAGTTGCAGCAAGTCACAGCGTATCGTCCGATAAGTGACTAATCTCGACTACAAAATTTTAATGAAGATCTCAGCAAGGATATTGCAATCTGTAATATCAGAAATAGTGGGGCCCCATCAATTTTGCGGCATTAAAGGAAGGACTATTTTCACCAATATCCATAAAGCACGCAGTGTTCTGGAGTGTTGCGACGCAATGCGTACTCGCGTTGCGATGCTCCAGGTAGATTTGGAAAAGGCTTTTGACCGCGTGCCTCACGACCTGCTTTTGACCGTTCTCGATCATGTAAACGTTGGCGCTGTTATCCGCGAAGGTGTCAGCATGGCGTACAACGGTTGCTCGACGAGACCTATGGTGAGCAAGTCGATTGGAAAACGCATAAAAGTGAATTGATCCGTCCGCCAAGGGTATCCTTTGTCACCACTTCTTTTTTGCATTTACAAAAACTTCCTTTGCATTAGTATTTTCAAAAACAGTACTATCAGTGGTTTTAAGGTTCATGCGACTGAAGTTAAAGTGTTAGCGTATGCTGATGATACTGCAGTGTTTTGTTCCAACCGCGAGAGTGCTCTTCAAATCGTTCACACGCTTAAACGTTTTTGCGAAGTCAATGGCAGCTCTGTTAGCTGGGCCAAGTGCCTGGGATTTTGTCATGGAGAATGGAGCTTTACTCCTTGTTCGTTCGCCAACATGCAGTGGGCGACCACCCCCGTAAAATATTTGGGAGTGCCTCTAGAAAATTATCGCGACAGCGAACCCTATTGGTGTCGGTAGGCGGTGGAGCTTCGCGAAAGAGTAGAAAAAAGTCAGAGGTATGATCTCCCTATTTTTGCACGGGCCACAGTTTGCAATTTGCTTTTTGTCAGCGAACTGTGGTACGTTCTACAAGATTGGCATTGTTCGCGGGTAAATGTGCAGAAATTGCATCGGGTATTTGTAGTGTTTATCTGGGGCTCCACGTGGGAGCAATCAAGTAGGACGAATCTTTTCTGCGCGAACGCAATGAAGGGCTTAGTTCGACGGATTTGTTTTTACGCCAGGTTGTTAATCGGTTCATGTATTTTCGGGACATAAGTGACCCCTTTTTGCGCACCGTTTGTCCAGTGAGAGTTACAAGCAGGTTGCCTGAGTTGATTGTTTCCACGTTTTTGACGTCGGGTGGTATTCATGGATATTTAAAGGAAGTCGTTGCTTCATATAAATTTCTGTTATCTCGTTTTTCAATTGAGTATTTGAGTGAGGTTCCGCGGAAAAGATTGTATAAGGCTGTGTGCGATACTGTGTTTCCTGTATCTCTATACAGAGCCTTATACTGTGCAGGCCCAGGGCAAGATGTCTTGAAGCGCGTTAAGAGTATGATGCCCGCAGGCACCAAGACTTTCTTCTTTAAATTACGTTCAGGTACACTGCCGGTCAAAACATGACTAAACGAGAGGGGGCATTTTGTACCGTGGGGGGACCACTGTTTTTTTATGCAAGAAGCCAGAGACTGTCGAACACGTGTTTCTTGAGTGCTGAGATGGGGTCTTCTTCTGGGACGTCCTCCAACGTACCCTGAAAAAGGACCTCCTCCTAGACGCGCATGGAATCCGTTATCTATCAGTTAAAAACGAGGAAGGTTTTCCCTTTGACCTGGTTATGCTGTTGGGTCTGCACAGTATTTGGAAGTCCCGAATGACTGTACAAAAAGGCTGACAAAAATGTACGGGAGGCGCAGGACTATTTTCGTGAAAGTGTATCTTTGTTAGTTGAAGTCAACAGAGCACAGAAGTGCGAGCCTGAGTGTCTTCCGCGCATTGAGGAACTTTCGTCAATGAAACAATTTTAGTCCCCGACGCCAGTCACTTCGGACTGGTTTAGTTTAGTTTAGCCTTGCCTTGTTTCCTATGTTTTGAGCGATATGCCTGCCTATTTGACAATGTAAAAAATCCAACAATAAAGAAAAGGAAAGAGATTGGTGGCCGAGTGGTCGAGTGAGGATTGAACCCATGATCCTCGGTTCAATCTCCACCCCTGCCCATTTCGATCTGGGTGAGCATCGTACCGGCGTGCGGTCGCGTATCACTACTGCGAGATGCACGTTAAAGACCCCAGGCTAGCGGTTGTACCGCACTGGCTAAAGTGCTCATCTACAACGGGGTGACTCGTCATCCGTTAAGGCAGAACAAGCTCTAGGCTGTATAAACATACACACAACCCATGTTGTTTACATTAAGTTACCTACGTTACGAAATATTACGTTAACGTCACCGGGACGTCTGCGGTTCATATTAAGTGAGGCTACCAGTTCAAGCAGAAAGCATGACACGTGACATTCGAGACACCGATGTTTTGGCCTTTAGTCTGCCTCAACAGGCGACTTTTCTTTTAAGTGTAGATGAGCAAGTTATCCAGTGCCGTACAACCGCTAGCCTGGGGTCTTTAAGGTGCCTCACGGGCAGGGTCGGGGATTGAACCCAAGATCCCTGGGTTCTGCAGCGCGAACTTTCGCTTCGTGTGCTCCGAGCTGGAGACCTATGTCGCGCTTTTTGGACTCCCACGGCGACTAGGGAGAAGGAAGTGACGTCAACAACGTAAAAAACGCAGATTGGACGTTTCTTCTGCGGAAATTCGTCATCAGCGACTTTCCCTAATCAACATCCAACCTGACTTTGCTGCGTTGTTGACGTCACTTCCTTCTCCATAGTCACCGTGGGAGTCCAAAAAGCGCAACATAGCACTCCTGGTGTGCGCTAGCCTACTCGAACACCGATCCTCTGATTTTAAGGCAAATACTAGTGAGAGTCGTTGTTTATGAATATGAGCTCCTCCCGCTCGGACAAGCCACGCTTTTTAGAGCGCAGCTCTTAGGGGCCCGTTTCCGGCTTGAGCGGCGGCGTCGCCGTCGCCGTCGCCGTCGGCGTAACCACGCGGTGCATCATGGGTAAATTTCCCCGCTAAATCTACAGGAAAAAATTTCCCCGCTAGATTTAGCGGAAAAAAGTCCCCGCTACATCTAGCGGAAAAATTTTTCTGGGGGGTCACGTGACCCCCGAAGGTCACATGACCCCCCCCCCCCCCCCCCGCCCCGAGAACAGGTAATCCTCAGTACCCTTCCCTCCTCCTCCTCAAGAGCTGCGCTCCAATTCGGTTCCAGGGAGTTGTAAACGGCTTTCATTTTTATTTTCATAGGGGTGTGATATAAGATGGAACTTAGTGTTTCTCACAACCAAGCAAAAAAAAAGAATACAATCATCTTTACGTTGCAGCATCTTTTCTGCAACCACCAGGCTTCTGTCTGCCGTGGGATGGCCGCGCTCTGCTCCACAGCGCCCTCGTCGGCGTGCTTGCACATCGCGACACCCTCATGGCCGCCGCACGGCACACCTCCCCATTGTAGCACACCTTACCCAGGGATCCTGGCCTCAGTTGATGTTGTTGATGAGCATCGTACCAGCGTGCGGTCGTGTATCACTACTGCTTTGTGCACGTTAAATACCCCAGGAGCACTGCACTGCTAAATTGCTCATCTACAGCGGGTAACAATCTCGCCATGCTCTGGGAGACTAAACTCATGCTGAATAGACAACTAACGATTAATTTGTTTTTGTTTATGAATAATCACTATGCCAATCACTTCACATTCACGCAAAAAATCACGAAAACGACGCTCGCTCTCCTGAGCTCAAATAAATATCAATCAATACCAATATCATATGCCATGTCCTCCGTATTTCGACAACAGCGCCACCCTTGGCCGTGAACACGTTTGGCTTCACACGGCTGATTGGACGCCGCCGACGCTTTTTCCACCGCCCCTATATTCTAGCTCACTGCAATATTTCGAAAGGCTTGGCGATATGAGGCATAGCAACGGAGGCCACGCCGGATTGGCTGGTCATAAGGACCGACGCCGTGACGTAACACCGAGCAACCGAAGATCGCCGGCGACGTCCGCCTTCGCCAGTAGACTTATTCCAAAACTCGAAACGTCTCATCATGGTGTAATCCACGTTATGAATTGTGGGGAATCAGTGGGCAGCAAAACCTCTGGGCCGGGAGCGGAACGCTCCTGGCCCACAGGTTCCAAGAACGCACCGCGCGCGGGGCGGATTTCTAAAAGTAGTCTATTACACGGCCGGCGACGGCGCCATCGACGTCCTCCTTTGCCTATAATCTTGTTCACTAGACTACTACTACGCAGTCACTATTATTAAGGTGCATTCACACTGGCGTTCGAATCGCAACCGCGAAGTGGATCCGCTCGTTTACATTATCAAACGTGCGAGAAATTGTATTGGATTTTTTAAGGGGTACTCAGGTATTTTCTTCGTAGTCCCCGATTTACTTGAAAATTTGCTAAACACATAACTGAAACAGAAACATAAATATTGGGCCAAAATATTCTTTGTTTGCGAAGTGTTTGAGTTTTACATTTTCGTCCTCATCGTGCTTTTCAAAGTGAAAGTCTCTTTGGGCAATAATAGAAGAGTTACGTCAGCGAGAGGCAACGATTGACTCTTAGGACTGTAGACTTTCTTCCCAACCGATTAGAAGCAGTTTCATGGTGTTAAATAAATATTTTGGAAAACTCGCTCCAGCAACCGCGCAGCAGCACGAAACAAATACTCATGCATGGTCTATTTTGGACTGTCCGCTCGACCTGCAGGCCTGCCTTCCCCTTATGTCATGGCACTAAAAAGCATGGGTATATTTGAATGTTGGCTTGGCATCATTGTAACCTGCCGATTTTTCAATAACTACTTTCAACTTCGCGATAATAAATAGCATACCGGAAAGGGTAGAAACCGGTGATATTGAAAATATAGTTGGTTGGGGTAGCTCAAACAATCACCCGAGTGCCAAGCAACTGCGTTCACAACCGCTTTGCTAACGCGGTTGAACCGATGTGCCATTATGCCACGATAAAACGATTCTAAAGAGGTGACTGCGTGCTTTGTTCATAATTCTCAAAATATGCATTTTATGAAATTGACCGAAATAGGTTATAAAGGTTACCTTCAAAACCCAAATATTTACCAATTTCATCACGGAGGAAAATCAAAGGGTAATGCCTGCCCAAACTCCGGTGGCCAGCCAACACCAGACGGTTGCGCCTCTTTTTGCTCTTTCCCACTCAAGACAGAAAACCTGAACAACTTGAACGACGTGATCAGGCCTCTTCTGTGGCTTCTTTTGTTCTTGGTGCTGTTTGGCACATTTACGCACTTACTCCAATAGCTCCTTCTTTCTTTGATCTTTAAACACGCTTTTTGCCGCGTTTTATGCAGTCACAAAAAAGGTTGCTGGAGTTCTCATTTCCCATGAAACCAGGCAACACCCGAGACCATAAAAAGTGACTGACGCTTATATTGAGGAAAGTCTGCGTCAAATTCAACCTCCTGCAATTCAACAGTATGCTTAAGGAAGCCCTGTAGACCTTTCTTAATTCCTGTTTGAGTGAAGCCTCAGCGTCCTGCTGCTGCCTTCCCTCAAAGCCGAGCTTGGTTCGGGCTTCCCTGTCCATATACTTTTCCCCGGCATCTTTCGGTGCTGCTTGAATGGTGGAAATCCTGACCCGCCGACAGAAGGGCCCCCTATGAAACCGGCGGAGTGTCGCCGGCGGAGTGCCTGGTTTCTCCGTTGAGGTCGCGCGGTAAAGGTTTTTCTGGGACCCACACGCAGCTCACAGCCTGCCTTCCCTGTGGCCTGCCACGGTGCTACTCCTGCCACTAGCTGATTACCGCTCTTCCTTCCCTTCCGCAGGGGTCCATCTCGCCACAGAATGGCGCTAGCGGCGGGACCAACCTTTTTCGCTCGTAGCGGGACAATAAAGTTTTTCAATGGTGATCTAATCGCCTCTGTCTGGCTGATTAGGCGGCGAGGGGCGGTGCCACGAGGTAGAACGAGATTGTACTACAGCACCGAAGTGCTTTTATGTTTTCGGGCTCTGCAACTTGTACTTGAGCTTGAACTGTACAACGATCCACCGATGTTATGGTTTACTGCTGCGAACCCTATTGTAAATCGGGAACTAAAAACACGGCTGGAGTTAGTTTTCATGGACCCCAACTACTGCGCTAATCGCCAGTGTCGACCGCGGAGGCCTGTCATATCCTAAGTGGAGATTTACAGGCTTTGTCTGCCTTTCAAAGGCAGCAGCGGAAGGCTCAGCCCAAACGCTCCTGAGATGCAGCAACCATTCATGGCAGCTGTGTTACCAACGGCATGCAGAAACCATTTTTTTGATCACAAAGGTGCAACACCTGAGCACAAAAAACCCTGGTCGAGCTCTTACCGATAAAATTTGTTCGGCCATTCCTTTCAAACTACACAAACTGTGTGGCCGAGAAAAATGTAAAGTTAAAAAGAGTGAAAGCAAAGCCTGCGTCTAGGAAGGTTTTCAAGGAATGAACCAACCGCAATGATCCACAATGACTTCTGAAAGAACTGAAATAGGCTTGATGTGTTAATTATCAAACGTTTATCAATAAATAATGCTAACCATGAAACCGGTTATCCTCTGTTGTATATTCCTATTGAAGCTAATAAGTACGCGCGTGTTCGACCTACGCCTCATCTGCAACTGGCACGCGGAAATAACTATGACGGTAGCTGGCGCCCCTAGTGGCAAAATATTTCACAGGCACAGTGGCGAAATCGTGCTAGGAGAACTATTCCGCGTACAGGCCTGGGCCAGATAACGCAGCCGCGACTTGCACGTCTCAAATTGACATGCGCATATCTTAGGAAGTAGAAAGACCTTTAAGTGGCGCCACGCACGCACAGCGTTACGAAACGCTGCGGATTCTGTGTGTACTAAACACCGCGCGCTGCCGCTCTCGTCTGTCGGCAGGTCAGGATTACAGCAGGTCATGGTGACGGGTGCCTGAAGACAGGCAGAGTACGTCATTACGAAACGTAAGCCCCGGCACAGCTAACACCTTCCACACTGCTTAGGGGAGTTCGTATCGGTTGCAACCCCAGAGGAACTTGGCCGTTGCAAATTCCTCTTCACCATCTGCCCTTCGCCTGGGCCTTGGCCTCAGCAATAAATCCTTCAGTGTTCAATGCTTTAAGATTGTGAACGTTTACCAGGGTGCTATGTTGCGCTTTTTGCACTCCCAGGAGACTTGGAAGAGGGAAGTGACGTCAACGACACAGCAAATGCAGATTGGATGTTGAAAGAAGAAAACGAAATCAACACCCAATCTGCGTTTGCTGTGTCGTTGACGTCACTTCCCTCTCCCTAGTCTCCTGGGAGTGCAAAAAGCGCAACATAGCCCCCCAGCTCGGTCATCAGGCTATAATTCATGTTGGGTCAGACCTACCTTCCACTACATTTATTAACTATTGGAAACTACATATGTAGCTGCTCACCCGGTATGAAACATCCGTTCCGGAAGTATTAGAACCACGTCCGTTGCGGCAGCAGCAGAGCGCATCGCACAAGTATCGTCTTCATTGAATGGGGAGATAGCGCCCACTGCGGTTATTATATGAAGCAGGCACAGCGGTGCCAAAGAATGGGCAAGTCAGAAATTGGGCAGGCATTGCCATGGTCAGGCATTGCCACTATAAATAACGCTGTGGGTGGAAGGAATGCAAACAAAAGCTTTAAGGCATATTTAGGTATATATCATTCCTCTTTTATGGTCAAGAAATGCATTTTGGGGGGAGATAGCGACTCATTCAATGCGTGTTAAAGACTCCATATAAAAAAAGTTATCACGATGCCGACTCGAATTTTCTACCGAATTGCTCAAAAATCCCAGTTTTACGCCTTCTTGTAAAAGGGTATCAGAGGTCATTATAATCCCTCGATGCTTGCTCAACTGCTCCCCATGCAAACGTATGCGGAGCACGCGAAGTGTGTCACGAGTTTCTCGTATCATTGATATCCAGGAAAAAGCTGAACAACGGCTCCTTGACGAAGCACTTCGGGATGCTTTGTTCAGTGCTACGTCACGAAACGGTTCATGGCTGCCACCTGGCGAACATTCCCTTATAAAAGACACAGTCCACACGTTCCGTATACACTAACTCACGACAACAATGCCACCGTCGCGGTGGCGCTGTTGTCGTCACTGCGCATGCCCTTCATTGGAGCCATTAATGTGCTGCGCTTAGAGTATCGACACTCTGTTCCCCGGCATTGTTGTGGGCGCCGCCATTTTGGCGCTTGTGCAGCGCAGACGCAACTGCCAATCGTCATGATTCAAAAGTGCGACTTCCTCAGTATTAAATTCGGTTTTAGGAAGCTCCTGTAATATTGCTTTGCTCTCTCGCGAGCTGTTTAAACATTTGTGGAGGGCGGAAAAGCGTTTCCTGTGATTTCAGATAAAGCTTCCAGATAACTGGCAACCATGATTTTAAGACACTATTAGCGGCGGGATGTTTTGGTGGCGCCCTCCTATGGTTCCCCCTTGTGACGTCATTACCTTGCAAACAACAAGTTCGATGGTGTTTGTAAGTAGCATGGTGGAAGCTTGAAATCATTGCGCTCTCAAAGGAACACTGCCAACACCGTCAAAATTAAAGTTTTTTCATTCGTCTTATTTTCGTCGATGAAAAATCCCCTTTCCGACGTCATAGTCAGCGTTCGGCCAATCGTGGAAGGCCGACCACAGCGACGCTTTCGGTCGCGCACGTCGCCAATATGGCCAAGTGTCGTTGCTCTGAAGCGTAGCTTATTCAGTGGAACTACCCTTCATCTCACTCGAACCTGGTTTCTGCGCATGCGTAATGCCCACACCTGGTGTGGACAAACGCGAGCTCTTTTGTGCACGGGCATGTTTGCTGCACAGTTATTTTATTTTTCAACGGGGGAGGGGGGAGGGTATTTTTTTTTTTAAATATTCCGGGGAAACCGAATTGGTGCATATGTCATGATGTCAATTCTCCCACCAAATTTAGCGGGGAACCTGAATTGGTGCATAGGTCGTGAAGTCGATGTTTCCGCTAAATTTAGCGGTGCGCCTAAAGTGATCTGTAAGGTCCGCGACGTAATTCTACACATCAATTTTTTCAGTACATTTAGCGGGGAACTTGAACTGTTTCATAGGTCGTGACGTCATTTTTTCCGCTAAATTCAGTGGGGAACGTGAATTGGTGCATAGGTCGTGACCTCAATTTTTCTGCTAATTTCAGCGGGGAACCTGAATTGGTGCATAGCTCGTGACGTCAATTGTTCCGGTAGATTTAACAGGGAAAGTGTTTTTGTGGTGTCAGTTTTTGAGCTAAATTTAGCGGGGGAACCTTTTTCGCGACCAGGAAACAGGATACCTATATAGCTAAAAATATTGTGTAGTAGCTTAATAATGCTATCGCCTTTAAATTACTGCGCTGAAAACAAAAAGACGTGCGTCAAAACCGTCGCAGCACCGCCCCTCTTTATCCTCGCAGAACCACAGCCGTAGCATCGGGGTTATGCGCAGAACTCAATACTAATTTATGCTCATATATTTTGTCACGGATTTTAAAACAAACTGCGCTTCTTCAGTGGCACTATAGTTACACATTCCGAGACTTTCAAAAACAATCATGCCTCAGCAAGTTATTTCAGAATGGAGACATTCTCACCATTTGTTTGTACTTGCCGCTCCCGTCGGATCCCCTGACCGGCATTATGCTGTGGTAGCCCTTTTCTTTCATAAGGGATTTCAGGAGTTCCTCACTGGACCCCTCAGGAGGTGCCTTTGAGGAAGATAGTACATTACTTTTATCGACAATAGTGACAATCATAAAGAAAGTGTGGCGTTAGTTCTTTTATGCTACATTTTCAAGGCCAGGGAAGCTTTCAGAGTGCTGCGACCGCGCACTGCTGCTAGAGCGCGTGTCTTCGTCGTGCGTCTCATGTTTCATTCGCATGCGCTCGAGCAACTAGCTTTGACAGAGTTAGAGCACTGCGGAAGCTACACTTGCCTTTGCACAAAATGGTTCATGCCTCAGAGCGCTGCCATCCTGCGCAGTGGGGTGCGCTTGGACGCGTCATAATCCGATTACGAAGCCTTCCAAGACGTCGTAATCGGATTATGGCCGCGCCCAAGCGCATTTTAACTGAGCAAGATGGCGGCGCCTTGAGACTGGATTTGCAAACAAGCATGACGCCCTGACTGGTGGCCCATGCTTGCAAGCACGTGCTGCTTGCCCGTGAACATAGCTTTGGCAAGCTTACAATTGCACCGGCTTGTCCGCTCGAGCAGAGACATAGGCCCGTAGCCCTCAAGTTTTGAGCAGCGCTCCAGGCGAGCAAAATAGAATATTTGGCTCGCGTTTCGAACGTACGTCATCACGCTTCTCCGCTACAGTTTTTGGAGCGCAGCTCTTACCGCTCATTAGGGAGTTTTCGTAGACCGCGCTGCCCCCTCCGCTAAGCGTTCCGCAACAAAGAAGTTGCTACTGCGCCTGCGCGCCGATAGCCTTGACTGTGGAGTTCCCGCTATCGTAGCGGGTTGCGGAGGGCCTTGCGGGACGGCGAAAACGATCTACGAAAACTCCCTATTCACACTGGAAGCGGATCCGCGTTCGCAAAGCGGTTGCGAACGCGGTTGTATAAAGATCCAGTGCAATTGCACGCGCACTCGAGGACATCAAGTGCGCGTGCAAATGTACTGAATCTTTATACAACCGCGTTCCCAACCACTTTGCGAACGCGGATCCGCTTCCAGTGTGAATGAGCGGTTAGACGTCCGTTTCCGGCTTGAACGGCGTCGCCGTCGCCGTCGCCGTCGGCGTAACCGCGCGGTGCATTATGGGTAAATTTTCCCGAAGGAGCCCGAGGTCCTTCCGAAGGACCTCGGGTTGCTTCGGGAGGACCTCGGGAGGACGTCGGGTTCCTTCGGGAGGACCTCGGGAAGACCTCGGGTTCCTTCGGGGGGACCTCGGGAGGACCTCGGGTTCCTTCGGGAGTACCTCGGAAGGACCACCGATTTCTTCGGGAGGACCTCGGGAGGACCTCGGGTTCCTTCGGGAGGACCTCGGGTTTCTTCGGGAGGACCTCGGGTTCCTTCGGGATGACCTAGGGGGGGGGGGGGGGTCACGTGACCCCTTCAGGTGACGTGACCCCCCTCCCCCCCGAGGTCACGTGATCTTCCAGGTCACGTGGACTCCCCCCCCCCCCAAGCCATGTGATCCCCCTCCCCCCTTCCGAGGTGAACTGACCCCCCACTACCCTTCCCTCCTCCCCCTCAAGAGTTGCGCTCCGATTCGGCGTTACAGGGAGTTGTAAACGGCTTTCATTTTTTATACTCCGTTCCATTATAAGTGCCAGCGTAGCAGAGGCTACGAGAGCGAGCTCCATGCTTTCAGTGTTCCTGCCAAGCAGGCACGCGCGCTCGTGCAGTGCGAGCATCGTTCAGGGGAACATGCTTTAGCAAGTATAGCTTCGGCTTCGCTATCAAGTAAAGTGAAACATACGGGCTCACGGAAGCTATGAAAGAGAGCAATAAAATAATAAAGCTGAAAGGAATGTTTAATGGGACGCTGAGGCCGCGAGCAGCATAATTCTTTTTTTTTTTTTAATTTTAGTTTCTTTTTGGACTTTTTGTGATCGCGCGTCTACAGATGCTGACAGATGCTTGCATTCGAACGGGGCACATGCAAAATTGAACGTTACAGCGCCGCCTTGATGTTGCTACCAGCATAACATGGTCGCGTCTTGCGTAGAGTAACTGTATGCGGAGGGCAAGTTCGTCTGCTTCTTGCGCAGGGGGTAGCGGTGACGTCAGAACGCCGAGCCCTGATTGGCTGATCGCGACCCCCTATCAGAGCGTCGTCTGCTGCTTTGCAACGTCGTCTGCTCGCAACGTCGTCTGCGTCTGTCTTACCTTTCCTGCGACTTTCGGAAGCGCAGAGGCCAGATTCAAGAAACGATCTTACGCCAAAAATGTGCGTAAGACAAAACTTAAGAACAAATTCGTATTCACGAAACGAAATTTTCGTAAGTTTTGCGCAGGTTACGACGAAATCCTACGGCAGCTCCGAAGCTGTCTTACGCACTTCTTACGATCAAATCAGCATATGGGCGACAGCGTCGCGGTCGCGACGACCCACGGACGTTTATTTTTCTACCTGCGCTTCTGACGCGTCCCGACTTCAAGCAGCAAGAAAAAATTAAGAAGTACTTGAAACAGACCACGACGAACAATAACGCTGGATCCACAAACACCCGGGAAAAGCTCCAACGGCCTGGATTCCACCGAACGCGACCAAACGAGCTGGGGAGTTAGGCCTAGCAGGCGCTCCGCGACTCGGCGACCGTCTGCCCACGACCGGCTGGCGTGCTGAATGGAATATGCCCGCACGACCCTTGTGAACCCTTCCCGTATTATACTTTGATCGCTGGCCTCAATTTTAGATTAAGAGGTCAATTTCTTCCTCTCGTTATCTCCTTGCTTCCCGATGCAACGGTGACTCTCGCCGGTGAAAAAGCGGTGAGTCTCCGACAGACGCAGGAAAGGTAAAGCAGCCATCGCTTTGACTAGCAGACGTAAAGCAGACGACGTTAACTGCGCCAACCCGCCGACGCCGTTAAAGAATGAGGGGTCTCGCTGCACACGAAAGGAGGGAAAAAGTATTTGGGAGGGAACTTGCGGACACTAACACGCTCACTCTCGGTTCTAAGCAAACAAACCTCGGCGCCCCGGGACACCTCGCTAGTGAGTCCTTTGACTTCCCTCCTTGATGCCCGTCTGCTAGTTTTAGACAAAAACAACGTACCGCTCGAGTTATTTTGTCTGCCCTCTTTTAAAGGCGAAGTCGAGTTCGCTCCAAAAGTCGCAGGAAAGGTAAGACAGGCGCAGACGACGTTGCGAGCAGACGACGTTGTAAAGGAGCAGACGACGCTGAGATAGGGGGTCGCGATCATCCAATCAGGGCTCGGCATTCTGACGTCACCGCTACTTCCTTTGTCATGCGCAGAAGACGAAAATGAGCCCACTTGCGAGGCGTATAGGCTCTGCTTGCAGAGCCAGAGTAGCGCGTTCCTTTTCCTTTCGCCGCCATCTCCTTATTGGCGGAGGAGTGATCACGTGCGCAGAACTGGATCCGACCTTCGTGCGGAAAAGCGGCCTTCCAGAGTGCCGAGTTTCGGGGGGAACATATTTTCCGCTTTGCGTTCGCAAAATATAGATCCTAGACCAAAATCGAACGAACCGAAATCTTCCTAAGCCATTGAACATTATGTGTATCAACTGGCTACAGTACAATGCCGTTTTTTATAACGCGAGCGATGTTTAGGGACATTCGTTTTCAGGGTATGTGAAGCACACGACACGGACGACGATCGCGTTCCCCGCGTCTGCGGCTTCCGCGGAGTGATACGCGATACCGATACGCGACCGGCACATCCGGCCATCTTGGCGAGTTGCCGAGCTCTCGTTTGAAAGCCGGGGGACGGCGTTTTCGTCAGCCGCTACGTCGTTTACCGCATTAAATTTTGCATGCGCGTAGAAAGAGCCCCGTGAAAATGACAAGCTGTAGTGTTACCAAGAGCACAAATCGCGCGGACAGCAGCAAGAGCTTGTACCGGATGCCGACGGCGAGACGCGATGCGAGACGCGCGTCTGGCTTTTTCGTATGGGAAGGAGGTCATTTTACTGCCCTTTTACAATAACCCAAAAGATTTCTGCAGGCAGTCGTGTGGATAAACATTGTTTAGAGACTCTTAGTGCTGTGGCTGTTCGCAATTTCTTCAAGGGACCATGTCGGTTGTAGTAAAACAGTTTAATAGGTTCAGCAAAATGTTTCAAAGTAGAAGAGAAAGCGAGATGTAGGTTGGTGCCACACTCTGAAAGTAGACATAGCTCTATCGCCCTATTCTCAGGGCGGAATATACTGGTCAATAGGAAAACAGTTAATCTCGGCATCATTCTGGTCCCTGCAGGGAATTGGACTTCGTTTTCAAAGACTTATCCGCGAAGAAAGTGGAACGTCGGTGGACTTTTTTTGTTTTGTTTTTTATTATAGGCAGTTTGCACCTTGTGGCATCTCCTAAAGTTTGGAGCACCGTCTAAATTGTATTATTCGCGAGCTCCTAATGTTTGCGATTCAAGCGCGAATTCAAAATTTAGCCCAACTTGAAAGCATGCGAAAATTCAGGTCTCCAAGAGCTCTCAATTCGGGCGTCTCGAATTCGTGAAATAGCAAAAACTTCGGATAAAAAAGAAAAAAAAAAAGTTGTACACTGTTTTAGCATGAAAGCTCGACATTCCTCAGATTCGCATATAATTGGAACGCACGAAGGTAAAGCATTGTTCTGTCTACATAATATCAAATAAACTGTCTGCTGAAAAAAAAAAAAAAAAAGTCACAGGCTGAGCAGCGGCATTTGCTCTTCGATTAAACACAAGAGGAAAATCAGCAGGCCTGCGTTTTTTTGTTTCTTGCGATCGCTCGAGGGGAAAGGTCCTCTAAAAGTTGGGCAGACAGCGGGCTCACGACGCTATCTACGTCCCAGCAACAGCGACTTGACGACTTCACACGCGATCCGCTTGGACCCGGGGGTGTGTACGCGGGTGCGCTTTTTGCGAGAGGGCGACAGGAAACGACAGGACAACGATCACAGCGCATGCGCGGCTCGTCGCCGCACGCCGCACGCCGCACTATTTTCCTTCCGCAGCGCGCCGCAGCACGCCACAGCACGCCGCCTCGCGTCTGCGCCTTCGTGCCCCTGCAAAAAACTACCGTGGCTTCCCGCAGTGCTTGGCTCCGGAACGGCACCATTGCGGTACTCTGCTCCGCAAGCGGAGCATATACAGTTAAGTCCGGTTCAGACACTTGCGTTTGAGTGCGTTTGACTGCGTTGCGTCGAGTACCGAAACCGAGTCACCGGCACATCTGTGCTTCGTATGAAGCGTGGAATCCAATTCAAGGAATCATCTTGGCACGCGATATAAGCAGCAGGGATGTCCTGGTTTCTCGCTGCCGCAACGCAGTCAAACGCAGTCAAACGCAACTGTCTGAACCAGGCTTTACTCTAGTCTTACGGACGCGCTCGCGCCCCCTGCCCGAGAGCAACCGGTCTATGGCGGCAGCCAGTCGCATTCCTTGCAATCGTCTCTACTCCGTTTCACTTTAAAAGTCGGTTCACACGGGGGCGTTTTTCTACGTTACGTTACGACCGCTTACGTCGCGAGTGGCTGGGACAGCCGTGCTTCGAATGAAGCGTGGCGACCTTTTCTAGAAGTTGCTTTGCAGGCGACATACGAAACACGAATGTCCCTGTGACTCCTCACCTGACGTAAGAAAACGTAAGCAAACGCCTTTGTGAGAACCGACCTAAAGTGTGAGTGTGGCGCAGGTAAGCCAGGGCATCATAAGAATACTACTGGATCGATTATCCTTTTTCATCATCTCAAAAGGGACTTCTAGCAAGCCGTTGCCGTGTTGAGCGTATCGCACAACCGCAGCCTTTGAAGCATGCTTTGAAGCGCGCGCCCAGGTGATACCGTGACCGAGGGGCGCGCGTTTGAAAGCATGCGCCCGATGCTACGGTAATGCAATACGCGGAACATAGCGACGGTTTGCTACAAGTTCCCATTGTCCTAGGCTTTTTAAATGATCCGTGACCCGGGAGGGTCATGCTGAACTCTGGAGTGGTAGCAAGACCGCCAAAAAGGTATAAGACACGGTCCTCGCTAAGTCTAAAAAGGTCCTTACGGCCGCCGAAGGTCAGTGTTTCAGATGACGCTTTCACGAAGATGAATGGCTGCAATGCAAGAGAGCGCTAACTATTTTTTGATCCAGTGCTGCGACGCATTACTTCATCAATGGGGCAATCGAAATTGAAAACACGCCACTCCTCTCCTTGGCCAAAGAGGTCCCCTAATACAACGCGCACAGCGTAGCATGCAGGGAGTTTTGAAAGTAGTCTACTAGTGACTTCAGCCAAACGGACGGCACCTAGCGGGAAAACACTTGACTAGCCGAAACTATTTTTCCTCGTCCCTCGTGGCTTCCGGGATTGCATGTTGTCGGTGGCTGGCGCGATGAGGGAAGTTGCGTCGGTTGTGTCCAAAGCAATACACGATTGCAAGCTGGGCGACTGGCCGCCGCCATGTCTCTGCTCGAGCAGGCACGCCCGTGCGATTACGAGCTTGCCAAAGCTACGTTCACCCACGCGTTGCACGCCCTTGCACGAATGGGGCACCACTTGTGACGCCATGCTTGCAATTGTCTATAGAAACGGCAGCGATGGGGAGTTTTAGCAACGAAGCATGCTTTTAAGCGCGCGCCCCGTGGTCACGGTATCACTCGGGCGCACGCTTAAAAGCATGCTTCAAAGGCTTCGGTTGTGCGGTATACGAAACGCAGTAACGGTTTGCTAGAAATTCCTAATAATAGGCCGCAGGTAAAACCATGACTAAGGCCTATGGAATTAGGCGCGCCCTGCATGGTTCTAATGTTGTGTAGGGCGAACAGTTGTCCCGGTGAATATGTCGTTACTTTTGTATTAGCGTATTAAGGTCACTCGGAACGCAGCCCACGCAACCGCGTGAACGGTTGCGCAGAGCTGCGCATTGCGCGTTTATTAACGTTCACCGGGAGGGCAGATGCACAGTGGGTAGTTCTTTCATCGCTTTTCCAAAGAAGGTCCAGCCCGCTAGAAGCTCATTTTAGCCCATGCACCGCCGCAAGTTTGAAACGTAGCGAATTAAAAATCGGTGCAAACCATTTCAAAGCCACTGCTTGCCTGCAGAAACCCGAGCGTTGCGCATGAGCTGGCATATGTCAATGCACAACCTGTTTTCGAACTCCATATTTGCCAGTGAGTGGTGACCCCTATTCGTCGCTAGAGTCGCGAAGAGAGCAACACGCAGCTCTGACGTCACGGCGCCGCCATGGTGCTGCTGTCGGCCCGACGCATGCGCACGCGAATCTGATTTGTGTGACTCCAGCGAATACGACGGCACCTAGTGGCTAGAACAGAAAGCTGTGGCGGCTGGTTCGCTCGCTAGACTTCTCGAGCGAATCAGGTATTCACTGCGCCCGGCGGTCTGAAGACGAGGCTGTGAAAATTGGCTCAAAAACACACCATGAAAATTGCCATACAACCATTCTCTTTCTTTTTTTTTTTTTTGTGGAGGTCGTTATGTTGAATTTTGACGTAGCTGAGTTGGTGTAAAAGAGCAAATCCCTTTATTTGCAGATTGGAGGGCGCGACAAATAGGAAGTTCGTGCCAATAGTTTTATCTAGGGAGCCTTCAAGGCACTCTAGTTTTATCTCTTTCTTCGCAATACTGTAGTTACACTTAAAGGAAAGATCACGCTGTCTCGCGCATACCGATCCGCAGAGAACGAGGTCAGGTGATGAAAAAAAAGCGGCTGATTGGTCCGGCAAGCGCGTAGCTTGTGAAGGGATTAAGTGAGATCCGGTGCCATGTGACGTGCGTTTGGGCCCGATGACGCGCTGCGGGTGCCCGGTGACGCGCTGCGGGGTCCGCGGATGTATCACAGTCAAAAAGCAGACAGCTTACGAAGGGAAGGAGGTTCGAAATAGTCCGCTGTGTTTTCAAAATTTTCTTACCAAAAGTCAGGCTTCTGACTTTCTACCTTTGTTCTTTTGGCCCACTGAACGATGCGCTATTTGTAAAATCCCAATATAAATTGATTTATTCCAGCCCAAAATTCGTTTCATGGGCCCTTTAAACTATGTATTTTTACATTGCTCAAATTATTTAGTAAGCTGTGGAAGGTCCCTGCAAATTGTGGTAAAGAGAGAGGGGGGGGCTATATTAGATGTACACAAAACCGACTTGATTCAAACGTATCTGTAACCCGGCATGGTGCTCAGGAAACAAGACCGACCAACAACGTGGATTCCGACTATCTTTATCGTCACGAATTAATAGTGTTCCAGAAACATCCGCCATGTTCCACACGAAATTAACATGGCTACTCACGACATCGTTTTTATTTCTCTATGGAGATGGTTATTGAACAAAACTTGAAAGGGGAAAATCCTAACATTTCTGAATACATGATTGAGTGCTTATGATTGTGTTTTCAGCATCGCCAGAACAATGGCGGGGGGTATCAGAGCACTCTTCAACATCGGCGGGGGGTTCGAGGTCCCCCGAGACCCCCTTGACGTTAAGTGCAGATTTTTCGTCGTCCATCCCAACTACGTCATATTCCAGCATGGCAACTGTCGTACGAAATTAGTCTATAAAGGCAAAGTAATAGAAATAAGCCGGTTTATGTGTACGAATATTGTTGCTTTCTTGCTTTCAGCTGCGTGCTCTAACCACCGTTTCGGTTGTTTTCTTTTTCTTTTTTTTTAGTGGGAGGTTATTTTTATTGTTGAGCTGAAGTTATGAATATAAATGAACCTATACTCGTTTTCATCTCAAGAACCGTAGTAAAATAGTCCAGCTCCTCGCGTAGCATTACCAAGTTTTCCCTTCATGTAGAGAAATAAGATGTATGCAGTTGGCGTATTTTAGATTAGATATATGTTATCCTATCAAGACGCACACGTTTCAAACGACAAAACTATCACCTGTTCCTTGGACAACCAAATTTTTCAAGAACTACTTCGCGCAACGTATAAACAATGCGCAAAACTTTTTTTTTTTTTTTTGCATAGAGATATTTTGGGCTAAATTCTATATAGTGTGTTCTTATCTCTTAAGATATATATATATATATATATAATGCTCTTCCTAAATACAACATGGAAATTTGAATAGAAAACGTCACTCAAGGGCAAACCGCTCGTAAGCCGTGTCTGATCTCCCAGGCCTGCGACGCAAAAACAATGCCAGAAAAAAAAAAGTATTATTTCGCTGCCAATTATAATTTTTTTGGATCCTCATAATAATTGTCAAATGAAGCTGCAATTTCACAGGCTGTGCAGTAATGCGATGATTTGCCCGGCAATAAATATGTAACGTAACTTACGGGGTAAGCTGTAAACTTAACGAAATTCTGCAGGTCTTCCAGCGATAGTGCCTTGGTGGGGTCGTCGAGGTACCACGCTCGCATGGCCAACTTTGTCTTTTTTATTCGGCTGAAGATGGAGGAACTTTACAGCCGGCACCCTCCCTCGTAGAGCTGTTCAACGAGACTGGCTTCTCCAGTAATGCGCATTGTTTCGATTAAAACTGCGACCACCTGTTTCCCGAGTATTGCTGCGCACATGCGTCGGCTGTTGGGCCGTATATCGAGCAGCGCTAAATTTTATCCCCTCCGAGTCTGCGCATAGATCAGCACTGTTTTCTTTTTGTGTGCGTGTGTGTGTTTTGTTTAACGATATTTGTTATGGGTTATTTCCACCATTGGAAAAGGCACCCGTTGTTAGATTGTAGATGTTAATAATGTTGTGGCCACAGCGTTAACAACCCGTCTTATAGATATATATATATCTATATATATGTATGGGCGATTTCATCCCAGATTGTGGAGGCAAAAAGGGACGATTTTTTTAAATTCGCTGAAACAAATATGTTATAGCGTCGTCTCTAAAAACGCTGTCCCCACAAACCGCAAGTTCGTTGGATTTTTCGTTCTCGACTTGCGAATTTTAAAAGAGGCCAGGGCCGGAAAGCAGTGTTTTTCACATCCGTCGTGGGCCGGATGTTTCGCTCAATCTCCCGGCGTGGATTTTCAGCCCACATTATATTAACTTTTTAAAGCACTCTGTGAGTACAGTTAAAAGGGTCTAAAGCCATGAAATAATTTTAGGCGCATTGCCTTATTTCTGTAAAAATGTCAAAAACGCCCCCTCGGTTAATTGCTGATGAACTTTGACAAGTAAATACTGGCGATCTACTTGGGTTACATCTATATTTTTTATGTCTATGGAGAGCCCAAAACACGTTCTGTATATGTATTACAAAACCACTGAGCTGTATAAAATGTCCTTTGCGGTACGTTTACGTTAATGTTATGCTAAAACCAAAAAGTATCAATTTTGAGGTCGACTTTCTAAAAAAAAAAATCATTTTTTTATATTTTTTATATATTGTTACAATGTAGATATGATAGTTGTCTACTCGAAAAGCAAGTCCAGAAACTGTGTATCTTGTTTGTATGTTTTATATTTAAGCATCAATATCGTAGAAAAACGTGTTTTTACGGCCCGAAACGGACTCACAAACTTGGAAATATTCTTGCCTTTTTCCAACGTTCTCACATAACAATGAAGTAGTTCCACCCTGTTATATTTATTCCTTATTTAAATTTGTTTTATAGGCGGCAAGCTACTTTGGAGCAGTTCAAAATGGAAAGCAACATTTTTTAACAGAAAAGCAGGCGTCGTAAATTTTTAATGAGTACAAATCGTCAGACGTCGTATTCATTCAGGGCACCCATTGGCCTGTACACTGTTGTACAAAATACTTGTCGAAAGTATTTAAGTTAAATTGCTAAATGTCTGCTCCATAAAGTATTTAAAGTACTACTTAACCATAATGACGTCACAGTAGTAGCCTAAATATAACAACCACAAGTGGATCATGCACCAAAGAGGAACAGTTCCATCATAGATTAATTCAATTAAAAAAAGAGCAAAAACTGTCCAAAACCATTCTCTAACGAGGATGCAGTATGGTGATGCCTTTCTGTCAAATCAGCAAGTGTACGAAGCGAGTAGAGGGTTACAGGGCAGTGTAAATTTTGTGACAGACTCTCCTCACAAGAATGAGGTGTACCCAATGGTGCACCTGTGTACCGCACACACTTGCGACTTCTTAGAACCGAGTGCCTTGAAACCTCTTAAAATCTCTTACGACGAGAGGACACACTGGCACCGCCTATGGGGTAGCAGTGGAACACTGGGCGGTCGCATATAATTTAAAATTTTTTCGCGCATCATTCTTTTTGTTTTTTGTCACAAAAAACTGTTGTCAATGTTATAAACGAACATTTATCGTAAGTAGTACGTAGGTGTTACCTCGCAAATACCGCCAAACCTTCGCTCTTGTGAAATGCAGTTCCAGGGTCACCGCATAGATGGCGCCAGCGTGCCAGTGTTTTCTCTCGTCGTAAGAGATTTTAAGAGGTTTTAAGGTACTCGGTTCTAAGGAGTCCCAAGTGTGTAAACGGGCCTTAACTGTTCGCATCATTTAGGAACTGCCTAGGCCATTCGTTTACTTGCAGTTGGGACAGTTTCAACAGTTTTCACTCTTCTGTCGTCTGCAAAAACAAATGACAGACCGTTATTCCTCTTTGGTGCACAAATCAAGTGGGACGGCCACGTTTCCGCGTCTACTGTGACTTCTAGCTGGCTGATCTGCACTGTGCTGCTCTTGTTGATAACCCTAAAATTATCGGTAAACGATTTCAACTAACAGTACAACATTACAATTTATAAAAATATTTATAGCAATTTTAAAGTTTTCATTTGAATGCCCCTCATATTTTAATTGGAGGCACAAACTCGCCCCTTAAACGTTAAGGTTTGTCTCCAACAAAACGCCTTAGTACCCATCATCACTGGCGGCATTTTAGTTGATTTGCCTGCTCATAGTGACAGTTTTCCCTACGTCTAGTGTTTAGCGAGCCTGATAAGCGTACTATTCATAGTATTAATGTAAATGTCATCTCGTCTTAATGCCTCTGATGGGGAACAGACATTCAGCACAATGTCCGTGTTCGTATCTGTACCTATGAATGCACGTGCATAGGACTAACGAATTGAGGACTGGTAAGATATTTGCAAACATTGCTTGTCCCACCAACTCGTAGGAGGTTCACAGATATATTATTTTCATTATAAACCTCCTGCTGGTGAATTCGTTTTTCCAGGTAAGGCTCACCGATAGCGTAATGAGATTTTCACAAACCCAAGCATTCCGAAATTGATTTATTATCTCACCATCTGCCCTTGCTTTGTAAATCTAAAAAAACAAAATCGTACATATTATTTAATCCCCGAACCCCCTCACTTTGCTCTGTTTGCTTATTTTCCATTTGTTCTTTTTTTTTATGAGTTCAATCTGCAGCTCAGCCTCCACGATTTGCACTTGAATAAATTTTTTTGTTCGTTAAACATCTGAGTAAAATCATTATTTGCAGCCTTCACTGCAGCGATAGCTGCATTGGAGGCTTCCATGGCACGTGTTGCTGCCTCTCTATCCAACAGGAGTTTCTCGGTCCCCGTCCCCTGCTGTGCATCGGCATGATGCTGGTACCTGTCTGCAGGACACAGGGAGGTGCGGCCCCTAGTGCCGCTGCTGCTTACTTCTGTGCTGCTGCTGCCCTTGGGCCGCTTCCAGACGCCCGACGCTGCGGCATGGCTGTCCTTTGCCTAAAACTTTCGCTGTGACAAATGGACGAATAAAAACCCCAACATAATGCTTACATTTTGCCACACCATATTTTTGTCACGGAGCTGTTCTACATTTTGCCACAGAGCTGTTCTACTTGCCCGGCGCCTATTGCTGTTGGCTTGTCATACAGACTGACGTTAAAGAAATCCACTTACTCTTCATTGTCGCCCTCTATGACATCGAGCCCCCACAGGTTCGGCAAGTTGACATTGATCATGACAAGAACCGCCTGAATTAGGGGCGTCAGCTCATGGGGGTTCGGGCCGGTACCTAGCAATTCAATGAACATTATTTCCACTTAATAATAACTCGGGCCCCAAAAAAACGTTACAGAAAAGAGGGGATTCATTATTTAAACAAATCCTTGACTAGAATATAAAGAAAAAAATGCTAAGGCATTATGAAAAATTAATTAAAAGCATAATAAAGATGCAGTAATGTTTTCGATCAAGGCTTTCAATAAGCCAACAACTGTGCCTCTAAGTTGTAGGGGCTCATTTAGGTTAGAAATAACAAAAAAATCACAGTTGAGCTGGTGTACTTTCAACATTTTGGTATCCTCGGTCTTAGGTCTACCAAACTTGCTGTTTTGTGTTTCTCAATTACTTTTAAAACACTGTTAAAGCGAATTTCAATAAATTGGTTTGAGACGTTGCCTTGTTGCTTTTATTACTGTTTTAGAACAGGGTCGAGAATGCAGAAACATGCTACACGTCCACACTCACTTGCATATCTTTGATCAGTCATACCACAAAAGCAATGTGAAATGCAAGTGGTAATGGTGTTATCTTCCACTTCAGCAAAAGTTCTGTGTATTTTTATGTACTTGCCCAGACATGTACACGTTACTCCCCAAAAAAAGTAATTAAATACAGTTAATCTTTACTCCCTCAAAAAGTAACTAAATACGTTACTCGTTACCGATTCTTAAAAGGAACGCGTTACTTCACCTAAAAAGTAGCGAGTTACTTTTCTCGTTACTTTGACGACCGAACACAATTTTTTTTATTTTCGTGGTTTAATGTTTTCTTTTCAGTAGTCGTTGCACTTAAGCAGAAACTGGCTTTCGAAGTTTTGGTATGTAATGCTGCGCGCTTCATTGAGAAAACATATCCGGCACCGCTGAAGGGTCGTTCTGCTGACGCGCTCGAATGAACGGCAGTGTGCTTTAGGAAAAGTTGATGACTCCGGGATTCCCCCCTTTTTTTCTTTTTTTTTTTGTTCTCTCCGCGTCTAAAGTTCGAAGTTGACAATAGGTCCTATGCCTTCCGGCGTTGGCAACCTCCGGGTTTACATTCGGTCTGTACACGATTCTAGAAGCTTTAATCAACGAACCTTATTCTTTTCTCTGGGTGAAGGACATTCCCAGCTGTAGAGTTCTACTGACGTGTTCAGCGATAAATGTTGCTATACTGTCACACTGTTTCGTTTTTTTTTTTTTGGGTTGCCCATCAGCCTTTATCGCAATAGACGCATACTCGGGTTAGAATTAAAACGAGGCTGTTTAAACTTAGTTGTACACGTCACTCTCTAAAAGTAACGAAATACAGTTACTCGTTACTTGCCTTTGAAGGTAACTAAGTTAGTTACTCACTCCTTTTCTAGAAAAAGTAACTAAATACATTTCTCGTTACCAAACAAAGTAACTAAATAGAAATGACTCATTACTGCTATCCCGTTACGTACATGTCTGTGCCTGCCCCACTCCCCCTACACACTATCCTTAAGGCAAACAATAAAAAACAAGCCTCTTTTTCAAAATGTGCAACTTCCTCCCACTCACCTGTGCGTTCTTCCTGCTTCGTATAGGCACTGTACCCTTTTCTGCAATTTTTAGGAGGCTTTTAACGGCGAAGCTCCTTAGGGTCTAGTCTTGTCCGTCCGGCGTCCGTGCTCACATCGGTCTTGCTGGTGCTCGTGCTCGTGACCGTGCTCGTGAGCTCACGTGCTCACGTGCTCGTGTAGGGCAAAAAAAAAAAAGATGAAAAAAACATGTTTGCGCAGTCGACAGGATTCGAACCTGTGCGGGGAGACCCCAATGGATTTCTAGTCCATCGCCTTAAACACTCGGCCACGACTGCGGGACGAGTAGGGGGCTCTGAGATGTGGTAGTAACTCAAGAGCTGGGGATGCCGTGGATGAAACGTTGCATGTAGCCGCTCAACGGTTATACAGGAGAGGGCGCTGCGGTCAAATGCGCATATAATCGCGTTAAACTTTGCATGCATTGGCTCAACGTTTGTAGACGAGAGGGCGCTTCAGTCGAATGCTCAAATGCGTATATAACCACGTTCCATACCACACATTCTCTTTCTGACATGGATGAAAATTAACGAAAGGCTCGGCATGCTGCGGCTCAGCGTCTACGCAGACAAGCACCACCAGAACTTCGCCCCAATCAACATCATTCACCACATGAAGATGCGGTCATTTTTTCTCGCCTCCTTCAACTGCTTTGAAGCCCTTTGAGCCCCCGGCCCATTCCCTGCTTCGGTAATGTCATACCAGGCCTGTTTGCTTGGGGCTCCAGTGACTGAAGGACTAAATTTGCCCATAATTTTTTCCCTTGTGGCCCCCACTTCCTGAATTAACTGCAATATCTCGCCTAGAGTCATATGTTTTTGCCGCTGTGCGCGATTCCCTGATGCTGCCGCTTGTTCCATATTTAATCTATGTTGGCAGACGGGACACAACCGTCTGCAATTTTGATTTTTCTAGGGGGATCGGTGGCCGAGGAGTTCGAAGAAGACGACGAGCTGAATGGCCGCGTTGGAAAGGGGCTCCGTAAAGGAAATCTCAACGGCTAAGCCTCGCCGGGAATATTGTGATATCATTTCTGTTTCGGCCTCCTCTGCACCAAGTACAACGGAGTACAAGATTTTACTGCCACCTCTTCACAACGGTAAGTTGCTTGAAAACTCAATAGAGAGTTTTAGGGAACCGGAACAAAATACGATCGATAAACAAAAACGATCGATACCTTGGATCGGGCGTGTGGACCAATCGTGTGCCCTGAAACGGCTTTGGGGGAACCGTATTTGCAAACGATAGCAGACGATCGGTACAGGTCGCGCCCCCTGGCAACGGAAACCTGCAGCCTTCTCATCGAGAAACGACAAATTTGCGTGTGTTTCTACAAATCGCAGACACTCAAGTAAATAAAGATCGCACCCTAAATATATAGAGAACCTAAAATATTGTATACCTACTTATAGTTCGTCTCGTTTTTTTACTGGAATGAATGCGCTTCTGTAATACAAAACCTGGCGCACCACGGCGTGTCGCCCCTAGCACAGCGAAGTTCTAAAATGTTTGTCTGCTAAAGAAGCAGACGAGCTTTCCGACCACAATGGCGCTCTATATTTTTGACCAGGACTTGGAGTTTGCTATATTCAGCGAAAACAATTTAGATAAAGTGATTTTGTACGACTGTCTGCGCACTAGGTGTGGCGTGAGCCTCTTCTGAACTTCCCGCTTTCTATAAGCGGGAAGCCGTGGTGCCCGTGACTTGTGCAGGGGCACGAGGGAATAAACATTCTTTTTGGTTTGCCGTGACACGGAGTCAGTCGCATTTCTTTCGGATGCCACCGAGCACCGATACACTAAGAGAAGGCGCTTGTTGGCGGCAAGGCATAGGACGTTCAACTTGGCGTAGCTTTTGAGTAAACAAAAAAGTTGTGATACCAGGAACGATGTGCGGATACCACGAATGATGTGCCAGCGTATTTTGGGTTTTTTTTTACTTTCAGTTTACCAGATTTATATACTTGGGGAATAAAATAATGCCTCGACCGTACATGGTAGCTTGTTTTCTAATAAATCATGCGTTCTCAGCGGGCAAGCATTGGTGTATTACAACAACCAAATATGATGTTTACACCAACCACGTCCTGATATGCTGAAACGTTGCCGAAAGCAAACTCGATTTAGCACAAGAACACGCTTGCGCGCGCTTATCATCAACATTCGAAGTCGTCTGCTAGCGATCCTGTCTCTTTCCCTCGAGGTCCAATGCAGGATGGAGTATTAAGAAAGCTATGGACAAATAAAACTAGAAATATTAAATCTCGAAGAAAATACAAAAATAACCGAAATATACACACTTTCTCAAGTTGATGCGGTCATTTTTCTTGTACAAAGTTAATTCAATTCCATTTTCAATTAAATTTTCAATTTAATTCAATTTTTATTTTCAGATCAAGCCATACAAAATAAAGAGCTGGCCCACAAAAGCAGCATTCTGCTTGTATGTGAGGCCAGGCGACCAACTAGAATACATGTTGTTACAAAAAAAGAAAAGAAAAAAACACTCCGCAGCACAAAAAAAAATGTAAGGAACACAAAATTAGAAGCACGAATAAATACAAAAAGGAACACTTTAGAGCATGAAATATAGGTGTTTATAGCCAAATCTATTCACGCAACCATAAAATAAAAGTACGAAATATCTCCAACGGTTAGGCTACGATATCTACAGCTCAGATGCCTGACACAAGTTCCTTAGTTTCCTTTTTAGTACCCTAGTGGATTCTATGTTCACAAGGAACTCTGGGAGTTCGTTAAATAAGAAAGGAATGTAATGATTTCTGTTTTTTTTTTTTTTTTTTCATACAGTGTGTATATTTTTCGGAATGACGTATCTTTCAGTACGTCTCAAATCTCTATTTTTATTTACGTGGAAGTCAATCCGTTCCTTCGCTCCTCGCAACGAGAAGTTCTTATTCAACGCTGCGTCATTCCAAAGCGCTGGAGTGAAAAAGGAGTAGCGCCTAACACCTCCCGAAGTAGATAGATGTCTTCTGCTGTAAACCGCTTGGGAGGAGGAGGCGGAGGGACGGAGGTAGATGCGGCGCTCATGTTGCTCTCTTACGGTACAGAGAGCAGTAGGGGTGCCGCGAACCGGCCGAGGTTCGAGTTCGACCAGGTTCGACTTTTTCGAACTTTTAGTGGAAATATCGACGAACCTTGTATTGAGGTTCGACTCATGTGCGCATGCGCGACAGGCTGGCCATTTGGCTTCGGATTGGACGGTGAAGGCTAAGGAACTAATTAAGGCCACGGTCCCACTGAATGTGGCAGTTTAGGTACTTTTTGGCAGGTCATTACTCATCTTCTTATAAATACTGTTTTGTGGGATTGATGTCATTCGAAAGGTAATGCAATTCTCTTTCTTTGATATTATGTATGTGTTGGTTATTACTGTTCATGCGCGTTCGTAGCGTTGCGAATATGATGGCGCGGACCCTCACTTGCTCCGCTAGTTCATGTTTTATGAACGATCCATTAAAGATAGCACGGTTCCAATATAGCAGTTTTGTTAAGATGATGTCGGAGCAAAATGTAACGATACACTTTTTTGGTATTTGCACTACTTTGTTTTTTTCATCCCTCCAAATATTGCCCTAAAATTGACATTTTTCAGCACAAATATGTTTTTATTGACAAGCGCTAGGGCAATGAAATTAGCTGCAGACGGTAGTGCTTATAATTGGTAATATGCAGAAAAAAATTTAATGTTGTGTAAAATTTTTTTGTTTAGATAGTTTATATCAAACGTAGCACTTTTTTGTGCTTTGAGTCATCGTACTTCAAATGCCGCTGAGGAAATATTTAAACTATGATAAAATATTTTATAATATTTAGAGCTACAAAGGTTGCCCAAGAGGTGGACGATGGCTTTTTTTCATTTTCAAAGTCATAATGCTCCAGGAGCCCTTCAAACTTACCTGTTTTTGACGCATATCTTTTTGGACATCAAACGGATTTATTGGCATCTAATAACATTTATTGTTTGGAATAGACATACATTGCGATGTATTAAATTTTCACAATGATCTTGCTTTGGTTTCATAATAGGTGTAGGGCTTAGCTAACTTTAAAAACAATTAAAAACTGTTTGGGTGTTTTGTTACGCTACCTGGCGGATGGCAGACAAAGTGCTGATTTCTAGTGTTCGAAAAATTTCCGAGGGCGGCGTTGGCGTCTGTATCATCATCAATCGCCGTGTCTTTTTACCTTCACATTTAAAAAATATATTGGAAGTTTTACTATCGATAAATGAATGGTTTAAGTACTGGGCCAGGTTAATAAATCTAAGACAAATAATTACACACGCGTAGCGTGATATAATGTGTTAATTATTCGATATGATTAAAATGAATAAACAATACCGACGAAGAGGAAAATAATACACCCGAGTTCACTTCATGCCTAGAGTCACTGAACGAGCTTTAAAGTATCGGCACTCCGTGCCCCAAAATTGTTTTGGGCGCCGCCATTTTGGGCCCTGTTCAGTGCAAACGCAACTGCCGATCGTCATGATCCAAAAGCACGACTTCCTCAGCATTAGATGCGGTGCTAGGAAGCTGATGCAATATTGCAATGCTCTGTCGCGGGTTCTTTAAAGATTTGTGGGGAACGGAAAAGCGTTTCCTGTGATTTTAAATAAAGCTTCAGGTAACTGGCAACCATGATTTTAAGGCACAATATAACCAAGTGTCGTTACCCTGAACCGTAGCTAATTTACTGGCACAAGCGGGAACAATGAAGAAGAGGCAGGTGTCAAAAGGTAGTGGCTTGTGGAATCCACGGGGCTTACGTCTTGGCCTCTCCAGGTATTAGAAGCCTCTTGACCAAGAGCATGAATAGTGCCATTAAATAAGCTACGCGTCAGAGTAGCGACACTTGGCCATATTGTGGCTTAAAATCATGGTTGCCAGTTATTTGAATCTTTATCTGAAATCACAAGAAACGCATTTCCGTCCTCCACTTTAAACAGTGTGCGACAAAGCGAAGCAACATTACATGAGCTGCCTAACACCGAATCTAATGCTGAGGATGTCGCACTTTTGAATCATGACAATCGGCAGTTGCGCCTGCTTTGCACAAGCGCCAGAATGGCGGCGTTCACAACACTGTCGGGGAAGAGAGTGCCGATACTCTAAGCGCAGCTAATTTATTTGCTCTAGTTCCCGCGAAACTCCTTTTCCCTGACTGAAACTGAAAGTAAATATGAATAATACACCATTATTATCGATTATTTAGTTATAACCAACTACACATAATGAGAGGAGGAAGGGGCCAGGTAGGAGAAACGCGGGTTTTATGTGCGACCGTTCTAACCGTCTCAAAAAGAAAAAGAACGCGCGAGCTTGCGCTGGTTTAAAAAAAAAGGCATCCGAAGAAAAGAGGCGGCACGCTGTGCTCTTTGTTATTATGCGTCTAATTGCAAATTGTTGTGTGTATGTTTATACAGCCGGAAGTTAGTCCGCCTCAGTGGGCGTCTGACTCTCAGTTGTAGATGAGCAATTTACCCAGTGCGGTACAACCGCAAACCGTGCACCACGCAGTAGTGATACACGACCACACGCCGGTAGGGTGCTCTTCCAGATCGAAACGGGCAGGGGCGGGGTGGCTTCTGCAGCGCAAGCTTTCGCTCCAAGTGCTCCGAGCTGGTGTGCGCTAGACCATGCACTTGGCCACCGACACCCCCCCCCCCCCCCCCCCCTTGTGCGTTTAATTTATATACAGGTATAAGTATTTGCAGATCGACGATGGGCGTCGATCGTCTCGAGGTAATGTAACGTAATAACATTATATAAATAATAAACTTGTTGAAAGACTCAACGACTCAATTTTTTAATTCTTGGATTGTAATATGGCGGTAGCCTATTGTACTTGCTGTTGATGAAGAGCAATATGAGGTGACGAGGTAATGATTAAATGATGAGGCTCTATAAGGGCGACGACATTAGGGAGTGTCGAACCACAACGTACAGTGCCATACTTGTTTCAAGTATCGTGTACCCAAAGGCTTTCTTCACCCGCAACAGAATATGGTAGAATCAATGAGGATGCTACTTTACATCTGTACGTGGAACAGGAAAACTGCACTGCGCAGAAGTGCGGCTTATTTGTTAATAGGAGGGACGGATTTCTAGCAGCATTCTCTGATTGATTACTTGGAACAAATAGCCTCATTGACGTAAAGTGTCCCCGTTACAAAAGATTCTTGAAGCATACTTAAACCGCAAAGGAGTATGAGGCGAAAAATAAGAAAAAGGAGCCTGGTGTGGAAGGTCCAAATCACCCACCATAGCTTTTACTATCAAATACAAGGGCAGTTACACAATACACAAAGAGAGTTTTGTGATTTAGTTATATTTCCACTCAAGGGCGTTGATATCCAACGTATACAGAGAGATGACACCTTCTGGTCAATCAACATAGAGCCTTTTCTACTCAAGTTTTACATGGAAGGCCCGACTTCCGCTGAAATTCCTTACGTAGACGAGTTGTCCGACCGAATAAACTGCAATTACTCCCGATCTGGGAATCTCTCGATCTTCGTTTGTAAGCCATAGTATCATGAGATCGAGGGGTGTGGCTCTTCGTCCACCGAATATTTCTTGGGCGGGTGTTTTTACCGTGTAAGAGGAGACCGTCGACGTGCTGCTGGAAAAACAACCTGGCGATTCTTCAATGAAGTGCTTGTTCCGTAAGCTTCGAAAGGGCTTTTTTTTTGTTTCGCACACCATCTGTTCTGCATGCTCGTTAGTTGCAGGATGGTATGGTGCACTAATGTGATGCCTGATGCCGGTTTTTTTCTTAAGAAAATTGTTCATTTTGTTTGAAGCAAGGTTTGGCGCGTTATCAGAGTAAAGTATTTTTGGTAGGACAAATGTAGGTAAAAGAGACCGTTGAACGTCAATGACATGTTAGGACGTCGTGGCAGGCATCGTGTAAACTTCCAGCCACTTAGAGTACGCGTCGCCCATGACTCTGCAGATGCGGATACGTTTTCGCTACCCACCGATTGAATAGTGGATCGTTTTCAGTTACTGTTCATGATGGCGTTGGACTCAAGGAACACATCGAGTCTTTCCAGAAAGTTAGCCTCGGTGCCAGGACTTTTGTCGAAAGCGGTAAGTGTTCGAAACGTCGACAACGCCGGTAGCCACGTGTTGTACTTGACACTGGACACTTACCATTCGCTGAGACGAAACTTGCTTGTTCGTCTGCCACGAGTCGTCCAATATCAGGTCATCACCGCAACACCATCTCCCGACAAAAACGCATGTCCATAGTTAGCGATCACGTGAACTTATAAATTCCCGAACGCTCATAACCTGCCGTCACTAAACGCCATTCATTCATAGCGTCATCATTGCAAATAAACGCCTCCCTATTTCTTCTGATGGTTTTCATCATATTCCTCCTAAGCTGTACTTACAACATTATGTGTGTCGGTACTTCCGAAAATATTGCAACGGCGTTTGTTTTCTCGGAACCCCCCTCCCCCCCCCCCTCCCCCCCCCCCTCCCCCCCCCCCCCCCCATGTAATGTAACAACCTTTACAACATCTTCCGAATCCAATGAAACACAATATATCGTGACGTTATTTTAGTCGTCATTAAAATGGTGAGGTAAGTACCGTAAATCGCGAAGCCGTTCACTAGACGTCCGCTTCCACGGTGTCTTGGAAGATTGAGTCTACTGAGCGTGCATTCCTGCAGAAGAAATTTTCATTGATAGAATATTGACACGTCAATCAACATTTGATTCCTTCTTGAGGAATCAAATGATTCCTCAAGAATCATTTGATTCCTCAGATTTATTGCGAAAGCAATAAGATTTATTGCGAAAGCCCGTTACAACCGCCGAACCGCATCTTCCTATATCAGAGAACAATTTATACCCAGCCTGACATTCTCGGATACATCCGTTTGATGGGCCACGCTACTTGAGCTAGCTGAGCACAGCTGGCAGCGGCGCGAGCAAGGCCACGAGGGGAACGTGATGGTGCTCGAGCCATCCCACTGTTAGCCAATGTTTCGGCCACCCCACGGGTACGTGTCGCCATCTATTGGTTGAACTAACGCCTTGTTCAAGATGGCTGCCGTGGGACCGCAGCCTTAAGGGCAGTGCTGATTGGTTATTTCAGTTAATAAAATACAAAAAAATTAAGTTACTAACTTTTTCAGTGATTAAAATTGGTTGCTTTTAATTGCAACTGTTCATAAAATAAAATAACCCTTTGCATAAAAAAAAATTCTCCAAACCTATACATGCTTGTATTAAGGTCTGGCCACACTGTCCACAAAGTCGAACCGGTCGAATCTGGGGAAAAGTTCGAAAGTTCGTCGAACCGGTTCGACCCAGTCGAACCCCGAAAGTTCGAGCTAAAAATCCGGTTCGACAAAAGTTCGCGACACCCCTAGAAAGCAGACGATCACGGTCGTACGCCCGCGTACCGATCGTTGCGCCGTGTACGGTACGACCACGAAGAAAATATAAAGGAAAACCTGTAACTTTACTGCTGTGCACTTATTAAAACTATCACCCAATATTCAAATGGCTTGTTTTATAGGATATATGTGATTAGCATTTGTAGAGAAATTTTTAATTCATACAACATTTTTAAACTAAAAAGTATCCAGAGCCTTGATGCAGAAGGGGGGCTGTTGCTCAGTCTGTTGCCACTACAGATAATCCTCAATCATAACAGCAGCTGTAAAAAACGGATGATAAGTGCTCGAAATGCACATCCAATGTTTATATTTAAAAAAAAATCTTATAATATGTAAAAAAAAAAAAAAATGTGTGGGCCAGCGGGATTCGAACTCTCCACGTACCGCTCTTCTACGAGCTCAAGAAATCGGCGCCCAATCCATTAAGCTACGAAGCAGATTTTTTTTAATTGTTTATTTACATATTTATATACACGAAAACAGTATAATACACTATGTACAAATCATCGAAGCGAAAAAAGTCATCACGTAAAATATGCCTTAACATTCTTCGCTCTCCGGACGTTTGTAGTACACATCTTCAGAGAGCAAATATGCAGCTCAGTACGAATTGTGCAAGATTTGAGCAGAAACTACATCTATCTTTCTCGACGCGGTTCTGTCGTTAAGTCCATGACTACGTATACAACTCTTTGTATTTCGATAAAAAAAATTATATGATGTTTGGTGAACGACTGATACTTGCTACAATTTCTTTCCATTCATCGTCCTCGGAGCGTGCCAACAAGCTCTGACCAACAAATATAGAGATGTTCTTGAAGTTTACCCAGGAAGGTTTGGTGACACCCCCCATCCGTGTCCACTTTCCGTGTTTTCCATAGGCTATATAAGCCAAGTACCGCAAGTGTGTCAAGGACCGTATCTAGACGGTCTCCAAAATGCAGGTATCGAAAGTTACTCTCCTCAACTTCAAATTCTTTTTTGACTGTTCTTTTGAAAACGTCCCAAAAAAATACAGCATCAACACATAGTACGAATGCATGAGTGAATGATTCAGTGATGTTACACAATCTGCAGTTAGTGCTCCAAAATACATCGAATCCCCGGGATTCACGCCACCCTTTCACCGGTATCGTTCGGGAGTGAAAGCAGGAAAAAAAACGACTTGCACTTTGGTGGTATAGGCATACGTTTCACTCTTTTTAAAACATCCGTAATACAGTTTAAAGTAGCATTGAAAGGACTCAAGCGATATAGTGGATCAGGGAATAGAGACATAAGTAGACATTTCTGCAATTTCTTTTTGGAGCACGACTCCAAGAAAGCGCTTGTGAAACGTGCTCCCAAAAATTCAATGGTGTCTGCGACCTCTTTATGAAATCCACGTAAACGGATTGCGTCATTCGATGGAATTCCAGATACCTGTGCCTGCGTATACTTTGGTAAAAAATAATCTTTGCACGCTTCTAGGAACGAGTGTTGGGGAGTTTTAAAAAATTTCCATCTCGCGATTAGCTGTCTCATAAAGATGTGACCGAGGCCTAGACCACCATCTTCCGCTCGTTTAAAAAGGTTAGATCTGCGCATAGGCTCGTACGACGAATTCCAAATAAATGTCGCAAAAACTCTATTGAACTCATTAACTGTAATTCTAGAACAATGCATAACCTGTAAAAGGTATGTTAGTCTTGACAAAAGGAAGATATTGCATACGGCAACCTTCCCAAATGTAGACAGGTATCGTTGGCTCCACATACGTACAGCTGACTTCACCTTTGTGCCTACAGAATCCCACATAGACTTTGGATTGTCCATCGCACTGAGTGGCACCCCTAAAAGCTGCAGTTTGTTTCTAGACCATTCAATGTCAACGAACTTGACTGGTGTTGATCCCCACTCCCCGCACCACGATCCACTACTTTTAGCCTTATTCACGGAAGCACCAGACACATGGCAGTAGTCTTCGACATGTGACATAGCTGTCACTATGCTTGGTTTGTTGCAGCAAATGAGGGCCAGGTCGTCTGCGTACGCCAGGAGTTTTACTTCGCTGGCATGAAGTTGAAAACCTTGTATCTTTGTGTCGTTGATGATGACCCTGCAGAGTGACTCTAAGTAGATATTAAAAAGTAGCGGGGACATTAGGCAGCCTTGGCGTACTGAGCGTAAAACGATGATAGATTTTGAATTAGACCCATTTATAATTAACTTAGTCGATATGCTATTGTAGCAAAGTGTGATACCCTTTTCAAGAGTTTCGCCGACCCGTATGTGCTTCAACAGGGCAAAAAGAAATGAGTGGTCAACTCTATCGAAAGCTTTTTCGAGATCAAGCTGTAAAATAGCAGCTGCTTCTTGTGTGCGTTGGCATATTTCTAGCATTGATCGAACAATGTGGAGGTTTGTCTGTATATTTCTTCCTCTTATTGAACATGTTTGGTGTTCTCCGATGACTTGGGTTATGACAGTTCGAAGTCTCCCTGCGATTAATCGAGCCAGGATTTTGTAGTCAGTATTGAGAAGGCTGATAGGTCTATAGCCTTCAATTTTTTTTAAGCTTGTTAGGGTCTTTCGATTTAGGAATTAGTATTGTATGAGCCTTACGAAACGACAGCGGTAAGTTACCCGTGGTGTAAGATTCTTCAAAAACGTTGCAAAGTAGGGGGGCTAATTTTTCTTTCCACTTCTTGTAGAAGCTAGCAGGCAATCCATCCGGACCAGGAGCTTTGTGACTTTTCATTTCAGAGATGTTTTGCATAATTTCTTGTAAATCCAGGGGTGAATTAAGTTTCTCCGTTGTGTCGTTTTCTAAGCAGGGTAGTGTTGATATTATCTCTCGCAGACGTGGATGAGGTGCCTTAGTGCCTGTTGCAAAAAAATTGGTGTAATGCGAGACAAAAGCCTGGTGAATATCACTTTCATTTTTCAGTTCCTGGCCGTTCAGTATTAGCAATGACACAGACTTTTTCTTCACATACTCTCGTTCGGCATGTAGGTACCTCTTCGTAGGCTGCTCTCCTTCAATTAATTGTAGAGTGCATGTCCTCACTGCCGCACCTTCATAGCGCTTCTTGTCGTGTTCTTCTATTTGCTTCTTTATATTTTTTATTTCATTCTTGTACATCCCTGGCTCTTGACATTCGAGATTATATAAGTACAAGAGATCGTTATTTAGTCGTCTTTCTTCAGTTTTTTCGCTGTACCTTTTTATCGAAGATATCTCGATAGCTAGTTCTCGAATTTTAATCTTAAACAGTTCCCACTTTTGGCACCACCCAGTTTTGATGTGTCCAAGGTCGTTTATGAGGCTTTCTGCGGCTGTTTGGAAAGCATCATTTTCTAACAGGCTTTCGTTCATCTTCCAGCACTCCCATGATTGCGGCTTTTCCTTTATTCGTTTTCGGTGCGAATCTACACTGACCATGACCATACAATGATCTGAGAAATATGCAGGAATTACTTTATAATTACTAATCGAACAGCTAGCCGAACCAGACACATAGATGCGGTCCAAACGCGCATGCGATGATCCCTGGAAGTGCGTATAATGAAGAACATTTTTTGCGGTGAAAGTGTCCAACAGGTCGCAATCCCGAACGAGAGCTTGAAGAATGTCAACACTTGGATCAACGATTTTCTTGTTAGGAATTCTATCTTTGGCATACAATACGCAGTTAAAATCTCCAAGGAGAATAACATCGAATCTTGTGTCGGCGTGAATCCTCACTTGATTGAATAAGTTCTCCCTTTGCGCGGAGTCATTGTACGCGTAAACAACTATGCGCCAGGTGTGATCATGTTTGAGGACATTTGCAACTAAAAGCCTACCTGCATCTGCACCTTCAACTAAACTGCACATACGGTATTCCAAACTTTTTTTAAACAAAATGGCGCATCCAGCAGAGTAATCGGTTGCTGGGGAGTGGTATATATCGTATAAGCTTGACCATACGCTGTTAGCCGAGAACAAAACGTTATTATGAGAAACCTTAGTCTCTTGCAATGCGACTATGTCACAACTGTGTGGTTCTAGAAAACGATATAGTTGGTATTGCTTTTTGCGTGAATTAATACCACGCACGTTAAGGGAGCATATGGTAAAAGAACTTATCTGGGTGGTGCCAAAGCTGACTGTAACCATTATACATTTGATTCAGTTCGGGGAAGGTTTGGTTTCTTCCGCTCCTTGAACTTCGCCTTTCCACGTTGTTCTTGGGGATGGACGTCTTCCCTGCTCTGGGGGACATCTTTGGAGCAGCAGAAATCTGCTGTTAAGGTGGTGTCGATGGCGTCGACTTTCGCCTTTTTGCACGACCTTTCCTTTTCTGTCTCCGTCACAGCAGGCGGAGTAATCTGTGTGGGAAGCTTTCTTGTCTCCTTTGATTGAGTGAGTGGAGCTTCCGATGTGGGTTCCGATGTGGGATCATTTGATGGTTCTTGGACTATAGGGTATCGATGGTGCAAGGTTTAGGTGCTTCCTCTTGCTGCCCCGAGGAGACCTCGCATGAGTTGTCGAGGTTTTCTTGAGTTTCCTGAGAATCGTCCAGAGGTTCCAGGTCCTTAGTGAACATTTCGTCGACGTCCATGAGGTGTTCACTTACGTCAGCCGATGGCGAAGCATTACCCTGGAGCTTGGAGGCATAGGTTACAACGCACTCCTCGGTGGAATGGCCATACCGCCAGCACTGTGTACAGCGTGGTGTAGAGCACTGTCGACGGATGTGGTCAATCGCTTTGCAGCGCAGACAGAGCGGAGGTCGTCCGGGAATGACCACCAGAGTATTCACTCCGTAGATGGTGAGCATGTGTGGGACCTTATCAACTGAGAGGTGATCCGTGAGTACTAGTGTTACAAATCGGGTCAAGGTGTCTGTTTCCTGGAGATCCGAAAATCTCCACCTCTCCCTGGTTATCTCTTTTACCGTTCCAAACGGTTCAAGCACCTTCTTGACCTCACTGTCCGGTAGCTGAGGCGGTAGCCAAAGCAGTTTCATTTTGATTTCATCCTTTGTAGGATCGATCACGAGGCACTTTTTCTTTTTGATTTCGAGCTCTTCTTGTGCTTTTACCTTGTATTTTGCAGCGCCATTGGCGAAGACGGCCATCCAAACATGGCTCATTTGGAAAGGGCCTAAGGCGACGAGATCTTTCCGGTCAATTATTGAAAAAAGAACTTCTTTGAAATCTGTTGCCTTGTGCGGTCGGCCAGAGATATCCGCATGCAAGAAAGGGGAGTTTGTGACGAGCATACCTGTAGGTAGACGTGGTAGAACGATTCGATATTCCTTGGTCTGCTTGGAGCATTCCGTTGCCTCTTCATTAACCCGGTCCTCAAGGACCGTCATGCTGCTCTCCTTGGAGCTCATCTTACTTGTTGAAGGATCGCTGCCTCCTTCGTCGCAGGATCCAGGGCCACAAGGGCCCCAGTGAATCACTTTGGCTCAAGAGGACGAAAATTAAGCGTCCACTTACGATCACTTCTTCTTCGTCCAGCTAGAAAGCAAAAGTTTTTTGGCTACGTTAAACACCAATTTATTTCTATTAAAAAAGAGTCCTACTGCGTTTTGTTCTTTATTCTTTTTCTTATTTGCTGACTCAAACTTTATGGACTTGCTGTCACACATGGCGCGCCTGCCAGGCACTGCCACGATTCATCTTATTCATGTTTGGAGACACGGCACGCTCTCCCCGCCAGCGAAATCGCCGTTTTGCTAACCAAGCGAGACTGTCCATGTCGGCCATTGGTCGTGCCGGTCGTGCCTTACGGTTCGACCAGCGCATTACGGTAAGATCGCAGAAGATAAGCGCATGCGCAGTTCGTACCGGAGGGCCCATTGTACCGTATCGGATGTGCAAAAACGGTTCCCTAAAACTCTCTAATGATTCTTCATGGGGACCCATCAGCCCGGCATACCGTATCGACGATTTCGGTCCTGCTTTGAAGAAAATCATCAACCCAAACGAGCTAGCTTCGCTTGGGGCCTACCAGTACAATCACGTGTGGCTGCTCACAGTGCGTTCTGCCAAAGAAAAAGAAAGATTGCTGCAGCTCCGAGAGATCCAAGTAAAGAACAAGACATGTTTGATAATAGACGGGAGCAAGACTGCGCTGTCCATGAAGGTGCACTGGGTTCAAACTAGAGTCCCAGATGCAAACGTAGCAAGTGATTTTTCTACGTTTGGAAAAATAAAAAGCATCGTACGAGACAAGTGGCACTACTCCGGCTTCGAAGAAGTGGAGACAACCACAAGAATACTGTCAATTGAATTGAACGAAGGGGTGACTGCGGACAGCTTGCCGCATCAGCTCAAGATCTTGGGAACCACCGTACTTGTCTCCGTACCTGGCAGAGCACCGCAATGTCTACGATGCAGGCAAGTGGGACACGTCCGAGTAAAGCCCCTTGATAAAGGTGTTTTCACAAGTACCGCCAACCATTGTTTTGGAAATGCGCAAGACACGTGCCACGAGCGGGTGCTCCGCCGCCATTCGCTTCCAAGGGCCGCTCATTTCAGTGCTGTGCCGCCATTTGCTTCCAAGGGCCGCTCGAGATCTGGGCCACGTGCGCTCGCGCATTTGGCGCTACTTGCAAAGACAAACGAAAACATATCGAGGGGCTTTACGTCCGAGGCCAGTGCCGCGCTCCCTGGTGTAGCGCATGCCGAAAATTCGGCCACGATCCCGAAGACTATTCAAACGTACGCCAACCGAACGGCTGCATCTCTCCAGATTCCTACAGAATACTTGATGAACGCAGAAGAAACAGCCCAAACAGAGGTTTCGGCAGCGGTCAGTAGCGCTCACAGCACAGCCCACGTAGAGGCAGTCTCACGGGCTGAGAAGTGCGAAGACAGGTCGGCGTCGTCACGCTCTGCAACGAAGGAGACAGTGAGCAATGTTCTCATCTCCAACTCGTTCAGTGCTCTTGTCGCTGAACACCAAGCTGAAGAGCCAGTGAAGTCAGACGAAGAGGCGTCCAATATGGATGAAACTAGCGACAAAGAAATGCTTGGGAAAAGAAAGGGAGAACAAATTCTATGCACGTCAGATTCCGGCTACACATTTCAAGGGGAGAGGGCGCAGTCAAAGAGGAGGAGGAAGAGGCGAACGAAATCGTCATCTCCCAAAGCTCCCATCACCGAGCAGGATGCCATCCTGTCCGGCCATGATGACCTGAAGAGTCAATTAGTTGGTGTACTTTGAACTCCCTACGGCTGCACGACGAAAGGACGCTGACTGACCTGACAGAGATAATCATGGTTTTAGGCCCGTATGCGCTAAAAGTAGACATGACAGAGTGCACACTGAGCCCTTAACCTGCGTGGCGACACTTTGCTAACAAATTGGACTGGACTATTAGAGCTTTAGAACCAGTTGAAATAGAAAAACAATCTGAGAAACACTCTGGGAAAAGATCAAAAGGTAGCACCAAATTTTTATGCTTCGAGAAGTCTATCCGTCGCCTCCGCAAGCGCTTCACTCTAAAATATTTTTTAAGATCTTCGAGTGTAATACATATCCAGAGCTAAGGTTACTGCACTCTTTAACAATGTTGTAGCCTTTAACTGCTTTACTATGCACCTGGGTCATTGAATGCAATGTCTAAATTATGTAACGTTCTTTATTTGCTCTCACATATGTATATACCTCATTTTTTTCCATTCTTGCTACTCATGTTTTTAACCTGTAAATAAACATGTGCTAAAAAAAGAAAAAAAAGGAGATCGGTGGTCGAGCGGTCTAGCGCACACCAGCTCGGAGCACGCGTGGAGTGAAAGTTCGCGCTGCAGAACCCAGGATACTGGGTTCAATCCCCGCCCCTGCCCGTTTCGATCTGGATGAGCATCGTACCGGCGTGCGGTCGTGTATCACTACTGCGTGATGCACGTTAAAGACCCCAGGCTAGCGGTTGTGCCGCACTGGCTAAATTGCTCATCTACAGCTGGGAGACTCGTCGCCCTTGGAGGCAGACCAAGTTCTAGGCTGTATAAACATATACACAAGCTAATTTTTTTTTTCTACCTGCACTGTTGCGTTTTTCTACATATCGCACTAAGGCACAATACAATTCTAAATGCATTTTTAAAAGGAAAAAAAAAACGCGAAAGGAAGATCTCGTCCACTTTCTTTGTGGTAAGTATTTGTTTATTTCTCGTTTCTGCGACTTTTGCAGACGACATCGACCAGGCTGAATCGGATACCGCGCTTGAACCTTTCTCATTGGTGGATATAGTGATCGTCGTGGCCAGAACCATGCGCAGTTGCTCTGCTTCAGTGTAAACATACGCTTCTCGTCACCGTCGCCGTCAGCAACACCGTCGTCACGGTGTTGCTGGCCACAACAGACACCGTGAATATTTATAGAAACCTCAATGGCTGTCAGCGCACGGCGCACTACGAACACGAAACAGGGGAAAATGTATACAGCTGTGCACCCCGAACGAAGATTTTATCGATGATAACCCCCTTTCACCGCAAAGTACTCGCTGCCTACGGATGGACGTGCATAGCGCACAGAACTAAACGTATTAGTATAGCCAGCCGGCAACAGCCAGGCGGCGCCGGCAGAGTGAGAGCCCATGGTTATACCCTGCCTCGCTGTAAGTTGGCTACGGGTGAACGATAAGCACCAGATTGTGTGCCGACGGCTCCTAAATGCACAACGTATATGAGCGCAACGCACACATATTGGAGTACGACGCAGCGAAAAGCCTGTTATTTCCTCGCAGTAAAAGCGCACTCTGGTAATACGTATAGTCACGTTCTGATTAGCCCGCCAGGGCCGTAGCTTCCGCAGTACTGGAAGGTTACGCGATCACGACTTTCTCGGATACCCAGTATTTCTTGCTTCAGACACTAGGCCAAGCGGCACCACCAAAGTAAAAGCTCAAGATTGAACAATGCAGCCGCCACTCCCAAGCATACCCAATGTTTCTTGCTTCAGTCGCTGATAGCGCCAAACCAAACAGCATTGCAGGCTGCCTATAGTATGTACCAACAATTGCTCGCAAATCGTTTTTGTACTCGCCACGAAAACACTTGGAAGGCTCACAACTGTCGTATGTCTTGAATCCCAGTTTGCTAGAGTGCGCCGTCGGCTTGTGTAGTAGTCTCTTTGAACTGCCGCTCTATTTCACGTGCTAATAGATTGATGTTGCGCAATTAATATAAAGGCTTAATCGAAATAAAGGTTCACCAGCGTCATAACCCTCGATCAACACCGCGGCCATTTTGCTTGTAGGTACTGCTTCTCCCTCGGCGCCACTGCTCTCCCAGTCACGTGAGGGGGGACCGGTGGCCGAGTGGGCCAGAGCACATCTGCACCAGCTCGGGGCACATGGAGCGAAAGCTTGCGCTGCGGAACCCAGGGATCCTGGTTCAATCCCCACCCCTGCCCGTTTCAATCTGGACAAGCATCGTACCGGCCTGCGGTCGTGTATCATCACAACTGCGTGGTGCACGCTAAAGACCTCAGTCTAGCGGTTGTACTGCACCGGCTAAATTGCTCATCTACAGCGAGTGACTCGTCGCAACTTGGAAATGGCTAGCCACCTACACGCTGTATAAATATCCACACAACCCCCCCCCCCCCCCGCAGTCACGTGACCTAAAATGCCCCCTTCAAGGAACAATAGTAAACCTTAACATACGGTTAGAGTTCCACAAAAACCGGTCCGGTCAGGAGCCCTTTTTTTTTGGAAAGGTCTATATGTACCAAATACCAAGTTTTATGAGCACTCGTGTAAGGAAAGCACGCGCTGTCGAGTACATCTCCTGTAGCGTTGAGCACAACGCTACAGCCATCTTGAACAAAGCGTTAGTTCAACCAATAGATGGCGACACGCACCCGTGGGGTGGCCGAAACATTGGTTCAAGGTGGGATGGCTCGAGCACCATCACGTTCCCCTCGTGGCCTTGCTCGCGCCGCTGCCATCTGTGCTCAGCTGGTTCAAGTAGCGTGGCCTAGAAAATTCCTGTATGCGAGAATGTCAGGCTGGGTATAAATACGGTTCGGCGGTTGACACGGGTTTTCGCAATAAATCTTACCAAGAAGGAGTCACTTGTTGATTGACGTATCAATATTATAGAATTGAAAACTTCTGCAGGAATGCATGCTCAGTAGACTCAATCTTCCAAGACACCAGTGGAAGCGGACGTCAAGTAAACTGCTTCGCGATTTACGGTACTTACTTCACCATTATGATGACGACTGAAAAGTGACGTCACAAAATATTGTGATTCACGGGTTTCGTAAGATGTTGTAAAGGTTGTTACATTATAGTTCCCAGAAAACAAACGCCGTTCCAATATTTTCGGAAGTACCGACACACATAATGTTGTAAGTACAGCTTAGGAAAACCATCAGAAGAACTAGGAAGACGTTTATTTGCAATGAAGACGCTATGAATGAACGGCGTTTAGCGACGGCAAGTTATGAGCGTTCGGGATTTTATAAGTTGACGTGATTGCTAACTATGGACATGCGGACAATGAAGACCTGTTTTGTCGGGAAATGGAGTAGCGGCGATGACCTGATATCGGACGACTCATGACAGACGAACAAGCAAGTTTCTTCTCAGCGAATGGTAAGCGCCCAGTATCAAGCACAGCACGTGGCTACCGACGTTGAACACTTTTCGAACACTTATCGCTTTCGACAAAAGTGCTGGCACCTGGACTAACTTTGTGGAAAGACTCGAAGTCTTCCTCGAGTCCAGCGCAATCATAAACAGTAATTGAAAACGATCCATTATTCAGTCGGTGGGTGGCGAAACGTATCCGCATCTGCAGAGTCATGGGTGATGCGTACTCTAAGTGGTTGGAAATTTACACGATGCCTGCCACGACGTCCAAACGCGTCATTGACGTTCTACGCTCTGTTTTTCCAACTATTGCCCTACCGAAAATGCTTTTCTCTGATAACGCGCCAAATCTTGCTTCACATAAAATTAACAAGTTTTTGAAAAAAAAAAAATAGAAGAAAACCGGCATCGGGCATCACCTTAGTGCACCATACCATCCTCCAACTGACGGGCAAGCAGAACAGATGGTGTGCGAAACGAAGAAAGCCCTTTCGAAGCTTACGGAAGAAGCAGTTCAGTGAAGAATCGCCAGGTTCTCGTTCCAGCAACACGCGACGGTCTCATCTTACACGGTAAAAACACCCGCCGAAGCAATGGTCGGCGGACGAAGAGCCACACCCCTCAATCTTATGATACTATGGCCTACGAACGAAAATCGAGAGATTCCCACATCGGGAGTGATGGCAGTTTATTCGGTCGGACAACTCGTCTACCTGAGGAATTTCAGCGCAAGTCGGGCCTTCCATGTAAAACTTGAGTAGAAAAGGCTTTTTGTTGGTTGACCAGAAGGTGTCATCCCTCTGAATACGTTGGATATCAATGCCCTTCAGTGTAAATATAAAGAAATCACAAAACTCTCTTTGTGTATTGTGTAACTGCCCTTGTATTTGATAGTAGAAGCTATAGTGGTGATTTGGACCTTTCACAGGCTCATTTTTCTTATTTTTCACCTCATACTCCTTTGCGGTTTCAGCAGGCTTCAAGAATCTTTTAGAACGGGGACACTTTACGTCAACGAAGCCATTTGTTCCAAGCAGTCAATCAGGGAGTGCTGCTAGAAATGCGTCCCTCATATCAACAAATAAGCCGCACTTCTGCACAGTGCAGTTTTCCTGTTCCACATACAACATGCTGCTGCTTTACAACGATGCTGCTTTACAACGTAAAGCAGCATCGTCATTGATTTTACCATATTCCATTGCGGGTGAAGAAAGGTCTTTAGGTACACGATACTTGAAACAAGTCTGGCAATGTACGTTGTGGTTCGACACCCACTAATGTCGTCGTCCTTATAGAGCCTCATCATTTAATAATTACCTCGTCACCTCATATTGCTCTTCATCAACAATAAGTACAATAGGCTACCGCTTTATTACAATCCAAGAATTAAAAAATCGAGTCGTTCAGTCCTTCGATATGTTTATCGTTTATATATTGTTATTACGTTACATTACCTCGAGACGATCGACGCCCATCGTCTATCTTCAAATACTTCTACGTGTATATTGTAATGCCGCGCGCAGAGGTCACGGACTTCTAGAACTTTCTCGTTTATTCTTGCTCCGGACATAACTTCTATCGTTTATCCCCGCTTATGTTGTTCTAGAAAGTGCGTGACCTCTGCGCGCGGCAATATAAATTAGACGCACAAAGAGGGGGGGGGGGGGGGGGGGGGGGGGATCGGTGGCCTAGTGCATGGTCTATACTCTGCTTCACTTTATGATGTACCGCAGTAAAAGGTAGAAACGCGAGCTCCTCGCTCTAGGGCACATCTCGGCGGCACAAGCTCTCGTATGTTAATAGCCTTCTCTGCGGTACACCATAAGGTGTAACGGAGTATTGCGCACGCCAGCTCGGAGCACGTGGAGCGAAAGCTCGCACTGCAGAACCCACCCTGCCCCTGCCCGTTTTGATCTGGAAGAGCATCGTACCGCCGTGCGGTCGTGTATCACTACTGCGTGGTGCACGTTAAAGGCCCCAGGTTTGCGGTTGTACCGCACTGGCTAAATTCTTCATCTAAAGCTGAGACACCAGACGCCCACTAAGGCAGACTAACTTCCGGCTGTATAAACATAGCCACAACCATTTGCAATTAGACGCACAATCACAAAGAACACAGCATACCGCCTCTTTTCTTTGGATCGAAAGAAGTGGCCAACATGTTCCGGCTTTCCGCTACCCTCACCACTAACTACTACTACTACTTCTTTGGATCGTATTTTTTTTTAAACCAGCGCGAGCTCGCGCGTTCTTTCTTTTGAGACGGTAAAAACGGTGGCACATAAAACCCGCGTTTTCCTACTCGGCCGCTTCCTCCTCTCATTATGTGTAGTTGGTTATAACTAAATAAGGTATAATAATAGTGTATTATTCATATTTAGTTTCAGTTTCAGTTTCAGTCAGGGGAAAGGAGGTTTGAGGGAAGTAGAGCCAATAAATGAGCTGCGCTTACCGCCGAATTCAGAAACCTCACTCAGACTACACTCAAACTGAAGGGCCCCTCCACTTCCTCGAGGAAGGCGCGAGGGCCGGCACTGGCTAATCGCGAGGACGGATCCGCCGTCGCGATTGGCCAGCGCCGGCCCTCGCGCCTTCCTCGAGGCAGTGGAGGGGCCCCTCAGTTTGAGTGTAGTCTGAGTGAGGTTTCTGAATTCGGCGGCGGCACTTCTCTTCCCCGACAGCTAGTGTTGTGAACGCCGCCATTTTCGTGCTTGAGCAGAGCAGGCGCAACTGCCGATCGTCATGATTGAAGTGCGACATCTTCAGCATTATATGCAGTGTTAGGAAGCTCATGTAATGTTGCTTTGCTTTGTCGCAAACTGTTTAAAGTGGAGGACGGAAAAGCGTTTCTTGTGATTTCAGATAAAGCTTTAAATAACTGGCAACCATGATTTTAAGTCACAATATGGCCAAGTGTCGCTACTCTGAAGCGTAGCTTATTTAATGACACTATTCATGCTCTTGTTCAAGAGGCTTGTAATACCTGGAGGGGCCATGACGTAAGCCCCGTGGATTCCACAAGCCACTACCTTTTGACACCTGCCTCTTCCTCATTGTTCCCGCTTGTGCCAGTAAATTAGCTACGGTTCAGAGTAACGACACTTGGCCATATTGTGGCTTAAAATCATGGTTGCCAGTTATATGAAGCTTTATCTAAAATCACAAGAAACGCGTTTCCGTCCCCCACAAATGCTTAAACAACCCACGACAGAGCACTGCAATATTGCATCAGCTTCCTTGCACCGCATCTAATGCTGAGGAAGTCGTACTTTCGGATCATGACGATCGGCAGTGGCGTTTGCTCTGAACAAGCCCAAAAATGGCGGCGCCCTCAACAATTTTGGGGAACGGACTGCCGATACTTTAGAGCTCATTTAATGACTCTAGGTATGAAGTGAACTCGGGTGTATTCTTTTCCTCTTCGTCTTTATTGTTTATTGATTTCAATCATATCGAATAATGAACACATTATGTCACGCTACGCTTGTGTAATTATGTGTGTTAGATTTATTAACCTGACCCAGTACTTAAACCATTCATTTATCGATAGTAAATCTTCCAATATATTTTTTTAAATGTGAAGGTAAAAATACACGGAGATTGATGATGATACAGACGCCAACGCCGCCCTCGGAATTTTTTTGAACATTAGAAATCAGCAGTTTGTCTGCCATGCGCCAGGTAGCGCAACAAAACACCCAAACAGTTTTTAATTGTTCTTAAAATTAGCTAAGCTCTACACCTATTAAAAAACCAAAGCAAGATCAATCTGATAATCTAATACATCGCAATTTATATCTATTCCAAACAATAAATGTTATTAGATGCGAATTCTTATAAATAAATGTTTTGTGGTCAAGGAGTGGCTCCGTACCCTCCTCTCCTGCTCTCCTCCCATTTTGCAAGAAATTTTCGCTATAGTTCCCACTAAATTTAGCGGGGAAAGTTTCCCATAATGCAGCACGCGGTTACGCCCGCTTGCATCATTCCAATAATTCAACGCACGCGGTTACGCCGACGGCGACGGCGAGGCCGCTCAAGCCGGGAACGGGTGCCTAAGACCTGCGCTCTAAAACATCCGAAACATAACGTTTAAGTACATCGGTTATGGAAGGTTATTATTTCCTATGCCGGGGAGCTTTTGTCGGGCACTTCTCGTCTGGCGCCTTCCTAGTTGCAAACGTTCGGGCGATGTTTTGGACGCAGAACAAGCATCTTCGCACATATTCGTGAGCAGAAGAAATAAAGCAGAACTTGTTTATCGCAAATATGACAATATTACGTGGCCTTTGACTTATTTTGATCGAACAGGTACAGGGAGTTACTGATCCAGTATCGCTGCGTAGTTCTTGCCGTCTCTCTTGGTTTTCCAGATGTCCTTCGTTCGTTTGACACGTACATCCCCTATGTTGAAAAGCGCCGATGCCGTGTTCGCGTGAACATTGTTAGAGAGTGCACATGACTACATGTACGAAGCCGTTTTTGCAATGTCTTTATTGCCACGACTTCGAAAAAAAAAACAAAAGACGCCGCAACTGACCAATTGTTTTGTCCCCGTGACTGAAATATACTAAGCTTCCTAGTACGTATGAATTATTGGGGATATTTGCTCGTATAATCGAGCGCAGGGAAAAAAATGCGCCAACTTTTCCCCATGGAAATGCATTACCGGAAGTCAATTTTCGACTTGTTGCTCTCTGCTTCGATTTGCGACAGCACACTATCGCCATTTGAACCTCTAGCGTACATTATAGTAACTCTAAGGGGTGCCACCGACGGGCTCCCGATCCGCGATCCAGCCTACTACACAATAGAGGTCAGTGCTCTCAACGAGCGTGACTCTGGCAGGCAGGCGGCGCCAAGACGCACGCGTTTGCCGCTTGGGAGGGGTACACCCATGATGACGTCATTCGGCAAGCCTTGTCTTCTCGGAGGTATCGGCTACTCGCTCTGCTGCGCCCGGACACTACAAACAATCACACTGCACGCAGCGTATTCCCAATACAGTTAGCGGATAAGCTTTCCCGCTAAACGTCACGCTGTCATGTGACGTCACATGTCACGACAAACCAAAGCACAATCAGGGATTTGATGCGAAGCCTCGCCTATAACGGCTGTAGCCGCCGAAAAGAAGGGGCGGCCGGTATTTCTCTAAACTCGCGGATAACGACGTCCCTGCGTAACTTGACGTGAAACGGCCGATCGTATATAGTAGGACACTGCGGCGTCAAATTCTAGAACTGTCAGTCGCCGTTCGTTTGCCTTCGCGAGTGCTTCGAAACAAGTCCTGGGACGGTGCAGCGAGCGCGAAGTTTGGGAAGCAACGGGAGCACGCTTCTTGTGTTTCTCAGTCGCTCGATCGGTGCAGGGGTCAAACAAGGGAAGGCCCGATCGCCCCGAAAACAACCCCCCTCAGCGGCGACGATAAACTCTGCCTGGAAATGATTGCCGATGGCAGTCGCCTTTTCGAACGACCCCCCCTTCCTCCCGCACAAATGACGGAACTGCCGTCTCGTGTTTGAATACGATGACAAAATGAGAGATGTGGACTGGCGCCGCCGCAATACCGCCTTTCCAAGACGTGGGATAAGAGAGAGAGAGAGAGAGAACAAATAAAACAAAACTCGTCCCAAATCGGAAAACCATTTCACTAGATATGTCAACCGGCGCATTGGGAAGAAATGCCACCCTTTTCGGCGCCGTGAAACGTCTTCTCGCCACTAAAAATACCTTTCGATGGCCCAACGTGTGCGCGAGAAAGGCCAGCAGGAGAACGACGTGTCATAGCGGCATCGTGACTGACGGCGTTTTTCCCGCCGGCAGCCATTTCCGGGGAACTCTGGTCGTTCTGTAAACGAGCGATGCTCGAAAACGGCAACCATCAGAAGCTCCGACTGTGTTGCCCACCATTCTCCCGGAGAATTTGAAAGTGCAAACTCGGCTACTTGGAGACCGGACGGGACGCGGGTCGCGTTGCTCCGCGGTGCGTCGAAATGGGAATCTTTTTTACACGTTCCTGTCTGCCATTGTGACGCGGTTCCGGTGGTGGTCGCCCGTCATCAGGCCGGGGCCTCTTCCTATTTACGCTGTCCACTCGCCCCTAAGCTGACAGAGCGGCGGAAGCTACGTGCTCGGTCGGGCCAGAGATGCGTCTGTTTTCACCCCGCGATCACGCTCTCGCCCACATACCAACGCGAACAGAGCGGGGTCATCTGGTGAAAGGCAGGTGGTTGATTGGTGCGGCGAGTGCCTGGCTTCCGCCGCAGTGTCGGCTTAGGGGCCCCGGGCAGTCGCGTTTCCTGGTCACGGTTCGCTCCGAACAAATTGCGGTCGGCTCAACTTTGAACCGCTAAGCGGCGTGCTTACACTTCCGTAATTTGTGGACAATGCGCGAATATCTTGGGTAGAACACTACCGCCGGCAACGACTTTCGTGTATGCGTCATCATCGAATTCGCGCGGAGATAGTACAGAGCCCGAGACGGGGATGGGTGTGTTCGGGCAAAGCGAAGACAATGTGAATTTATTGCGAGAAACTTACATCGGCTCGAGTGCGCCTAAATGCCAACTCCGAGGAGCCGAAGCAGGTGTCTTCAATACGCGATAGCTTCTATTATTCGGTTTAAATTACAAAGCGGAGTGCTTACAAATGTGTCGGTCGATCACAAACGTAATAGTTCCCATCGCCATATTTCAAGAATGTCTCACAGACAAAAATAGAGTATCAAAAAAAAAAAAACCAACTTGTCCCCATTTTTTTTAACTAAGGGTGCAACGTTATTAGGAGCTTTTGATTTTTTTATGCCTTTCGTGTTTTTGAAAAAAAAAGGTCCTTCTATAAAAAATATTTCTTAAAAAGCACATTTTTATTACTAAACGCTTACGGAAGTATCCGCTATAAAAAGAACAATAAAAGTTTGTGTTTGCCTAAAGCATAGCGGTAGCGGAGAAAAGCTGACCGGAGATATGCTCACCGGAGGTACGCTCACCGAAGAAAGGCTCACCGGAAAACTGTTTGCCCATCCTTGCTCCCTTGGAAATCTCACTGCAGAACCGCAAGCGTACCACTCCTCTAAAATCACTTTGCATAGAAATTGGATTCAATTTGTGCTTTTCTCCGGGTCTTTCAAAAGACTAGTGAGCTTTTTCTCCGGTGAGCTTGCCTCTTCATGCGGCCGGTCGAGATCCCCAACTTCATGTCTCATGTAACCCTTCCACCATTGTAACATCTGTTAGGTGGCAGCAGTGCCACGACGGCAAAAACCTGTAACTTCTTTGGAAATTGAGTTCTCAATAAAACGAAGCAGGCAAGAATATAGTATATAAAAATATACTACATTAGAAATTATAAGGACGCGTAAAGGGTAAGCGCCCAACGAACGTCAAGGGAACGTTTCAATAAAAACAGTCGTTGCTTACAACAGAATTTTCCAGAAATCTGTGTTTTTTTTTTTGGTTTTAACCACTTTTGTATTTTTAACACAGACAAATCTTTTGCGGTGTTTTTCAGTTAAAACCGGAAAATATTCCGCCTAGAATATACAAACACAGCGGTATGATTATAGTTACCGCTTCCTCTCAGTTTAATGTTTACCTGCGCACCCCTTCGAATACCGAACGCTCAGAGTTTTCGTCACTTTCGACCAGGGCTGCAGGCCGTCCAAAAGAGAAAGAAGATGCCTCGTATGAGAGCGTGCCATTCCACGGCAAGCTGTGTGAGGATTGAAGACAGCATTGTTTCTGATGGGGTTACGTTTTGATAGATGTAAGTACAACTTGGCTCACTTGGCTCGTACCACTCGGCGAAATATTTTCTCAACGCTGCTACGAGTCTGAACAATAATAGCCCTTTCGATCAATATGGTAGCCGGATCCTTAATCAAGGCGGGCGCTGGAACATACGCTTAGCAGATTATGGTACATATAGGGTGGTTCAAGTCACCAGGCTCGATCTAAAATGGTCCGTAAAAATCGACGCCTGCACGTCGCAATCTCAACTTTTCGTCAACTGTGTATTTCACAGGTCGGTTTTTTTCTTGTAAAATGTCAAAGCATAGTTCGCTTTCTGGAAAAAATGGGGCCAAGAAACTTGCCAGAGTCAACGGCGGGTGACGACCTAGACGACCAAGTCAAGTAGCGGGGTGTGTTTTGCGTTCGCATTGATAGGTGGCGTCGGGAGCAGCGTCTGAAGGTGCAGCCGACCAGCGAAAGAAAGCAGACGGCACGCCGACGAAATCCGTTGACAGCAAAAGCGCCGTCGTTATGCAGACGCGTTTTTTTTTACTTTAAGTTTTGCTTTTATTGTCCGCGTTTATTTTTAGCCTAAGGTACATTTCAAAAAATATTGTGTTCATTTTATTAAGCCACGGTGATCCCGAGCCGTCGCGATAAGGAGGTAGCGCCATCTATCAATACGAACGCCAAACACACCCCGCTACTGGACCCCTGTCGTCTGCGTTGCTGCCCGCCGTAGACCCTGGCAAGTTCCTTGGCCTTATTTTTTATAGAAAGAGATCTACCCTTTGTAATTTTACAAGAAAAAACCGACCTGTAAAATACACTTTTGACCAAAAGTTTAGATTGCGACGTCTAGGTGTCGATATTTACGGTTCATTTTAGATCGAGCCTGGTGACTTGGACCACCCTATATATAAACAAAAGTGCTCATTCATTAGTCTTTGTTTTCGCTACGTTAATATCGACTCCAAGACATGATTGCACGTACAACCGCACATCTCGATCTCACCTTCATCGGCCAATGTGAATGAGACAATATCGCAAACATATTGGTAAAAGAAAAATACTTTTTATGTGTCCTTCCAGTAAATGGCATTTTAGTGAGTACACACAATACCAACCTACCATCACAAAACTCCAGCAATGAACCTTTTTTTTTCAGTAACCCTCCACGAATGCGCCTACTTTCGCTCCGAGTGCGTTGCTACCATTACTATGGGGCACCTGCTCCGTGGTAGAAGAAACAACTGTGCAGTGAACGTTAGTTACGGCCGTGTTGTGATCGTGTTCATCGTGTTTCTCTGTAGTGCGCCGGGATTTAGCGGCTAGTTTGATGCTGTCTATATTGTACAGCCTCATCGGCAACCCGGCGAATCATCGGTGTGGCAGCTTTTCTTGTTCAACTGTCCTCGAGAAACGCCGTGTAATGATCGTAAACCTGTTCTTCAGTCACTTGCTCAGACCGAAGGGGAAAAGGAAACTCCTTGTTTTCTGCTGCGCTCCCTGCTGCCCAAGTTCCACGTCAGTCAAGGAAAGATATTGCTCCCGGTAGCTTGTGTGGTGAAGGTTTCGCCTGACAGACAGTGCTCGAATATGCAACGGAAGGACGGGGATGAACCGACAATACTGACCCTAGCTTTTGAGACATCCTTAACGAAGAAGGAAGCGCCAGGAAACATTTCCGGTTTGCTAGACCGCGGATGCTACGAGCCATCGGAGCCAATCCAGCGTTGTGTGGGTGTCACGTGACCTTGGAGAGGGGGCACAGCGACGCGCTGAAAGCGTATCACGGGCTCCGTCCACAGACCGGGATTGGCTAGGATAGCTCGTAGCATCCGCTGCCTCCGGACGTAAGCTGAAACGGAGTTTAATGGACATTTTTCACAAGGGTGCTGCCATCTTAAATATCGTCACTCTCAGTATGGGCGAAAACATTGTTTTGCCGTCGCCACGCCAACGATGCATTTAGGATATGAGCGTAGCAGTTACCGATTCTCGTTTGGCTCCCCTCTATTTTATTTTATTTTACTATTTGCAGGCTGAAATATTTTATAATGTTTCTTCTATTTTTTATTTTTTTTACTATTTTCAGGTTTAAGTGTATTATTACTTTCCGTCGCTCGTATCCGATATGCCTACCGATTGTCTGGGCACGATAGTAAACGAAGAATATCTAAATTCTTCATCAGTAATTGTTGCTGTTGTTTCCAAACGGTTTTTGTTTTTATTTTACACTCGAGACTGTGATTTCAGTGTGGTGTAAAAACGTCCGTGTTGACAAAAATACTAAAAGTGAAAAAAAAATGTCTAATAAATATACACATTTTTTCGTGGCATCGTACGGTATAGTTAAAAAGGCGCTTAATTTTATTAAAACGACAGCATATAATATTGCGCGGTTATTAGCACGTGCGTAGGAAAAAGTCTTGATCAAAAAGAACCCGACGTAGATGCGGGTGGCGAAGCAAATGGCAGTAATAAAAAAGAAAAGTTCCCGAATGAATGATAACAGAGCACAGCGAGAGCAATTGGTTGTTTGGTTAGTTTGGGGTTCCCTTCTCTTTTAGTTCTCGGAGAAACCGCTAGATGGCGCTCGTTACTGGAAAAACGTATATTGTTTAATATATGGCATTATATGGCCATGACACCTGGAGCCTAAAACAATTATTTGTCGAAACTACGGAATATGCATAATCTGACCACATAAAAATACCTAATTGGGGACACCTGGCGTCGTCATAATATACAGGGTGTCACAAAAGAAAATTTACTCGGTATTTTTTACCGCAAAAATAAACTAGGCATCGCCGAACGCTCATTCTCCGCCCAAAGGTAGAGCTAGAGGTCACAACCAGATGCCAAAGTTTCAGCCCGATCCGATAACTTAATCAAAAGTTATAAGTCATTATCTGAAAATTTCAATGGGAAAATGGAGCCCATTTTTGCCCGTTTTTGGTTTCTGGTGCCATAGAGCCCCATGTGTTTGAAAACTCCGTCGGTCGCCATTTTCCCATTGAAATTTTCAGAAAATAACTTATAACTTTTGATTAAGTCATCAGATCGGGCTGAAACTTTGGCATCTTGTTGTGACCTCTAGGTCTACCTTTGGGCGGAGAATGAGCGTTCGGCGATGCCTAGTTTATTTTTGCGGTAAAAAAGACCGTGTAAATTTTCTTTTGTGACACCCTGTACCTCCATTTTTTTTTTTAGGAGCGTGCCCGGCTCGAGCAGAGCGGCCATGGGACTGGGCTAAGGGCTCCAGGCCGACCTGGCAACGACTAGACTACGGTGAGAAGCTGTCAGGTCCTGGTAGATACGAACGTGGAAAACAAACGAAATCAAAGAACAGAGGAGGCCTCTCTCGCTTTCGCCCGTATCATTATGCTCATCGGCTACACCGTCACTGTGGTAGGCATTCCACGATTGGCCAAACGTTCACTCTGATGGCTTCCGTTGGGGTAATTTTGCTTTCATCGACGGAAATATAAGCAGTACCCTAACTGTCAACTTCAACCGTGTTGGTTTATGAATTCGATTACTATAATGTCATATAACAACTGAGACTGTGGTGGAAGAAATTGGAAACTTTTTAGCAGAAGGAACAGACACAGAAAGAGACGTCCCTTTCTGTGTCTGTTCCTTCTACTAAAAAGTTTCAAATTTCTTCAATTTCTTCCACCACAGTCTCAAGTGTTACATGACATGATTAGCTATCACCAGCTCGCCTGCACACTCACTGTCTTTTCACTTCTATTACTGTAAGCTTCCACCGTGTTTTCTACACATGCCTCCAAACTTGTCGTTCGTAACGAACAATAAGTAGCCCGGATCACAACTCGTGACGACACGGATAGGCAAATCTCAACGTTACTACCCCCTTCACTCAATTCAGTCCGCCTCCCATCGTTTGAAGCTCCGTCTAGATTTTTGTTTCAAAACTGTGTGTTTCATATAGTACAGTGAATCGCCATCTTGACGCTGTGCTTCGAAACGTACGCATTCCATAGAATGCACATCAGTTACCGTAGCCGCTCTCCGGCGCGCCGAACTACGGGAGGCGAGCCGCGGGGGCGAGGAGGTTCTGGTCGTGCAAGCAGCGTCTATGAGCTCTTCCGTAACTTAGTCCTGATGTCACAGATGGCAACCATAAAAGGGCACCTCCAAAACATATCGGCTTAAGCCCCTTGGTGCGTTTGTGTTTAAGAGTAGCGTCAAATGTGCCACTGCACGAGGCTCATGCCTCGTGCGGCCCTCGGAAGCAAATGGCAGCCATGCTCTGGAATGAGCGACCCTTTGAAGTGAATAGCAGTGATGTAAGTACTGGAATGAGGGTTCCTTTGAAGAACACTACTTTGTAGCGAATAGCGGCGGAGCGCTTGCTCGTATGTTGCACGTTCCCACAACATTGGTTGGCGGTACTTGTAAGAAACTCCAGTCGTGAGTAGGCCGATCTCACCAGCCAGTTTGGTTACGCCGCCGCTGCCGCAATGCAACGAGGGAAACTTAGTCTTTCTGCACGTGCGACAACCTGGCTGTAGCTCTGCGCATGCAGAGCATGAGGCGGCACGAGCCGTCTCGTGCACCGCTGCCTGTCTCCTGCGAACTAAAGTAACGGCGGCGTCACGCATGAGCCGAACGCTTGGTGAGATCGGTCTTTTTTATCAAGGGGCTTTATCCGAGATTAAAGCCCATTAATAAATTTCACCCTTCACGTTTCTTAATAGCACTGCAATGCATGTGCCACGAGCGCGGGTGCTCCACAGCGATGCGCTTTCTAGGGCCGCATATTTCAGTAGAGCACCGCCATTTGCTTCACAGGGCTCCACGAGGCGTGCGCCTCGTCTATTGGCGGATTTGATGCTACTTGTAAGACAGACACATCAAGGGGCTTTTATGTCGGCGTTAATAGGTAGTATTCACTGGCTACCAGAGCCATGCGCTCTGTGCTTCAGTGCGTGCTGACAGCGAGCGTACGCCAGATTGCTTCCGCACCGACAGAAGCTTTGTCTATGGCAGACGAAAAGTTTCTCTGCCCACAGCTCGCGCTATTATCCTCGTCCCACTAGGGCGACGAACACCACCAATTTTTGTCTGGAAACAAGGTAAAGTTGTGTGTCGTTGATATTGTCTCACTGAAGCTACGAACATGACCGACAAACGCCTACAAACGATCGACGACAGAGTATAGAGTTGTTGTTTGTCATCTGACTTGCATCGCCGACAGCGCGGAGCGGCAGTCTCACCCGCGAACAGTACTCGCCGACGAATCAGTCCTTCGGGTTTAAAACTAGGCTAGTTGGTAGTGGTTCATGATGATTAAAAAGCGCATAAGAAAGAAGGACAAAAAAGACGACCCACATGATGATGATGATGATTATACTGCGGCTGCTCTCTTTATAACGGGCGGGCTCTAATAATCGTGCCCAAGCCTGGGAGTGAATTCAGCGCCCCCTGTGTTGTGTATGATGCCACCAATCCTCCAGTCGTCTTTTCGTCTGCTCGATGGTCTTCCAAAAGGCTTCAGTAGTATTGGCTGTCTCACTTGTTGACGAGAAGCCCAACGCTGCCGCTAGAGGCGGGACACCTTCGTGTAGTCGGTTCGCCTCTTCGGTGGCAGAAGTGGCAGAAGGTCGGATTCCGCCACAACGGAGTATGATGTGCTCTGCGGTTTCGCACTCACCCTCGCATACTCGGCATACAGTCGACTGCACACTATTGTCGAAGCGCTGTTTGTACACCAGAGTGCGCAGGGCTCCAGCACGAGCCTCGAACAGTAGGCGGCTGCCCAAGCTGTTGTCGTACAGCCACGTCTCTGCCGTGATTTGCTGTTTTAACTCCGCATACATGGTAAGGGTTGACTTTGTCCGGGCAGCCTCCAGCCATTGCACATTCTCCTGTTCGCGGACCCTCTTCCGCACCACAGACTCCCATTCTTTCTCTGTGGTCGCCTCCACCGGTTCTGTGAAGAAGCCGAACTTTTTCTCAAGCTGGTAGAGGCGCTTTCGCCAACGGCTCTGCAGAGAAGTCATATGTGTGTATATGAACAGCCTCTTGGCCCAGCGGCACCGGTCCATGAGTCGAAGCCGCCCGTCATAGGAAACCTTGCTTGTCGCCTCCCTCGCTTCGAAAGACGACCAGCCCAGGTCCCCCTGCAGTGCCTCATTCGCCACCGTGCCATGGCAGCCCAGCGCTTGGCGTCCCACTTCTCGTTGTCTGCGCTCCAAGGCGGTTCTTGTGTCACCTGGTACACACACCACTGCGTTGGCGAACGTCAAACCTGGCACCACCACCGCCTTCCACATTACGCGGCTCACTATGAATCTATTACAGCTTTATAGGCTGCGTTTGCGGAGGATGTTAGCTCCCTGTGTAGCGGATTGACGGAGGTGGACGTAATGCTCTTTCAGATAGTCTGCCTCGTTGGACAGCTCAACGCCTAGGTACTTATACTTATTCAGTACCGGTAATACGCCAAGACCCAATCTGAGGCTATCGAGCTTTTCTTTCTCAGTGCCCGCGAATCGTATCACGGCGGACTTGGATGTGTTGTACTTGAGACCAAGCACGGCAGCCTCATCAGCACATATGTCGAGAAGTTGCTGCATCACCGTTGCACAGCCCGCCGTCAGCACAATGTTGTCCGCGAAGGTCAGACCCGGTAGCACCCAGTTCACGGCTTCTCCATTTTCAACGTGCAGTAGCGAGAAGCCCAGTCCTGATTTTATCAACCGCTCCTCTAGTCGCGCGACATACAACATATAGAGAAGCGGCGAGAGTGGGCATCCTTGGCGCAATCCACGTGTTACGACGATTTCTTCTGACCTCTCCCACTTGGGTTGTCACCGTGTTGCCTGTGTATAAGCGATTAATAAGCTCGGTCCACTGAGTCGGCATTTCGAGCTGCTCCAGCCTTGATAGAAGCTTGTCGTGTGGAACGCTGTCATAAGCCTTGGCGACGTCTAAGAAGGTGCATATTAGTCTTCTCTCCTCTTTTCGAGCCACTTCAATGCACTGTGTAAGGGTGTACACGTTGTCCTCCAGTCGCCGGCCACGACGAAACCCTCCTTGGAGCTCGGTGAGAATACCCTCTTTCTCCGCCCATGTTGTCATGCGCTCTTTCAGGATGCTTGCAAAAACCCTGTACACGATGCTGCTGACTGTAAGGGGCCTGTAGTTCCGAAGGTAGCGCCGATCTCCTCCTTTCTTCGGCACAAGCACAACCCTACCTCGCCTCCAGTCTCTAGGTACAGGCTGTCTTCCGCTGAGAATGTCCGTGAAGATCTCAGCCAGGTGTTCTCTCGAATCCTTTTGTGGTGTTTTGAGGACGCATGCTGGTATCTCGTCTAAGCCTGGAGCCGTGCTGCTTTTGACGTGGGCCAGAGCACGCACAATTGACACCAGGCCAATCTTCTCGTCGGAACTCGCGAGAGTACATTCCCTGTGGACTGTTCTCTGTGGTGATTGTTTGGACCAGCGCCGTTTCCTATGGTGCGAACACTTCCATCAAATGCTCTGTGAGACACTCGTCAAGCGCGTCCACCTCCAGTCCGGTGCGCTGGTCTATGATGAATGGAGTTTGATCCCTGCCGTCCAGGGTTCCCAGGTATTTCCAAAACTTCCTTGGCGCATCTTTCCTACTTGACCGTATTTTCCTAATTTTATCTAGGTCTGCAGCAGCCAGCTTCTGTTGTACCAGTTGTTTGGTGGCGTTCTTTTGTTCCTGGTACATTTTTCACTTTTCTGCGATCTCGTGGCTGGACCCCGTGTGGAGTGCGAAACGGCGCTGCCGATTCACCTCTTTTCGCAATTGGATTGCAGCTTGGACCTCTCCATCCCATCATCGCTTCCGTCGCCTCCGGCCACCATGACTCTTTGTTGAATGCTGTCCTATCAGTTGTTTTAGTGTATCTACGTATTCCACGTACCCTAATAGGTTCTTCCTGTGGTCGCTTTTCTCAAACCTTTCAACAACATTAGCCGCAGCTGCGTGGGAAGGACACGGCCGACTTGTGTCATGCCGCTTGTTTCTCTCTTTATTCCACACTCCTTTAGACAGCTGAAGAGTAATTCTATTGTTATCACTGCCTAGACTATTCTCCCCCGCTTCGTCAATTTGGACGCGTAAAAGGTATCGCCCCAAATGATGTGAGATCAGGGCATAGTAAATGCAAGATTTGCTGTCTTGTGCATTCCATGTATATTGACCTTCACAATTGGAGCGTAGGTTGATTACTTCTAAGTCTAGCTCTTCCGCTATTTTCCGTAGCATGCGCCCGTTGTCGTCCTCCCGTCCATCCAACTCGTGTATATGTCCATTAAAGTCTCCCATGATTAGCAGATTTTTTCCGGGTGCCATTGTTCGTGCGTCGTTAGCTATACACTCCATTGATAGACGGTTCTCCTCACGACGCGCGCTTCCCACCGAGAGGTACAGAATATACACTGCCACAGGAAAACCTAAAAGTTCCCCAGTTAACCACAAATGGTTCCTTGCACCCCTGGAGCTCTCTTTTCCAGTCTGACCCACTGCGTTAAAAGGCCCCCACTCCGCCTCCACGTCGCTGTCCTTCTACACGATTGCATCCTGCCCAGCGCCAATCGGCGTGTGCAGGGGGTTCCTCAATATCTCTCATATGAGTTTCCACCACTCCGAACAGTAACATATTTTCAGCCTCCATTTCTTGGAAGAGTTCCTGCCACTTCTGCTCTCTACGCGCTCCTTGTAGATTTAAGAACCCCGCTGGGTGACCGTTGCCTGCCGTTGGCACTTTCGTTTTCTTCTTCTACCTCCACACTTGCGCCGGTTATTGTTGAAGGAACGTGCTGCGGCGCTGTCTGCCTGGAGCACCTTTAGTGCACCCATCCCCGCTCGAGCTCCATATGATGCTGTCTGTCTCTTTGTGGCGTCGTATTGTAAAAATAACGTGGGCGCGGCAGGAGTGGTGGGTGCAATGGAGCCACAAGTATCACAGGCATTCCCTGTGGAAGGGGCATTGTAGATGACACTGCCATACCCGGGCCATATTCTTGACGCCCCACCGCGTGTATCTGTGTGTTGCCGATTGGTTCCACGGCGATGGGGGACCCATAAAGCTCGTGAGTGAGGTCGGCAGTTGGGGCTTGGACTCTCCGATAGTTGTTGGGAAACACTGGGTCGCTCAGGTAGTGAGTCTGTCGATGCGGGTCTATTTCTTCTGCAGCATAGTATAGATTTTGTGTGGAGGGTGGTAGGCTGTGTGCTTGAACAACACGAAGTGTACGTGTCTTTTTGTGGACCGCTTGGTTTTCCTCGCCCCTTACCATATGTATTGTACCTTGGGGCCCATCTGTGCGTCCCCTGTTTTGATATCTTTTGTTTCGGTTGCCTAAAAAACGACTCGCGACCGCCCCCACAATCTCAGACACGCCTTTCACTCTTTCTTTTTGGTAGTGTAGTCCATCTTTTTCCATCGCTCTTTCTGTCATGCCATGAGAAAGGTCAATGAACTTCGCTCTGATCACCTTGCACAGTAGCTTAAGTTTGGCATTAAGCAGCATGGTGGCGGCCTGTAGCCCCTTCCCTCTGCTATCAATCTCTGGGACGGAGCAGATGGCCAATGCCGACTTTCGTTTTGACCACCTCGTCTGTAGGCGATTTACGATTGAATCAGGATTTTCGCCTTGGAGGATGTCATTGACGCCTATATGCAATATGTATATGCGGGGAACCGTTCGTGCCTGTTCCTCATATGTGTCGATGAGTTGATGGATAACATCGACCGTACCTTTTCTATTGAATAAAATCTCAAGCCTCCTGGGATCACGGACCTCATCGTGTAACGTTGGCGCAATGCGTGCGACATTGCTATCTCCAGCGAAGATAACCTCTCGCGTGACTCCGTGTGGGGGCCAAACTTCGGCTTGAGATTTGCCTTTACCGTTGCGTTCTCCCGAGATCGTCACGCTTGTGTATGGGTCTTGAATGGTAGCATCTACTGCCCGGTTGGTCGCGGTTATGCCTCCTTTGGGGGCTTCTGTGGTGTTTAAGCTACTACAGGTTAGATGTTTCGGACACTGCGTCGTTTGCCCGGCATACTTGCTCTGTGACAGCTCTTCCATCTCCTGTGTGCTATTTTTTATGTTTTGACGCACGTTTGTGGGTTCATTGTCCTTGTGTATCTCCATTTGATGACTCCCCTCTATCTCTGTGGTTTCTGGTAACTTGGACGTAGTTTGGAAGCGATTCTTGGACCAGATTGGAATGTCTTTGGAAGTGGACGTTGTGTCCCGCCCATTCCCTGCGTCTTCAAGTGTACTCTCTTCGCGTGTCTTGATGGTACACCCCTCCTGGTTGTCTTGAGAGTTCTCTGGTGACGCCACACGCAGGTCGTGTGGCGTCACCACACGACCTGCGTGTGGTGACGAGGTCGGTCCTCACGTGCTAGCGAGCGCCCTCACGTGCTAGCGTTGTTTATACTTCGGTTGCATCAGTCTGAGGAGGGATCGGTGGCCGAGTGGGCTGAAGCGCACACCCAGCTCGACGCGCGTGGAGCGAAAGCTCGCGCTGCAGAACCCAGGGATCCTGGGTTCGAGCCCCACCCCTGCCCCTTTCGATCTGGATGAGCATCGTACCAGCGTGCGGTCGTGTATCACTACTGCGTGGTGCACGTTAAAGACCCCGGGCTAGCGGTTGTACTGCACTGGCTAAATTGCTCATCTACAGCTGGGAGACTCGTCGCCCCTGTGAGGCAGACCAAGTTCTAGGCTGTATAAACAGCCTAGAACTTATCCGTTGGCAGTAGAGCAGTCAACCTCGCTTTCCCCTCTTGTCTTGCGAGTGTCTTTATTTCATCGGGATCGGGGCCCTCGGTGGGTATTGTGGCGGAGGAGTCCAGGAGGCCTTGTGCGGAGCAGGTTGCTTGTAGCGTGCTCCGCGCGGCCTCATTGGCTTCTTCGTTTCCCGAGATATCTTGGTGTCCCGGAATCCATGAAATTTTGTGGGTGATTCCTTTAGTTCGGAGATAGCGCGCTGCGGCTTTGATGTCATTCACAGTCTTGTTACGGCTGCTGGCTTTCCTGCATTCTCTAACAGCCTCTTGGGAGTCAGTGTAGATGAAGATTTCTGTGGGGTGCTCATCCTCTTGGGCATTTTCTAGTGTCCAAAAGATTTCTTGGAGTTCAGCGGTTTTGGCACTGGGGGTATAAGGGAGGATTTTAGCGCTTGTTTCGCCAGAGCGGAAGGAGTACCAAGCAATGGCTGTCCTGCCGTCCTCGTTTCGCGACGCGTCTGTGTAAATGACTTTATTGGTTTTACATTGAAGGAGATGTTCTATATCTTTTATGTGTCTTTTAGCAACATTTTTTCTTCTATTACAGTGCTCTTTGCTCTGATTTAGGGGTATAGGCTTGATCTCTGTTATGCATTCGTCTTCCCATGGAGGAGGAGAAGTGGCTATAGCTGGAATTTTAAAGTCCGTTACTCCGAGGTGCTTAAGAATGATTCTTCCCGGTTCGGTTCTTTTGAGGCGGTCTCTCTGACTGTTTTGTGCTTCTTTTGCTAGTTCTTTTATTGTGTTTATTTGAGCCGCTTTGTGCAGGTCGGGAATGCGGGTTATCTTGGGCAAACCCGTGATAACTCTCATAGCTGCCTTGTTAAGGGTTTCAACTTGATCTTGCCGGGTCTTGGTAAGACGAAGGTAGTTATAACCGTAAATGGCTTTGGAGACGAGCAGTGATCGTACCAATAGTTTTAAAGGTTTTTCTGCTGCCCCCCCCCCCCCCCCCCAAGCTTTGGTTGTTGTTCTCTTGATAAGGTTAAGGCCGCGTCTCCATTGTATCTTAATCTGGTTCAGCCAGCTCCGTGCTCCCCCATCCTCGTCGACTGTGAGACCGAGGATCTTTACACTTGGTTGTCTTTGAATTTTGGTGCCATCAACGTACAAATTAATGGTGTCTCCGATGTTTTTCTTTCTAGCCCTCTTTGAGGCGACGACTGTGTAGGTGGTCTTTTCGGCTGAGATTATCATATTTGTTTCATGCATAAAGTTCATGGTGACATCCACGGCTTCTTGAAGTCGCCTTTCTTGATTGTTGGGTGTGCCTTTGTTGATCCCTGAGGTGACGTCGTCAGCGTATACAGTGTAACGTACGTCTCGAATTGCCTCCATGTGGAATGCTAGGTCAGCCATGGCCACTTTAAATAGTACTGGGGAGATGACCGCTCCTTGGGGAACTCCTACCGTGTTTCTTGTGAGGGGGCTCGTGGCGCCTCCAATGTGAACTTGAAATTTGCGTCGATGAAGGAAGGATTTGATGAAGTTTAGTATTCGTCCACGTAGGCCTCGATTTTTTGCTCCTCGAATTCAATGTTCATATCGGTCATACCGGAAGTAAAAGCAAAGATAAATATCGATAGGCAGTGTTTATTCGAAACATATGTAGTTTATAAATATACACACAGGACACAAGGACAAACCGCTCTAATTAAATAGATTCAAAGGAAATCTAGTTTGAGAATTATGAACCCGCCCAAAAAGCATATTCGGGGCAGCCGGGACTCCAACTGTGCTAGCCCCAAGCTCTTATAAATGCATCAATACGAAATGTAATTAATCAGAGGTGTTCTGGACGAACACGTGCCGCCGTGTAGTACACGAGCGGCACGTTTTTGGAACGCGCTGAGCGCCGAAAATTGAATTGCCTTAGTATTCCCGTATTTGCCGCCGGGTATTTGGCCCATCTAGCAAAGCGGGATCGTAGCCGGACTGGATTTGGTGGTTTATTTTGCCGTGTTTTGTCGCCTCCAGTTCATCCGGCGGAACAATTGCCGTGTCCGTTTCTTCGTTCGTTAGGTGGGACGGGGGACTCCGACAAACAGGTAGTCTGTAGGTGTCGTCTGTTGCTCGTCCACGCTGGAACCTGTCGGCTGTTGCGGCTTTTCTCTCTAATGGGACTAGGCTATATGGCAGCTTGTGAACGCTTCTGTTGGCGACGAGGTACTACGGAGGCACCCCTTATGATTTCTTCAAATCATGACAAGATTATAACTTTCGAACGACAAGTTAGATGGTGTTCTTAAAAGGCACACTGGAGGACATGGAGACATCACGTTCTTCAACCAACAACGTCGAAGTTGTCATTCTTTCAGTATTGATATTTCTATCAATGAAAGCACAATTTGTCACTGGTTCTTTGGTCAACAGTAAAACGCCGACCACAGCGACGCTTTGGCCGCGGACGTGACAAACGTTTCAACACCATCCTAATGTTTACAAAAACAGAGCCTAACATGCGCTCATCATTGCCCAGCGCACGCAAGTGCGTTGCTTTGGAAAGCGAGCAATGCAAGCGGCACATAAGCGAACACTGAAACTCGTAGGTGTCATTTGTAGCGATAGTTCACACGGTGCGTGGAGATCGCATACTGGTATATAAATATGTAAACATGGGAATTGTGTATTGTTGGACACAGCGTTTTGTGGCTATACAGTCAAAGGTATAGAGACGCGCGTGTTTGAGTGCAGATGAACCCTCTTAAAAAAAACAAAAAAACATCGAGACTGAAAAAACAGAAAAAAAAAGGATCACACCACACAGCTACGGTTTAATCGCCAGCCACACATTTAATAGATCTACCTCGTTGCCACTTGTGTACACCACTTCCTCCTGACGGAGAGAAGCCCAATGATCAATCCCTACACATCTCGCCAATTCACACATAGATTCGACAATCCTGCGCTTTTGAACGCAGGATTATCGCACCTATATGTGAAGTGGCGCGATATGTGGAGATTAATCGTTGGGTTCCCCTCCATCTGGAAGAAGCGGTGCACACAAGTGGCGAAAAGGAAAACCCGTTTGACATGTGGCGGGCAAATGAACTGTAGCTGAGTTTGAGATACTGTGTGTGGTGCCCCCTTTTTTCTGGTCTCCCCAGTCTCCAGTTTTTTTTAAGTTGAATTGTCACAAGCTCACCTAATGTTTGAGTATTTGACCAGATTAAACCTAGGCACGTGCACTCCTCCTCTGGCCAGAAATGCCACAGAACGTTATCACCGTTTATGGGGTGTCCACGCGAAGGAGAAATCCGCCTCTTTCCTCCGCGGAGCGCGCATCACGTGAGACATACGTCATCCCTTTCTGACGCCTCGCGACGCCGTTCTCCTCCGTGGCGGAGGCGCGGAGGCTTCGTGCTGTCAGCACGAAATCTCTGCAGGTGCACGCGGCGGAGCCGGGGACGGAGTTTCCCGAGTTGTTGACGTCACGACATCCGTCCGCGGAGTTCTCCTTCGTGTGGATACCCCTTTATGGGGTATCCACACGAAGGAGAAATCCGCTCCTTTCCTCCGCGGAGCGCGCATCACGTGAGACATACGTCATCCCTTTTTGACGCCTCGCGGCGCCGTTCTCCCGTTCTCCTCCGTGGCGGAGGCGCGGAGGCTTCGTGCTGTCAGCACGAAAGCTCCGCAGGTGCACGCGGCGGAGCCGGGGTCGGAGTTTCCCGAGTTGTTGACGTCACGACATCCGTCCGCGGAGTTCTCCTTCGTGTGGATACCCCTTTAAGGGGTATTCACACGAGGGAGAAATCCCGGGGATTTCTCCTCGGCACGCGAGCATCACGAGATGAAAACGCGAGGCTTTTGCACATTGCAAAGCCTGACGTTTTCGTCGTGGGATGCGCGTGCCGGGGAGAAATCCCCGGGATTTCTCCCTTGTGTGGATGGGTATCCACACGAAGGAGAACTCCGCGGACGGATGTCGGGACGTCAACAACCCGGGAAACTCTGTCCCCGGCTCCGCCGCATGCACCTGCGGAGCTCTCGTGCTAACAATACGAAGCCTCCGCGCCTCCGCCGCGGAGGAGAACGGCGCCGAAAGGCGTAAAAGGAATGACGTATGTCTCACGTGACGCGCGCTCTGCGGAGGAAAGGGCCCGGCGGATTTCTTCTTCTCTCGAGCTCCGTCCGCGGAGTTCTCCTTCGTGTGGATACCACTTTACGGACTATTCCAGAAACGGACTTCTGGCCAGTGCCATTTTCAGCGTTTGTGCGTAATGGTGCAAACTTTGTTCGCTTTCCGAAGCGACAAGCACGCGCATGTGGGCTGTCAAGACAGGACACTGGGCTGTGATATTGCAAACATTGGAACAGTGCTTGTTTTTAGAACACAAAACGCACCGAAAATGTGTGCAGACAACTTTCTCTGCCGTTTCCAAGGAGGGCAGATGTACGCGTGCACAGCTTTATTCGGCGCTCAAGCTGCGCGAGCTCACCCTTTGATTGCGTGGCCACAGAAAGTTGTCCTCAAGGATATTCCTCAAGATTACAAGCGCGAGCATTACCCTTCGGTGATCGAACAATGCCCATTCAAAACACTTTGAGATGAACGCGCCCATAAACGATTTTTTTTTTTGAAAAGTTGACGCACTGCTACACAAGACGACTTCTAGCAGCTACATTCAATACACGGCTTGCATTAACGTCATAGCCGCTGTCATTGTGATGACCTTGTTGTTATTGAGCGCATACCTTCCGTAGCATACAATTCTCTCCCATTATTTTTTTAAAGAATAAGTACGAATAAACATTAGCATGGTGCAATGACGCCCCGTGCAAGCCCAGTATGTGCTCGTGTAATTGCCGTGTGCTTCCCTTGTTTGATATTCTATACAAGCCCGTGACACTGACCTGTTTTTATTGCATACATGGTTGTTACTTTTCTTTGAACAGCACAATGTTGCGTCATATGATATCCGTCAAGGCTAGTTCAACTACCAATAAAAGATGCCCGATAAATTGTATCTTAAATTTAAACCGCAAACGATGACGAAAAACGAAGTGCACCCGAAAAAGGGTTACACCTTTTGACGAGAATATACGAAGCAAGTTTGCAGCTCCGACGAGCTGCATGGTTGAATTAGAAGTTTGGTATTTTACGTGCCAAACCAAAGAAGGGTATCTGGCACACCCCAACGAAAGACTGGGGATTAATTTCGAACATCTGGGGATTTTTCGACGTTCAATAAAAATCTCGGTTACACGGCGCCTTTTCCACAATAAGCCTCTGTCAGATTGGGGGCCGCTCGACCAAGGTTAGCTGCATAGTTGATATGCACCATGGAAAGCCATGAATGAACGAGAATATCAAGCACCTAAACGCGAGAGAGAAACAAATCGCTTCCCCCAGCGCACCATGTCGACAGATACGGAGGGTGGGGAGTCGTCCACGAAGCCCGGAGGTTCGCGGCCTTCTTCGAACCCGTCCTCCCAGCAGGCCTCGTACACTCGCGTCGGCGTCTTGGTGGCCGTCCTGCTCTCCCTGGGCGGCCTGCTGCTCATCTGGATGATGTTTGTCGGCGGCTCAAAGAAGGCCACCTCGCCGGACATCAAGGGGGCAGCCCCAGCCGTCCCAGCTCGCGATCAGTCCATCAGGGCCAAAGAACCTTCGGGACCCCAGCATCCGCTGCCTGGACCACCGCCAGTGCCGTGGTACAAAGAGCTGGACGAGCGCCGAGCCACCGATCGCGTGTTCTTCATCACCCGTCCTCAGGCCTCGACGTCAGAAAAGCCCGCCACGTCCAAGGCGGAACCCGAGGACTACGTGCCTCCTCTGAGGACGGACTTTCCCGAAAAGCTGCCTGGCCATTTGGAGCCAATCCACTATGACGTCATGTTCAAGGTGAGCAACGAATAATGCGGTACATCGTGGCCTTGGCGCTGCTGCCTACTCGACCACTGTATCACGTTGGCGTCCCATAATGTTGCAGAAAAGTGTAACATGGACTTTCTTCGCGTTTCTGCCTTTACGATCGCGTCTATGGAGGCATTCACTTGCTTACAAAAGGTCAGGGCTTTCTGTTGCTTAGTATACATATTTTGCGCTGATTTATTTGACTTCTGTTTGTTTCGATTTGCTCTGAAAACAACATCAGATATATATTCAGGTACCTATAGGATATCTTCTTGTTGTAGGTTGTGGCGGGAGGAAAAGTGCGCTATAACATTTTGGTTCACATTAACTGAAGATCGTGTTGGTAACATTGACTGGAAATAGAAAGAATAAAACAAACCTGAAACGAGGGACGACAACGAAGAGATGTTCGTCGTGCCTCGCCCCGAGTTCGTTTTATTCCTTCTGTTGCCAGTACATTTTGGCGCATCCAGAAAACATTTGAACGTTGTAATCTGTCACCCGTAAATTAAATGTAAGATAGAAAGCCAAATCAGTGACGCCTTCGTTGGGCAACTTTACAGTTTAGGACGTCCACCACAGCGACCTATGTTGTCGACGTTCTACCTTAGCCTTGTTTTCAATTCCTCTCGCCTTTTAAACAGTGCAGGTTAATATAATTAAGAAGACATAATTAACCGTGCACTCCATTGACTTTTGCCGACCCAACGCAAGGTACAAGGGTTGATCAAGGTTTGGCCGGGACGTTTATGTCCACAAAGCAAGTAAAAAATTCTACAAGCGCAAAACTGTATCAGCTTTTTCCAAAATAATCTGCGTATACACGTCCAGTGACCTCTGTTATTGTTTTGGTAGCTCCCTAATGTTTATTGTTTTTGTTGTTTTGCTTTTTTGTAGAAAGCATTGTGATTAGGGGTCTGCGAATATTCAACATTTTGAATACGAATCGAATGTTTTTCTTATTCGATTCGTATTCGATTCAAGAAGGGCATATTCTGAAATTTTTGAATATTTGGTTATGGCCCAATATTCGGGCTATGTACGAATATTCGATAAAATTCCAAATAATCTGCGCGGGTGACATGCCCTAAACACTCATAGCTTCCTTTGAAGTTGTATTTGGTCTCCTTAGATGGCGGGTATTGTTGCCCTTTTCCTATAAATCCTCACCGTTTATGTAATTCGTAGAACTACTCTGTTTGCTCGATTTTAACGCGCTGCCAAATCTAACGTGATTTAGCTCCCAGATATTCAAAAAGCAAATTGCTGCCGATTCTACCACGAAGGCAAAAAATATGAAGGTTGGACGCATACCTCTTATAACAGATTTTATAAAACGCACGCCAGCACAAACAAATGTCGTGCACTAGCCACCATTCTCAGAAACCTACGATGGTTTTTCGCTGCCCACAGAGGTAATCCTTGCTTTCTCCTAAAGCGTTTTTTACACTTGTACGAGTGCGCGACCGTCGCCTCTGGGAGGGTCGTCTACCAAACAACACTGCGAGCTCGTCGAGTCGCTGGCATTGCGAGGCCAGGCAGTGCCGCTCTGTTGTGATCTTTTCCCGCTAGCGTGATGGCCTTTCGCTTAATTAAAGACCCCTAGCAGATTTTTTTTTTTTTGTTTTTCCATCTTACAACGACAGACACGAGCCTGTAGACGCGAGAGAATGGGCGTGTTACGGATATCAAAATAGTGAATGGTGAATGTAAACAAACGGTCACAATGGCGATGGGGCAAGCCACCTTATGCCGAGCATTGCGGTTTTTTTTTTTTGTTTTTTTTATTGTAAAGCTTGTGAATATTTGGGCACCGATTTTGGCGAACAAAAAGTGCGCGTTAGAATCGTGCAGACGAATGTGTTAGCTCACGACAAAGAAGCAGTTTTGGTTTTCGTATTGACGAGCTGCATTGTAAGTTACTTTTCTAGAGACCTTAAAATTTTTGCTTCGGCAGCAAGGGTATTTCTTGCTGCAGGAACAGTTGTCACTGCGAAAAGAGAGCGCTTATGTTCTAAACATCTGGAACAATTAATTTTCTTGCATGATGATTTGCAGTTTTGCATTAGCAGATGATATCGAACTTGCTGGCTCGTCAAGGACAATTTTAATTATTTTCTTTAAAAAATGTTACAACCAGTTGTTTGTGTGAGAACATTACAGGCTGCATTTTTACATGCTATCTAGACATGTGCAGTTCTCTACACTCTTAAGTTTGTAAATTTGTATAACTTATCAGTTGTAAATTTTGTCTACTTTCATGTACAGTTGACAAGTCATTAGTAGTGAAGGTACAATAGCTGCGTTTCCAGCTGCATTGTTTATAAGGCTGCCTAGTCAGGGAGTTTCATTTACTTGAATTTGTCAACATAATTTTCGGGTTTGAAGAAATGCGGAGGGCAAGTTCGTGTGCTTCTTACGCAGGAGGTAGCAGTGACGTCAGAACGCCGAGCCCTGATTGGCTGATCGCGACCCCCTGTCTGAGCATCGTCCGGCTCCTTTGCAACGTCGTCTGCTCGCAACGCCGTCTGCGTCTGTCTTACCTTTCCTGCGACTTTCGCAAGTGCAGAGGCCAGATTCACGAAACCATCTTACGCCAAAAATGTGCGTAAGACAAAACTTAAGAACAAATTCGTATTCACGAAACGAAATCTTCGTAAGTTGTGCGCAGGTTACGACGAAATCCTACGATAGCTCCGAAGCTGTCTTACGCACTTCTTATGATCGAATCAGCATGGCCGACAGCGTCACGGTCGCGACGACCCACGGACGTTTATTTTTCTACGTGCGCTTCTCACGCGTTCCGACTTCAAGCAGCAAGAAAAAAGTAAAAAGTAATTGAAACAGACCAGGACGAACAAGAACGCTGGATCCACAAACACCCGGGAAAAGTTCCAACGGCCACGATTCCACCGAACGCAACCAAGCGAGTTGGGCAGTTAGGCCTAGCAGGCACTCCGCGACTCGGCGACCGTCTGCCCACGACCGGCTGGCGTGCTGAATGCAATATGCCCGCGCGACCGTTAAGTGTGAACCCTTCCCGTATCATACTTTGATCGCTGACCTCGATTTTAAATTAAGAGGTCAATTTCTTTCTCTTGTTATCTCCTTGTTTCCCGAGGCAACGGTGACTCTCGCCGGTGAAAAAGCGGTGAATCTCCGACAGACGCAGGAAAGGTAAAGCAGCCACCGCTTTGACTAGCAGACGTAAAGCAGACGACGTTAACTGCGCCAACCCACCGACGCCGTTAAAGAATGAGGGGTCTCGCCGCACACGAAAGGAGGGAAAGATTATTTGGGAAGGAACTTGCGGACACTATACTTCGTTTCACATTATCTCCAAGCGAAGCCAAAGCTAGAAGCGCGAGACCGGCGCTTTTTGCGTTTCTCCCCAGCTCGCGCGCTCGAGCAAAGCCTGAACGCACGGAACTTTTGCGCTCGCGCTTCCAGCTTTGCCTTCGCTCGCACATAAGGTGAAACGAGGTAAAACCACCCTCACTCTCGGTTCTTCGCAAACAAACCTCGGCGCCTCGGGACACCTCGCCAGTGAGTCCTTTGACTTCCCTCCTTGACGCGCGTCTGCTAGTTGTTAGCCAAAAACAACGTACCGCTCGAGTTATTTCCGTCTACTTTCTCTGAAAGGCGAAGTCGAGACCTGCACTTTCGTGTAAAGACCTGCACTTTCGAAAGTCGGAGGAAAGGTAAGACAGACGCAGACGACGTTGCGAGCAGACGACGCTCAGATAGGGAGTCGCGATCAGCCAATCAGGGTTCGGCGTTCTGACGTCACAGCTACTTCCTTTCTCATGCGCAGAGGACGAAACTGAGCCCACTTGCGAGGCGTAGAAGGAAAAGTATTTGCATAATTTATTTTGTTATTTATTACTGGTACAGATATTCGCAAGATATTCGATATTCGAAGTTATCTTTTTTTTTTCTGATATTCATATTTCATTCGTATTCGAAAATTTCAATATTCTCACACCCCTAATTGTGATGCGTGACTGCAGTCGGGCGAACGTGTTTGTGCGGTTCATTTGTCGCCGGCTGTCGTCGTCGTCGCCAAGCTGCTGGCACCGTTTGTACACTCTTGTCCGTGGTATTGTACGTTCCACATAGTGTGCTTGCAATCTTTTTATTTCTTTTTTCACACTCGAAACCGACATATTTTGCGGTTATTTTTTCAATAAGAGATTTGATTATACCCTGCTTCTTCAGAGTTAGAGACATACTGTTTGCAGCCATGACTGCCGCAACTGCTGCACACACGTGAAATATGCCGCTCCGCGCAGGGAATGTTCACGAGCTACGCTAACGTCCTCCGCAAGTTTCATTATAGTACCCTTGTTCAATAATTTATTAGAAACAAACGTCCAGGACAACCGTAAACGACCCTTGCACAGGCTGTTTTGCCGGTGCTTTACAGACGCTATTTTCTTTCTCTTTTTTTTGCAAGGTGATTCTTGATGCGAGGCAAGAGCAAAATTTTATGTACGGAGACTCCTATTTCCTGGGCAAGACCATTATCCTGCTGCGCTGCCTGAAGCCCACGCAAACCATCTTTCTACACGCCACCGGCTTCACTGTGAAGGAGCAACAGACGACGCTGCTGAAAGAAGGGGACAGAACCTTCATTGGGATCGGGAAAATGGCCGTCAATGACGACCTAGAAATGCTGAAGATCGACGTCGAGACTCCTCTTGAGTTTAACGAGACGTACTCGCTGTCACTGGAGTTTGCCGGCTCGATTAATAAGTCGCCGCGAGGACTCTACAAGTCTTTCAGCAACTACGGAGAGCGCATGTAAGCTAACACGTTCGTTATTTTTTCGATGCCGCGATTTAAAAGGTAATTTGCAAAAACTAATTTTTTTTTTTTTAAATACACCGTGGACAATTTTCCCCCTTTTTTTCACGATATTGCCGCGCGCGCAGCTGGCCAAGCAGGCAGCACGGCTGTGGCCTAACGGTCATCGTGCTTGCTTCCCACGCGAAGAGCCAGGGTTCGATTCCTGGGAGCGACGCGTCTTTTATTTGTTCTTGCAATTTAGTGTTCTGGTACATTCGAAAACTCTGTCGCTTGTTCGAGGTACGAATGTTCTAGTCGCCGAACCGTCTAGGTCGAGTGTTCTAGAAGCCAACGCGTGTACATAAGGGGCTCCGCGTGGCAATCCGCAAGCAGCTTCGCATCAGCGTTCGATCCAGCTGTTACGCCGACTATGACGCCCGCGACGCTCTGTTGCTATCCTCTGTTTCCTTTTTGTTTTGGGCACAAGTTCGCCCCATTAAACGTTCAGCTTACTCAGTTATTCGCCACCTCATCATTCGTGGCAATATGAAGACCGCCAATCAGAAGGATCTCGGGGAATTATCAAGACAATAATAATACGATTAAAACAAAATGTCATGGCACGGGAGCATTGCGTCTTAATGTCACTGGGCACATTGCATTTCTAAGGCCTAATTGTAATATTTGCTTCATCATTTGCGAGAATCTTTCTGTTGTTCACCGTGATTCGCTGCCTCCGTGTTCTGCAAAAAAGTAAACTTACAGACATTTTTTTTTTAGACTGTAGCTGCAAGCTTGAGTAAAGTCGTAACGTGTTTTTTTTTTTTGTTTTAGAGAACACATTAAGTTCAACAATGGAAGTGATAATGTATGTAGAGTATATGTTCCTCAGAACATCTTGAGTAATTCTACAATATTTTAAAGTATTCTTTGTATGTACACCGTTGTATTACTAATTCAATTTTCAATGTTCGAAATATACACTTTTGGGTCGAAACCTCATCTGGGTTTTGGGACCAGAACCCAGATGTAATGCTAAATTGTGCCGAAACAAAATATATGCACAAAACGTTTATACTGTTTCTGAATTATCGGCGTACAACTCAGACTACCGGATATTCTTCATCCCAGTTTTCCTTGGGATATGGTGTCAGGTAGCGGTTTGACACGTAATTTCCGCACGAATGACAAATGCTGACGAATCAGAGCGAAAATCAAACTCTTCGCCCACACATCGTATAATGCCAGAATGACTTGAGTCGCCACTTTGACTGTTTTGAGTCATCAGGAGTACGGACGGTTCTTAGAGGATTGGCACAAGGGCTTGTTTGAATTTGATGCAAAATTATCATAATCCAGTGAACTGATAGTGGACGAAAAAACCTGATGGGTTTCCGTAATCTAATTCAGATCAGGTACAACTGAATTTTCAGACACCGAGGGGTTCTCCGACGGTGCTTCAACCTGCCCGGGTCTGAAGGCCTTTTTCATCTAGAGCCAGTTTGTCTACAGTCCTTTCATAGACTAGAACCAGTCTCCCGGAAGTCCTCTGCCGCTTCTGCGACGCTCGACTCGAACTAAGACGCAGAAACAGCCTTTTCAAGTTTTTCTTTTACGTAAAATATATTTTAGAAACTGAGGACTAAGAACTACGACATTAGCGCTCGCTTTTCTGGTACTCACAGCACAGACAGCTTTGTTTATATTCCACCATAAAAATAATAAAATAAGCTAATAAATAGAACACCACGTCAGAGGCCATGCACTAAACTAACACACTCGACCACCGTTCCCTCTAAAGCATGTCGCAGACCTAAGCTCGCGCACAGATAGAAAAGCGAAGTATGCAAGTAAACGAACATATAAGTCATTGGCGTCAGGTTTTATTTCATATTTGTCTCACGGTGCGGCGTCGAACCTCTCGCGCAGCACCGTGACAGGCACACACTTCCAGCCGACGTACGCCCGGCGAGCGTTCCCGTGCTTCGATGAGCCCGCGCTGAGGGCCACCTTCAGCGTGGTGGTGGTCAGGCCCAAGAACTACCGAAGCTTCTCCAACATGGCCATCTCCAAGAGTGAAGAGCGGTGAGTGGTACAACCGCCTTTAATCTATAGTTGGTCAAAGTCAATAATTGCGGGTTTATTCGACAAGAAAATGCTCTTGTAGGACGCAGTTATTTATTTTGTTTTTATCTGCAAATATTCTGATGGTTACAAAAAGGTTTATTCGAGTACGCCCGCGTGACACTTTGTACTGCAACATTTAAAGAATTTGATGGTGATGATGATTTTCCGGTTATTCTTATTGAATCAGGCGGTCCCGTGGTGTTTGGGACCTAACCTGTGGGTGTGTTTATTCCCGCTACTGAACAAGCAGCCATCAGTTTTCTAATCTTATTTTCGTGTACTTCAACACATTACCCCAGCCTTCCTTGGGCGTCGGCTCAGCAACGGCGCATTTTCTACTGTTGGTCCCGCCGGCGGAGCCTACCGCTAAACTCAAAGCAGATTATAAAACGAGCGCCCATGCCAATGCGCAATCCCATGTTGCGCGTTCACAATCCGCTGGTTGGACAGGTTTCAGGCCTGCGCCCGTCAGTACCACATGTTCAATTGTCTCGCCTGCCTCACCAGACTCAACACGCTGAAGGTTCCACTGTCTGCTCCAAGCGTCGGCGGTACATTAGGGTTCGCAGTGCTTCTGCACGCGCCTCAAAAAGGAGTCGGCTTCCCAAGGTGTTATTATAAAGTGTCGTCTCTGCTCAGCTTTTCTGCTTCTATTGATGATACAGATGTAGCATCATCTTAGACTCTGCCGTCTCTGTCCACCAAGGTGCCTTCTCCTTTCTCACCCGGCTTCGTATCTCCAACTCCCACTTTTCATCTGAAGTGGTATTTGCAGGGGTTGCAAAGAAGCCGTATTTCTTTTCTGACTGGTACAGTTGCTTCCTCCAGCCAGTTTGTGCTCTTGTCAGGTATGTATACTAAGAGCTTCTTGGCCCATCGGTTGCGATCCATGAGGCGGAGACGGTTGTCATAGGTGATCTTGCTAGTTGCCTCCCTGGCCTCGAAAGACGACCACCCGAGATCTCCCTGGACTGCCTCCTTGGCCACCATTCCATGAAAGCCCGGAGCCTGACGCCCAACCTCGTGCTGTCGGCGTTCCAGGACTTCCCGCACTGTGCCAGGGAAACAAAGAACCGCGTTGGCGAAGGTAAGTCTGGGTACTACCACCGCCTTTCAGAGATTACGCGTCACCAGAAATTGATTACAACTCCGCAGCTTGAGTTTTCGGAGGGCTCTGGTGTCTCGCAGAGCTGCCTGTCGGAAATGAGCGTGATGTTCTGTCAGGTACTCGGGCTTTTTGGCCAGTAAAACTCCGAGGTATTTTTACAATTCCTGTGACTGTATTCGTTCACCGTACAGAACCATATTGTACAACGAAGACTCTTCGGGCCCGACCAGTACCAGCATCGCCGATTTCTTGGGGTTTAACAGGAGGCCCAGCGTAGCCGCCTTATTCTCACATATAAGTCGCTGCAGTATCGGCCGCATAGGTGAGCCCCAGTAACACCCACTTCGCCTCTGCGCTTTCTTCCATGTGTGCTAGTGAAGAGCCCAACTCTGACTGGATTAGGCGCTTCCCCAATCCTGATGCATCGGGGATAGCGGACAGTGGGGAGAGCGGACATCCCTGTCGGAGACCCCTCGCTACTGTGAATTGCGCCGAGTCGTTCACGTTTAACTGCGTCCTCACTATGTTGTTCGGGTAGAGGCGCTGTATGAGAGCTAACCACCGAGTTGGAAGACGGAGCTCCTCCAAACGCTGTACAAGTTGCGCGTGCAGCACGCTGTCGTATGTTTATGCCACATCTAGAAAGAAACACAGCAGCCTTATCCCCTTCGAAACGCCGTCCCATTCGTTATCCATCCTGGAGTTCGAAGAGCAGCTCGTTAGTTTCTTCCCATGCTGCCATGTGTTCTCTGATGATGTAGGCGAAGGTTTTGTGTACTGTATACAGGTCTTCAGGGCCGACAAATCTCCAAGGAACTGTTTATCGCCTCTCCTTTTCGGGATCATTACAACACGGCCAGCTCGCCAGTCTTGGGGAACAGGTTTCTCTCCCTTTAGGATTGCTCTGAAGAAAGCCACTAACTGCTCCACGAAATATTTTTGATGGACTTGAGAACACTTGCCGGTATCCCGCCCAGTCTCTTAAAGGTAGCCCCTTTCAGGCGCGCGAGCGCTCGCACGATCATCAGCCGGCCGATGTCTGCTTCCTTGCTTCCTTCCAGATTGACGGAAGGAGCTCGGCGAATAACGAGGTTGAAAACATGTTTAGTGTGCATAGTTGAAACGTACTTCAGACGCTGCCTGAGCTGTGTTTAATCCTTGTATGACGAGATCAAGATTAACTGTTGGGCTAGTTGAATGCACATATTGAAAACAATTAGCGCGAAAAAACAAGGCTAAAACGAGGACACGTACAAAAAAAAAAGCGCTACTATCAACTGTTGTTGATAGTAACGCTTTTGTTTAGTGTAAATGCAGAGAATCAAGAAGGAAAAAAGCAAAGCGAGTGATGAAGACTAAGTAGAAAGGCTAGAACAGCTCGAGAATGACGAATTTAACGGTAACTGAATCTACCTTTTTAGTAATTCATCGGTTTCATGTGTTTGGGCAGAGAACGCGCGTGCACCCCACGAGCGTTGGCACGAGCGTCTTACTCCAAAGTATGTCATGGTCGCTCGTGAATCCATTGAACGCGAACATGTGTTTTCGTACCAGAACCTCCGGAAACAGGATTTCTAAAGAAAAGATTATTGCTTGGCCTCTTGACGTTCTACTTTTTAAACGGGAAAAACCCTTGACGTTTTGGTGTCGAAACCCGAGAGGCTTCTTCGCAACACCATCTCCCGACCAAGACGGCGCTGCAAACTTTCTAGGCAATTGTGACCTTAGTAGCTAACCCTAATCTTGGAACTCTGAGACTTTAATAATGACAGAGTCAAACCACCCTGAACGTAACGCGAAGGTCTTTCAAGAATGATTCCTGCAGGGAAACATTAATCGATTGACTCTAATGAATCGCAATGAATAGATTGAAAGCGAAGCGCAGCACTCGACGTGCCCAATACACCAGGTTGATAAACGACTGAACCGTACTGTTGAACAGTCCTTATAGATGCAGACCTAACCAGACTCATCGGAATAAAAGAACGCCTTACTACAAGCAACGCGGAGCTGAACAAAATTAACAAGAAGTTGCAGTCGCTACTACCGAATGAGGGGTTCGAGATCGAGTGTGCAGTTGCGAATATCAAGTCTAGACCATCATGTTTTTTGTCGAACACCGCTCTAAGGTTAAGGAACTGCAGATTAGCAGATGTCCAACGCGCCGGGCGAACGCAACGACTACATCCAGCACACCTGACCCAGTCTAAAGGATGAGTGGGTCTAGGCTACCGAAATAGGACATCAATATAATCAGAGAGGACATCGCCCATTGGCAGACTTTCTGGGGCAGTTCGAGGGCACGATTCACTCCAGCCAAACGTCGTCAACGACAAGTAAGTTTCATCATTTGCGCCGCTACCTGACTGACGATACCTCAGCGGCAATTGCAGGACTACCTACAACAAAAGCGTGTTATGCCGATGCCATTCACCTACTGAAGCAATGCTTCGGTGATCAAAGGAGAATAGAGCAAGGACATCTGGCGGAACTTCGAAATCTTCCCCTTGTTTGATCCTCTACAGATACCCGAGGTCGGAGTAACCAGTACGAAACTGCGCAGCGGAACATCGGAGCTCCTAACACACTAAACGTGCCGACATTAAGCTTCGCAGCCATGCTTTGCGATGTTCTCATCCCATCGATAACTCACGACATCGTGGAGCAATATACTAGAGACAAGTTTCATACAAGCTACCAATAAATGCAGCAAAAGCTCAAAGTGACGAAACCTCATCGCCTTCTCCTACATCCTCATCAGAAATCGACGAGATGCTGCCGTTCCTTCGCATTGAAGTCAAAAGCAGGGAAAGGAGCAATCACAGCGGAGCTCGTACAAACGAGCGAAAGCCAGAGTCTCGTTCATCTGCTTCTGAACGTTACAGTTCGACTCTGCAAACAACAGGCGAGTGCTATTTTTGCAACTCTAAAAGACACGCCACACATTCTTGCGATTCTGAGAATACTATAATGGAGAAAAAGAAGTTACTGGGAATGAACATAAGATGTTTCCGCAGCACAACCCCTGGGCATCGTGCAAGGGATTGCAAAAAGCAGTCACGGTGCCCGAATTGTAACGAACGACACGCATTACCAACGTGTTATTCATCATTCGCCCAGACGAGAAGAGACAAAAGTGGACTCAGTCGTCTGCGTTCCTTCTTCTGACCCGAAATACAAGTCTTCGGTTGGACAATGGAAGGGCAATTCCATCCAACTAAAAACATTCCGTGCGTGGGCTTCAGTAAAAGGTGCAGTAACTACATCAGAGGCACCTTTGATAAAGACAACCAATGGTCATTCATCACTAATGTTGCACGGCGCCTAAATTGCAGAATCTTAAGAAAGAACAATCTAGCACAAAGCACGTCTGCTAGCTCCTCAAGAAAAACATTACATTATAGCTATGTCGTTGAGGTCCGGCTTAAGAGCCAGTACAACGACACTGAGTGCACAATCGAGGCAATTACCATAACGATAATTTGCCAGGCATAGCTGCCTCGATTGCAGATAACACCTTTGCGCGCCTTTTGCGTGATCAAAAAGCTGTCTAGCTGGTGACATGGTGTAGTTTAGTGTACAAGCAACACGTGGAATAAGTCTTCTCACCGTATCAGATCAAATATAAAAATTGCTCACAGGAGAAATTCCTAAATCCAAGGAAAGCGACGGCTTGGTGGCCATAAACACTACGATGAGAGGGACGCTTCAAGAACCCTCGATACAAAAGGGAATATTGCCATCAAAATCGATCCTGATTGTGTGGGTCCTCTGGACACAAACAATGACCGACGAGGAAGAAACCACCGAAACTCTCGATGGCTTTTGGGGCCTTCAAATACGCCGTTCATCCTTAAGCTGAGACTGCAGCCAAAGCTACAAGCACGAGCTAGCCCGTGCTTACAGCTTTGAGGCATGTGTTTCTAGCGCGAGTGCTTGTTCTGCGGAAAAATGCTTGAAAGCAGGGACCTCGAGCTCTTGTGCTTGTGGCATTGGCTGCAGTCTCACCTTAAGAGTGAACGGAGTATAGCGTATGAATCACGGATATGGGAGCGTCCGACGGCCAACTGAATGTCACATAATGCTTTGACAAGACCATTGTCAAAGTTGGGAAAATGTACCGGGTAGCATTGCCCTGGAAGGAAGACTGTTTGAAGTCTTTGAATGATAATCAACAAACAGCTCTGACTCACTTACATCGTCGCCTCAAACAACTTTCCAGTCACGAAGGTCTACCTCAGGGTTATGACGAGACAATCTGCCAGCGCATGAAGCTAAGGTAAGCGGAAGTAGTACCGACCGACCAGCAACACCATCCTCAGACTCCAACGTATTACATGCCACATAGAGAAATTATTAAAGGGGAATCTACCACTAAAAAGTCGAGGGTGGTGTTTGACGCTTCATCTCACGCAAAAGTGTGCGGATCTCTAATCTACAATATCACCTGAATAACGTCATTGGTGATCAAGAGATCATTGCTACGATGTAACAAAGCTCATGCTAGGTGGACGACCTCCTGGTGGGTGCAGACTGGAAGAAGCAACAAAATTGTACGAAACGCCTAAGGTCATCATGAACGATGCAGGCACAAAGCTAATAAAATGGTCGACTAACGATGCTCAACTGCAGGAAATTATGAACGAAACGAAGGCACATGTGACAGCAGAGGATATACACAGGAGGTTCTCTATACTCTAAAAAGTGGAAAAATATGGAGGAAAAAACTATTTTCCTCTCTGTTGCCGACGGAAGTGAAGGAAATTGCTCATGTTCCTCCGTTTCACCGATTCACATGCGGCGGCAGCTGGTGGCGCTTGAGAAAGGAACGAAAGCTTCCTCCTCTATGTTCGCGTCATCCTACTAAACGACAAGCAGTTTACAGAACTGATTGTCATGAATGCACATAACCCCTTGTTCTATGAAGGTGTGTCCAGCACAACGACAACCTTAGGACAGATTCTGCAGAACTGCCGTAAGTGTCGTAGGTTCAGCACCAAACCTACTCAAGTTCCATTCGCTCCACTTCCGGCTGATAGAAATAACGCAACAAAACCCTTCGAGGTAACTTGAGTAGATATTTCAGAACCGCTGCATACAAAAGACCAGAGCGAAGAGATGAACGGTGCCTAAGGTGTACATAGTCTTGCTCAACTGTGCTACAACGAGAGCGGTTCATCTGGAATTATCATCCGAGCTTTCGACAGACGCCTTTCGTTTGGCACTTCGACATTTTGTTTCGAGGAGGGGAATACAGAGTTCGCTCGCTTATCTTAAGATTTATGGATTTGATATTTAAGTAGTGGTGGGAAAATCGTAGTACCAATGTGTATTATTCTCTATGTTGTCCAAAAATGATCCACCAGCTGTTGTGTTGCCGTTAGTGAAAGTTTTTTAATCGCTTGCCGGCGCGTGAGGGGCGCTGGAAACTCGTTTGTGCAGTTCATTTCTGGCAGGACAGTCCAACTTTGTCCCACCAGAAAGTAGCTTGGAAAAGAGGCGTGGGTTCGTCAGCTTTGAAGCCGACGTATTTATTTATTTTATTTATTTCAAATACCCTCAAGGTAAGTACATTGAAGAGGAGAGAGAGTTGTAAAATATTAACTATTATGTGAACATCAGTAATAGCATGTTTAAACAAAACAAATACTGAAATAATGAAGTCTTAAATTTGGAATCCCAACCTTATGGCTACGGTCAATGCGGGCAGATATGTAAAATGGTGGAGTAATTAGTCTATGACGAAGGGTAACGTTTTGATGAAATATTTTAAGAAAAATACTAAACGAGAGATTTTTCGGGGTGAACTAGTAACGGCAGACCTAAAGTGTTTTTCGTCGTAGAAACGCTGACAGTGCGATAGTAGTTTGTCAATATGAAACAAGTTGAACAGTTTTGAATGGATTGGATAAGAGCAATTAGTGACGAGTGAGCGGTGTCCCACACAGCAGCGGAATATTTTAAGTTTGGGCGGATTAGGGTTTTGTACATGGTTAGTTTTAATGAAGACGGAGCAAGAAAAAAAAATTGGTTTAGCTATCAAAGCATACTGCTAGCACTGCTAATTACGTATTCAATATGGATCTTCCAAGATAGGTTACACGTTATATGAACACCAAGGTACTTGTAAGCAGACACTGAAGGGAGAGGATTGCTGTTAAGATGATAAGTATACCGATTTAGCGCGGGCCTCTTTCATCCGTTTACATTTGTCAGTGTTTAGATTCATTAGGCCCTAGTTACATCACAGTGATTTACGATTAAGGTCAGATTGTAAGACAATAGTGTCAGATATGTCGGTTATCTTCCGGTATATTACGCAACCTTCAGCAAAGTGGCAAAGAGAAGAAGACAAGTTCTGCACCAAGTCATTAATGTAAATAAGAAAGAGTGGCGCGCCAAGCACTGAGCCCTGTGGAAAACTCGAGGTGACTGGAGCAGTACAGTGATTCGTATTTGTGACGGAATCGCGTGAACGCTAGAAGAAAAGGGAAGAAAGAAGAAGATCGAGCATGAAAAGAAAAAGAATGTCACCACGTTTCAACGGAGCCGGACATTAAAAGATATATTTCGACGATCAATCAAGCTTCGTCACACTTGGCGCCGAACGTGGGGCTCCGTAATGAGGTAAACATATGTGGGAACGGCGGTCATTATCAAATAACCCATTAAGCTCTTCGCATCAACGAGAAGGCTTAACTACAACGTCAGCAACGATGGACGAAGACGGCGCAAAAAGCGGAAGTGACGCGTCGTTGCAAGCTAAAGTTGAGGCGGCAGTTGCACGGAGCGAAGAACTTCAGCGGATCCTTTCGAAGAGGAACGAAGAAATCGCTGAATTGAGGCAACGCATCGCAGAGCTTCTTAGCCGACAACAGGCTGTACCCGCATCGACGACGCCTGCCTACTCCGCAAGTGCTGTTGGGGATAGCGCTTCTCTGAAAGCCGTGGAGACCCTGGTGTGCGGATTACTGTCCCCAGTAATCGAGAGACTCAACTGCTTGAAGGCCGCGAACTCGAGAAGCAACTCCGAAAGCAGCGACGAGGGCTCCAAGCACCAAGGGAAGCAGAATAAAATATCCAAGAAAAAGAAACGGCAGCAGCGGTCGCGGCATCCCGAACTACAAGAGAGCGTTCCAAACTCATGCAGCATATCTGAAAGCACAGACAGGGGCTTGAACCAGCAAAGCCAGGGGAGAGGACTGGGAGATGCCATCAACCCAATTTTGGAATATGCCTGTGCCGTCTGGGACCCGGAACAAAAAACATTAATAGACAAACTTGAGAAAATACAGAATGGAGGTGCAAGGTTTGTTTTGGGACGGTACGGGCGGAGAGACAGCTGTACTCAAATGAAGACTGAACTGAATTGGGAACCTCTCTCAGCCCGCCGGGAAAAACATTGTGTTTAAAGTTTCTGTTTTTGATATTTAAAAATAAAACTGGAATTAACAGTGAAACTTACTTAAAAGAACCATAATATATTTCTAAACGGAACGATCATGCTTTCAAAATTAGAGAGTTCCGCGCCAGAACGAGCGCGTACGCCAACTCTTTTTTTGTTAAAACGATCTGAGAGTGGAATGGGCTGTCGGAGCTGCAAGTGTGCAGTGAAAATGAAGCAGTGCTTTTTTCAACATTGTAACCCCCCTGCTGTAACGCCCTCGGGCACTGTGGGGTAATCTCTGAATAAAGAATAAAGAAGAAAAAGAAAACATCGTGTTCAGCCATCCACCACGGCCGTAAGTGCAGCTGCTCCCCTCCTTTCCACTGACGTAATTGGTTGGTTCCATCAGGTTGAATTTTGGCTGAAAATTTACGGGGTGCCGGAAGATATCGCACTGTCGCTGCTCATATCAAAGCTACCTTTCAAAGATTTCGCTTGGATGCGCTTTGAGCTTAACTCAAAAAAGATGAGCACTTGGAATGACGAGAAGTCCGCGTTTTGGCGGCACTACAATCTAGAAAGCCCCGTGGAAAATAAAAAAAGCAATGTTCGCTCGGAGACAGACCTTCACAAAAACGTGCATGGAGTACGCTATTCAGAAGCTGCAACTGATAGAAGAGTGTGTCTTCACAGGAAGCGAAGCCGAGAAGTGCGAATTGCTTCTTGAACCCCTGGACGACAAGGCAACGCGGGTGTATTTCGATAGAAGCTTCACAGCGCTTAATGATTTGCTCAACTCTTTTATAAAGTTTGATCGGGCAAGCGGAAAATCCAAGAAGCCCGAAGAAAAGTCATTAACAGTTTAGAACTTCCACAAAGTAGGGGCCGATGGGCTGTGCACTTTCGTCAAAACTGATCGGCAACAGCAGCCTGGGGAAAAACGTCAGGAATACGCTGCAGCGAGCAGTGCGAATGACAAACCACGGCCAAGCATGACCTACCAAAGGGAATTCCGTCGCCAGAACAATGCAGCCCAGACCAAGGCTCAAGGATCCCGTCGGAAAGTACTCAAGCTTTGCCTAAATTGCAAAAAGGAAGGTAATTTTGTAACATGGCGCCCCCAGTTTCTCACGCAAGAATTTCTTGAATGGCAGCGCGCATTTCAAGTGGAGCCTAACGTTCCGACTGACCTAGAAAACTCCGACCTGGTGTCTTCGGGGCCTGCGGGGAGACACTCACACCAGTAGTGCAGCGCGTTAGCTGTGAATCTTCTGCGGGTGTCAAACGGGTCCCAGTCTTTATGGGATCCTTTGAACTCAGGGCGGTCTTAGATTCTGGTTCCACCAGAAGCCTTATGAATGAAGCCGTTTGCCAGAGACTTCAAATGGCACCTTCAAAATCTTCCCTGAAACTTGTGGGAGCAAATGGGCTGCCACTTGTAAAAAATAGAGAAGTGAGGGTCGAAATTACAGTGGACGGAAGGTCATTCCGACAGACTTTTGTCGTTGTCCCAGATTTTAAGGAAGGCTTAGTCTTGCTTGGAGATGACTTTTTACGCTCATCAAAAGCATTTGTCGACTGGGGTACAAACACGTTTTCAATCCAAGCAGAAAAAACACTCGAGGTTTGTGCAACGATCACCCAAGTAGTACCACCTCTTTTCCGGAAGGTCATCGAAGTCATGTTGGAAGTTCCAGCCAGCGAGACAAGTCGCGATATCTTATATGTAACAAGTTCTCAATCAGCTATTGAACAGTACCTGGTGGAACTGCAACTGACAGCCATCGACGCAGGAACAAAGACTTTCAAACTTTTGGCTACAAACGTTTCCTTGAGGCCATCCAAAATAGCTGCGAGGGTATCGTTAGGATCGGCAGAAAAACTAGAAGCTGTTGAAGCGGTTGACTCGTCTTCCATCGGATGGGGATCAACCCTGCAATGTTCCAGTTTTTCTGATCTTGAGAACTGGGAAGATGTGCCTATAGTCCGCAACGAAACGCAGCAGATAATAATTGATGAGTTGAGCTTCACTGAACTCCGAAGAGCTGAAGGCAGTAACACAACTGTCGATGAAATATCGTTCTAGTTTTGCAACCGACACTGCACACCTGGGATCTTGTAGGATAGAGAAACATTCCATTCCCACTACTGATGCAAAACCAATTGCACAATACCCAAGGCGAATTTCACCGGCTCAAAGAGATTTGGTCAAGGCAATGATAGAAGACCTTATGTTGCAAAAAATACCCAGCCCTCCAAAAGCTCCGGGGCATCACTACTGGATTCAGTTAAAAAAAATTACAAGTCGACAAGAATGTGTGTGGACTACAGGAAGCTAAATGCTGTAACCGAAAACATTGTCTACCCATTACCACGAATCGATCATGATGAAGCGGCATTGAGGGCGACCAAGTATTTCTCAACGTTGGACCTCCTTTCAGGATTCTATTAAATAGAAGTGGAACCTGGCGACACTGCTAAGACAGATTCCGTTACGCAGTGGGGGCTGTATGAATTTTTGAGAATGCCGTTTGGGTTAAAAGGAACACCGGCAACGTGTCAGTGAACTGCAGATGCCACTATCGGTGATCTAAAGTATCGCAACTCACTGGTCTACATGGACGACTGCATTGTTTACAGCACAACGTTTCAAGAGCCCCTTCAAAAACTGGGAAATATTTTCGTGGGTTTTGAGGCAGCAGATCTTAAATTAAAACCGCAGAAGTGCCATTTTTTTTTTTTTGCACCAGAGTGACTTACCTCGGACATATTGTATCCCAGAAAGGTATTGCACCTGATCCAGAGAAATTCGATGCCGTAACGCGATTCCCCGATCCTAGAACTGCGGCTGAAGTTCAATCGTTCTTGGGACTAACCTCCTATCTCCGAAAGTTCATTTGGAACCATAGTGCCATCGCGGCCCCCTTGAAAATGCTCCTGAAAAAAGAAAAAGCCTTCACATGGGGTGCTCCACAAGAACACGCCTTCCATGAACTGAAATCTGCTTTATGTGGACCTCTTGTCTTGAAGCACTTCTCCGAGGACTCTAAATACGGCCTCCAGGTCCACACTGATGCTTTCAGAACCAGCTTCGGCGCCATCCTCCTCCAGGAAGATGAAACTGGAAATTACAGGCCTGTTGCATACCTCAGCCGTTCTCTTCACGGAGCTGAAGAGAACTACACGAACTTGAGGCCCTTGCAGTTAAGTGGTCCCTGGAATAGCTACGCCCCTACCTAATGGGCAGAAAGTTTCATGTTGTTTCAGATCACCATGCACTCTGCTGGGTTCTTCCTTACAACAAGGGAAACCAACGCTTGCTCAGGTGGTCTCTCCTGCTGCAAGAATTCGACTCTGAAGTTGTGTACAAGTCTGGCGCATGTCACACTGTCCCCGATTGCAGGCACGTAGCCAGGAATTTGTTTCGGGGGGGGGGGGGGGGGGGGGGGGGGCCCCATGGGCCTCCCCCCTGGCTACGTGCCTGCCCGATTGTCTGTCCCGTATTTCGAGCAACTTCTGCTCAGGGGAACCTTCGAGTACCCACGGCTTGAGAGAGACTGGGAGGACCCGCACCTGTAATGTGCTTGAGGTCACAGAGCCCGACTTAACCTCCGAGCAGGAGTACCCGTTCTGTACAAAAATCATAAAAATACTGCAGAAAAAGGCTGGTACAAAGAAACGGCAGAAGAAAGCAAGTCAACAATTTGTGCTTTTTAATGATGTATTGTACGAAAGGGATGCAGAACCAACGCATGAACGATTTGTTTTATGCTTGCCGGCGACGAAACGAGCGGAAGTACTTCCGCTCACTTCGTCACAGTATTATTAGCAGTAACAAATTGTAGGGGCTTGTTAAAAGCCTGGAATTAATGATAGTCTCTACTTCGAAGAGTACAGGTAACAGCTTTTCAAATCTAACGATGCATCTTCCCAACACTTAGAGTTGTCTTCACTGAAAGTAATAGGCGTTCCCACCACCTGTCCCACCAAAGAGCGCTTTCAATAATACATTTACATCGTATTTTGTGTTGAGCAGGTTAGAAAGTGAAGTCAGGGTGGTTCAGGCTCTTGAGGACGTTCCTGAAGTCGTTTGATGGCTTTTTAAATGTTTAAGCATTGTCAAAAAATATACGTGGTACTTCTTAAAGAAAAGAGCTGTCCAAGGTATCATGAATAAAATAGCGCAAAACAACAAGGAAGGAAGGATGAGGTAGACTTCCTTCCTTGTTGTTTGCGCTATTTTATTCACGATGGACAACCAACTAGCTCGCCAGCTTATCTTACTGCTGTCCAAGGTAGTCTTTTTGAAACTGGTAAAAGGCATAGGCATCATCAAAGGAAACAGTGATCGAGTGATTGAGTGACCGACAAAGAAATGTCTTTCGGAGACCAGTTATAGATTATAACTTCTTAAGATTTGTCGCGTATCTCCGTCTCGGGAGGATGTAGACAATCAAGAAGGAAAAAGACTAAGCGAGTGATGAGGACGAAGTAGAAAAGTTAGGGCAGTTCAAGAATAACTAATTACACGGTAAGTGAAATATTGTTTGACCTCTTGACGCCCTACTTCTGAAACGAACAGGATCCTTGACAAAATGAAAAAACCAAGACCAAAAGGAAGTGAGGAATGATTTGATTCAAGAAAGAAAATAAGGAGTGTTTGATTTTAGAATGCATCGATGAACTTAATGACGCACTCGCACACAAAGAATCCTCGGCAAAATTAATTTTCTCCAGAAAAAAAAATTTTTTCTCAAGAGAAAACTAGTTTTTTCTACAAAAAAAAAATCAATAATTGTCTCTAGAATTTTATATATAAAAAAGCCAGAGAGTTTTATGAGGCAAAAACCATAATTTATCAAAAGACACGTTTATTAGCACACCATCTGTAGAGCTATCAGAAAAAGGGATGCGGTATCTTTATCTTTATTCTTAACCCGGCCCCTTTTCCTATTTTTTATATTTTTATTTTCCGTTTTTTTTTTTATTACTCATTTTTGTTTCTAAGTTATTTTATTTTCTCTGAATTTCTTTTTTGTGTAGGAGTGTCATTTAGTGGATCGACGCATCTTTCAATCTAAATCACTATTTTCTTTTTTGAATCAAACCATTCCCCACCTTCTTGCCTTTCTCTTTTCCTTCATTGAACAATCAGTTGATAGTAGCGCCTTTTCTCTTCGTATCTTCGTGTTTTCCTTTGCGCTAATTGTTCCATTCGTATGACGGCGCCGTCTCATGCGTCATAAGAAAAACTGTCTGCAGACAGGTTCGAAGGATGCGTATGTACAAAGCAAACATTCCTGTGGAACGTGCTTGTGGCATGCAGGAGCCACGTGGCTAAAACTTTAGAAATAAGATGAAAATGGAAGCACCGCTGATGTTTGCGATGACAGCGTCGCGCAGTGTATACATTGAGCCGCCTCGTCTTCGCCGAGGCCGCAATGACCCGTTGGGAGCCTCTCAGTTGACGCACTTGGTATTTATGCGAAGAATGGCGAAACTTAGCATGAAAACTTGGCGGTCAAATCGCGAGCGCTCTAAAACTGCAGGTCAAAAGATTTCGTGGCGGACTACTACGAGAGGACACCACCCATGTCCACCCACCTGCTTGCCTTCGTCATCGGACCCTACATGACGGCTGGCAGCGGCATCGTAAGTATCGCATTGTCTCAAAAACGGAGCAACACCCCCCCCCCCCCTTTCCTACCAAAGAGGTGTGCGGAGCGCAAATTCGTCTGCTTCTTTTGCAGGGGTTGTGGTGATGTCAAAACGCCGAGCTCTCATTGGCTCCGATTGAAGGATACCGGGTCGACCTCAAAGCAAGCAGCCTTTAGGTCTACCCACTGTCATTCAATCAGAACCAATCAGAGCTCGGCGTTCTGACGTCCCTGAAACTCCTGTAAAAGAAACGGACTAATTTGCACTCCGCATACGCTTGATACCTCGTTTCAGCTCCAAGATGGTATCATCGCGGTGCTTGTTGTCTTTGCATGCGGAGCGTAAGTTCGTCTGCTACTTGCACAGGGGTGGCGATAATGCCAGAACGCCGAGCTCTTATTGGCTGATCTAAAAACATAGTGGGTATACCTGAAGGCACCTAGCATTGGGGCCGACTCACTATCCTTTCAATGAAAGCCAATCAGAGCTCGGCGTCGTTCTGACGTCACCGCAACTCCTGCGCAAGAAGCAGACGAATGGCTCTACGCATACGTCTGCTATTACCGACTGAACCAATTACACGTAATAAAAAAGCCGTGATCCTGAGTTCTTTTTTTGGGTCTTTTTTTTTTTTTTGAGAGATTGGTTTAGCCGGTGATGGCTTCCATACAAAAAAAAAAAAAAAAAAACGAGCGATGTGACGAGTCATTTTTGAAGCTGCTTGATTGGGTCTATCAGGCGTTGGCTGTGGTCAGACTTATACCCCTGCCAGACGGGCACCTAAAAGGACCTTTACGCCAAAGGACCTTTAGTGTAAATGTCATTTAGGCAGTGCCACACGGCAACTCAAATGACATTTAGCGTAAAGGTCCTTTTCGGGAACCTGAGTTCCCACAACTCCTTTACGGCTGCTAAAGGCCTACTCTCGTCAGCAGCGGTCTACACTAGAGACGCGGATTGAAAATAAAGATCGTACTGATTTCTAAAATAAATATTTTTGTAATTTTATTATTAAAAAAGAGCGTGTTTGACGTATAATCTGTACAGACCTCGCTCTACTAATAGTTTTTTGTACCCATGGCCCCAGCTATCTAGTAGGCGTAGTCGTCCCGCTGCTCGCCTGCTCGCATCGTTCGCTTCGGCACTTCGGTTTTCCCCCTTTCGATTTTTCTTACAACCATATTTATCTAGCTTTTATTTCTCTACTTTATATTTTATCATCCTTTAATAGTGTATTACTAACTGTACTGTATATATTTAATCTTTGTTTTGTATATATATTTCTATATCTCTCGCGTCGTGCGATATGTCGAACGACGGAGGAGCGTCGACGAGTAGGAAGGGGTCGCCGCGCGTCCATTGGAGCGTCGACGCGACCTGGGCGCTGATTCGGCTTTGGGAGGATCGGCTGGAGGACCTCCGTCGCGCCAAGAGGAACGGTGCCGTTTACGCCGAGATCGCGGAAGCGTTGGGGGCCCTGGGCTTTCGAACGACGAGGGACCAAGTCCACAACAAGATCGAGAATCTGTGCAGCACTTATCGGTAAGGAAAACTTCACATGTTTGGTGTAACCTGCTAATCCTACGAACACACACACGCCAAACAGTGCCGATAGGGACGACCGTTCAATTTGCGCGGCGCGCAAAGACAGGGCTCGCCTACCTGCAGTGTTTGTCTCGCGTGCCGTGTTCGGCCACCGCTCCTTTGCGTAGCTCGTACGCGTTTTGAGTAGCCGTCTTCGCCTGCAGCAATGTTCAAAGCTTCACAGCTGACTTGCCATGTTTCATGATCTCCGAGGCTCAAACCACATAAGACATCGGTACTGAAGAGCTAAACTCACCTAGGAGCCAAATCCGTTTAAATCTACAGGGCGAGTCAAAGGGATCGATGACTTTTTGAAGGGACGGCATAAATCGGTTTCTAAACGTATCAAGCTACAATTTTGCATAAAGGTGGCGGTGAACGTGCGTCAAGGGTACAAAAAAATTCACTGCAGAAACTTGAGTAAACAGTCGGAAATTAAAAACATTAAATTCCTTCCCACGGCGACCCAAAGGTGTCTGATTGGCGCAACAGTCGGACTCGACAGATATCAGCAGTGCTCTCAGCGTCGACAGCAGTGAAGACACCGAGTACCGCATTTTTCAGAGTCGGGTTTAGTGATGGCAACTCTTGTTGTGGCTTGTTTTGGTTTTACCCCTCCTCGTTGAGGCGCTTCACACAGCCCAGAGGTTGCCGTCAAAACTCCACCCAGAAGCAGTGGGATCCGTATGCCCTTAAAGCGCATGCTTGACCCCCTTTGTAGAGTCTTAGTCCGACACATTCAGAAACAGATTTTTGAGTTTCCTTCAAACAGCCATCAATCCCTTCGACTTCAACTATTTTATATGTATTTGTATGTTGTAAGCAATAACAGGCAATGCCACAGAAGGTCTAACCTGACATTGCGATACGATTAGAAAGTAAAACATGCTGATTTTTATGTGCTGGCACTATATACATGGTTATCACTGACATCATACCACTTGCTGTTGTGGCAGCTGGTATATGTGTCCCTTCTGCAGCATATGTTCCACCCCACTGAGGTTGTTTTTTTGAGCAATAATAAGTAGAACTGGCCACCTGCACAATGCCATGACGTCACATGCAAGCCACGTAAAACAGGTAGCATCATGTGTGCGCCAATCTTCAATCTGAAGGTGGTTTGCAAAGCGATTTCTGCTTATTAGGTGTTGTGAGTGTTGCATGTACATTTACGGAACTACATGAATGTGACACTTACAGCTGCCTTAATTTTTAGGAAACATGCACGGGAAGGCACCACCACGGGATCCGGGAAGCAGACCTGGGCCTACTACTTCGCCATCCACAGGTTCATGGGGTCGCTGCCGCTCAACAACAGCAGCCTGGTCGTAGAGAGCTGCCTGGACCGTGCAACGCCTGCAGTAGTGCAGGTCGGCTGGTGATATCAATCTTTCATAACAAGGTTTCTGTATTATTAGATATTCAACGGTTCCTACATACACCAACTCGTGTTTACAAACAGATCGGCAAGCTCTTGTACGAAAAACAAGTCGTCTGCTTCCGACCTACCTGTCAGAGATCCAGCGATTCTGCATGAACTGGGACTCGTCCTTCATCAAATAGAAGAGGAAATACCTCAAAGGCTACACTAGCGCTTCCGAAGAATGGCTACTGTCCTTTATGTGCCCTCGTTGGAGGTTCCTAGACGGGCCATCGGCAATGCAATGGTGACGATACCGAAAGTGGAGCAGGCGACTGCAGGTCTCTCACTTGTCGGGTAAGTTAGTCCTCGTGTTGTTACTTTGGGGAGCTAAGGCTGCTGTATAGAGCAGCTCTATGCTTCGTTTCACGATAACTTGGCGAACTGTGGAGGCTGCAGCTTCCGCGACCCAATAAGAGTGTCTGAGCAAGGCACGTGACAACACTCCATAATCGAGGCCACGGAGCTAAGCCTCGTTACCACCACAACAACAGCATTGTCCGTGACAAAAAGTTGTTCTAGGCTTCTTTTACTGTTAGTAGTGTTGCAGTGAGACCCTTCTGTCCGCCACACTACATGACACGGAAGATGAAGACGTGTTACTTTTTTTTCAATGATACTTAATACGGATCAACCCTTTCCCAGGAACAATATGGCTTTTGAATGATATGTGAACGATTGCAGCCGTGTAATCCACCACTTCCGCTCAAACATCGCACTGTGCCGTGGCATTAGCACCCACCACAGATTCGCTAGTAAATTGAACGTATGGTTGTCTCATAAACTGTTTCCAAAGAGCTCACTACTCTAGCGGATGGCAATGTTGCGCCGGTGAATGTTCATCTGAAGTTGGTTGGTTTCACAGCAGACGACTTTTGATCAGCAGATGACAGCCAGTTCCTCGAGGTCTTGATTTTGGAGCAGTGACACAAACGCTCCCGTGACATAGAGTCACATGCCTCGCTCCAACGCTGTTTTTGGGTCGCAGGAGCCGTAGCCTCCACAGTTTGCCAAGTTATCGTGAAACAGAATATAGGCAAAACCAGTGGTGTAATTGGTAGACTTCTGACCAAAGGTGGTGGCCAGGTAGTTCTTCAGCGAGCAGTTGGTGGATGGGTGTCAGTTCATTGAATATAGTTAAGGAAGGAGTTGAAGAAGCCAAAGATGACAGCAGATTCCTCATGCCCGTGCGTCCGAAAGTGATGGTACATCTGTTCAATGATGCAACATGCCTCACACCGATGCACTTGTGGAATCACGAGGGTGTAGCTTCCAAAGTTTGCCAAGTTGTTGTGAGATGGATTATAATACCTGAATTGTGGTTTAATATGAATATCTGATTGTATGGAAATTTTCTCAGTTGCTTGCAGGCTTGCAGGATGGAGGTGCAGAGGATGGCGAGATGTTCGAGGAGCCACCTATGGACGTGGGAGACGACTCACATGATGTCGGAGCCGCTGGAGTCGGCTTCGAGGCTCCAGATTTGAGCGGGCACAGAGGAGAAAGCTTGGCCGCAAGCTCAAGGAGGGCGAGCACCGCGAGCACCAGCTGCGCTGCAAGCACCTCTGCCAGCAACGGCGTGTCCGTGCCAGCGAGGGCGCCTCCAAAAAAAAGGGCTCAGCACCCTAATACTGCCCTCATTAGGGCAGCAATTGAGGAGCAGAAGCTCCTCCGTTTGAGCTTTGAAGCCGCTCGAGCAAAGGAATTCGAGCTCCGGGAGCGGGAGCTCGTTCAGAAAGAACTTGTGTTGCAAGCGCAAGAACGTGCTTTGAAGCAACAAGAACGTGCTGCGAAGGCGCAGGAAGACCTGACTGCGGCGATGATCGCTTTTCTAAATAAAGCACCAAAGTAAGCGGATGGAGCACATTTGTGTTGTACTTTGGAGCAATTATTCATCTAGCTATGGTATTTGATATGTCTTTATTGTTAACATGCACAATTCCAAGTGTTCTACTACGCATTAATATTCATACTACCCCCCCACCCCCCCCACCCACACACAAAAGAAAAATGTTATGTAAAGTGACACTCCTGTGTCTTGCTGTTATAGTGACTGACAGGGCGAGAAGGGTAGCCACCTCGGTGGCTCCGAGGCGAGGGTGGTGGCCTACGGATCCCATGTGGCGGGTTCGAATCCCGGCCGAGGTGCCCGCAATCTGACGGAGGCCTATTGCAGAGGAGGCGCCGTGTAACCAAGCTTTCAGTATAGTCAAAAGATCCCCAGGTGGTCCAAATTAATCCTCAATCCTCCGCTGGGGCGTGCCAGATGCCCATCGTTGGTTTGGCATGTAAAGCCCCCAAATTTGACTTGGAGCAAGAAGCGTGAATCTTTCCGAAACTCCAGCATCTCCAGTTAATATTGGGGAGGAGATCAGACCCTGACACCCCAAGTGACTAACTTTAGAACTACACAGATGGGGACGAGAAATAACAATGAGCCAGCGCTTGGCTGACGAAACCGAACGCTGCGTCAGCGTTTGGCTGGAGTTTGTGTTCGGTTGCTTGCGGGGAACAAGGGGCTCTTTTGTTTCTACTCCGGCCTGCATGAAGAATGCAGCATGCAAGGTGCATATGCCCAGCTCGGCACAAAAGCCGAAGTGGGTCAAGCTCGCATTCTCCGACAACTGCTTTCGGGAGAGATCCGGCACCAACGATAAACGTGACTGTTTCGTGTTAGTATTTGTATGTTACACTACCCTGCGCTCTATTGCAGAAGATGAGGCGAACATGACCACAAGGCCTGTGGGCATGTCCACAGACGTGTCGGGTAAACACCGAGGTGTGGGGACAACAAATGGGTTGGAGCAATACCACTTAGAAGACAAGGCCTTCGCATGACCTTTGGTTAGTAGATCCCTGACCCGCCCCAAGCGGCAAACAGCCCGAAGCTTGACGAGAGTATGGGTCACGTCGCAACTATGTCTCGTCTGCTGGCGGCCACAGCTGTGTGTGCGCGACTGCAGAGTGCGATAGAGAGCTTCCACAGTTATTTGCAATGTGAATACAACTACAAGATTGCCTGTATTAGCAGCCTACTAATGTAATTTCTCGCGACACCATTGGTTGCCGGTCTTAGCAGCTTGTTAATGTGAGCTCGTTCTGAGCATGACCACTGAAGCAGGCAATGGAGCAGACGATGGTGCTCATCCGGGCTACCTAAAGGGTGCTAAAAGGATCTACTATTGATTATGTTTAGAGGAGCAAACACGCAGGCCTTGATCTCCTCACCAATAGTACCTAGCAAGTTCCACATCTAGTACTGATAGGCCAGACAGGAATGCAGAGTGGACACAAGTACTATGTTAGTGACTCAAAAGAAAGTTTCAACTCTCTTTTGAGAAGCCTTCGGCCTGGAACTTGTGCCCAAACCGTGTCTCGTGCTACCCTGCCAGATGGGGCATCAAAGTTGAAACGTGCACACCTCTACCGTCTTCATTCAGACATAAAAAAAAAAGATAAAAACTGAAAAATGGTTGAAATGTTCAAATAAATACTACGGTTTAACTTCATTTGAGACAACGGGAGGAGGCATCGAAAGAAGTCAGCTCTAAAGCCAAATTTTTTTGGCCCTGAGAAGGGCCTTTTCTTCTGTGGTGGTGAAGGGGTCTTTGCTCTGCTGGTCCTCAAAAGGGCCTTCGCTCCGGTGGAACTCGAAAGGGCCTTTGCTTCGCTCTTCACTCTAGTGCTGGTGAAGGTAGGCAGCAATGGAGTCCCGGACACTCGAACCATTGCCTGCCACGGCATCCGTGTTGCAGACTGGCTGCTCGTAGAGGCGGGCCTCCGTGCCAACTTCGGTGAGCCACTGGGACTCCACGCCGTCGTTGAAGTGCTCGCAGATGTTATTCAACGTGCAGCAAGCCCGTATAACGAAGCGGGCGTTGTCCACGTCGCACTCCAGCCGCTTCATGATGAAGCGGAACCGTGCCTTGATCCTGCCGAAGGCGTTCTCCACGACCCTACGTGCAGACGACAGTTGCCGGTTGAACTTCTCCTGCGGAGACTGTCCCGCAACATTCTTGCGTGCGTATGGCTTCAGCATGTTGCACGTCAGAGGAAAGGCTTGGTCGCAGAGAACCAGTGGCGGCACGGCAGTCCCGTTGATGGTGACCATTGGTGTTGTAAACGTTGGCCCTTCCAGAATTTTGGCCAGTGCCGACCTCCGAAAGACATGCGCGTCGTGGCACCGCCCTGGCGTCCCCACGTTGACGTACCGGAACCGGTACCGGTGGTCTACAAGGGCCAGGAGAATGATGCTGTACCTGGAGAAAAAAATACAATGCATGCGGCAGTTTTTCACACATAATACGTGAGGCTTCGGGTTTTCCTAAAGCTGTAGATTCAAAAAGAAAATTTTTACACATTATCAGAGCTAGCACGGCACATTATTGAAAATGACAAGCTAACAATCACCTGCTAGCATCTCGTGTTTCGGTAATGTTTCGTCATTTCCACCTCATTAAACGCGGAATACATTTTAGCGCTGAAAACATGACACAAAGACGAGAATCGGACGCCACAGTGCGATTCTCGTCTTTGTGTCCTTGTGCTTTGAGCGCTAAAATGTATTCCAAGTTCCAAAACGAACTAGCCCAACAATCTACTCTACTGAAATCCATTAAACGCAGCTATTTTTGTTTTGTTTTGTTTTAATTAGTGTACTTACCAGCCCTTGTAGTTGTAGTAGTCGCTGGCGTTGACCTTAGGTGGCGACACGGGGAAGTGGCAGCCGTCCAGCGCGGCTATGCCCTGCGGAAATTCCAGGGCAGCCTGGAACTCGCGGACGTGGTCGGGGAGTTCGGCGGCGGTCATCATCTTGAGCCAGTCGCGCTCCAGCTCGGAAACGACGATGTGGCAGAACTCTTTGTAATTATCGTTGACCGTTGACCGCCCCAGGCCGAACAAGTGGGCGACGGTCCTGTCTTCCGCGCTGGAACACAGCTTGTAGAGCGCAGCTCCAACTCGTTTCTCGACCGATATAGTGGGGCGCATAGGGGTGACCTGGCGCTCCATGTGGGGCCGACAAACATCCACGATGTACCGAAAGGTCGCCGGCATCACCCGGAAAGCCTGCTTGAAGTGGCTCTCCGGCAGGTTCGGTAGCGTCTCCTCAAACCATCGTTCACCCCGAAAGTACGCTTGGACGCTTCGCGGCATGGTCGTTTCTCCTGCTGTCGCTGCAGCGATGACCAGGCTGTTTGCAAAGAAGCCTTTCCTCGAGGAAATCAGCTTCTCGTCGGGCAGACTGAACGTCGGAGCTGATCGACGTCAAAGCCTCCGTGATCGACGACAAAGAACTATTCAGCGATGCTAAACCACTTTCATGGTGGTTGCGCAGGCACACCAGGAACGCGACACGAGACGCAGGGTCCATCGTAGCCGGATCAACATCGGGAGGAAGATCCATCGAAGGAACAAACTGGGGCAACTGCGTTGAAACTCGAGCGCGAGCACGACGCCGAACTGAACAGGGCAAAAGCGTAAAGAACGGGAAGGAGTACGCGCACTGAGCAACAGGACCGAGCAAGGGAACCTGGCAACGCCCCTCCGAGCGAGCGGGCGACGCTCAGGGTTGCCGCTAATTGCCAAAAAACCACTGTACATGGGCATAAAGCAGACATTGTTGTAATCACTCGACTAAACTCGTCATTTTGTTTTTTCTAATATTTTGTTTGCTTTAGAAAAACTTTAAAAAAATATTTATATCGCGGAAATATTATCTTTCAGGCGTGAACGTGCTTTATGCGTTTGAACGAGCTGCGGGAGTTCAATCGCTGTAAACATCCTCTAAATGACATTTACTTGTGCCGTCTGGCACGGCAGAACGTAAAGGTCATTTGAAAATCCTGAAGGCCTTTGGCGTAAAGGTCCTTTTAGGTGCCCGTCTGGCAGGGGTATTAAACTAAAACGCAGTATAGAAAATCCAGTTCGTATACGTTCCCGCAAGATGCCTGGGAGAGATAATCGCCGCAATCTACGGACGACGCTGAAAATATAGGTGGGCTGTGACACTGAGCGAGGCACTTCACGGATTTATACGTCATAATCAGCGTCGCAGTGCAGACCACTATTTTAGGTCTACACAAATGTTCGGCCTCGTCATTCGCCCAGCCCTCTCAACAGACCCCTTCGAAAGACTGCCCTCTTTTAGCATCTGTGGGATCCCTGTACAATGGCGGACTAAAGACGCAACGTCACGACATACTTTATACGTGGGGTTCGATTATAGACGCTTTACACACGCGCCAAATTACAGCCGCCATTGCTGACCTTCTTTTGACTTACCGAGATGCCGAGCAACTGAAACGGTAGTTGACGATCCTCTACAAAGGCCGATGGTTTAGAAAAGGACACAGTAGAATCTAATGTGACAATAACCTGGCCTGCTATGGTAAAGATGAAGAGAAATAAATAGAATAAAAGGAAACAAAAACTGAAGGTCAGTTATGGCGGCGTCCATGCACAGCTGCTGCGAAGCGTCTATAGGGTAGGGCAAAAAAACACCCACAGAAAAAGGTGATGAGCGCAGTGGCATTGCACATTAAACGCTGTTTGGTTAGCTCGCCGACTGCTTGCGTTGGTCGCGCTCAGACGTTCGCTATCCTATGGAATGACTTGCACGTTGCACAATCTCGGTTGTTCCGCCAATGTGCAGGAGTTTTCACCTTCTATTACTGGTCACGTGACTTTTGAAGAGTTCTATTTCTTGGAGTGCGCGCTTCTCCAGGAGCTGCTACGAGGGGCCCCCGACGTGCTGCATGCTTAAAAGATGTTTCAACCTGCTTGTATCGTTTTGATAAGGATGAGCAGAATCGATTGCAGCCATAGTACATTATAGGGCCTTCCGGTGTGTTACAAATGCAAAAAAAAAACTCCGAAAGCCGGGAGACGTAATTACTAAAAAGAGTACATTGTTTGAACACAACATGCGAAACAATGTCTTTAGACGTGTCGCTTCCCCTGCGGGAGACATAAATTGGTTTTGTGTGTTCTGTCAAGTCGGTTTACTTTTTTTTTAGTCACGCGTTACGGAGGAAGAAGAGCGGACGACATCGCCATGTTTTGCCCCAGTTTATTGTATTTTCTACTCATAAGTGGTTTCAGTAGATTGATTTTACGCTTCGGTAACGATACCCGATAACATACAATGCAATCTACTAAGAAACATCGTCGGAGTATAACAATTGCGAGGTTGTAACCTCACGTATGTAAAACTACTATCACGTTGTGTTTCTTTTTTCCATGTGTTAAGTAGCAAATATAACGTGACACTTTCGCATTTCGTTCTTCTCTGTCAACAATTTCGCCAATTCGCCTTGCCAGATATATAACGACTAAGTAATACGTCTTTGGCAACCTAAGAACGAAAGGTGAGGCTCCGCCCCAAGCGTTCCGCAGAAAATGACGTCACTACACCACACTGTACGAGCGCAACGTTTTTCTGACGTCATGGAGACAGAAGCATCCGTCCACATAATTTTTACTGCGATAGCACTGAATGGGACACTTCGCGTGTTTCGTTCCGTCGACCGCGCTCCATATTGGGGAATTGTAGTAGAGCGTTTCCGCAGCCCGCTAAGCACCCGGATAGCGCTCCGTAATCCGCCACACGACCTTGAACTATGCAGACAAGGCTGGGGGCGCGCATGCGCAGCTGCGGCGTTTTCTTCGGGGATACCGTAGCGGAGGAGAAAAACGATCTCCTACAACTCCCTATTGATGCGGGCCAGAGCCGTATATTGGGAGAGTTTGGCCAGTGGGTGTGGCGACGAAGGCGCCGGGGAGGAGAAAAGTGAAGGAAAGGGAGGAGAGCGCTGAAGGAGCGAAAGAGAAAGAAGGGAGCAATGAGGAGACGACCGCCATTTTGACGCAAAGCTGTCGACGCAGAGCGCTCTTGAGGCTACGCGTTGTCTGCTACGGGCTTATTTTTTTTTTTTTTTTTGTCTGAATCAAAGTTTGCGTTCAAAAGTAGAGAAACTTAATTCGTTAGCTCCTTCAGCCACCGAGGAATAACACTATACCATTTCCTTGCCAGAGCCTGCCAAATAAAAGGAAAGAACCGAAATTTGGATGTCAATCCCGTGCATTCCGCCGGGCGAATGAATGAAAATGGTGGCTCTCCCCGCTCAGCTGGGAGCAGCCGAGAGTTCACGCGCATGCGCTCTCGCCTCTCGCTCTACGCCGCGGGTTGACTGGCTCACTCGGGAGGGGTGCGTTACGGCGGCGAGATCATAGGATGGCCAATACCCCAACATACGGTTCTGACGCGGGCCATTTGTGACGCTACGCCTAAAGATTGCATAGTGACGTTATGCCGCTGACGTCACGCCGATTGACACGACTATGACGTCACGCCGCGCATTACGTCAGCTGTTACCTGGCGTCAGCTGACATCATGGCGTGACATTGTCATGTCAAGTCACGTTGAACATTGACGCCACGCGACTTAAGGCTCTGCATACTCCGACGTCGAGGGTGGCAAAAGCGGCGTATAGCGCAGCGCACACAGCTGCTGACTGGTCGCAGACATTGAGTTCCTGCTTGTCGGCCTACGAAAAACGCGCATTTTGCGCTACGCTGCATTCGCTGCGCTCATCGTCGGAGTATGACAGAGCCTTTAATGACGTCAACTGGAACCCTGAGCCACGTGATGTCATGACGTCACGTGACATTGCGACGTCACAGGACATTATGACGGCACGTATGAACCTAAACATGAGACTGCTGATAATTGAAACAATAATAACAAAGTGTTTTCGCTAATTATGCCAGAGAGGTTCGCCGGATATAAGACGAATAAAGCTAGGTGTGTGCTAAGTTGGCGAAACCACGGGCGTGAAGTTGGGTCAACGCGCTTGGAGCTTAAGCGCGCGATTTTTCTATTTGGAAGTGTTCGTCAATGACCGCATGGCTGTATTAGTTCGTGTCCAATAACATTGCATAAAGGTTGGTTCACACTGTTGCAGCCGACTACGACCGAGTCCGACAAAACGAAATTTTAAGCAGGTTACGACCGCCATTGCATCATAAGCCGCCACAAGAGGCTTAAAAACCTGTTTTATGGGACTCTGTCGTAGTCAGTTGCAACAGCGTGAAAACGCTCAGGCAGCCAGACCAACGACAGAGAAGGTTCGTCCATACACATGCAGTTTCGTCGTTCCCTGAATTTCAAACTGGGGTGCGCGATTGTCGAAGTGTTCTTCAAATACCACAGGCAGTCCTAGTTTGTATCCAATAAAATTGTTTAACAGGTTCACAAAATGCCCTCTACTTAATACACCCTTATTGGTTTTGAAACGTTATAACTTTTCGTCCGGTGTGTTACTCGGTTTAATCAGGTTTAATACAAAACGACTCTACAAACTTTATGGTGCGCGCTCACACCTTATGTGGCAACCGATTCTGTTTTTGTTTGTGCTCCTTCGCTATGATCACGTCAACTGTTTTAAGAACCGGAGCGCCTTAAAAAATATAACGGCGTTTTATCTGGTTAGTTCTTATTATAATGTAAATTTGCTACCTATCTCAAAAGACACTGTATGTTTAGACATACTTCAAGAGTGTGACCCCAAAAAAGGCGACCTCTTACACTGTAGAAAGTGAAAGATATAAATTAACGCGTCTATACTTCTCAAGAGTGGTCGTGTAAAACTGACATCAATTCGATCTAGTGGCGTGGTTATCGCTTTCCTCCTGTCCAGTGCCCCGACTCAGGGGGTTTTCAAATATTCTTTATGCCTGTGAAGCCGGAACTGAAGTTTCACTTTGGAGCCTCAATACATAAACAGGGCAAACTGCGCACCGCACGAAAAGTTAGGTGCTCCGAGCGCTTTCGGATCGAGTGAAAGCGAGTGGGTTTGATCGCTACAATGATGGGCCAAACGTACAGCACTTTTAACCTGCTTTGAAGAGATTTCCTTCTTGTCGACTTCCATTTTTTTTTTCTTTGCTCCTTTTAAGTTGCGCTTACTTCCGGTTACGCTCCCCGCGTCGACGGCGTAGCCCCTCGTCATCATCGTAAAACGAGTATCGATCAACCGTATTTATCCCAAAAAAACTTGGTGTTTTTTTAATTATTTTTTTTTCTTGAGTTTGGCACGAGTGTAGGTCACTGGCCTTCTGTTCCATTGAGTCGACGAGTGACACCACCTACTTTCCACCCAGCCGTTTTGAATGACATTCGTGGGTTAGAACGCGCAATTAAACCAGGACCTCGTTAAGCGTTTCGTCTGTCTAGGATCGTCTAATGATTAGAACCGAATATCTTTCCGTATTAATTACAGCTGTGACAAGCGTTCTTTTTTCTAGGTTATTGCTGCTATCAGTCTTTATGACTCTATAGCCACTTCTTCACACAAATACCACACAAGTTAAAGCAGTTATTAAGACGTGGCACCGGTTTTTCAATGCCCTTTCCAATGAGGGTGGTTACCGCCAGTGACCTAATCATTGAATCATCCGTCGGCGAGACTGTAACTCGAAACGGACGTGTAATGTGTATGTAGGAAACGGCATGCGAATTTCGGGAAGGACGGACAGACGTCTTTGATGATGGAGGTCAGGAAAAAACGTCGAAGGCGACTGACAGTCTCATTGGACTCGTGACAGAATGACTGAGAATCCAAGCAGCAACATTTCTTGGGAAGGGCTTGCAGAAAGCTTGTGCAGCGTCATAAAAAGTGCGTAAATTTGTGCGGTGATTATGTTGAAAAGTGTCTGGAAAAGTGACTTTTTTATTCCCGACTTTCTTTTATTAGTTTATCGGAACTTGAAAAAAAAAAAAAAAACTGCCGTGATTCGCTTTTTTTTTTTTGTGCACACGTTTTTTTGCGATGTTTCCTGCCTAAACTTGAGGGTGGATATTGCATCTGCTTGAATCTAGGTAGACCTTCCTTTGTGCAGCGGTCCCTTCAAAAATCAATCAAACAAGACATTCGTTTAACAAAAATAAGTATAAAATCAAAATGTAAAATTCCTTAACGTTTATGAAAATTATGAAACATTGTGTTCTGTAATTTTTCGTATTGTAAATTTAAGAAGAAAATTCGGACAGGGAACTAGGTATGTTGCTGTCTAACTAAGCGATTAGCTTCACACAATTGAAAGAGCCGCGACGGGTCACATGACAATTTTCCCGCTAAATTTAGCGAGTAAACTGAATTTTTTTTCTACGTCACGTGACACCAAACCAAAGTCATTTTCCCCGCTAACTTTAATCATGGACGTCATTTTTCCCCCTAAATTTAGCGGGTGTTGAAATCATGTGACGTCAATTTTCCAGCTAAATCTAACGGAGAAACTGAATTTGCGTATGGGTCACGTTATATGAAGTCGTGATGTCATTCTTTCCGCTAAATTAAGCGGGCAAACAGCCTTGATGTTGATGTGATGTGACGTCAATTTTTCCGCTAAATCTAGCGGTGAAACTGAATGTTCCTACAAGTCACCTGACATCGTGTCACGAGGCGTCAATTGTTTCGCTAAATTTAGCGGGGAACCTGACCTCTCTGTGTAGGTCACGTGGCATGAAGTCATGTGACTATTTTTCACGCTAAATTTCGTGGGAAAATGGATTTGTGTTCAAATCACGTGACGTAAATTTTCCGCTAAATTTAGTGGCGAAACTGAATTTGTGTATCAGTCACGAGACAAAATCGTGACGTCATTTTCCCACCCAAATTTAGCTGAGAAACTACATTGGTGTTGAGGTCATGTGACGTGCATTTTTTAGTGAATCTAGTGGGGAAACTGAATTTCTGTGCAGGTCACAGGACATCAAGTCATGAGGAGTCATTTTCCCCGCTATAAAACAATAATTCGACCTATAAAACAATAACTCGCCTATAAAACAATAATTTGACCCAAACTTGAATACGCAAGCCTTGTGTGGAATCCACATCACAATGATCTAATATCTAACCTAGAATCCATTCAAAACAAAACTACCCGGTTCATCCTAAACGATTACTCTCCACAAAGTAGTGTCTCCGCCTTAAAATCGAGACTTGGTCTCGCTTCATTACCAACACGGCGCAAAATTAAACGCATGTGTTTCTTCCATCAAGTTTACCATAGTAATTCACAGTTTGGAAATATTTATTGTCAAAAAGCCCATTATATATCTCCTCGAAACGACAACACATGTAAACTCTTTCAATACCGCTCCCATAATAACTCGTTCATGTTTTCTCCCTTAATATTATGTATTACAGAATGGAATAACTTGCCAGGTCATCTTGTAACCAACTTAGATATTACAGCGTTTGAAGAAATGTGCGTCCTTTTGTTCAATGAGTAGGGAACGTATGTTTGTGTATATATATATATCTTGTTTTATTTTGTGGTTAGACGAGATGTGGTTGTGTTAGTGTTCTTCCGTTATGTTTTATATTGTATTCCCATTTATTGCCACCCCCCTCATGTAATGCGTCCTCAAAAGACGCCCTTGAGGTAAATAAATGAAATGAAATGAAATGTATCGGGGAAGATAAACGGCCAGAAACATGCCTCTAAGTGGCCTAAAGATCCTAAGAAAGCGAATCGCTTAAAAATCTGTCCCCTGGAGACACTAAAACCCTTTCAGCAAAATTTACCGTAGCCCTCTAGCCGTCTGCTCGCGATAAAAAAAAAGCGCCATATTACAGCACTTCGACATAATACGGATATGGCGCGGTGGTTGTTATTCCATGTTCAAACTATGACTAAGAGGTAAACCTCGTATTCTTCTAGGAGCTTGGGATTCTCCAACGACCGAGTAGAAAGTTGGCTTCGAATGCTTTCTAACCTTGCGCAAATTCGGCCGTAGTATGGAACTGGAGAAAATGGCGCACGGCAAAATAACGTGACACGTATCACGGTTAAGCGGTGCAAGAGTGCTATTTATCGGCCATGAAGACTGGCTCCTTCAATGACAAAAACTGTTGTACACTTCGTTGTTTTTTTTCGTTTTTTTTTTTTTTTTTTTTTTTTTTTTTTTTTTTTTTTATGGCGCAGATCAAAGTACACGGAACGTCCCAGGAGCTCCAAAACAGCGAGTACGTCCTCCAGGTGGCGCCAACCATCTTCTCATACTACCAGGAGTCATTTCGCATCAACTACCCATTCTCTAAGCTGGGTGCGTTAAACGCTCGGGTTCAGATGTTTCAAAAGAGGTGTCAGTGTCGTCAAAACTTGAACACGCTAAGAAAGGAATGTGATCCACTGCAGATCAACAAATATCGTGTTTTTTTTTTTTCTCTTGCAGGAATTAAATTAGCGTGAACTTCTCATAATGAAGAAGTTAAAGAAAATGTTTTCTATGGCTATAGTGTTAAGGAACGCAGGACGTGACAAGTCCTGAGCGTCTGATTATCACTGCGAAGTCCATGGGATTGCGGCAATGCGGAGCGCAAGTTCGTCTGCTTCTTGCACAAGGGGTTCCTGTGATATCTGAACGCCGAGCTCTTATTGGCTGAGAGAAAAAAATAGTGGGTAGGCCTCGAGGCATCTAGCATCGAGGTCTATTCCTTATCCTTTCAATCGAAGCCAATGGGAGCTCGGCGTCGTTCTGACGTCACCGCCACTCCTGCGCAAGAAGCAGACGAACTTGCTCTCCGCATAACCGTGAAGAACGCCCGTAGAATGAGTCACGAAGCCAGGAGTGCGAACATAAATAAACCACGCCCTGCGTTTGTCAAGCTGTCAGGAACCGTAGAACTTCATCGATTACACGCTACTCTTTGTGATCGGTCTGGAAAACTGGACGCATGATTTGAATTCCACGCGCTTAAACAAATGGAATCAAAGCCTAATTCTCGTGCTGAGTTCTGGGATCACCGCGTCGCAACAAGTAATGTGCGTTTTCTCTAAGGGCTGTCTGTGGTCTATAATATCATCTAGATTTAAAAACAAAACAAAACCTGTAGGAGCAGGTTGGGACATACCTCTAGTCGACAAGCCCTCCGGTCAGTGTCTCGCTTATGAGCAAGCTGAAACAGATGGGCGGTAACACGATTACGAGCCCACTAGCGCTCATGACACATCAGCCTGTTTCTTAGAGCTCGGGGTTATGATATCTTTACATTCTACGACGGATTCAAACGAGACATGCACAGCTAACTTAGATAGTGCAACTAAATACTCATTACTCGCTCAAAAAGTAACTGAGCAGGTCGCTCGTTCCTGTTATTCAAAATAAATGCGTTAACCCAGCTTCAATCTACCGCGTCCTTTTTAATAATTCAATGGGCGCTTCCAATATTTGTCATTATTACTATTTTCTTGCCTTTTACTGCGTTCATTCAGGCAGCAAAGTAGCTTGTGCACATTGCTTTTTATGGTCTATTTAGCTTCTTTTTTTTTTTTTTTTTTTTTTTTTTCGTGGTACAAATTACAGACGCGAGCCGGTCTGAGACCACGTTTTGGCACACGTTCTCCTCCAGAGTTAACTGAATACCGTTACTCGTTATTTTATCAAAATGTTCAAAAATATGTTAGTCGTTTCTTCTCTTAAAAGTTAACAAGGTCGTTACTTCGTTACCAAAAAAAAAGGAACTGGGTACAAGTGACGCGTTACGTGCAAGTCAGGATTCAAAGGCCTTCTTGTATTGCAGACCTGGTAGCCGTGCCCACGCTCCCGACGCCCGCAATGGAACACTGGGGGCTCATCACGTTCCAGCCAGTCTTTCTCAAGTTTCACAAAGAAGAGACGCCGTTCAAGCTGAAGATCGCCTCGCTCAAGCTCGTGGCCCGCAAAATTGCACAGCAGGTGAGCTGCCGGGAATCGCCCCACGAACGATCATCTTGAAACGACGTTTGAAGGGAAGATCAAACATTGGGGGTGACGATATGTAGGAGTTTCAACCAATTTTCATCATTAAACTGTGTATTTCCCATAGTTTTCAGCTCTCCGTCAGTCAGCTAATAATAACCTTTACGAACGTGAATATAACAACAAAACAGTCAAGTTAGCATTTGCATGATTTTCTATTCAGTGTTCTTTTTTTTTTTTTATGTAGAGACGATATAATGCATTTGGGTATTTTCTGAGACTCCGTTTGGAAACGCGAACATCTCAGTGTTAACTTTGTCGACTTATTTTTCTACGGCGTTTCTTATTCGTTTAACAGCATGCTGTATTCGCCACGAGGTATACGAAGTGCTGTGAACCTGCAGCGATTTTACGCGTCCGCTGCTTGCGTAGTTCGCCGTGCTCTTCACCTTTAAACAAATATAAGGCTGAGAGGTTTAGAACTGAGGAAACAAAGCTCTAAATGCGCGTCCGCCGTTCAGCACCATTTTACCCGTTTGTGGTCGTTCACTCTCAGAAAAAAAGGGCATGTTTTTACACCCCTTGTCCCATATACGACACCCTAAAACTTAAGTTCGAAGTACAGCGCGCTGACATCGAACCGTCCTTCCCAACTTTCACTGGTAGCTTGATAGCCGAGTGGTACAACTTATTGCAATAGCTAATGTACGTGTTATTCACTACCTAAAAAGTAATCGGGCTTTTTTTTTGTATTACTGCAAAAACCCGAAACCTCAGTGTTTATTTTCTGTAGTCTTTGATACGTACTTAAGCTGTTTAATGAGGTATATCTGACCGTTCTAGGAGCACCCTGTAAAAGTTGAGGCCGTCTGTACGACGTCATCGCGCTGTCGAAATTAAGTTTTGGAAGGGGTGTAAGAATATACCGTTTTTTTTTTTTTTCTGAGGGTGAAATTATGGTGAATATATTATCAAGAACGCGTGCCGGGAGTATTCACGGGACGCCATTTTGTTGCCCCTAGGCGAAGCGCCCGCTTACGGATTCCCATTTGCCGGGTGCTCGCCATCTGGCGGAGGCTTATTGCGGACAAGGCGCCGCGTAACCGAGATCGCGGCGGCACGTCATACGATCCCCAGCTGGTAGGAGTTAATCCTGAGACCTATGCTGGTGCTTTCCAGATGCCCTCGGTTAATTTGGCATTTAAAGGCCCCAAACTTATATTCGATTCCTACGCCATATTGTCGGTGGGTTTTTGTTGCGCAGCGCACGCTCGGAACTAGCTCCCGTTTATCGACTGCCGATAACCACAATCCTGATTGGATAAAACGCACAAATTAAACACGCGTACTTGCGTATCCTTCGCTATTGAGATATTTATTCTTAGTAAATATAAATAGGAGCCAGTTCTGCATGATCATGCGCTGCGGAAAGCGTTCAACAAGGTGCCCACGTTTAGACAAACTTTTAACATTCTGATTTTAAGGCCACATCCGTAGATCGGTGATAGTATGAAAATTCACTGTAGAACCCGTTTTTTTTTTTATTATTTTTGTCTTCAATCACTTGATTTGAAGATAAAAAAAGACTACGATTCCTCACAAACTGGAGACCGCAGTTTGGCATGGGACATAGAACCCACGAGTGTACTCTGTTTTACTTTAAGACCTACCGCGGCCGATGACGTATAACGTTTTCTGTTTCCTGTCGTTCTCAGTCACGTGGGCTCCGTATCTTATATGCGGCACGAAAAAAATATTAAGACATTTCAACCTACCTAGAATTTGCGAGAAGATATAGGTGATGCAAAACAAAAATGTATTACAATCACGCATTTTTAGGGGCGAAGCTCCTTAGGGTCTAGCGTTGTCCTTCCGGCGTCCATCCTCACATCGATTGCCCTCCCATCTGTCTTCTTAAAAAAAGAAAAAAATGTTTGCGCAGTCAACAGTATTTGAACCTGTACGGGGAGACCCCAATGGATTTCTAGTCCATCGCCTTAACCACTCGGCCACGACTGCGGGACGAGTAGGGGGCTCTGAGATGTGGTAGTAACTCAAGAGCTGGGGTTTCTGTCATGAATGAAACGTTCCATAAAGCCGCTCAACGTCTATACAGGAGAGGGCGCTGCGGTCAAATGCGTATATAATCGCGTTAATGAGCACCCTCAGCACTAGCTATTAACAAAATCATTATCATCAGCACCACCAGAGCTTCGCCCCAATCAACATCATTCACCACGTGGAAATGCGGTCTTTTTTCTTTTCTTTTTTTTTTTTTTTTGTGAACACCTTTCTCCGGCGTGGAGAGATCAGAACGATGTTTTTCCGCATACCAGAAGTGACGGCGTTCAAGATGGCTGCGACCTTGTAGAAAAGGTCTATAACATCCGATGAGGCCAATCAAGCAGGCCAAAAGTGAATCGTCACGATGCTAGTTTTCTTTCTGGGTTTGCTATCCAGTACAATAGTAAGGGAAGGAGCACGGCCCCTTCACTGTGCGCGATTGGTTGAATCAGCCATAAGAAACACACAAATACGACGGGCGTCGTGACGATGCACATTTGGCGCAGTTTAATTGGCTCAATGGGATCGGAGCGTCGACGCTGCGCTCAGACTTGGAAGTGAAAGGGAGTATGGACCATAGCTACAAGTTATTAGTGCCGAGATTTACGGTGGCGTCCCTCCTATGTTTTCCTTTCCTCACTTCATGACCAGGATTTGCCTCGCTGTGCACCGGCGATTGGGCATGCAATATGATAAAGCAGGAAACGATTGTTTTGGCCAATCGCGGAACTTGAAACGCAGCGACGCTCTTCGTCGCGCACGTCGCGAATAGGCAACTTTCTGGAAGGGAAGTTACGATCTCAAGGCAACCCTACCATTCATCATCGCAGTGGCTCGGAAACCTGGTGACTGTTGCCTGGTGGGACCACATGTGGCTCAAGGAAGGAATCTCCGAGTATTTGGCGTACTCTGCAGCGTCTGCAGCCGATGCGCAAGCAGATCTGGTACGCGCTCGAACAGCTGTTTAGAGCAAAGCTAAAACCCTTTTCGAAACTATTATTAAGTTAGGAGCGGCCTTGTGGACATTTCTCCATAGTGTCAAAATCGCAATGGAAGTGAGCATTAAAAAAAAAAACGTAAACCGTCTTTTTTTTTTAACAAAAGTTTAGTAATTGCCACAGGACTATTACGTGACTTTCGCTGCCATCTGTAATTTGTCACGAGTGTCCTGACATTTTCTCTGATCTCTCCGAGGCAGCTGTAACGGCTCACTGCAGAAAACCCCCTAGGTTTCGGCGTGTTCTATGCAAGACAAACGACATACAAAACAATTTAAATTCTATGTTTGCTATTTTGTACAACTTGCTTCGAACTTTGGCTCTGATGCAAAAAAGGTAAATCGTGAAAAAATTTGGCATGCCTTGTTGATGACTTAACATTACGACGACTAGCAAACGTGCCAGGTCCTAAGAGCAGTACATGTAGCTGAAATGAAAGTCAAGAGAGGGAAGGAAAGGGGAAGGACTAAAGCCCCTTGATAAAGACGTTTTTTTACAAGTACCGCCAACCATTGTTGCGGAAACGCGCAAAGCACGTGTCACGAGCGGGTGCTCCGCCACCATTCGCTTCCAAGGACCGCTCATTTCAGTCCTGAGCCGCCATGCGCCTCAAATTCCAAGGGCCGCTCGAGACGCGGGCCTCGGTAACTGGCGCCTTTGACGCTGCTTGCAAGACAAACGCTTTAGGAAGAACCAGTGTATTTCCCTGAAGAGAATGCTTCCAATTATATGTGATCAAAGTACTTAGTAGGCAACAAAAATGCAAAAGATTTGAGGACAGCAAATAATTTACAACGTTCTTGTTCAAACCAAAATAGCTTTACACCGTTTGGAGGCCTGTAAAACTATTTTTTTATTAAATAATCTGGCACCACAGATGATAGCCTTTTTTTTTTTTTTTGTTATTAAGACTTTTGGCATCCATGTAGTTTATATCTTGCGGAAAATGAATGTTTGAATGAAGCCGGATATTGTATGTCAATCTTTTCTTGAGTTTGTTATAAGTTTTGGAGTGCTTATATGATTATTTTGTGCACCATTACCTGATTATAAACCATTAATACTATTTAAACATTCATGGACGTGCTGCAGTCACACACACATGACAAAAAACGATAAATTTCAGCGAATTTTAAACCTTGAGTCACAAAAACTTTTACAACCACACGTTTTTCGTGCACCTGAGTTGACTGGCCCGACGCCATCTTTAATTACACAGCACGGGAGAACAGTTCATACTTGCAAATTTCACAACCAAGCGTCAGACATATACAGCTCACTCTGGAATACTTACTAAACTCAATAACTTTCGTGTTTGGCTTATCAGGACAAATTCTGAATATTTACTTGACGCTCCTCGTAAAAAAGGTAGCACCTATTCTGAACGCCAATAATTCAAGAATATTTTTAGAACTTTCAGGTAGCCTTTACGCATACGCAGCTAATAAGCGATAGACTATCCCAAATACCTGAAAAATCTGGTAGGAAACGAACTGCTGTAAGGTAACTATACCTCAATAAACACGTAGCCGAGTGAAGTAATAGAATGAGAAAATTGATTATTCTTAAAGAATCTTTCAGCTTGTGTATTAAAAAAATACCTTTTGGAACACATTTGTAAATTTAAAAAAGTACTTGCTAAAAACGTGCGCAAGACTGTCAGGAACCAATTGATCTGGCCAGCCTCATATACAGTGACTTATATGCGCAAGTGATTTCATCGACTAGACAAACCAATCAACCACCGAAAATACGTCATGATACCGCAATATTCCGTCACTTAATCCTACCAAGTTTTAAGAAAGTCACATGCATTACATTTGTAATGTAAACTGCCACTTGCGTTATTACGTCTTCAATTCTCGCCTTCTTGGGTCGTGTCGTAGTATGCGTAATTGTTGCGGTCCCGTTGCCCAAGCTTGGCTTTGTCCTATTCAACCTGCTTTCCTCGGCATGTGTGCAGCTTTCAACAGTGCTCGTGGATGAAGTGCACAATTCGATGGAGTATGACGGCCACAACACATCCCATCCGGTCTCGATGCAGCTCAACACTCCCTTGCAGATCCGAAAGCACATGAACCCGGCCGTTAACGCCAAGGTGAGCCGACCAAAACGAAATCATTTCTCAAATGTGTCCCCTGCGAAATTAAAGTTTTATTTAAAGCTATTCAAATAATCCTAGTCACGTTACTCGCAGAGTTGTTTATTTCATAACTTGATTAGTGATTGAACAATGTGTGGATATTAACGGGACGTATCTGTAATAGTGCAGTGCATTTGAGATGTAAAATTTCCAGGTCGCGAAATTCAAAAATACATGACCCAATTCCTTCTTCTTTTTTTTTTTTTAATCCAGAAAAGGGGACCGGAATTGAACCGCGTTATTAGAAAGCTGCTGAGCCTCCTCGTTTTTCTTTTTTTCGCGAGCATGTAGCAATTTGTTGAATAATGCGAATCGCCTCATCGAATTGTTTTCTCTGTAGAACAAATCGTTTCACATTCTCGCTTAAAAAATATAACTTCCAAAAAAACAGGTTAGTTTATCCAGAAACTGTGAGGGAGAAAAATTCAAAGAAGGCACTTAGTCTAATATGCGCCTAACCCCTCATTGAGCGATATAATTTCACGTACTATTAGAAGTTTACTGTACAGTACGTTTTACTTTTCCGTTGATGCTAACACGTGGGTCACGGATTCTGTGAAAATTGTTAGATATAGTCAGATAGCGGGTTTGAAATACGATACGAATAAAGAGTTTTAGGTATAATTAAGGCGCATGGTGAAAAGCAGTGCTTAAGAGCAGACAGGATGAGTATGACAACTTATATATATATATATATATATATATATATATATATATATAAAGCACGCACACAAACGAAAGTTATTTTTCCCTTCGGAATGAGCACTGACTTTACTTTGCTGCGGTGCCGAACGGTAACTCTTTTAAACGTTTTGAAGCACCCCGAGACTGAGGAATCCGAAATTTCACGCCAGGAGAAGAGAAGGGGAACGTCCGGCGCAGCTTGTGAAATAGACAGGAACATTGTTCCTTCGCTCGGAAGCTTCATTCGGATATCCTCAATGCGTTGTGGGAGGCTCTGCTTCGCGTTCGTGAACAACAGGTGCAGTTATGACAAGAATTGAAACATTGAAACATTCTTTATTTTCATTACGAGCGATGGGAGGTATAGAAAAAAAAAAGAAAGTTGCTTTTATGCAACTTGACGAGCCTTCCATACCCCAAACAAAGCAAACAGCGACTACACGGCGCTAAAAACAAATCACCTTAGTAATAATAAAAACACCAATTTTACTAACGATGTACGCTTTTATACAATACGTATGACAGTTGTATCTAGAGAGGTGACATCAATTTCTAGTGATGCAAGATGTTTCAGTAGTTGCGGCAGTTTATATTTAACCCTTTGACGTCCAAAGTTAGTGCATGATTGAGGAATATGCCATGGATGGCTCTGACGCGTTTGATGTACTGAATTGTGCAAACAAAGGTCAGCGAGGTTTAGAAAAATGGTGAATTTACGTTTTAGGGCAGACTGATCCGTTATATTATGACCATTGGGAATAAAAATTTGGTACATCGGTTACAGAATACTTACGAAATAGAGTTAACGATGGGTAAATCTCAGGAACATTAGATACTACTTGAAGAGGTTTTCTTTTAACACTCTGAATACATATATTTCAATTAGTTAAACGAGTTGATCCCCATACTAGATGCGCATGACATAAGTTGAGATAGGAAAGTGATGTATAAATGAGGAGTTTGATACTTGTCGGTAAAATGTTTCAATATTTATTTATTGCGCTTACTATTTTTTTTTTTAAATGCGAACGTGTGCAATATTCCAAGACATGTTACAATTTAAATAAAATACCTCAAGACTTTTTACATGACAAACCAAGTCAATAACATTAGGGTTATATTTTAGAGGAACGGACGTGTGTAGTTGAGGTATTTAACGTAACAGAAATATCATAACCTTGCTTTTGCTAGCATTTATTTGAAGAGAGTTCTCTTCACACATAATTTTAATTTTAAAAGGAAACTTTGTTTTGTTAATTAGATGTTCACCGTTCGTACCAGAAAAAAAAAATTCACACTGGTATCGCTCGCATGAATGAGAAACTCGACACTAGAATTAATACTAATAATATCGTTTATGGGAAAAAGAAATAAAACTGGACCGAAAATGCTCCCCCGCGGAAACATCGGAATTACTTTGGAGCAAAGAGGACTTATCCTCGTTTATGGAGTCATATATTGGTACCAGTTTTAAAAACAGGACTTTAACAAGGAAAGGAATGTAGTCGGTTGGGCGCGTTGGTTCTGATTAAACATGGCTAAAATGGCGCACAAAAAAGCGGGCAGAGGAAAGAAACACGTAGACGATAGACAGGCGCACACTCACAACTCGTATGTATTGGAAGGAAAAAGGAAAGAAAAAAGTATAAACGGGGGAATCAGCTCGAGCGACGGCCACAGAGGCACCAGGGCGCATGAACTCGAGCGGGCACTCGGATTCAGCCAAACGCATAGGATTGTTTCTTCCTCGAACAAAGGGATCGAGGAAGAAACGGTTTATAAAGCAAATGAGTTAATGCTTCTTTCTGGCGTATAGTTTTTTTTTTTTTTAAGGAGACTTTAAATATCACCATCATTTGTCCTCAAAGCATAAACGTTAGAAAAATCGAAAAATGTGCAGCCACTCGCCGCCGTCAAACGTCATTGGTTGGTTGCGTCGTGACGTCATAAAATGACCAGGCAGGACTCTAATTGCATATTTCGCACAACAATATACTGACAATCCTTACCTCGTTTCGTATCTCCTTCTCGTAAGTTTCTCGGATTCACTGAGGTGCTTGCGTCTTCTGTAGAAAAATGCTTGGAACTGCTGGACTAGCAGCCATTCACTGAAGATAAACCTCTGCTTCTACAACTATCAGTTCCGAAATATGAAACTAATGAGTGCGGAAGGAGAAGAGCTTCAGTAAATGGTTGCTAGTCCAACAGCGCGTTGGTCCTTTTCTCTCTCTCTCTCTCTCTTTCGTGTATCTCACTACGTTGAACTGGCAATTTTCAGAGGCATAAATCACAACAATCTAGCTCAGTATTGACGACGCACGACGCTGGCTCTGCGAGCCGAGGTGCACGCGCAAGAAACCTTTCGTTATATCATGTTGTCCCTTCTCTTTTTATCCCCTCTCTTGCCGCCGCGAAGGGGCGTGGCTGCGTTACTTCAAATGCGTCTTTTTAGATAATACGAGCAGGAAGTAGCTTACTTTTAGCGATATTCGTAAAGCTTCAAGTTGGATTAAAAAGAATCAAGTGTTTTAAATCAAATTCCGTACCGCTTCAGTTTCCCTTTAAAGACACAAACGGCTCTCTGATACATTTCTCGCCTATGCCAAGGATATTAAATACTTCCCTTTTTCCGCGGTGTGTTTGTCATGACATACCTATTACCCTTTTTCTTCTAATGATGGTGTACACGCCTTGGTTTGGCGGTACACGGGTAGGTGACCCTGCACCTTGGATTTTAGAGGGGGATTGTGTTCTCGTAGCCAGCCGTTAACATGCCATCTCGCCTGTCCTACTTAGTAAAAGAAGACCGCAGGAAAAGCGCTGACTCTCAACCGAAACATTTAATGAAAAGAACACAAAACACGAACATCGCAAAAAAAAAAACAACACACACACACAGTTGCTGTCCATCAACACATGTCAAGGAAGGCAATCTCCTTCCAATGTAAATGGAGCGATGTTTGACTGACACATCTGTCCTCCCCCTCTTTTCTGATGTCGTAAGATTCCAGAATCTCTCTGGCCATCTGATCCCCGCCCCTTCCGATGATGGTTACGTTATCAAAGTCAGGGCAACACTCACAATGTGCGCAGTGTAGAGCAAGGTGGCCCCTCTCATTCTTGTGTTAACACATCTTCCTGTTTAATCGATTTACGCTCGTCTACAGGTCAGCCGTACCTCGAAACAACACCTACACCACATTCTATATATTTATTTTTATGTCTTACTGCACATGCGCACTTATTGCCGTTCTTGTTTTAGACTCTGGGGCACAGTTATGCCAACATCGACGGTGCCGAAAACACCATGGGTACATCATACAAGTGCTACTTTCTTAATGATATTTGAGACCTTATAAATTATGGAAATACCTTTCTTGTTACACTTAAGGGCCTCCCTTTAACTTCTTGATCAAGGTTTCCACCACAGGCAGCAAAACACCCAGTGGAAATCCCGCCAACCTTAGCTCTCCACATGTCTGCCAAAACTTTCAGACGTCGAATGGTGGCACGACTTATCTAGAGCAGCCCGCAGACATGAGGAAGCAATACTCCTTTTAACCAACTTCAAGTGTGACGAGTCAAAGGGAAAGAGACATCTCCTCAGCCGCGCGTAATAAGACCAACGAATGTGTACACTATTGAATTTTAACCTCAAATCCAAAAATTGAAGGTCACACCTATCGCGAAGTTTATGGGTTAACCTGATCCCTTCCGAGTTTTGGGTGAAGACACCCACAACGGAGTTAACAACACTGTCCTCCGAGGCACTTCCGGACCTGTCCATCAAAACCAGGAAATCGCAGACATAACGGAACACTTGGCGAACACGTGCGATATCCAAGTTGTCGGATATCGCACGGTCACCTCCCCCCCCCCCCCCCCAATATGTCACAGAGCACAAGCGCCCAGGAGGATCCAATGCAAATCCCATCCCTATGTGCGTAGTACCTACCTTCATACAGGATGAAGGTTGATTCTAGATAAAACTTCAACAGCTCTAGAAGCCGATCTACACAAACACCACTGGCATTCTGAAAACCCACTTCGCCGTCCATTTCAATACACTCGCATACTGACGCTAACATGGCTTCTTCAGGTGTGGAGTAGAACAAGTGTTCTACATCGATAGAGAACCCCACCAAATCTCGTTGTGAGGCAATGCTAAAAACATTTACGATACACTGAGAATTCAGCACCATTAAGGATCGAGTGATTCCAACCCATTGAGGAGGTTCTTCTGTAAGAATTGGCTGACGAGTCTCTGCCACGTGTTTCTCTCTGTAACAATGCACCGGAACGGAGTGTCCAACGCGACTGTTTTTAACTAAAAAAAAAAAAAAATTCCAAATGCTCCGTCTTACTTTTTCTGATGCTTTGTTCCAGGTTGGTACGGTCAAGCTCTATGCACAGGTTAAAAGCTGCGCTCTTAACTCTTTTAGTTTCAAAAGACGTATGGCCGTATCAGACTTAGTATTTTGCAAACTACTAGGAAGTACAACAAATCCGCCCTTTTTGTCTGCTTGAAGCAAAGCCAAGTCGCTGCTCTTGAAGAACAAAACAACCTGCCTCAGCGTACCTTCCGAGGTAGCTTTAGTCCCAGTGGCGGCACACTTTAGCAAGCATTCCAACCCCCCTACCGTATACAGTGATCCTTGTCCTCTTCCGCAGCCCTCCCTGATACCCTCCGAACATGGGCGTACCAACCGAGGGGGCAAGGCATGTGTTTTGCCCCCTCCCCCCTCCCCACCTGAAACAGCCGCCACTGGGCAGGGCAAACACTGGCCGGCGGCGCCCAAGGGATAGACCTTTTCATCCTCCTCCGCATGGGCGCTACCATCTTGGAATCACGTGACGCGGCAGCCATTAGGTTGCTTCAACTTGCTCCTCCGCTCTCCCCTCCGCACCTTGGCGGATGCGTTGTATCCGTGTTTTTCGTTGCGTTTCACCGCGCTTTCTGGCCTTGCTTCGGAAACTGTAGTCCGATATGTCTACTCGACGACTAAAGCATCACGAGAATTTAAAGGTTCTTTTGTTAACTGTCGTTTGTTTAGTAATAGTAACGGAACATTCCCAGTAAGAAGCGCGTATAATTATATCGCGCATTTAGGATCGGAGGGCGTCAAGAATAGTCAGCGCAAGGAGACTATCTGTATTTCCTGAAAGTATCGTTCTTTGTATTCATAATATATCGAAAACAGTTGCTTTTGATTATGTAAGGAAACTCGCGGAGGAGATGGACAACGAATGTTTAACTTGTATTTTATCTGACGCTAGAAGTAATGGTACATCAACATCAGGCGAATTGTTTGTTCATAATATCACACCTACATGTTGATGAGGTTCTCAATCTTTTTTTGCGACATGAATATTCGGTTGGTCGGTTTACTTATGAAGTTTAAGAAATTGTATACCGTGCTCGCTTCCATTTCGACAGTCATTTAAGTGATTTATTGATTATATTTAGATAACCCGTGTTATCCACTCAATTTATTTTAACACAAAAGTTGGGACTTCCCGCGTAAGAAACGGCCACAGACACTTAACGGTAGCGAGTTTTAAAATAGCGTGAACAAAGAAATAACGCCGTTTCTATTTGCAAATCCAAAACGCGGTTTGGGTTCGGCGCATGCTCAATAACGACGACTTTTTTTTCTTTTCTTTTTTTCGCGTACGCGGTTTTAGTTTTTGTGCGTATCTAAAATCCGCAATATTTTACGAAAAAAAAAGAGCCGTTTGCATAACAATTTTTTTAGTCCAGGATTGTCGATGGTGCATAGAGGTTTACTTTTGGTGGCTGGCGACGCCTAAATTTAGAGAGCGAATCTGTTAAAAAAAAATTAATATTTGTTCACACAGGTTCGTAAAGTGGTGCCTAGCGCTAGAATTCAGCCAAACTATCCGAGGCACTTCTCTTCCTGAGCCCTTTAATTTTATTTGGCCGCTTTAACGGAAGACAATTGCCAGATTTAATTTGACGGGCCTGTCACTTATATCTTGAGTAAGCAAATGTTCATATAAAAATAATTTATTTTCTAGGGCCAACATCGCGAAATGCTGCTTATGAGTACTTTAGCAGGGTTGACAATTTAAGAAACTTCCTACTCAGCATGTCAAAGCATGCTCGAGTACTGAATTTAAAAAAAAAATAGGCCGAGACGATACTACTTCTTTATACCATTTATCTGCGTCATTACACGAAAGGTTTTATTCTGCGAAGTTCACTAAAGGTTGGGTGCCCACGAAACCAAACAGTGGCTAGTAAACTCGCGAGTTCATCTGTTCTGGCCGATTCAGCACATTTCTGATCAAGCTGTCGATATGCTTATTTACATTCACATGTCAGTCTCTTCATTATATTGTTTTTCTGGAAACTGGTGTCATCGGGTACGGCTGTATACGATGGTAATTTCCCCTGTACACTAGTCAGGCGTTTCGCAACCGACCATAATCAGCTACACCAAAGGAGTGGGTAAACAAAAAGCCCACAATTCAGGCTAAGATACATCTCGTAGTCCTCAAGGTGACTCAATACCATTGTTTCATTTGTTGTGTGCTACAAAAAAATGAAAGCCGTTTACAAATCCCTGTAACGCCGAATTGGAGCGCAGCTCTTGAGGAGGAGGAGTGAAAGGTAATGAGGATAGGGTAGACCCCTCCTCCTTCTCCTCCTCCTCCCCTCATTCTTTAATATGCTCCGGGGGGGGGGGGGGGGGTCACGAGACCTCGGGGGGGGGGGGGGGGGGGGGGGGTGTCACGTGACTTCGGGGAGAGGGGTCACGTGACCTTGGGTGTCACATGGGGGTCACCTCAAGGTCACGTGACTCCCAAGGTGAGCCCCACGTGACCTTGGGGGTCACGTGACCTTGGGGAGGAGACCATGTGACCCCCGAGGTCACGTGACCTCAGAAGGGTCACGTGACCTCAGAGGGGTCACGTGACTTGGGGGTCACGTGGGGTCATCTTGGGGTCACGTGACCTTGAGATGACCTTGGGAGGGGTCACGTGACCTTGGGGGTCACGTGACCTTGGGATGACCTTGGTTACGCCGACGCCGACGCCGCTCAAGCCGGGAACGGGCCCCTAAGAGCTGCGCTCTAAAAACTAATCGAATCACAAAATTAAGCAAAAACAACGTAAAACAACAACACAGCCGCGTTCACATTGAAACCGAAACCAACCAAAGTGAAGCAACCTGATGGATGGATGGATGGATGGATGGATGAATACGGCTGAGCCCTTTGGATCGGGCGGTAGCTTATGCCACCTAGCCATTTTGTTTTACCACTTAAGCTTAGAATATTTAAATGTGACATCTATATTCACTCCGCAGTGCAAAGAAAGTGAGGCTATGAAACCCCCTTGCCATCAGTGAATAAGAAAATACCTAGTTTTCTCTCGATTTCTGCCACCATTCACTTAATCTTTGCTTGGTAATCTCTACAGTCTTGAAATCCACTCTCCCTTCGCTGTCTCTAAAACCCAATGACTTTATTAAATCTATGTTGTCTTCGGTAGGCATAGGGTGAAGCCCTTTACAGTAGAGTATCAAGTGCTCAGCCGTCTCGTCCTCCTCTCCACAAGCAATGCACACTGTATCCATTTCCTGGTACTTCACCCTGTATGTTCTGGTTCGCAGAACACCCGTTCTTGCCTCAAACAGCAATGAGCTTCCCCTAGAATTGTCATAAATGCTTTCTTTGGCAATAACTCTTTTGTTTAATCTATAGCTTTCCAGAGCAGTCTTTGTCTGCATTCCCTCTAGCCACCGATCCCTTTCTGTGGCCTTAACTTTCTTCTTAACTGAGACTTGCCCTTCCGTATCTTCGCTATAGCCCAAAAACTTTCCTCTTAATTTCCTAGTGCGCTGTCTCCACTTTGTGTCTACACTCCTCATGTATAAATAGCTGAAAATCTTTCGTGCCCATTGCTCCCCATCCATTAGCCTCAACCTATCCTCAAATTCTACCTTGCTCACCGCTTCCCTGCTCTCAAATGATGCCCATCCCATGTCTCCTTGTACTCCCTGGTTTGGCGTTTTGCAATGCGCCCCCAAAGCCAGTCTACCTACTCCGCGCTGTTTTATTTCTAGTTTCGCATGCACTTCGGATTTCATGCATAGCACTGCGTTTCCAAAAGTCAAGCCAGGCACCATGACCCCTTTCCAAATCTCTCTCACCACCTCATACCTGTTGTAATTCCAAAGTGCTCTATTTTTCATTACAGCTGCATTTCTGTTGCCCTTACCTATTATATACTTTTCATGGTCTCTGAGATATTCTGCACCATCACATATCCATACTCCTAGATACTTGTATTTACTAGCTCTCTCAACTGTAATATTCTGTATCTTCAGCCTCTCAACTTCATCCTCGTTAAAAATCATGACTGCCGATTTTTCGCTACTGAATTCTAAACCTAATTCCTCTCCTTCCCTACCACAGATGCTCATTAATTCCTGCAACTCTGTCCTGTTGTTAGCCATTAGTACAATATCATCCGCATACATCAATCCCGGTAAGGATTGCTGAATTTTTTGGCCTAGCTTACTGTAAGAAAGGTTGAACCCAAGCCCACTCTTCTCTAGTCTATCCTCCAATCCTCTCAGATACAACATAAACAGCAAAGGCGATAATGGGCACCCCTGCCTAAGGCCTCGTCTTATCTCTATTTTCCCTGTCGCCTTTCCTTCCCATGTTATAATCACCTTGTTATCTTTGTAAATGTTCCTTAATAGTGCTGTTAGTCCTTCATCTAGGTTTAAGTTCTCCATTATGTCCCACAGGTTTCTTTGGTTCACATTGTCATAGGCACCCTTGATATCCAGAAATGCCAGCCAGAGCTGTCTGTTTTCTTTTTGCGCTATTTCTATACACTGTGTTAGAGAAAATAAGTTGTCCTCCAACCTTCTTTGTTTTCGAAACCCGTTCTGTAACTCGCCCAGTATGCCCTCGCAATCTACCCATTCCTCCAGTCTGTTCTTTATAATCTGCATTACCAACCTGTAAATAACCGGTGTCACGGTTATAGGACGATAATTTCTAATATCAGACTTATCTCCCTTTCCCTTATATATCATACTCATCCTACTAAGCCTCCATTCATCTGGAATATTTCCTTTTGTTATCATGGTACTCACTACCTCCCTTAGTTTTGCCTTAGATTTAGGACCCAAATTCTTCACCAGCTTGATAGGGATACCATCTGTGCCTGTCGACGTGCCACTAGGGACTCTTCGTTCCGCCTTTTCCCATTCTCTTTGTCCAAAATCCGCGATGTCACAAACTGGACTGCTACTTCCTTCGGTTCTCCTATCTTCCACATGTACCCGTTCCCGAAATTTCTCCTCCATCACTGCTCCTATATATTGTATCGCATCATCTCCCTCTAATTGATCTCCCTGATGCGAGAGTATGAACCTCTGTCTAGCTTGCGTTGTTTCACCGAGTGAGTTCAAGTGCTCCCAAAACTTCTTGGCAGCATTTCTATCTTTCTTACTTACATTACTCATCCATTCCTCACCCTTTCTCTGAATTTTCGCATTGATCAAACTGGATGCCTCTCGGCGACATGTTACAAAATTGTCCCATTTTCTTTTTACTTCCGTTTCGGACTCCCCACTACGCTTGGAATACCTGTGTTCTCTAGAGGCTTCCTGACGTTTTTGTATCGCTTGCTTCACTTCTTTGTCCCACCAACTTTTTGGTCTATGTCCTTGCTTCCCCTTTCGTTTACTCTTAACTTTGTCTAGTTCTAGAGAAAAAAGCCTAGTTAGGCTCTCATAGGTCCAATCTGTATGCCATTGCCCTGAAACTGCTGCCTCTATTCTTTCAACAACTATTTCCAACTCTTTGTCGCTGCAGAAAGTTTGCTTTGAATTATGTTGTCTAGTTTCAGCATTTACTTCTCTGGCAAAATTCAGCTTAATACGTTTGTGATCACTACCAAGACTTTTGGAACCTTCTTCATCTATTTTCATTACTTGTAACTTACCATATATTTTGTGCGACATGAGTACGTAATCTATAGTTGAATGCAGATTGCCAGTTTCCCAAGTTATGTGCCCGTCACACTTCTGACTGGTATTACATAAAACTAAGTCATGTTTTTCCACCAGTTCTAGTAATATGCTTCCAGTTGAGTCCGTATACCCATCCAGACCCTCAATATGGGCATTCATGTCTCCCATAATAATTATTTCGGAGCCTTCGCCTAGTTCACTAATGTCTCTTGATATGCAATCAATCATTTTTCTGTTTTCCTCTTTAGCACCTGTCCCTGTCCATAAGTAAACCACTCCAAGGACTGTTGATTCCCCAGCGACTTTTCCTTTCAGCCACAAATGTTCGGCGCACTCCTTTCTGATCCTTTGAAAGTTCATATTCTTCTTAATAAATGCTCCAATTCCACCTCCCTTCCTCGTTCCCTCCATTCTGTTGCATTCTTCCCACACATAGTCAGGGTTGCAAGGTGGCTGCTCCATGTCTCTGAGATGTGTTTCCACAAACCCATACACCATTAAATCCTCCTTTCTTAGTTGCTCCTCCACCTCTTCCCATTTTAACCTATTTCTACCACCCTGCATGTTAATATATCCAATGTCTGATTGTGCTGATTTTTTATACCTGTTCTTACGTTTTCTCCTCTTTTTAACCCTGGGTGCCTCTCCTGACTTTGTTGGGTTTTCAGTTACTTCAGTGCCCCCAGGGCCCTCGGTCCCCCCAAAAAAGCAGTCACCGTGCGGCCCATCCTATCCCCCACCCTGTAACCCGTGGCCTCACTGTAGTGAATGCCATCTGCAAAAGGGCGGGAGCCAGCCTCGTACACTTCTCTGTTTACTTCCATTACGTCGTACCGAAGCTGTCGACTCATACCCTTAATTACTCCGTTGGCTTCGACAACCCTCCTCTCCGTTAACCCGGACTGCCCCCGAACTTCTGGAATGGTGCACACAACCACATGCACATTCTCAGACACGTCCCTCAGCTTACGTATTCCCACGTTTAGCTGCTTTCCGAGGTTCTGGCTCCTACCCTTCAGCACATCATTAAGCCCCGCATGAACTATTACTAGGTTCCTTCCCTCCCGGTTATCCCACACCCCCTCACGTGCTGCGGTCATAGCATCCACCATACACTTCCCTGGCTGGACCTCTACGGTTACCCTCTGGTCTCCCTTCACCCTGTTATGTACACCCCTCCTAACCCGTGCTACGTTAGAGCTCCCCACTACCAGTACCCTAGATCCCCCTGGTGCCTGCGCGCCTTTGTCCTGCGACTTATCTCCTGTCACCTGACTGCCCGACGCCTGCTGCTCGAAGGCGCCATTGAGCTGAGGTTCAATCAGCTCTCCAGCGTCGTCGAGCCCGCCTGCCAACAGGCCGGACTCCCGACCACCAGGGACCCCAGCCTGCAGACTGGTGGTTCGTCCCGCTAGAACTGACACTTCCTCCTTTCTTCCCTCGCTACTCTCACTCGCTCGAATTACCCCTTCCAGGCGCTCTACCCTACTGTCACACTCCCTCTTACGCTCCTCTAAACCCGCCTTCCATACTTCCCCCAGCTCTTCCGCCTGCTTCTCGAGGCCGACCCGCTGCTCCCTCTCATGATTAAGCTGCCTAGTCAGCTCCTCTACCTGGGCCTCGAGACCCACCCGCTTCTCTCCTTCTGCCTTAAGCTGGGCCTCAATCTCCCGAACTCTACCCTCCCATTCCCCAGTTACCTGCTGAAGCTTCACACAAAGCCGACACTCGAAACTCACCTCCGCCGCCACCTCCAGGCTCCCGAAACCCGTCTCCTCCAGGTAACACCACCTCCCACACCCCTCGCACTGCACCAACTCGTCCCCACCCTTGTCATGCCGACCCAAATCTAGACCCATGTCTAGACCGGGAACAAACCGTCCCTTCCCGCCAAAAATTCAAACAGAGCCTACTTTGCGAAACTAACGTTAACTGCTGCTGTTCAAACCTAATACTGCTACCGCATAGTCACTTCCAATCAACTCTCAAAAAAAGAGAGAGAAAAGAAGAAAAACTGGCACTTAGCTTCGGATGCTCGAGGAGAACCAGGAAACACGTCCGCTCACCGCAAGTGTGTCAGCGCCCTCTATCCACCGGTGAGGCAACTAATAAAATGAAAAGGTCTATACCAAAGACACCGCCCCCCGGCCCTGGGGAGGGAAAGGGGGGGTCTGTCTGGTTTGCCCCACACTTAAAAACAAGTTGGTCCGTCAAAAACAAGTCCGAACGTCAGCTAACAGTTCATGTGACTTCCTGCTCGGCTGGATGTTGTACTTTAACCCTTTTCCAAGGACTGTAGATATACGCACGGGAACTTGAGCGCCTCCCAAAAGCGTCAACCGTCAAGACTTCGTTCTGGTGCGGGAAACTTGTTAAAGAGACCCGCTCTCACACGCTACCACAAGAATTCAGTCACCTGGTTCACAAGTTGCAGGTGCTCCTGATGGCATCGGAGACCCGTGGAGGTGGTGCGGTTCAACAAACACAGCACTCCCAGGTAGTCGCGTAGGAACCGTGCTTCTTTCCAACTCTCCGACCTCAGTATGTTGCAAAAGCGTTTGGCGCGGCCACTGGACGGAAGCAGACAACCGAAGAGGGTCCTCACCTCGGCGGGGACTCGGCCGTTCTTGATGCATACAGACAGGTATCTGGCTCGGCACGTCGATACAGCAATGAGGCTGACGCATGCGTATTCCGTATTCTCGTCTTTTGTGCGCTGTGTTGCAGTTTTTGAAGATATGCACCAACTAGCCCGCATCGCCACCTTAATTCGGGACATATGTTTTTAATATTTTTATTTGATATTTTTTCTGAAACGAAATGAACTTTTGTTTTGGAACTCAAGTGAAGTAACCGTAAAGAGTTACCTTCAGGTTATGAATTTCTCACACTCATAGGGTGGCAAAACGGGGTATTTTCGCAAAAGTCTGGAGTGTGCATAGGCTCAGTGTAGCACCAGTTTTAGAAATATTGTCTTTTTGGGTGTTGACCGTGCTATAGAATCTTTTATTGATTCTACGACAGTCACGAGTGTTTGGGTATGCTGACGACTGACTGCTTGTGTACAAAATAAATGGTGGACAAGGAAGTCGTCAGTAAGACAATATCTTCCGCAAATGAGGTTAGGACTTCCTTTCTTACGTTTGAAACGCCTAAAGAAGAACTTTTTAAATTTTTGAACCTCTTGCTTTCCTTGCATCCCAATCAGCAGGTTAAAAAAAAAAAAAGGCATTCTTAACTACGCGTTCTCACACTCTAAAGTCGTAAAAAGAGGTATAGCTCTCTCCTGTCTCACATCTACCTTAAAAAAGCCGTTTTCATACCATCTAATGCAGTTTCAACGCTCAAATTTACAGGCTGACATCATTGGCTTTTCCAACGCAAGTGTTGACTGAGGTAGTCGGAACCTTGATAAAAAAGTGACGGTTTATGAAAAAAGCTAAGCGCACTATTTACAAAAAAAGAAAAAAAAAGGAATTGCGGTCCTGCAGATACCCAGAATTTCCCGCAATCTTAAAAATGTAGCTAACAAGTATGGTGAGGTCAGCCCCGCAAAACAATGGGTCAAATATGTGCAAAGGTCCAAACTAAGGTAAAAATATCAGAAAACATATATGTGCCACAAAAGTCATGTCTACCCTTATGTACCCTGTTCGTCGAGTGTCATCTATAGACTATCCCGGTTTCCTGTGGTAGATGCTACGTAGAACAGACCGCAGGGTATGTTAGTGACCGGCTACGAGAACACAATAGGAAGTTTTCGTGGACCGCGTTTCTCCCTTCGCTAAGACCTCCGCAGCGAAGAAGCCGCTATACTGCACCTGCGCGGGTTGCGGAGAGCTTTGCAGGACGGCAAAAACGATTTACGAAAACTCTCTAATCTTTCTCTAAAAACCACGAGGGGGCGGGGAGGGTGGGGAAAGTGCACTTTTCTCTGCACTATTAAGCCCGCACGTGTACACCGTCCTTAGAAACAAAAATAAAGATAATACGTAAATACCTTGACAGACACACCAGAGAAATTTTTAAAGCATTTAACATCCTTAGCATGGGCGAGCGACGTGTGAGCCAGCAGCATGTGTCTTTATGAAGGAAATGACCCTTCTACAATCCTATGCGTATCGTTGAATACGAGTTCCACCCTGGAGCTCGTATGCCCTTGTGGCCGTCGCTCGAGCTGATTCTGCCGTTGCATTTCTTTCTCTTCTTCTTCCTTCCAATACATACGAGTTGAGAGCGTGCGCTTGTCTGTTGTGTACGTGTTTTTCTCCTCTGCCCTTATCTTTTTGTGAACAACTTCAACCATATTTAGGGAAAAAGGAGCACCTCAAAAACCTGACATTAATTTAGCTAAAAGATGCCATGGTGTCGACTTGAAACAACCGAAGGCCTTGCTAAAGTCGAGAAGGATACCGATAGTGTAAAACTTTTTTTCTAAACTCTTAAGTATGATCTCCCCCTGGTGCAATTGACCCCGTAAGTGATGACGTCACAACATGGCGTCTGGGTCCAAACAAACCGTTGCTAGGGACGTTGCTATGGACTAATGCATGGAGACTCCAAATGAGGCTAGATTTTTGCTTACAAGTAAGTAAATAATTTTTTTAGTCAACCCAATTTTTCGATATCTAATTGTGAAGATGTTTTTATCGTTTCAGTGTCGTATTGCAACGATAAAAGCCATTTCTGAAGTATCGCACTCCGCTTTGCTTCGGTAGCAGACGAAACGATAGATATGCTGGCCTCTCTTGCAGCGGGCGTCTTCATTGAATTGCGTCGGTAAACAAGCGACCAAAACAAGTGCATTGCCGTGGTCGTAGAGGCCTCCGCAATGTGCGTTTTTTTTTTCTGTGAAGAACCCAGTTTAGTTCAAAGGGGTGAAAATGACGTAAAATCAAACCATGTCATGCGGATCATTTACGACGACGACCTGAAGTGCATCACAGGTGTAGTGCAGACCAGTATGATAAACAAATCGTACGCCGTCAAGGTAATTTGTTTATTATTATTATTGAGGTTGTCAGGTTATTAAAGAATTGCATGTCCATCGCGATTTTTCAGTAACCATTGCAGCGATGGTTACAATTAGGTACGGCGCACCCTCACATAGCGCGAGTCCACAAGCAAAATTTGGGATCTCGACCAATCGCCTGAAGTGCTTTTCACACGGGTCCAATGCGATCTTTTAGCAGACGATCCTCTCGATCGATGCCCGGACTTTCGATAAACCATAGTTTGCATCGCACCCCACTATGAATTCTTTTAAGTTACTGAAAATCATTATATTTAAAACAAGTGCAATATCAGAATATCGTCCTTATTCACACGATTCAAACGACAGCGCCGGCTTGGCCTGCCTGCGTGTGGCAGACGGCATACTTCTTGCATTCGTCGTCTGCTGCAGGCATCTTGAAGACCGGAAGTTGCAGTCGTAAATATTTCGGAAACAAGCGATTACCGGCACACTTCTGTCGAAACATATATGACATTCAAGCTTTCTATATCTGTAATTTTTAGAAGTTTAAATCATACTCCCGATTTTTGAACGGTCGGGTTTTTGTAGCAAAACCTAGCCACACGTATTTATCCATAACAACGACCCTAGCAACGGTTTGTTTGGCCCATGACGTCACACTTACGGAGTCAATAGTGTAGATGCAGCTGACCCGAAATTTGGAAATTTATATTAAGATTCATTTTGAAAATATTCTTATTTTCAAACATTTGTAATTTACGACTGAATATTTTTCTATGCTTTTGAGAGAAAAATGGAAGAGTGTACGCGGCGATAGTTTCCCACGCTATGTTCTCTCTCTTGCCTCGTACAATACTGTTACTTCTGTAATTTGGATACCATTGGGAAACACGCCTGACGTAAGAGCAAGGATGTAAATATATGTTCAACAAGAATAAATGACGTCAATCACAAGTCGAAGATGTTTAATATATGTGACATTAGAAACGCAACTATAATTGTTGCGTAAATTTGTAACCGTAGAAAAAGCTTCATATTCCTAGGTAGGATAATAATATATAGTTCGGCATACATTTGTCATATTCTATCTGGCATCACTACAGTAAGTAGCCGACCCAACATTTACAAAAATACAAACTCAAAGGATCTCATAATAAAGAACCATTTTTTTATCCAATCTATCATTCATTTATTTACTCTATCATTGTTATATGACTTGTCCAGAAGAGCACCAAGCCTATCACAAAGCAAGTCACTGCGCTTCATACATTCAAGAATCACAGCCAAGTTGTGCGATTTCAGATTTCAGAAATTCGCTACGTAAGCTCGTTTTTTTTTTTCCCGCATTGATTTTAAATGTTTCGCAGTAGCCCAAGGTTTACGCAGCTGTTTATTGGTTATAAATAAATTTAAAAAAAATATGAAGCAGCATAAATGTATTCAAATATATTAATAATTATGTCATACGCTTTGTTTAAATCAGTTATGACTAATATATACTGCTCAATGTTTAGCACTCAATGTTCCTTCGAAACACCTGCAACGTTTTTTTGTTAATGTTTTAAACGTATCTAAAGGGACGAACCTCAGTGACTTACGTTTCCGGTGTTCATTTTGTTTATGAAACAGCATGAATATAGGCAAATGGTCATTTCAATCGGAACCTTTAACCCCGCCAGTAACATCAAAGTTTTCATGACTTGTAACATCGAGCAAAGAACAACAACATGACGCTATGAGACGCGTGGGGTGAGGTATTGTACTTCGAAGATTATTTGTGGACAGTAATAATAATAAGTTCGACTAATTTTGCGACGGAGTAAGCAGATCAATATTTAGGTCACCTCCGAGAATAAAATTGCATTTCACATCAGCCATAGCAGTAAACATCTTGTCCTTAAATTCAAAGAGATTATATTCATTTCCATTTGGTGAGCGATACAGAACACAATATGCATCGATGTTTTTGTGTATGCATAGTACTTCGTGATTATTTGTAATTGCTGACAACTTGGGTACTATGTCAAAACCAGTGTCTGATATCAAGATGGACTCTCTGCCACCATGGTTTTTGTTTGCGGTTCAAACAAAAAGAACGTATCCCCGAAAAAAGAAAAAAACTTGTCATTAGTGTTTTATGTGAGCATAAGAACAAACATTGGTTGAAACGTGTTAAAGGGCAAATAAAGGTAACCAATCTTAGAACTCGAGGACCTAACGCTAAGTTGAAATAATTTAAGACACTTAAGTTTTGTCTTCCCAAAAAAATGCATGAACTTCGTAAGCTTGGTAATAGCAACCATGCACAGCCATCTAGAGATATGAAGCTACAAAAAAGGTGATCATTCAGAAGTGTTACTCTAGTTCATAATTGTTTCAATATCAGACAGGCAGGTAATCTTAAAGACACCTGAGGGCTCATCTCCACCGAAAATTAACAATGTATAGATGACAGCAAGGGCTGAGATCATTGGCATTTCATACCTTTGCTGTAATGAACATTGGCGGCACGAACCGGCGAAAGAAGTCAGAACACGTGACTGGCAGGTCCTTCTGGGCGGTTTTAAGAGTATATATATATATATATGGGTGATTTCATCTAAACTCAGGCACGGATTTAGGGTCGAATTTTTAATTTTGACGAAAAAAATATATGTTCTGGGGCAATTCCTATAATAAAAAAAGACGCAAACGGTTATTGCGTCGGATTTTTTGTTCTCAAGTTGTGGACCGTTGAAGCGGTCAAGGTGGAAATTGATGTTTGATGTTTTTCCAGCCTATCGGAGGTGCCATATTTCACTCCATCCCTTTTCCCTACTTTTTGCGCTACATCAATATAACTTTTTTGGAAACACTCTAGACATAGGCTTTTTTATGCTAATTAAGCGTCTAGGTCATAACATTCTTAATGATTTTTTTTATTTGTCAAACCGCCTCTCTGTGACGATATTTGACGAAGTTCAGCAAGCTGTGCTGTGTGACCTAATCAACATATTTTTATTATCTTTATATCACCGTAAAGCAACAATTGTGATCTTTCTTTTGAGAATAATTTCAATATTTTGCAACAAGTATATAATGCGCTACATGTGCCTGAAAAACGAATATTTCGAAAAACTAGCAAGTTTGGAGTCGATTTTCTAAAAAACCCCACTTTTTATTTTTTCATTTTTTATTTACAGTTAGTTACTATAGTAGTCTATCAGGAACTACCAACAGAAATTGTAATATATTGTTTGTATGGCCGCTATTAAGACTCGAATCTCGTGCTATGAGCCTTTTGAACGGGACTTCCCACAGGCGCTTTGCTGAGCAGAATTTTGGCCTATGTAAAGTTTTCTATTTAATGTTAGTGTTTACCACAATATCTAAGCGTAAAAACAGGTGAAGTAACAATATTCATCCTTACAATACTTATTTACTTGGCACTGGGGTGATTTGAAAGGTTTGTGAGCTTCGATCTATGTATTGACGGAGAAGCATCTAAACTCACGGACAAACTTAAGTCACGAGGGAAAAGTCTAAGTAACCTGGCATGAATCACTGCAAATAGAAATGAAACATAAACACATCACTAACGCATTTGAAGCCTTACACGCCACGAAATGCTCGTTATTTTACGAAAAAGCCCGTATGTGCACAAAATAGACCGTACTTCCTAAGCGTCAGATACTAATTCGCACATATGTATATGCACTGCATATCTGTTTGACATAAAAAAATATGACAATTACATATTAAGTTCGGAATTTTAAACTCAAGATGCGACACGTAACCAGAGAAGGGAAGTAATATTTCAAGTTGTAGCCTAAACATGTTCATTTCATAAAATATATCAAAATGTGTTGACCAAATGTCTCATATACTCCTAATTAACATAAAATACACTCAAAGTTAATACAAATATAAACTTTAAAACGAATTGAACACCGCCAAATTCCGTCTGGTTTACGGATAGACGACGCAGTACCTTTTCAACACTACACGGCGCTGCTTACACAAAAACAGTGATAAACACCTGGGATAGGGATATTCATCTTTCGACGTAGCACATTTCGAGACAGTAGGTTGATGCGATTCTGAGCCAGTTTTCGCTTTGTCCAAATTGCAGTCAGTTCAGTGTCAAAGTCTATGGCGCGTCGTCTGATCACACAGCGCGCACTCACAGGGGGACAAGGATGAACGCACTGTTGAAACGGTCCGGCCTTTTCACTGTCCCACCATTTAGCTCTGTCTATTCTGGGGTTTGATAAACTCTTTCTAGGACCACATCACCTCCCCCTTCCCCTATTGCTTTGCTCCGCACATGAGAAGATTGGATGCCTTTCGATGGGGTTACCTTCTCTCACCCCTTCCTTTTAAGCTCCCGATAACGGGACAGCTCCTCTTGGTCGATGAAGAGAAGCGTTATCCCCTTGATTTTCTGGCCGAGAGCTTCAACGAACGTACGCGCGTTAGTTATAAAGCTCAGCTCAGTTATTTTCAAGTTATGCAGTGACGCATGATGCTTCAGCACACCGCCCTCTCCATCGCTTTTGCCGTGCCCTGATGCCGAGTAGATCCACCTGCTGACAACAATCTTCTCCTGAAATTCGTGTAATTGGTGCCGATTTTTGAAATGGCTTGGAGCGCCGTCCGAAACATAGATTAGCTCCAAAAAAACGGGCAAGCGTTCCTCGAGCCTGTCTTCAATCATTGTGAGCGCAAAGAGCGCGTGTGCAGAATCATGACAGGTATCGTCACTCACGACGCCGAAACTTAGTGTTCCCTTCGTGGTCATCGCAACGCAGGTGAAGATTGTCACCATCTTGGTTTTCCAGTGGTATCCCTGCACTGCACGTTGGAGCACAATACTCCAGTTTTCGGCCAAATCAAAGTGGAGGACTACGACATGTGGCTTCACATTTGCTTTTTCAAGCCATATTGCTCGCTGTTGTGCGCGCCGAATATAATAGTGGGGTATGTATTTCTTCGTCCACCTGTTGAGTTCGTTAAGAAAAGCAGTGGCCTCCAAATGTTTTTTCACCAACTCGCCACGAGATTCCCACAGTGCCAACTCCAGTTCATCTTCAGCGCTCATCCCTAGCATCTCGAGGGATATGTCCTTCCGGTTCGAACAGGCTTCACACCTCAGCAAGAATCAGTTTTGGGAAGGATTTTCACAAAGAAACATTTTCTGGACGTCTTCAAAGGTCATGGTCTTCCCCGCCAAATTTGACAGAGATGTCAGACAGAGTATGAAGTTGGCGCAGCATACACACACACACTATTCATGTACAGGGTGTTTCTTAACCGACTTGGGCCAAAAAGAATAAAATTTTGTTAGGCCCATTTTTGACTCGGGATTGACCGCCTTGAATTCTTTGTAGGTTTCCCTAATAGATCTCGTCATAAATCACTTCGTGACGAAGACTTCCTGACCATCAATAAAAAGCCTTACGACATCCTTCTTGTTCGGGCTTTGTCTTGAGCAGACTTTCGCATCTGATGTGTAGTAAGTCAACGCAAGAGCGACATCGTTTTCGTTGAGAGCATGTCCTTGGTATGGGTCAGGTGACGCCCAGACCCCTATTTTTTTTCAGCTTTCTTGATTGGTCCAAAGCATGCTTCGTCACTTCAGGAATTGCGTTCAGGATATCTTTCTTTTTGAGGTTAGATGGAAAGAGAGTTAAGAGGCGGTAGCGTTCTAGCTGCGACGCGCTCTCGACGTAGGCTGCTCGTAAATTGCGGACCCAGTCGGAGCACGAGGAGTATGGATCTTCTTTGTCAGTGCCCGTAGGTTCTCCGTGCACGTCACTTAGTTTACGACCAATTTTCTTTTTGAAGTCCGCGGTTATCTCAGATTTTTTTCGCTTAACATAGCCGGTACGACTTCGTGGGGTCACGCTAGAAGGGAATTTAAGTGGTGTCACACTTACTTCGGCAGCATCAGTTGCTTCAGACACTCCTTGGACCAGGGCTTCCTCGTCAACGAATGATCTGTCCACTGGTTTCAAGGATGAGAACGATGAGCTTGATGACAACATTTCCTGTCCTTGCTTATGTTCTTCGATCTGGCCCAAGAACATTGTGTAACAGTTATTGCACAGAACATCTCCAGGGCTTACGCGCTGGGCGTCCTCAGCCGGTAGAACTTGCTTAAGAAAACTTAGGTTTAGCTCCGAGACTTGACGAAAATGGCGTCCGTAAAACACTATTCTCTTGTGTCTCCTTGAATAGTTGGCGCACACTTTCCGGTCTGAACTGAATAATGTATTAGCCATGGCAGTAACGAACACTTCTGGCTTTCTGAAAGCAGGAGCAGTTTTAAGTTCATCCAGCTCAGACAGCACGGAGGTAGAATGAGTACCAGCTTTCCGCCGTGGCTTAGGAATTCAAGTAAAGAGCCAGAAAGGGACCGAGAAGGCTATTGTCAGTTAGACGACGTGCGAAGATTCGGCTTCCTTTGGGTCCCCAATCTTGATTATAATGCAATTAAATGCAAAGGGGCAAGCGAGCTGGACAATAATGATGAAAATAATCCTTGGAGAAGGGGAACAAGAGGGACAAGGGACAAACATAAATCTTTAAACACAGCTAGGTGACTGGTGAGCGACCGAAAAAATTCGATTTTTTTGGTCGCTCACCAGTCACCTAGCTGTGTTTGGAGATTTATGTTTGTCCCTTGTCCCTCTTGTTCCCCTTCTCCAGGAATTATTTTCATCCCCAATCTTCCCGTCGATCCATACTTAAACATTCGCTCTCCGCCTCGCGCGAATTCTGAGTGCCACGCAGCAGCGGCGTCTCTTTTAGTGCCCGCGGATTAGTGGCACGGTTGTCTTAGAAGGACGAGGAGGGGAGCTTGGAGAGACAGAGGGGGGCTTGCGACGTAAACTCTAACCTTAAAACGCCTGTTTTCCCGACAATCAGGGTTTCCGTGTCGGTCGCATCCAAAGGCATAATCCTTAGAGGCTCCAGGACCCCGACGAAGATAGAGGTGGTAGCCCCGTGATGTTCAAGATAAAGTATTCAATACACGCCGCCTGACTGGGGTGGCATCTGCAAAATTTCGGAGCCGAAAGCAAAAGGCCTCAGAGGACTTCTCTAACGATCTGCATTCCCCCGTATTGGGAGAAAAAGATGCGCTCGCACTTGTGAATACGGAATTCTAAGTAACTTTTTTTTAAGAGCACTACTGAAATTTTTTTTTAATGTTTATGGTTGAATATTAGGTAACTGCTAACGATAAATAGAAAACCTTATATAGGCCAAAATTCTGCTCAGCAGAGCGCCTGTGCGAAGTCCCGTTCAAAACGCTCATAGCACGAGATTCGAGTCTTAATAGCGGCCATACAAACAATATATTACAATTTCTGTTGGTAGTTCCAGATAGACTACTATATGAACTAACTGTAAATAAAAAATGAAAAAAAAAATAAAAAGTGGGTTTTTTTAGAAAATCAACTCCAAACTTGCTAGTTTTTCGAAATATTCGTTTTTCAGGCACATGTAGCGCATTATATACTTGTGGCAAAATATTGAAATTATACTCAAAAGAAAGAGCATAATTGTTGCTTTGCGGTGATATAAATATCATAAAAATATGTTGATTAGGTCACACAGCACAGCTTGCTGAAATTCGTCAAATATCGTCACAGAGAGGCGGTTTGACAAAAAAAAATCATTAAGAATGTTATGACCTAGACGCTTAATTAGCATGAAAAAGCCTATGTCTAGAGTGTTCCCAAAAAGTTATATTGATGCAGCATAAAAAGTAGGGAAAAGGGATGGAGTGAAATATGGCACCTCCGATAGGCTGGAAAAACATCAATTTCCACCTTGACCGCTTTAACGGTCCATAACTTGAGAACAAAAAAATCCGACGAAATAACCGTTTGCGTCTTCTTTTATTATAGGAATTGCTCCAAAACATATATTTTTTTCGTCAAAATTAAAAATTCGACCCTAAATCCGTGCCCGAGTTGAGATGAAATCACCCATATATATATATATATATATATATATATATATATATATATATATATATATATATATATATATATACATATATATATATATATACATATATATATATATATATATATATATATATATATATATTACAGTTAACACGAGGAGTAAGAATTCCGTCCAACATATTGTAACGTGTGTTTATATTTTAGGCCAATCCTCTAGAGACAATTTAATTTCAGAATTTCTGCATCTTTCTTTTTCTTTAGTCCTATTCTTTCATTTCAACTGTATGAACACCACGTGCTAAATTTAAAAGTATATATCAAAAGGGGATAACAACATTTTTTAGGTTCCCTTGTCCCATTACTGCCGCAAGCACGGACACGCGTGTGACACAGCCTGGCGCATGATGGCCGTGCGCGCCACTATAACTGCATTACGGAAACGTTATCAGTTAAGCATATTTAGAATGAAATTTATGAAACAATATTACTCGCCTAACTTGCCACAAAAAGTGAAATGCTTCTATCAAGAGAATAAATCTAGTCGCATTTAATTGTGTGCTCTTAATAAACCTCTGACACGCCAAAAAGAAAAAAAAAATTTCCCATGCTAGGTGTTGAATTGGCATATCAGGACATCACAAAAAAATTATTTCACTATAGAGTTGCGTAGTTCTTTTATAAAAAAATAGAAATACGAGGCCCAATTCAATGTTCCCGCCAGTGCACTGTGACGTAACAGTGTACCGCAAGGTGTCGGGGAGGTCAGATGGGAGGCATCGACGTACGTTACTAAAAGTGGGTTTGCCGGAAGTCACGTGAGCTTCACTCCTCGTGCTCTCCGCGACCGTGCCTAAGACTTTTTTTTTATTTTTTTTTATTCTGCTCTTCGTACGAGCGATTGTAGAAAACGAAGTTTCAGTTCCACTTGCTCTTTATCACTGTACCGTTGGTTAGTTTCCGTGCTGTAAATGTTGAGGACGAAGAGTCAGTGGATCGACGTGATGGAGGTCAATGAACAAAGCGTTGCGAGTACAAGCCAGTGTACGAGTGCATGCCGTCAGTCCGATGACACAGAGTTATACTGGGCACAAAACAAGCTATCAAGTTTTTGAGAAAAAATTAAAACGCTCGCAGAAATTAGGATTGCTAGCATACGACACGCCCGATCGCATTGCTAAAGGTTCAGACACCGAGGTCGTTGAATCATCGGATACTCTCCAGGCTGAAGATGCCTGCCGTCTAAAAAAGACCAACTGGTGAGTGTACCAAGTACAAGTAAACGTCGAGCATAAAGTACGTGTTTTATCTAGAGCATGAGTAGAACTTGTTTACTGGGTGCACATGCAGCCGATGCGTCGTGATGCCTGAATTCAAGACTCTTGAGTGCCGCTGCTGCAGGGAGATGGGCAGGAAACTTGCAGACCTGCAGCCGATAGGTTGCATAACATCACACGAAGAATTCCCAGTCGTTTGCTTGAATATAACAATGCTCAAGATTGCATAGTTCGAACTTCACAACAGGAAGTTTCTAATGCCCAGGGATATTCATAAGTTAGTCTAGTTTTGTTGCCTACAGTCTACAAGTTCAGGCTGGAGTTGAAAGAAAATCACCGCGCAGGAATTACGTTGCTATTTTTCAATTTGTTGCAATTTTAGGAAATACCGGTACACGGCGTACCGCCGGTTCGTACGCTGAGTGTGGGGTAGGCTGGGCAGTTTTAGTAAACTTCGCCTAGGGTTGTAATCTTCATCACTAAAGTGCATCGAGCATATCCATCGCCTACCCACGGATTCTAATAGCTGTCCTGCGGGAACCGCAGTCAGCCACCGGTCCATCTCTTGTATGTTTCTCGAAAATGCATGCAGTGTGATCTCTTCTTCAGTTGCTGAAATACAAAGACAGTCACTCACACAGCACCTTCTAGGCATTGTAGTTGACCACGTCAATTCACTGACTCTTCTTCTTCTACATTTACAGCAACATTAAACGATTAAAAGCAAATAAAAGAAACCTTGTAGGCTTGGATCGCTCGTGGAGGTGCGGAGAATAACAAAAATATTTTTAAAAAGTATTACACGTGCTCGCGGTAAGCACGAGGAGGGATACAACTCCCGTGACTTCCGGCGATGCCTCCCTTCTGACCGCCCCGACACCTTGCGGTACGCTGTTACGTCACAGTGCACTGGCGGAAACTTTGAATTGGGCTTCGTATTTCTATTTTTTTTATAAAAAAAAACTACGCAACTCCATAGTGAAACAATTTTTTTTGTAATGTCCAAATATGCCAATTCAACGCCTAGCATAATAATTTGTTTTTTGGGGCGTGTCAGAGGTTCTTTAATGTCGTCTATTTCAATTTATTTTTGTTCTTTCGAAACTCAAATATTTGAACTAGATATGAGTACACAACTTAACATGAGGAGTATGCATGTACATCTTACGACCGAGATTTATGACTGGAAAATGCAGCATTGCTTTAACCGTCTCTTGCAGAGCGTCTCGATGATTCGGATGTTGTCACACCTTCTGCCAAAGGATGCCTTCAGAGTTGGACTCAGGGTAACCCGCTTTTTCGGATTCCTTCTATTGCCGCCTCTCTGCTTTTTTGTGTGTGTTTAACGTAGCAACGCAATGATGTATTCCGGCAAAAATTTCTTTACTATCGTTTTTTTGTTTTTTTTTTTAAATTTAGGCATTAAAAGACAAAATGAGCTTTGCTACATAACCACTGTGATTGACGTCAACTTAGGTCCACATTCAACTTAAAAGCACGCTATTTTCTAAACTGCCCCGGACATTGGTATGCTTCCGATTAAGAGGAGCCTAACAGAAGAAATGTGTTCGCTTGTTATCTAAATATTTCTTTTTATTATTAGTTTTAATTAGATTATCACTATTAATTAGATTAACAAGATTAACACTAGTTTATTTTGAGATTTTAGCCAGTATGCAAGTTTTCTTTTTTGGGGGAAGGGTACTTTTAGTCACTCCCAATTTACAATCATCAGCTAAACTTCAGCAACTTTACAGGGCGAAGGTCGTTCGAAGAGAATAGCCGCTACAAGACATATAATATTCTACACTGTATACCTCCGAGGCAAGCATTATTACGCAATATATTAGCGAATTCTCCAATGTGAACAAACTAGTGGCAATTCGCAGAATAGTTTTAGTCTCGTGAAGATAATTAATATTTTTCCCACAACCTCATACACGCATTTTATATATGTGAAAATAGTCAAAAATATCTAAAGGTCGACCGATGCAAGAAGTTCAAGCGCTTTTGAAGATAAAATACATTTAAATATAAAATATTGTACCTTCTTCGACTGTTTTTCAACAAATTCAAAGCATTATAAAAAAAGTATTGAAGATTTTGCATATAGCGGACTATGTAGGCTTAGTTTCGTTGGCAACAGAAGCTCGGTGTCACATTTGCACGTGGCGTTTCCACTCGCAGCAATTCCTGAAGAAATACAGCTACAAGAGCGTGCAACCAGAACACCTCTTTAATGAACTTCACTTGGTGAGAGCTGAATCCTCTAATAACCTAACCGTAATATACTTCACATAGTGAGAGCTGAATAACCTAACATACCATCAGGCGTTTAGCGCTTACATGAGAAACGTGTGGCAAGTAGCTTCCCCAGATAAAAAGGTGTCTTTTTTTCTTCTAAAGAGCCTGTCAGTAGGACGCATTAAGAGTATTCAGAACGAGCTCCTTTAAAGAATTGACGAATCACCTTGCGATCTCTCGCATATCGGCATGCACTGGTTTGCCCATTTTTTAAAGCAGTTCGTTATGAAGGCCCTTAACCTGCCCCTCTGACAGGGTTATTAAGCCTCCCTCAAAAGACTTACCCTCTTGTGAAGGAAAAACAAATCAGTGACCGACGCTTCTAGTTCCAAGTTCGATCATTCATCTCTCATACTTTTTCTGAACGCTTCGTGAGCTACTACTGGAATAATACGTCGGGGAGTATGAGCAGGATAAACGTCGGCCCCGATCTTAGGCTCTTAGCTGTAATTTGACCAGGCAATACTTGAACATGCGCCATTCATGCACTCAGATTCAGTTCATAATACACTTCCCATAAAACACGCATTTACACCACGGGTACCTTACCCCAATAAGTAAAAAGTATACGTTGTGAGGACGCTCACCAGTGAAGAACACTTACTTCCATCTTCACAATGATCATCATCACTATTGTCCTCAATTATTTCATTACAACTATTTCGTATCCGCTCGGGCTTTCGCGTTTGTACTTAGATTTATTTCGAGAGCAGTTGCTGAACCTATCTGTTCCCGGACCTGCCCGTCTTGTTCTCCCGATATATTTATTGTTCTGGGGTAAATATATTATTAGATAAAGACATCGTCATTTCATCATTGGGAATTGTTTGCAAAGAGGTTTTAAAGGGTCACCAGTGCTTGCGAGCATTTTTTTATGTATCAACGTTCATTTACTTTTCCGAGGCGTACAAAAAATATTTATAAGCCTATTTTTAGGCATGTTGCAATCCATTTGGGGGGCGTAAAAAATTTATTATCGAGGCAAAAAGATTGAAAACTAAAATATAAAACTATTTTTAAAATCTGCAGCTGCAACACTCTAAAAAAAAGCCCGTGAGTCTGCTTTCCCGCACAACACTCGGAGAGCCAATCACCCGTACTTACGGAGACAGCTCAGCGAATGACGACGCCGAAACATATGTTTAGACGAAAAAGCGCAGTCTGAGTTGTGACATTAAGCAATGCAAGCGTGACGTTTTGCATTGCTTAATGTCACAACTCAGACTGCGTTTTTTCGTCTAAACATATGTTTCGGCATTGTCATTCGCTGAGCTGCTTCCGTAAGTTGCGGTGATTGACTCTCCGAGTGTTGTGCGTGAAAGTAGACGCACATACTTTTTTAGAGTGGTATACGGATATTTTTTTACTGCGATAATTATATTATAAATATCTGAAGTGGCGGTGCAATGTTTCATAGATAAGCCGACTACTAAATAACAAAAGGTTTGAGCCTCAAAAACTGATTACGAGCAGTAGCTTTCCCACAACAAATTCAGGTCACTGCACATCCCCAGTAACAAAACATTTTGCTTTCTACTTAGTTTTAAAACTATACCTAATGATAAACTACAAATCTTCTATTTAAGAGAATAATAAAAAAAAGAGTATTCTTCTTGCGTTGATCATCAGAACCACATATACCGGGTGTTTCTGCCAAAGCACGGATGACGTGAAGGATCGCAACAAAACATCCTACTTAGCAAAATGATTACCTAGAATTTACTCATTAAATGTTTAATTGGTAAATATAAGCTTATTGTTCCGATTAGAAACGTGCTGAGCGCCATTGTAAGCCCCTAGATCAGTGAATTTTAAAGCGACACTCAGCAAGTGTCTAAAAGACTTTTTTCCAGCAGCCGTCTGCGCATGCGCGTGCTCTCGCTTCCAGCACGCTGCGTTCATTACCGAAGGGCAGCCAAGCCGTGGTGAAAGTAGCAGCTAAGTAGCCAGCGTGAGTTGAAGTCCTGTTGTGATCATATTCATCGTGTTTTTCTGCACCCTGTCGAGACTGCGCGGCTGAATTGTTTATGTGCATCATCCAGCATCATCGGTAACCAGCGAAGCACCGTCAGAGTGATAACTTTTTTGTTGAACGGCCTTCGAGGAACGCCGTGTAATAATACCACCAGTGCTACCCTTCAATTGGTTCATGTTTGGTTGCTCAGATCGAATGGAAAAAGAGAACGGTACTAGTTTGTTTTTCGCATCCTGTCGCCCAAGATTCACGGTCAATCAACAACGAGAGACAAACCGTGGATGTTCGTCTGGTGAACCCCGACGTACGACTCTGCAGTCGACGAACAGGGTTCAAATAGGCCCAATGTGCGCCAATAATCAAATAAAAAATTCCATTAGCGGATTAAGGTCGTGATGGAGGGGAGTTGGTTCATGGCAATCGGAAATATACAGCGCGCAAAAATACAGACAAGGACAAAGTGAAGATGCGATCGACCCAAGTGCTGGACTCAGAACCACGGTGTAAGATAATACTGTGCTCAGAGCTAAGCATTTATTAAAAAAACACCAACGAAGTACAGTCGGCACGGAATGAAACGCGAACAAGGAGCGCATGGTTTTCGACCCACGCTGAGTCACCTAGAGACGCAACACCGAAGATTTGGACGCACTGAGCAAGCGTCTAACACATCGAAGGAGGAGTCACCTTCTTGCAGCTCCCATCTGGTTCAGGTGGTGCAACATCTAGCGAAAACCATGCACCCACTGCTCGCGTTTCATTCCGTGCCGACTGTACATTACTATCGCTTCAGCTCGTGTCAAGATAAGCGATTTCTTTTTTGTGTAGAAAAACCGGTGTTTGGCTGACACACGCACCTTGCTCCTCTCTTGTTATTGCTTACCCTTCCAATAATTCTCTGGTGGTTTTATCTGTGCCCCTCCCGATGATGGTGATGTTGAATTTGGGCTTGCATTTACAAGCAGCACATTGCAGAGGCAAGTGACCCTCAGTGGTCGACCGGAGTGACCACTTATGTTTACGGGCTCTGTCATTAAAACATCGGCCAGTTTGACCGATGTACACTCTTCCGCAGCGTAGTCAGATCTTATATGCCACACCAACCACACAATTAACATACTTCTTCCTGTGGTTTACGGCACATTGGCTCTTGCCCCCAGCCTTTTCCACAATTCTAAGGCAGAGTTGCGCCAATTTTTGAGGTGCCGAAAACACAATGGGAACGTCAAACGGCCCGGCTACCTTTTTCAAATTTTCAAATAGACCATTTGCAGTATTCCCAAGCGCCCCGGCCCGCACTCAAGGAATCATGGGAACGGTGTTCCTTCAGCTCGCTTGTGACCGCTAATTTTCGACCAACTCCATGGTTACACAGCTTTTGAGCGTAATTCGTGGTCACCCTGAACAAGCACCTTGACATACCCCAAGGACCTGTCATATCACTTTTAAATTTGCTCGTCAACGTCAGCATTTTTTATACTGCGCATGCGATCCATCTTTCAACCTGGCTGAGCTGCAGAGATCTCTTACAATATTGTCATTCTCGTGATTGTTGTTTGAGCAGGAATTACTTAAAAAGCTGATAATTTACAACAGCAAAAAACAGGATTTAACTCGGAGTCCAAGGGGCTGTTTATAGACTTTTTAGCGTCTCTAACTTAATATCAGCATGATAATAATGTAAGAGATTTCTGCAGCCCATCCAGGTTGAAGGGTGTACAGCATGCACAGTATCAAAAACGCTGACATTGAGGAGAAATTTTAAAAGCGATATGACAGGTCATTGGGGTATATCAGGCACTTGTTCAGGGTGACTCCGAATTACGCTCAAAACCTATGTAACCAAGAATAGGGTTGAAATTACCGATCACTTAGGGGCTGAAGGAACACCATTCCCATGATTCTTTTAGCGCGGTCCGGGGCACTTGGGGGATATCGCAAATGGTCTATTGCGCGAGACTTTGTGCATTTAATGGAGCCCCTGGGGTCTCGTCGTGGGTCTCTGTTCTGTCTGACTTAACTTTCCCTTAATCTTTTTAACAACCTCTGCGCCGCTTCCAGAATAACTGAAGTTGGGAAGCCAGCACCTGTCAGCCGCTGTACCTGCATACTCTCAAGTTGACCAGATTAGGAAAAGACATAGAGAGAAGTAGGAAGACCACCGAAAGGTTTTCTTTCCCGTAAAAATACATAAGGTGGACTTGTAAGAAAAAGGGGTGCGTGGCAGAAACAGGTTAGCCAGTTTCTCCTGTGTCATCTTAGTACCCTAGAGCTTTGGGATCCGTTTCTAGCGCGAAATTGGCATGCGGTTGCGGATTATCTCAGTGCAGGCGAACACACAGATGCAGCGGCTTCTCTATAAATGTCGAGGACCTCTTCTACTCTGTTCCTCACGAGGGGCTCTTTGTGTCGATGCGTGAATGTTTTCATGAGAACAGTGTCAATCAGTTTCAAAATGAGAATGGCGTAGGAGCCGATAAATTGATGAAACTACTGAAATTTTGTTTGCAGTCGACATTAATTATGTATGACGACGGTATACTATGTGCAAAAAGAAGAAATATGCATTGGCTCTTCTGGAGCGCCGGTACTTTGTGACATTTTCTTGGCCAAATGGGATCAGGCAACCAATGAAAACTTAGAACAGGAGTGTGCTGACGAAGTGTTTAGATATACGGACGATTATCTAGTGGTTACAAGAAGGTCTGAAGGTGCCTCTGAAGAAAGGGCTGTAAAAGCAGTGTTGGATGTGTTCACTCAGCATTCTGGGGGGCTAAGGTTTACCCATGAACTACAAGATGGGGCACACCTCCAATTTTTAGACTTTAGTCTAGAATTTGAGGAAATTCACGTGTGTTGGCTTTACCAACCACGCCCTAAGAAGAGACTACTCCCTTATGATTCTTCCCTCTAACCTCGTAAAAAGGAGCATTGTGTCCTCTTGCCTCCAGACCGCCTTGGAAAAGTCCTGCTACCACTCAATGTCAGTAAGTTTTAAGATGCAGGTACAGAAGCTGACAGATGCTGGCTTCCCAACGTCAGTTATTCTGGCAGTGGCGGAGACGTGGTTAAAACAAATTAATGGAGGGTAAAATCAGAAAGAAGGGAGACCCACAACGAGACCCCAGGTGCTCCCTTACATGTACAAAATCTCGCACAATTTTGAAAAAGGTAGCCGGGCCGTTTGACGTTCCCATTGTGATTTCGGCACCTCGAAAGTTGGTGCAACACTGCCCTAGAATTTCAAGAAAGGCTTGGGGCAATAGCCAATGTGCCGTAAAGCACAGGAACAAGTACTTTGATTGTGTGGTTGGTGTGGCATGTAAGAGCCCACTAAGTTGCGGAAGAGTGTACATCGGCCAAACTGGCCAATGTATTAATGACAGAGCCCGTGAACATGACTGGTTACTCCGGTCGACCGCTAAGGGTCACTTGCCTCTGCATGTGCTGCTTGTAAATGCCAGCCCAAATTCAACATCCCATCATCGGGACGGGCACACATAAAACCACCAGAGGATTATTGGAAGCGTATGCAATAACTAAAGAGGAGCAAGATGCATGTGTCAGCCAAACATCGGTTTTTCTACACAAAAAAAAGAAGAAATTGCTTATCTTGACACTAGCTGAAGCGATAGTGCAGTTTACTTCATTAGTGTGTGTGTGTGTGTGTGTGTGTGTGTGTGTGTGTGTGTGCGTGCGCGTGCGTGCGTGCGTGCGTGCGTGCGTGCGCGCGCGCGTGCGTGCGTGCGTGCGTGTGTGTGTGTGTGTGTGTGTGTGTGTGTGTGCGCGCGCGTGCGTGCGTGCGTGCGTGCGTGCGTGCGCGCGCGCGCGCGTGCGTGCGTGCGTGTGTGTGTGTGTGTGTGTGTGTGTGTGTGTGTGTGTGTGTGTGTGTGTGTGTGTGTGTGTGTTTAATAAATGTTTAGTTGTGAGTCCAGCGTTAGTGTCGTTGGCATCTTCACTTCATCTTTGTATTTTGGGGCGTTGTTATTCCGATTGCCCTTAAAGGGGCACTGACACATCAAAATCATATTTTTTTTTATTATCCGAAACGATTGAAAACGATGCCGGGACATTACCCTCAAAATTTGAGATTTGGGAATTCAGTATTCGTGAAGTAAAAAAACAATTTCCAAATGCCGAATTCGAAGTTCCCGCGCGATCGGCGCCGGTGCCTTGACGTCAAAAATCGCGGAGACCTGAGAGTCGACTTCCTTTCACCACTCCCGGCTGTTGCCATGGCGACCCAAAGCGAGGAGGAAAGGAGCGAGCGCCCGCGTTGAGGCGGACCGGTTTTGAGCGGTGTCGCCTGTTTTCCGTTGGAGGATACAAATCCAGGAGACGGCACCACAACGAACTCCCGATTTTTGGTATTTCAAAAAGAAGGGCCGTAGTGCGTTCGCCATTGCGTTAAAAAACATGTTTTAGGATTGCCGTAATTAAATGTTATAGAGATGTCGCCTACAAAGCTTCTAAATTTCCTGATTTTTGACGTCACCGATCAAAAGAAGCGAGGAGGCGAGAGGCGGGAAAATCAAACGCCAAAAATAAAAAGGCGCGCGCGCGCGCGAAAAAATTTTTTTTCGCGATGCGGTTTTTTTTTGCGTTTCTATGACTGCAACTTGCATCGTTTTAGACAATAAAAATAAATACGACCTTTGGGGTGTCAGTGCCCCTTTAACGTTTGAGATACTAGGTGTGGCTATTAAATAACAAAAATCACTTTAAAAACAAGAAAATTGCACAACTGTAATTTCGCTTCCTTCCATCCACTCCCCTCCCCTTTCCCCTACACCACTCCACCCGAATCTTCTTTTGCCGAAAGCGGTGCTTTAGGTCATTAAGTGATAAGCCCTTCTTGAGCTCCGTCGCTTTTGCTTCACACCATCAACAGAGTCAAACCTCGTTCCTTTCGACTCAAGCCCGCAAGCAGAGAGAAGGAACGCGACCCTCACTTTCCTTCTCGCCACTGTGAAAGGAGGAAATCGCCTCTCGTTTCCTCCTCGCCATTTTCCGACTTTTTTTTGTATTTTTCTGCCAGCTGCCTGGATTTTTTTTTTTTTTTTTACAGGTTTGGGGTGGAGGAAATGAAAGCTTTGAGGATTTGAAAAGATTATCCAGAAGCCAGCCGGCACACCTGCGACAAGGAGCTGCACCAACCGAGTAGCTGTTTTGAGCGAGCTTGGCACTTGCTCTTCCCAACGAGTTGCACTGGCTCTTTTTTAGCATTGGTTTGGAAGATGATTCTTTGCTGTTGTGAGAGCACAAATGCCTTGTTCTGCTCAAAGAAGTAGTCATTGAAGTATCAATTTTAATTTAAATATCTGATTTGGCATCTTTTGTTGTTTAGGCGGATTCATGGCGACAACGGGAAGTACGAGCGGCGTTTTCTGTATATCAGCGATGGCGCTCCATAGACCAGTGGTTCTGAATCATCATGGTTCGTAAACCGGCAGAGGTGACAGAGGATCCCATCCGCAGTGGGTCTAGCACTTTTCGGTGTAGAGCGTTTTGCTGTAGGGCATTTCGGTGCGGACTTTTTGGTGCACAGACATTTCAGTGTACGGACTTTTTGCTGCAAAGACTTTTCGGTGAGCGGATATTTCGGTGCACGGACATTTTGATGCATGGACATTCGACGCTATGGTTTGCTCGCCAGTATCTCTTTTCCAACGTACGCAGACACGCTTCACATCGTGTTTGCGCGTTGAGTTGATAGAAATAGTCTCCTCTATAAGGTGTTGACTTTATTATTGGTCCTGCGTGTAGGAAACGACCCAAAACAGCAAGACGTTTGAAGTTGTTTGTGTATTCAGAACAATTTTGAATATCTTCAAATGCGCCTCCTCCGCGTAATCGCATAGCTCCGATTGTTAATAATAAATTGTGATGACCTCGCACGACAAAAAAAAAATACAAAAAACAATGTAATTATTACTTGTAACTCATTAGGGAATAAAGTAGGCGTGTGCGGGTACAAAATAAGTGTAATCAAATCAAATATCGATTTGAATCAAGTAAACAAGCCGAATTTGGTGAATGCTAAATCTATTTTATTTGGTATCAAATGTTTGCTCATTCTCGTACGAAAAAAAAAACAGTGACCACAGATCATACACAGAGTATGATCTGTGGTCAACGTCTCCTTCCATGCCGTAATGATGTCGCCGGACGTAAACAACTGCCTTACAATCGTGCTTATACAGGGCGATTTTTTTTAACGACTAGACATTTTTCTAAAAAAGACGTCAGAGTTACGCGATTGCGGTTTGTGCCTTATCTATAGTCATCAAAAACACCAAATCATTCATTTTTAAAGAGATGTAGTGGACGTGAAGTGGCTCACGGCGTCCTAAAAAGCCTAATTTGGACGCGAATCGTGTTACCGCAATCTTTTCGGCCACCGCACTCCTCGCCCCTTCTACAGTGGCGTTGTCACAGCGATGCGCATGATTTGTCGCTTTAGCTTCATGGCGTTAGGCTGTGCCACGCGGAGATGGAGCCCACATAAAATCAGAACTATATTTTCGCGCCCAAATTAGGAGGACGCCGTATAATAGTGTACGCGCGTTACATCTTTTTAAGAATGGACGGTTTGGTGGCTTGCGATTATGGCCAACAACTTTCTAAATACAAGATGCCGTTTTCTTTTCTAATTAAAAGGTTAATTAGCGAATTTTAGGTAATCGGTCGGTTTTAGTTGCGTTCGTTATTGAACCTAATCCTCGCCTGGCCGTATAGCTCACCTACACAAACCGCAATGGCGCTAATTTTCACTGGACAATTTGGTGGCTTTCGATTACGCCCAACAACTTTATAAATCAACTATCCCGTTTTCTTTTATAATCAAAAAGTTTATTAACAAATGTTAGGTAATCAGTCGGTTTTTGTTGCGTTCTTTCTTGAACCCAATCTTCGCCTGGCCGTTTAGCTCACATCCACAAAACGTTAATTTCCACGTTTTTTTTCTAATATCTAGTAGGTGAAAAAAAACAAAAAACGTTGTATATAAAATAGAGGGCAGTTCTTTTCTGATATAAATAAAGCGTGGGGCACGCGTCTTGCATGCATCTCTTTTTTTTTTTTTCCGGCCTATGAAAACAAATCCCGGGACATTCGAAATTGAGTTTATGATGGGGCGGGCGCTTTATCACGGGGTATTTTGTCATGTTTCATAAGCTTTATTACTAGTCAGAAGGAAGCCACGCGAGCCGCATCACGTTGCAAACAGCTAATTCGGGTGTTTCTCAAGCAGCTCTAGAACTTTCCAATTGACATTTTGGTTCTTAATACATCTAAAAAAGTTTGGTACTTAGTCCTAAACATTTAATTTATTAGGCATAATTAAAAATACTGCAACTCTCGCAAGACGTCTACCCAAAACATAAAGTTGGCTTAATTCATTGGCGTAAAGTGGCTGCGTCTCTCATTTTTATGCTTGGTCTTTTAAGATTCGTGAAAAGCATTCGCGACCTTATCTGTCAAGGCGCGTACGCGGACAGCGCGGCCTCCTCGGCAAGTTGTTCCCTCATCGAAGACGACAATGAATAAAAGGTGCGATAAAAATATTAATGCCTGAAAAAAGCGCAAGTTTAAAATAATTCTAAGGGTGTCAGTTGATTTTGTTTCTACTATATTCAAATTTCAACACTCGTCGCGGGCAGCATGGAAGGAAGCACTGCACTCTTGGCGCAAACCAGTGCCCAGTCAACGGTTCTACACTCAAACACGCATCACCACCCGACCTGTTTGAAAAATAAATAATTTTCAGCACTTTTGGTAGAAAAGGCGAATTTTCTACTGAGCGTGATATTTTGTGGACCCAAAAGTCCTGTAGCCGGGATCGGTAGTTCATAGCTTCAGGAAGACGAAGAACGACGGATGCATTATTTCCCGCGGAAGTACTGTTTTGAATTTGAATTCCACATAAAATTGTATATGCACAAATTGTGGCACGATACCGAACTTGCTTGATTACTTTTCTTTTAAAGACAACATAACCAGGCATAATCTACAGATATTGCAGAATTCATTTTAATTGGCGTACAGCGCGAAAGACAAGTATGGACATAAAGAACACAATAGAGCTCTGCATCTCTACTGCATTTCTTTCCGTACTTGTGGACAGTTAGTCCGCATGACTATATTCAAAAACTGCCAAATTGTTTAAGCCTACCCCTTTTTATAATTTTTTTCGTAGATTAATTGTGGCGAATCCCGGCTGGGTTCGGGTAAAGATCTCGCACGTGTTCAAGGACACATTTCGGCATGATTTCCCGCTTGGTGACGACGTTGAGCTGACCGCTGTTCCACTCCTTTTCTAAGTAGGCGGGGAACGCCAGACGCCTAAATTATCCAAGCAGCCCCAAAACTTGCGGTAGTACACCTTCCGAACTCCTGGGTTTTTTTGGAGATGGCCTTCGCCCACCCTGACAAAGCCCCAAACAATTATGTAAGGGCTGCAGAGGCTATCTGGGCATTCCGTTTCTTCATCGGCGAACAAATGCGAACAGAAGAGAATGAAAACTTCGTAATACCTGCTGTCTTTTAATAAATGGCATAATATTGCTAGTGGCATAATATTGCTAGTTGCACTATTTTACGCGAAGAAAATTGTGATTTTGCGGTTCTATCTCCGTGTTTCCCGTTCTCTTTGCTGACACGCAAGATATTTGTCGGGTGAGAAGTTTTCAGTTACGTTTGTCGACAGAAACTAAATGCACGTTTGGCCACGAAGAAATTTTTTTCAAAGGCTGAAGATAGATGAAATATACCATAAACCGTTTCAGTTTTTATGGAAGTTTGTTTTTACTCTTCTTAGTAGCTTCAACGAGGCGGCCGTCACTCTAGAAAACACCTGTAGTACGAACCTATATATTATGCCCCAGAAATGGTCAGACTAGGTCCCTCTGACTGCAATATCTTTGACTTGTAATTACTCATGATTATTACTTTGTACAAAAAAACACAAAAAAAAACACAATAGTGATATAATCACTCTTCAGAGTGCCGTTTTTAGAACGACAAATTTTCAACTCTCTGGGTAGAGCTCAAAGTTCGGATAAAAATACCCATCTTTTTTCCTTCCGCTGTGATGTTCAAGTTCCGTTCACTCGAGATAAATATGCGGTGGTGTAGCGTGTGTGGCCGCATGCGAAAGTATCTGAATGTAAAAGAACTTGTTGTTGGGCTAGTTGGTGTTGACTATCTGAGTGTGTTTTAGAACTGCAGAAAAAGAGCAAAAAAAAAAAAAAAAAAGAAGAAAAGCGAGCCACGCCGAACTACCCTTCCGAGCTCACATCCAGCCTGCCTAACTAATCCCTGGTTTTTGGGATTGAAGGAGAGAACCTTGAAGGGTTAGAGATTTTGTCGGGGGGCCGGTAAGCCCATTAGCACTCGTGCGAGAAGGCCGTAAAAAGTGAGGAGGAAAATGGAGGAGGAAAGGGGAGGAGGAAAAAAAGAAAAGAGGGGGAATCTTCTGCCACGCTGAAGAAAATTTTGAGCCCCCGCCTTTAAGAAATAAGAAAAAGACAGGTGGATTTAGGTCAGGTGAATACGGCGAATGCTCCAACATGGCGATGCTCTGCTGGGCCAGGAACGACATGGCCTGAAACGTGGAGCGACAATTCATGGGCCCTTCATCCGTGCTGTGGCGTCCGCCGTACTCACCTGACATAGCCCTACCTGACTTATTTCTATATCTCGTTTGTGCTCAAAAGGGCGAGGTTTCACTCGGTTGATGATGTGAAGGCAAAAGCGACGGAGCTCATGACAGGTTTATCGCTTGATAAACCACAGTACTGCTTTCAGCAATGTAAGGTCCACATGGAGCTGTGTAGGGACAGTGGAGAGAACATTACAATTATGTATTTTTTTTAAGTATATGTTTTGTTTATTAATACTTACATCGCATATTTTCTGCACAAGGGATCGCAAAAAACGTTTCGGGTGTGCGTAGACTTTAGATACACATTCATCAGTCATTGTTGCTGTTTTCGAGTTAAAATTTTCTGGCCCTCGAGACTTCGTTTTCTTTCAAAGCGTGTTGCAAAAACGAACGCGAAAAAGCTACCGTATTAACAAAAATACCAACAAAGTAGGAAATGCCTAATAAATAAATACCTCGCCTATTGTTATCATTAGAGACGATTATAAAAGTTGCAGATCTAAATAGAAAACCAATAATGAAAACCGCGTAGTTGTTGTCATGAGCTTGGCTGGTTCAAAAGTTGACAGAAGAAAACGCGACGTGGCACTTAGTAGTTGCCAAAAAATCAAGACCCACAACGGGACCAAATGTTTGTCTATTCTGAGATACCCTTTTTTTTGTGGTTCTTAGAAAAACCGCTAGACGACGCTCGTTGCTGGAAAAAGGCTGGCAAAAGGTTCATTGGAACTACCTGTTTATTTTTACTAATCAAAAAGTTATTCAGCACTTTTTATAAAATTATTTTTGTAATTAGCATGGCAAAAATGAAAGAGCGTGTTGGTGAAAATACGGGAGTCAAAGAAAGAATAAAAACACTTAAGGACAAGGACAGACAGCACAGTTCTTTCAACTAGCAACACACATTTACTGGTGTCTCCTTCAATAGTGCTATCTTCTTCCTAACGTTTGAGACTAAAGAGGAAGATGCGGAATTAATATATTCATATACACCCGGAAAAAAAAAAAAAAAAAAAAAACAACACAAATTTACACCCAATACACTAAAGATAAAGAATTCAGAAAGAAAGAAAAAAGAAAAAGAAAAACACTATTGACAAATTGAGTTAGAGCGCCCTTTGGCTAATCCAGCTCTGGTTTCAGGTAGTTGATCTCATTTCTGGACAAGGCGAGAGAAGGGGCAGCGATGTTGTGATCGTCATGGGCTATCTTGTATGCCTCAATGATCTCTCTCCCGAGCTTGTTCTTATGTCTCCCAATCGTGCAGGTGTCCTGGAACCGGGCTTCACAGTTCGTACAGAGACGTTGATGAACCACTATTGGGTGAAAAGTGTCGTCCGAAGCACGAGAGACCTCGAGGACGTGCTCTCGTAGGCGCGTGTTAAGGCAACGACCCGTCTGTCCAATGTATCGGTCGCCACAGGAGAGAGGGATGGAGTATACCACCCCCTCTTCACAGGGAACGGTCTGATGAGCGTGTTTGATGGAACATCTTTTGATGGATTCGTTATTGTTCACGCGCCTGCACAGTTGTTTCAGGCGCAACTTGCAAGAGAAGACAACCGAAACGTTGAAGCGCGCTGCAATTGCCTTCAGTCTGTGCGCCGAGTTGTGCACATAGGGAATGCAGATAACGCGTGAAGGCTTGCTACGTGGAGCACGGGGCCTTTGGGTGGTTAGAATTAACTGAACAAGAATGGTGCTCAGTAGACCTTGCGGATAACCTGCTCTGAGGAGACGTTCTTGTTGTTTTGCAATGCTGAAGCTTGCAAAGTGAGAACATGATTTGGTGCGGAAACCTATTCTTCCATTCTGCAGTTCCCATTCTAAACTGGTAAAACATGGAATCATCCGGTCTCTCCTCTCATCTTCTCGCACCAAATCATGTTCTCACTTTGCAAGCTTCAGCATTGCAAAACAACAAGAACGTCTCCTCAGAGCAGGTTATCCGCAAGGTCTACTGAGCACCATTCTTGTTCAGTTAATTCTAACCACCCAAAGGCCCCGTGCTCCACGTAGCAAGCCTTCACGCGTTATCTGCATTCCCTATGTGCACAACTCGGCGCACAGACTGAAGGCAATTGCAGCGCGCTTCAACGTTTCGGTTGTCTTCTCTTGCAAGTTGCGCCTGAAACAACTGTGCAGGCGCGTGAACAATAACGAATCCATCAAAAGATGTTCCATCAAACACGCTCATCAGACCGTTCCCTGTGAAGAGGGGGTGGTATACTCCATCCCTCTCTCCTGTGGCGACCGATACATTGGACAGACGGGTCGTTGCCTTAACACGCGCCTACGAGAGCACGTCCTCGAGGTCTCTCGTGCTTCGGACGACACTTTTCACCCAATAGTGGTTCATCAACGTCTCTGTACGAACTGTGAAGCCCGGTTCCAGGACACCTGCACGATTGGGAGACATAAGAACAAGCTCGGGAGAGAGATCATTGAGGCATACAAGATAGCCCATGACGATCACAACATCGCTGCCCCTTCTCTCGCCTTGTCCAGAAATGAGATCAACTACCTGAAACCAGAGCTGGATTAGCCAAAGGGCGCTCTAACTCAATTTGTCAATAGTGTTTTTCTTTTTCTTTTTTCTTTCTTTCTGAATTCTTTATCTTTAGTGTATTGGGTGTAAATTTGTGTTGTTTTTTTTTTCCGGGTGTATATGAATATATTAATTCCGCATCTTCCTCTTTAGTCTCAAACGTTAGGAAGAAGATAGCACTATTGAAGGAGACACCAGTAAATGTGTGTTGCTAGTTGAAAGAACTGTGCTGTCTGTCCTTGTCCTTAAGTGTTTTTATTCTTTCTTTGACTCCCGAATTAGCATGGTTTTTGCCACAATTGACGTCCGCCGTGGCTGGCAGTTTGTTCACAATAATTGTTTATTTTTTTTAAAGAGCAGCTCTTAGGCGCCCGTTTCCGACTTGAGCGGCGTCGCCGTCGCCGTCAACTTAACCGCGCGTTGCATTATGGGACGTTTCCCATAACGACGTCCCACGTGACGTCACGTGTCACATCACTTGTAACCACGGGTTACATTATGGGACGTTTCCCATAATGACATCACACGTGACGTCACGTGTGACGTCACGAGTGACGGCACGAAGGTCAATCGTGAAGGGGACGACCTTCACGAGGCCTTCACGAGTGACGTCACGACGGCCACGAGTGACGTCACGACGGAGTACAGAGGGAGGGGGAGGAGGAAGGGAGGAGGGGGAGAGGGTATGGAGGAGAAGGAGGGACCATACGTTCCTTTCCATACTATCCCTTCCTTCTCCTCAAGAGCTGCGCTCTAATTCGGCATTAAAAGGAGTTGTAAACGTCTTTAATTTTTTTTATATAACACCGTATTTTTAGACTTGTTTCAAAGCCTTCGCAGAAGCAACCGGTATAATAATACCTGTCACGATGTTCGTTGTTTGCGTTAAGAGGGTAAAATAAACAAAGACGACTAAATCGAATTCCGGCAATATGTCATCAACATATTTCGTTCCTCGTAACATTTGGCGACGAGGACTAACAGAAATAACCAAAGTAAATTTTGTTTGTTATTGTTTCGTCACGCGAGTTTAAACGGTGCCATGCTGAAGCTGGAAGCGTTTGCGGGCGACGGCGGCGATAGATGGGAGGAATACGTCAAGGTCCTGGAAAAACGCTTCATAACTTACGACGTCACGGCGGACAAACAACGTGCGGTGTTCCTAAGCTCCTGCGGAAGCCAACGTACTCGCTGCTTCGGAGACCACTGGCGCCGAGAAGACCAAGTAAGGTTCCGCTCGACGAAAGCTTGCGGCTGCTCACGGAGCACTACCTTCCAAGACCATGCTTGATTGTGCAGCGCTGTCATTCCAACTGCTGGGCGCAAAAAGAAGGTAGGGTTTAGTCGAGGAACTGCGGAAGCTGGCGGTCCCTCGTGGTTTTGGTAGATTATTGGACAACAACCTCAGTAACTGTCTTGTCCATGGCATTCGAGACGATGAAATGCGAAGGCGTCGGCTTGAAGAGCTGGAACTGACGTTGGACCACGCTGTCAAGAATGTTGCCAGCATGGAGGCTGCTGTCGAGGGTGCAAGGCAGATTACTGGCCGGACTGGGGAACCAGCCATAGACCGGGTATCGGTCTACGAGACAGTCGAAGACTGTAATCGATGCTGTGGACGGCAGCCCGAGTCGTCATGCAGGTTCCGTAATCTGCGGTGTTTCTCGTGCCACAAGAAGGGGCATTCGGCAAGATGTCCGACTAATCAAGGTAGGGGCAGGAGTCCAGGAGACCCGTCGAACAAGAGCGCACAGTTGCGGGGCGAACCTGGGACGCACAACGCTCATCGAGCCGTGATGTCGGTAGACGCGTTCGATGACGAAGCCGGGGTGAACGACGTCGGAATTTCGTGGTCGCTGGAACTCGAAGCGGCAGCTGCTGCTGTTGCACAAACCGGAAACGTGGATGTTCTGGAACCGCGAGTGCCGCCCATATGTGCTAGTGTGACCGTCTAGGGTCAGTCGGTACGCATAGAAGTGGACACGGTGACCGTCTACTCGGGGATGCACGAGGCGGAGTTCGCAAGGCGTTTTCTGGGGACGGCACTCGAGCAGTCCGACGTCAAGTTGAGAGGCTACTTCGGGCAGCAGTCGGCAGTTGTCGGAAAGGCGACAGTGAACGCCGAGTTTGGAGGAAGGCAGGCCCGGCTGCCCTTGTTTGTTGTCAGGGGCGGTTCCCGGGCCCTTTTTGGAAGGAATTGGTCGAGTGCTTTCAGAATGCCCTGAACAGCTTGCTGGACGTTAATCGGGTCGATGGTGCAGACGACTTGGGGGCAATTTTCCCGAGTTGTTTTCAGAAGGACTGGGTACATTGCGTGGCGTCAAGGCCAAAATAAGAGTGCCTGAGGATGCTAGACCGAGGTTCTTTCGGCCGAGAGCAGTCCCGTTCACACTGCAGGATCTGATGGCTCAAGAGATTCAGCGGTTGGAGCGTGAAAGTATCCTGAGTCCTGTACGCACATCGGAATGGGCAGCACCGTTGGTTCCGGTGTTGAAGAAAGATGGAAACATATGGTTATATGGGAATTTCAAGAACACTGTGAACCCGGCAGCGAATATCGAGACCAGGCTGCTGACATCGAGACGTATCCAGTGCCAATGGTGGAAGATATCTAGATGAAGCTGGCGGGAGGCGAGATGTTCTCAAAATTGGATCTCCGGGACGCCTAAAAACAGGTCGAGCTGGACGAGGCTTCAAAAACGTGCGCAACCATCAACACCCAGCGTGGGCTTTTTCAGTACAATCGTCTTCCCTTTGGGGTCGCGTCGGCACCCGTGATTTTTCAACGCGAGATGAAGAACCTTCTACAGGAATGTTATCAGGCAGTCATTTATTTCGACGATATTTTGGTTACGGCAGTTACAGAAGAAGCCCATCACCGTAACTTGGAAGAGGTGCTGCGTCGACTGTGTGCTGCGGGGATGAACTTCAAGCTGCAGAAGTGCATTTTCGGGGCGTCAAGTGTGGAGTATTTGAGCTACGTCATTGACAAGGACGGGTTGTACCCTGCGCCCAAGAAAGTCGAGGCCATTGTTCGTGTAACCCTGCCGACTGATGTTTGTGAGCTGCAGAGTTATTTGAAGATGCTTAATGCTTACCGGCGGTTTCTACCGAGTTTGTCATTCGTTTTGCGTCCTTTGCATCTATAGCTCGAGCAGGAAGCATTGTGGCCGTGGGGAGCAGAGCAAAGGGCAGCATTTGAAGCAAGTAAGAAGTTGCTGACATCAGCTGAAGTGTTGGTTTATCATGATGCCAAATTGCCGTTATTGTTGTGCTGTGATGCGTCGCCATATGGCATTGGAGCAGTACTCAAGCACCGAGCGGAGTTTGGAGCAGTGCGACCTGTGGCATTTGCGTCACGTCGGGTTAACAGCAGCAAATAAGAACTATAGTCAAATGGACGTAGAGGCTTTGGTCGTGGTTTTTGGAATGTTTCACCAGTTTGTGTGGGGTCGGCAAGTGGAAGTGTTTACGGACGCCGTTGTTGGGTGTTGTTGGGTCTGACCGGGCAGGACTGTCGCATTCCTTTGCAGTGTTCGCCTCGAATGCTGCGATGGGCATTGATACTGTGTTGCTACAACTAAAAGCTGTCCTACAGGCCAGAATCCAGCTTCTGCAATGCTGATGCATTGAGGCGGCTGTCACTTCTGTTTACACCGGTGGAGGAGGCAAGAGTTCAGGATGTCTTTATGTTGGAGAGAGCCGTCGGATCACGGCGACTGGCCGAGGTCCGATGCTGACTGCATCGCGTGACGCCTTGTGGTCTGGTGGTCACCCGCCACCTGGAGCCGAATGGCGACCGTCTGCCAGCCGTTTGGAAGACTTCTTTGTTATGGAGGGCTGTGCGCTGCAGGGAAGTCGTGTGGTTATACCAGCATCGCTGCGGACGGCAGTTGTGGATCTGCTACACGAGAGCCTCCCGGGGGTTGAGAAGATGAAACTGGTGGGCCAAAGTCATGTATGGTGGCCACGCATCGATGAGGACATCGTGACCAGCGTGAACACGTGTTTAGTCTGCCAGGTGCATCGCAAGGCTACAAGAGCCGTCCAGAAAACTCCGTGGCCGTTTCATGAGCGGCAATGGTCTCGCCTCCATCTGGACTTTAAGGGTCCATTTGAGGGGCATACTTTTTGGTACTGGTAGATGCTTACTCTAAGTGGGTGGAGGTAGTCCGTGTGTTGTTTTTTTTCAGCAGAGGATACACTTTCGTGTCTGCGGTTGATTTTCGCAATCCATAGACTGTCACATGTAGTTGTGAGCGACAACGGTCTTGCGTTCACAAGCTTTCTGTACAAGACTTTCGGCCTCGTAACCGAGTGTGGCAGATTCTGGTTCCTTTATATCATCCAGCATCCAACGGCGCCGCCGAGAGAGTAGTCCAGACGGTGAAAGAAAAGCTGAACAACACCCAACCAGGAGCTTTTAAGTAACGGAGTGCTAGAGTGCTGTTTGCATACGGCACCACTCCTTATGGCCTTGCAGGACGCTCTCCGGCGAAACAGCTCATGGGTAGGCGTCTTAAAACTTTATTGAACTTGCTGCAACCGGATCTTAGGAGCAAGGTCCAGTTTCGTCAGATGCAGCAGAAGGTGCTCGGCGACCGGTCAGCCAGGAGGGAACGAGGGCAACAACCAGGGGATCCTGTTTGGGCAAGGAACTTTCGGCCAGGTCCCTGTTGGGTGCCCGCGGTTGTCGGCTGGGCTATCCAGTGCATCGTCAACGGAGTTGCGGCTGCCAGATGGTACAGTGTGGAATTGCCATGGAGACCACCTGCGGGATAGGGTGAGGCGGAAGTTGAGCCCCCAGCGGAGGCTGAGGTTATGGAGCCGCGGCTCCCGCCGGCGCCGGTGCAACAACGTCTGGAAGAAGCGAATGAAGCGGCTCCCTCAAACAGTAATGCAGAAAGCGTTCCTCCCAACATCCCAGTGCTGCCACCAATCTCCGCTATTCCAAATATAAACCAGAGTGCGACGAGCTGTGCAGAGGTTTTCTCCTTGACATCCCAGCTTTAGGGAGTCGGAATGCTGCAGCCGGCGGATACCGCCGCGTGCCTGGGCAGACACCAGGGGGCACATCGATGGCCCTTCCTATTAAAGCATTGCGAGGCGCTGCTGATCACTGACCTTTAGGCAGCGGGCAATGGCGGCCCGCGTGTTCAGTCATAATAAACATGTTTGGTTACTCGTAACAATAGTAGTACATCAAATAAGATACATAAAAACGAAATATTTACAGCAGAGGCAGCAGTGTTCAGTTCACTGTTTTTCAGGCGGAGACGTCGCTGTTTTTACATCGGTCTTCGGGTCTCTTGTGTGCCCGAGAGGGTATGAAGGTCTCTCTGGCTCGCTGCCTTGGAAACTAGAATTTGGTCCGGCGCGTTCCTGGTTTCCAGCGACTTGCAGACAGTCCCGGTTAGGGCCGTCTCCCCGAGCGCCCTGGCCTGGCTGTCGGTCGCTGGCTCTCCCTCAGCGAATATCTCGCACCGTTCTTTTTGTGGTGTTTGAGTCGCCATTTTTTTTTTTCTGTTCCTTCAGCATGCACATCATCACAATAACGCATTTTGTTTTCTAATAAACTGATTGCGAAAAAAAAACGCCTTTAAAATTGCGCACGCAGTATTGACGTGTTGCTCTGGCAGGTTCAACGCAGCCTCCTCGGCCGCCTGTCCGTGAACATAACGTCTGTGATGAATCACTGGCTGACCAGAAGCGGCTATCCCGTTATTTTCCTGAACCGGTCCTACTCCGAGAAGACCGCAGTGGTATCGCAAAAACGCTTCATTTTTGGCGATAGCGGCGCCGTACCCAGGCGAGTTGTGCACCTGCTATTACTATTCTTTGCCAGCCCATTTTAGTGCGGTAATTTGGCGGGCTTTTTCTAATGTTGTCGGGGTTGACCATGAGGTGTCGTAAGCAGTTCGATTCCTAACATATATTTTCAAAATTGTTAGTTCATTCACTTTCTTGGCCGAGCGTGCTTGTTAACATTGTTATTTATATGCTGATTGATCAATATCAGTTTAAAGATATTGTAAACTGGAACAAAAGGACTGGACAAAAGCAAGGAGATACTTTTAGTGTTCAAAATAACATATCAGTGATTTCGGTAATATGTAAGTACCTAAAAAATATGCTGATAAATGAACCTCGTGAATAGTTCAACAAGCTTATTTAATTCCATATTTTGATATTATCTCAGTCAGAACCTTTAAGCAGCGTGTAAAATACGCTTTGATATATATAATAAATATAATTGACACTTTACAAATGGAACTGTTTGAGTCCAAAGCAACAGCAGGCGTTTTGGTGGTGACATACGTTTGGTAAACGTGCTACTAAAGACAGACAAAAATGACTAGAAGACCGAAAATATTACGCCTCCTCATTGAAATATTAGAAACATTAAACCATAATGGCGAACCCAGCTCTTACCGATCTACAAAATTATAATTATTACAAGTCGCTTATACACGCTTATGAAATACGCGATTTTAACCCAGCCCCAGTTGTTGTTTTTGTTGTTTTCTCGCTGAAAACTTGTCAAACAAATTGTCAACATGTATTCTTTAATCTCACCAAACTTACAACTCATTCTACAACAGTCTCCTTATAAAGACCTAATAATTTAAGTCATATGGCCCGCGTGCTTTTCGCTGTTTTCAACACAACTTGTTTTGCAGCTCATATATTTCAACCTCCCTTCACGCTCAATTTACAACCTATTATCCGAATGAAGTGCAATCTGGTTCTTTAAAAACCGGGTAGAAAGACGGACGCGTTCTGCAGATTTGGACGCTCCGGCTAACTTCGGATAACTACTCTTCTTGATCCTGTATGTCTGAAGAACGCGGATAATTTCCAGAACATTACACATCGCGTAACACTCCTTTGTCATAGCGTGGCGACAAGGGTGGACAAAATCGGGAACTCTCCGCTTGTTCACTCGTAAAATTTTCTGACGTGTGCGCTTGTTTCTGTTGTGTGACATCTCACTGCCTTCTTTCTAGAACCCTCTGGCAAGTTCCGATCTCCTACGCTACCGGAGAAGCTCCAGACTTTGACTCAACTCTTCCAAAGTTTTGGCTCAAAGACAGAGAGGGTAAATTATTCAATTCTTTCGCCAAAGTAAACTCAGCATTAGAAATATATCGGACTCTAAATAAGAATTTTGTACAGGATTGACCAGAAGCACCTGGGTGTTTTCATAATGAAGTCAGAAGGCATCGCAACAAACCTTCAATAGTTTCCAAGTAACCCAGGAAGAAAATTAATTTACACCTTCAATAAAGTATTAGTAGTTTTAAAACCTTTTTATATATTCTTGAAGCTTATGTATTTGCCAATAGTGTCCATCATGCTTACACACTACTAGAGTGGAGCTTGGAAATTCAACATTACCCACCGTAGCATATTCTGAGAGTTCTATATTCCCAATCGCTTGCGTTACGCATTACTTACGCTTACTTAATGTAATTGTTTTTGCAGTCTACATAGCAGTTTTCAGAAAACTCGGAAAAACAAAATACTGGAGAAAAATTCCTTTAGGAGGAAGAAATAAACAATTTTGGCATCGTTAAAAAAAAATAGCAAAAGGGTAGCAAGCAACATGTTCATGCAGAGACCAAAGCTCCGTAACAAACTGAAGTACTAGAACAAGTACCTCATCTGGCAACAAGTGGAGCACTGCAGCGTTGCCAACCTATAGCGCCAGAACTTCCAATTTCAAAATAGGTGTTTCTGCACATTACAAAAGGAAAGAGAGAGCGCATTGTAAATGTATTAAAATTCAAAGACACAAAAAGTAACGAAAGACTGACACACGGGTCCTTAAAATGGTAGAAAAAAAATTATTCATGCGCACCACACCAGGATTGAATGGACCTTTTACAGCAGAGCTGTTAAGGGATAGCTTCCCCAGGATCGTGTCCGTCCGCACAGAAATGTCGACACAACACTCTGGTTGCCGCCGTCGCTCATAGATGGCGGTAGCTGTCCAGAGTGTTGTGTTTGCCGGTTGTCCGCTTCCCGCCGTCGCTCATAAATCGCGGCAACCTTTCCACTCTGGCTTGCCGACTTAAAGGGGCACTGACACATCAAAATCATAATTCTTTTTATTATCCGAAACGATTGAAAACGATGCCGGGACATTACCCTCAAAATTTGAAATTTGGGAATTCAGTATTTGTGAAGTAAAAAAACAATTTCCAAATGCCGAATTCGAAGTTCCCGCGCGATCGGCACCGGTGCCTTGACGTCAAAAATTGCGGAGACCTGAGAGTCGACTTCCTTTCACCACTCCCGGCTGTTGCCATGGCGACCCAAAGCGAGGAGGAAAGGAGCGAGCGCCCGCGTTGAGGCGGACCGGTTTTGAGCGGTGTCGCCTGTTTTCCGTTGTAGGATACAAATCCAGGAGACGGCACCACAACGAACTCCCGATTTTTGGTATTTCAAAAAGAAGGGCCGTAGTGCGTTCGCAATTGCGTTAAAAAACATGTTTTAGAATTGCCGTAATTAAATGTTATAGAGATGTCGCCTACAAAGCTTCTAAATTTCCTGATTTTTGACGTCACCGATCAAAAAAAGCGAGGAGGCGAGAGGCGGGAAAATCAAACGCCAAAAATAAAAAGGCGCGCGCGCGCGCGGGAAAATTTTTTTTCGCGATGCGGTTTTTTTTTGCGTTTCTATGACTGCAACTTGCATCGTTTTAGACAATAAAAATAAATACGACCTTTGGGGTGTCAGTGCCCCTTTAACAGACGGCCATTACTTCATTCCCACCATTGTACAGCTTCGCTAGTCTCCCTTCCCCAAAGTGGAAAGGCTGAACGTTTTTCTCTTTGATTTTCGCTATTCTGTTTTCTCTTTTCTTCGATTTTCCTTCTTTTATTTCTTTTTTTTTTATTTATTTCCTTTTATTTTTGCTTAGGGAGGTCTGCCCCGCTGGGGTGAGTAAGAATAAATATGCGCTTACGGAGTAGTGATCCTATACGTGCCTGCTTTCGTTCCATTGTGTTCTTTTGTTTCATTCTTTCGGATTTACCACTACTACAGGTTTTCCCGCTCATTTTAATCCAACCGACGACCAATTTAATCCCGGGGTCACTCAATTTAATCCAAGCGCCATACAATTTAATCCAAGCGCCACACAATTTAATCCAGGGATCAGCCAATTTAATCCACAATATATATATGCACTTATCATGTTCAGTGGTCGTGTTTTGCTTACACATTTGGTAACTTAGAATAATTGTTTATACAATTTGAATTTTTGGGGGAGCAATTGATAATTTGTTCACTATGTGATTACTTTGATTTACTAGTGCCACTATTGACGAGGCTTAATTGATATGTTGGTTACTCTTTTTACAGAGCAGCTCTTAGGCACCCGTTTCCGGCTTAAGCGGCTTCGGCGTAACCACGCGGTGCATGATGGGCAAACTCCCCCGCCTAATTTAGCGGAAAATTTCCCCGCTAAATCTAGCACAAAATTTTCCCTGCTAAATCTAGCGGAACATTTTTACTGTTAAATCTAGTGGCACATTTTCCCCGCTAAATTTAGCGGAAAATTTTCCCGCTAAATTTAGCGGAAATATTTTCCCGCTATATTTAACGGAAAATTTCCCCCGATAAATTTATCGGAAAATCTTCCCAGCTGGATTTAGCGGAAAATTTGCCCGCTAAGTCTCGCGGAAAATTTTCCCCCTAAATCTAGCGGAAAATGTTCACCGCTATATTCAGCAGAAAATTTTCCCCGCTAAATCTATCAGAAAATTTTCCCAGCTAGATTTATCGGAAAATTTGCCCCGCAAAGTCTAGCGGAAAAGCTTCCCCGCTAAATCTAGAGCAAAAGTTTTCCCGCTAAATCTAGCGGAAATTTTTCCCCGCTATATTTAACGGAAAATTTCCCCCGCTAAATGTAGCGGAAAATATTTCCAGCTGGATTTAGCGGAAAATTTGTCCTGCTAAGTCTAGCGGAAAATTTTCTCCCTAAATCTAGCGGAAAATGTTCACCGCTATATTCAGCGGAAAATTTTCCCCGCTAAATCTATCGGAAAATTTTCCCAGCTAGATTTATCGGAAAATTTGCCCCGCAAAGCCTAGCGGAAAAGCTTCCCCGCTAAATCTAGCGGAAAATTTTTCCCGCTAAATCTAGCGGAATATTTTCCCCGCTATATTTAACAGAAAATTTCCCCCGCTAAATTTAGCGGAAAATCTTCCCAGCTGGATTTAGCGGAAAATTTGTCCCGCTAAATCTAGCGGAAAATTTTCTCCCTAAATCTAGCGGTAAATGTTCACCGCTATATTCAGCGGAAAAGTTTCCCCGCTAAATCTATCGGAAAATTTTCCCAGCTAGATTTATCGGAAAATTTGCCCCGCAAAGTCTAGAGGAAAAGCTTCCCCGCTAAATATAGCGGAAAAGTTTTCCCGCTAAATTTAGCGGAAAATTTTTCCTGCTCAATCTAGCGGAACATTTTCCCCGCTAAATTTAGTGGAAAAATGTTCCCCACTCTATCTAGCGGAAAATATTCCCCACTATATTTAGCGGAAAATTTCCCCCGCTAAATCTGGCGGAAATTTTTCCCAGCTAGATTTATCGGAAAATTTGCACCGCAAAGCCTAGCGGAAAAGCTTCCCCGCTAAATCTAGCGGAAAATTTTCACGCTGGATTTATCGGAGAAAATTTGTAGTGCCAACCATACCTCGGCAAACCTCACTCATGAGGGCCCTCACTCACCCTCACTCACCCTCATCTTCACAGGTGAGGTGAGGGTGAGTGAGTTTCTGAACCACGAAAATTCATGAGTGTGAGGGTGAGTGAGGGCCGTGAGGGCCGTGAGGGCTGTGAGGGCGGTGAGGGCCGTGAGGGCCGTGAGGGCGGTGAGGGCCGTGAGGGCCGTGAGGGCGGTGAGGGCCGTGAGTGCGTGAGGGGCGTGAGGGCGGTGAGTGGCGTGAGGGCCATGAGTGCGTGAGTGGTGTGAGGGCGGTGAGTGCGTGAGGGGTGTGAGGGCCATGAGTGCGTGAGGGCCGTGAGGGCGGTGAGGGCGGTGAGGGCGGTGAGGGCGGTGAGGGCCGTGAGGGCGGTTAGTGGCGTGAGGGCGGTGAGTGGCGTGAGGGCCATGAGTGAGTGAGGGGCGTGAGGGCCGTGAGGGCGGTGAGGGGCATGAGGGCCATGAGTGCGTGAGGGCCGTGAGGGCGGTGAGGGCAGTGAGGGCGGTGAGGGCCGTGAGGGCGGTGAGTGGCGTGAGAGCGGTGAGTGGCGTGAGGGCCATGAGTGAGTGAGGGGCGTGAGGGCCGTGAGGGCGGTGAGGGGCGTGAGGGCCGTGAGGGCGGTGAGGGGCGTGAGGTTCAGTGAGGGTGAGTGAAGGGCTGAAGGTGAGTGTGACTGTGAGGGTGAGGGTGAGTGAGGGGCTGAAGGTGAGTGTAGCTGTGAGGGTGAGGGTGAGTGAGGGGCTTAGGTGAGTGTGGCTGTGAGGGTGAGGGTGAGTGAGGGCGACCTAAAATGCCGACCTCTGGTGCCAACGCGCGACACTTATTGTGGTGGCTCACGCAACGTCTGGAGCTAATAGGGTATTTTCGTAGATCGTTTCTGCTGTCCCGCAACGCTCTCCGCAACCAGCTACGCTAGCCGGAACTCTACAGTCAAGACCATCGGCGCGCCGGCGCAGTAGCGGCTCTTTCGTTGCGGAGGGCTTAGCGGAGGGGGAAACGCGGCCTACGAAAACTCCCTATTGACGTTTTAAGCGTGCGGCACGAGCAGCACCGATGGGACCGAGCTCCGGGCTCGAACAAAACAGCACGAGACTGGCAGCGTTCGACGGTGCAGCAGGGCGGTCTCAGCGGAGCCCGCTTTTGATGATCTTTTTCACTTTTATTGCGGTTTTAAAGATCAGTTTGTTAATTTGCATCGACGGACGTCTTTCCTGAACCCCACAATTTTTCCGCTAAATTTAGCGGGGAAAATATTCCTCTAGATTTAGTGGTGAACATTTTAAGCTATATTTTGTGGGGAAAATTTTCCGCTAAATTTAGCGGGGAGAATTTTTCGCTAAATTTAACGGGGAAACTTTTCCGCTAGACTTAGCGGGGAATCTTTTCCGGTAGATTTAGCGTGGAAAACTTTCCACTAGATTTACCCGGAAAATTTTTTCGCTAAATTTAGCGAGGAAAATTTTCCGCTAAATTTAACGGGGTAAACTTTCCGCTAGATTTAGCGGGAAAAACGTTCCAACCAAAATTTAGCGTTGGAAATTTCCTGCTAGATTTAGCGGGGAAAATGTTTCACTAGACTTAGCGGAAAAAAGTTTCCGCTAGATTTAGCAGAGGAAATATTCTGCTAAATTTAGCGGGAAAAATTTTCCGCTAGATGTAGCGGGGAAAATTTTCCGCTAGATTTAGCGGGGAAAATTTTACGCTAAATCTAGTTGAAAATATTTTCCGCTAGATTTAGCGGGGAAAATTTTCCGCTAAATATAGGGGGAACATTTTCCGCTAAATTTAGCGGGGAAAATTTTGCACTAGATTAAGCGGAAAAACTTTTCCGCTAGACTTTACGGGGCAAATTTCCCGCTAAATCTAGCTGGGAAATTTTCCCCGCTGAATCTAGCGGGATATTTTCCCGCTAGACTTAGCGGGGAAAATTTTCCGCTAGATTTAGCGGGGAAACTTTTCCGCTAGACTTTGCGGGGCATTTTCGCTAAATCTAGCTGGGAAAATTTTCCGCTAGATTTAGCAAGGAAAATTTTCCGCTAGATTTAGCGGGGAAAACTTTCCGCTAAATGTAGTGGAAAATTTTTACACTATATTTAGCGGGGAAAATTTTCCGCTAGACTTAGCGGGGAAAATTGTCCGTTAAATCTAGCTGGGAAATTTTTCCGCTAGATTTAGCGGGGAAAATTTTCCGCTAGGCTTAGTGGGAAAACTTTCCACTACATTTAGCGGGAAACTTTTCCGCTAGACTTTGCGGGGCAAATTTCTCGCTAAATCAAGCTGGAAATCTTTTCCGCTAGATTTAGCGGGGAAAACTTTACACTAGATGTAGCGGGAAAAAAATTTTCCGCTAAATTTAGTGGGAAACATTTTACACTAGATTTAGCGGGAAAAATTTTCCGCAAGACTTAGCGGAGAAAATTTTCCGCTAAATCTAGCTGGTAAATTGTTCCTCTAGATTCAGCGGGGAAAATTTTCCGCTAGATTTAGCAGAAAAAATGTTCCACTAGATTTAGCAGGGAAACTTTTCCGCTAGGCTTTGCGGGGCAAATTTTTCGCTAAATCTAGCTTGAAAATATTCCGCTAGATTTAGCGGGAAAACTTTCCGCTAGGTTTAGCGGGAAAAGATTTCCGCTAAATATAGCGGGAAAAATTTACACTAGATTTAGCGGGGAAAATTTCCCGCTAGACAGCGGGGGAAATGTTCCACTAGACTCTGCGGGGCAAATTTTTCGATAAATCTAGCTGAAAAAGAAAACTTTCCCTGCTAGATTTAGCAGGGAAAGTTTTCCGCTAGATTTAGCTGGGAAATTTTTCCGCTAAATTTAGCGGGGGAATTCACTCATCATTCACCACGTGGTTACGCCGACGGCGACGCCGACGCCGCTTAAGCCGGAAACGGGTGGCTAAGAGCTGCGCTCTAAAAAGAGTAACCAACATATCAATTAAGCCTCGTCAATAGTGGGACTAGTAACTCAAGGTAATCACATTAGTGATCAAATTCTCATTTGGCCCCCAAAATTTCAAATTGTATAAACAATTGTTCTAAGTTACCAAATGTGTAAGCGAAACACGACCACTGAACACAATAAGTGCATATACCCAGGCAGCACACCAATGTTGGACCTACATTGGGCCAACAATGGCAAACGCTGGCTCCGGAGGTTGGTCCAACATTGGTATTCTGGCCGAGCGCAACTTCTTCCAATGTTGGCCCAGCCATTGACACCAACGTTGGGCCATCGTTCAACCAATGTTCCAGCCATCATTGGCACCAACGTTGGGCCATCGTTCAACCAACCTTCCAGCCGTCATTGGCGCCAACGTTGGGCCATCGTTCAACCAATGATCCAGCCATCATTGGCACCTTTTTAGGCCATCGTTAAACCAATATTTCAGCCATCGTTGGCATCCACACTATGTCGACATAGTGTGGATGCCAACGATGGCTGAAATATTGGTTTAACGATGGCCTAAAAAAGGTGCCAATGATGGCTAATGATGGATAAGAAACAGGCCAGGGGTTCTTAAAACCCAATGTTGGAATAACCAGTATTTAAACACATTGCCATCATTGCATGGCCAGCATTAAAGATATGGCATTAACACTGGGACATGCCAATGAATCAGCTTGACTGCAGATAACGGCCTATTCAATGATTGAACTTGTATACCAATGATGGCATAGCCATTGAATTAGTGTCAAAGCCGTATCTTTAATGCTGCAGCCATGCAATAATGGCAATGTGTTTAAATCCTGGTTATTCCAACATTGGGTTTTAAGAACCCCTGGCCTGTTTCTTATTAGCAGCCCACTGCAAGAAAAACATTCTGGGCACAAATGGCAAGTTCGTCCTATGCTTTGTCTGTGCACTATTTTATCTGGCGAGCAAATGACTATTTCAAGGTCAATTAATACTTTTTTCGGAACTTTTATTGAAAGGGGCTAGGGAGGAAGCTCAGCGGGGAGCCTATGCCTGGTCCTGGGGAAGGTCCTGGGGCGAGTCCTGGGGCTGGGGAGCCATTACGGCTTCCGAAAGCCTCTTCCTGCAGCCTCCCCTGTCGCAAGACCCTGGCAGCCACTTCAGCACCATTTTTAAGCTGACGATTCTTCAATTGTTAGCTTCGCACTGATGGCATCTACGAAAAGATCCAAAGGTCAAAGATCAATGCTTTCAAACCCACATTGGTCTTAGTAAAGCACACTCCCAAGCAGCACTTCAACAAATGTTAAGGTTTGAGTGTCCCCTAAAAAGTCCCTCGCTCACGACTTTTCAGTCCTTGCGGCGTAGCACCCGTGGTAGCCGATGATCAGGAGTCTACGATGTCAGGGCCGAGGTCCGGACGTAGTGACGAGGCAGTTGACCGATGGCCGAAGGCTTGAATCAGGCTCAGAACGTCTGTGGCACGGAGTGGCAGCGGGAGTTCAACTGCGCCAAGCATGCAGTCTTGTCTACCTCCGGAAGGTTGGCGCCCGGACTGCGTGAGAAGTGGGTTGTGGGTCGGGCCTCTTGACGTCTGGTCACGCCGACGGAGGTCCGGCCTGGTCGCGCCTGCACCGTCCTTTGTCAACCGCCCGAATCCCCTCTCGCGCTCCTCGCATGCCCCCACCTCGTCTTCTTCTTTCTCGTCCTCTTCGGCTGGTCGCGGGATCGCTCATCACACCAGACTAAAGCCTGGTTCAGACAGCTGCGTTTGACTGCGTTTTACTGCGTTGCGGCAGCGAGAAACCAGGACATCCCTGCTGCTTATATCGCGTGCCAAGATGATTCCTTGAATTGGATTCCACGCTTCATACGAAGCACAGATGTGCCGGTGACTCGCTTTCGGTACTCGACGCAACTCAGTCAAACGCACTCAAACGCAAGTGTCTGAACCGGCCTTAAGCCAATCAATTGGGGACGTGCGCGACCGAAAGCGTCGCTGTGGTCGGCCTTTCACGATTGGCCCAAAAGCTGACTATGACGTCGGAAAGGGTATACCATCGACGGAAATAAGAAGAATGAAGGAACTTTAATTTCGACGGTGTTGGCAGTGTTCCTTTGAGAACGCAATGATTTCAGGCTTCCACCATGCTATTTACAAACACCATCGAACTTGTTGTTCGCAAGGTAATGACGTGACAAGGGGGAACCATATGAGGGCGCCACCAAAACATCTCGCCGCTAATTACCAACGTTGGTATACCACTGGCTAAGACAGGCAATTGGTGGCCAGCTTACCCTGCCTCCTCCCCCCCCCCCCCCCCCCCCTCTTTGGAAAGGTTTCCCGGCTGCGTCGCTAAATGGGCATAAGAGAAGAGGCACTATGCTTTTTGCCGTATAAACATATACACAAATCGAAGGAAGCGTGCATTTTGTATTTCGTGTGGAATTTACTAAGCATAACTATCAGTTTTGGGAAGACGCGTGTTAGTTATAGTCGGTGACAGGTGGTAGAAGCTCCTCCCATCTCTTTCCATATTTGTAGATCGAAAGATCAGGAGGAGTTGACCTCCTCCCCAGCGTTTATTTTTAACCTGTCACCGAACACGGTTTTTTTCTGCGTGGACGTTCAAACTTGCTACAGCTCGCAATGCATACAGCGTTCTAATTCAGTTGCTAACTTGCTCTGCGTGTGAAAACAGAAGAATCGTTCCCCCCGGAGGCATAGCTAGAGATTGTTCTCAGCGTGCGCGATCGGCACATTAAAAGAACTAAGCCAATTATATATAACATTGGTAAGCCACTGGCTAAGACAGGCCAATGTTGCCCAGCCTAAGTCAATCGATTACCAATGTCGGTAATTGATTGGCTTAAGCTGGCCAACATTTGCCTGTCTTAGCCAATCGATTACCAATGATGGCAACTCATTGGCTAAAATAGACCAATGTTGGCCAGCCTAAGCCAATCGATTACCAATGTTCGTAACCAATTGGCTAAGCCATGCCAATGTTGGCCAACCTAAGCCAACCAATAGCCAACGTTGTTAAGGCGTTGGCTGAGGTTGGCCAATGTTGGCCAGTCTAAACCAATCGATTTCCAACATTGGTAAGCCATTGGCTGAGGTAGGCCAATGTTGGCCGGGCTAAGCCAATCGATTACCAACGTTGGTGAGCCGTTGGTCAAGTCAGGCCAACGTTGGCCAGTATATTCCACTGTACCACCAATATTGGTTCTACGATGGCCACATTGGCCCAATATTGGACCATTGTTTGCCAATTGAATACCAATGTTGGCCCGGCGTCGTGTGCTGTCTGGGTATATATATTGTGGATTAAATTGACTGACCCCGGGATTAAATTGTGTGGCGCTTGGATTAAATTGTATGGCGCTTGGATTAAATTGAGTGACCCCGGGATTAAATTGGTCGTCGCTTGGATTAAAATGAGCGGGAAAACCTGTAGTTTTTGTTCTTTCCATTATATATAGCCTTAGACAACATATTCAAAACACATTCGCTTAGGAAAAGCGCACGATATTTTTCTTGCATTTCACCGATACCTGACATCCCGACTCCCTCCTACAAGCCAACACTCCGTTTCATTATTTACAACCGTCGGCCTGCTTTGCCGCCTTATTGGCCAAGGCCACAGCCAGGGCTGTGAAAATGTCTTTGGCCACGGCAGAGGCAAACGAAAGTAGTTTACGGAGGCAGGGAAAGAGGGCGCAGTTTTGTCGCTGTCGCACGGCGGCACGACGCAACAATACACGGTGCCTCTTTCGCGTAACCCCCAATGCGCGACCGCGCACGTTTTTTTGTGTGTCCAGCGACTGTGCTTCAATGCGTAACTCACGCGCAGCCAATGCTCCGTGGAAGCCAACCAGATCAAGTTGAAGTTGGAGACAAGAACAAAAGAAATACTAACCTCCTTGTCCTAGGCCAGCTCTGACCGTAGCTGAGCAATCTCCAAGCGCGTGCAAACGCATTCCATCGGTGGTCTCATTGAGGACTTTTGGCAAACCGTTACCGCGTTCCGCGTGCCGCACTACCGGAGCCTTGGAAGCATGCTTTTAAAGGCGCGCCTTGCAGTCACGGTATCACCCGGGCGTGCGCTTAAAGGAGCACTAAACCAGCTTGCGCAGCCTCCTCAAAAAAAAAAAAAAAAAAAATTTTTTTGTTTTGTTAGGCGACTAATTATGCTGTCAGAAGACTACCCAATCAATATTTTACTACAGTGTCACGTATATATTTAATAAAGTAAGAAAAACGCAACTGCTCGAAACCGAAACCGAAACTGGTCTGGGGAGGAAGAAGAAATATAGAGGACAAAGTTACTAAAAGTTACGTGGATGTGCAACCTTTCTGTTTTTTTCAATCAACGTATTAGCAGCATTTTAGAATAAAAAAATGGGTATCATATTTTTTGTATGTTTTTAGTATTGAGTGTGTGCCTTCGATGAACCACGACTTTGAATATCTTCGGATGTTGTGTCTAAACCATAGAAAACTGCACGTGACCACGGAGACAAGAGTGAGCGCGACCCAAACTGGCCGGTTCTCTATCAGCGGTTTTCGGGAGGAAAGAAAAGTAATTTTGAGCCGCAAAATGTGTTCTGGGTAGCTGGGCTCTCGTATGTCATGTACAAATAAAAATCTTGGCGTGCTTAAACACCCGGTCAGAGTCCCTTTAAAAGCATGCTTCAAAGGTTCCGGTAGTGCGGATGCGGAACACGGTAACGATTTGCTAAAAGTCCCTAATAATTCGATTCAAGAATATAGTTACGTTCTTCAAAATGCGAAAGAAGTGATATGTCAATCAACATAATCGCAACTCCAGTTCGTCCTTCGCTCTCTCGCGGACGAACGAAGAACCGGAGGAGCGGGGACCGGGCACCGCAGCGGAGACGATGGCTAGGGATTGTCAGCCTTGGTGTTGCCGTTACCGCATGGTTCTGGTCGGCGTGTTCGTGCATCATGCAGTTTTAACAACAACAACAACAAAAAGAAAAAAAATGAGTGCGCTAAAATCGGTACAACGTTTTGTTCCGCTCTGCGACTTTTAAGAATCAACATGTTAATTTTCTTAACACATGTCAACATCGCCATCGCCTCTGATATGCTCCTGCCCTGACCGCTTCGTATTCCTAGCAAATTAAATTAATTTTAGCAGACTGACCGGAGTCAGCGAGCAGGCGCACGGGAAATCTTGGAGAATCTATCCCCGTTAGAGGGGTAGTGAGATCAGGCGCCGACGCGTGCCATGCATAGCTGTCAAGCGGCGGGCGTGGAAAGGTCCGGAATGTACGCAGCGGCGTTGCGGTAGCATGGGTTGGAGGATCCGAGCCTTCCTAGGGTCTTCGACGAGCAGGTTTGGCTTGGCGGTTTTGCAGTGCGAGCTGGCTCTTTTTTAGATTTTTCCCCTGTGTTTTCGGTCACTTATGTCGAATGAAGTGCAATGTCGAATTGACTACAACAACCACAACGACAACGGCGTCGACAAGACCAGTAGCGCAGCAAATGAAATGCAAAGCATACGCTACTACTGCTCATACTTTAGTGGAGCCCTCTTGTGCCGTCGACACGAAATATAACAGCCGTGAGCACTCGCCGAGCTCACTACCCCTACTTTAGTTCGCTTTATCCCCGACTCTTCCGCTATCTTGCGACTACCGTCCCGCCATCCGCAAGGCGTTGGAGTTGTGGATAGTTAAATGTGAGAAACCGAAGTAGCATCCCTCATTGTTCAGAGCAAAACTAACAATTAGTATATATACAGTAGCGGCCCCTGTTGACCCAAGAAAAAAAAAAAGAAGGTGAAAGGCTCACGCGACGGGCATGCTCAGCGAGACAAGAGCAGAACGAGGATTCCTACACCAGCAAGCTCAGCTTTGAACCCGGCCGCAAACATCATCATGTTAGCGTCGTGTAAATAATGTAAATAAATTAGTTGAAGGTTAATAACCCCTTCAAATGGGTGACCCGGACCTCCGCAACAACCTCACTAGCCGACAACACTGGGTAGTCTGCCGGCGAACATCGCCGCAGTCTCTGGCAAGCAAGCTCCTACATCGCACATCTCCACAGTGAAACTTCCGGACTTTTGGACTACGGACTCCGAACTCTGGTCCCTAGCAGTCGAGGCCCTCTTCCGGAAGTACCACATAACAAGCCAACTTTCAAAGTAGCACCACGTCGTGGCCGCACTTCCCCAGACCAGCGCTGCCCACCGACAACTGTCAGAACGAGCCGACAAACTGACGCAGAACAGCCAACAACTGCGGTTCGACCGTTATCGTTTTTCCTTCCCATCCCATTCAAACAAATCTCACGGGCGTCAACGCAGCACGTCCTGCGCCAAGTCTCAAAGTCTGTCCTGGTACCGCCGCAAGTTTGGCAACGACACAAAAAAAAAAAATGCATCCAACCATCCACATTTCAGGGAACGCCCGTTACACTCACTGAATACAGTCAGTGCAGCGGGAGCACCATTCAGCCGTCTGTTCCACGTAACTGATCGAACATCAAAGAACCAGTACCTGGCGCTGGTGCCGAAGTCAGCATTATCCCTCCTTCATTAGAGGTCGCGGGCACTGGCAACAAACTAGACCTCTTCAGGCATTCAATCGATCATCGATAAAAGCGTTTGGACAGAAATCCTTGACCCTCTATCTTCGTCTTCGGCGCATTTTCCGGTTGATATTCCTGGGCAGACGTTCGATTTGCCATCACAGGAGCAGATTTCCTCCGAAACTTTGCCCCCATCGTGGATGCCAAGCGCCGTCCTCACCTTAACTTAACGACACAGCTCAGCATAAGAGGTGTGCTCTCCAATGCCCCGTAGCGCACCCCTTACGGCCATTTCAAATTGCGGTCCCATGGGGAAGGCTCCTGCGAGAAATCCTAGCGCTAACGCAGCCGTTCAATACTGAAGTACCGGTCAAACACATCCCACATTGCATCAACACCAAGGGTTCTCCAGCCTTTGCCAAGCCGCGACGGCTTGCTTTGGACAGGATGAAGACTGCCAAAGATTAATTTGATCACATGCTGGCGCTCAGATTCACCTGGCCGTCATCAAGTGCATGGTCAAGTACTCTTCGCATAGCACCCGAAAAATCGGGCGACTGGAGCCACTGTGGGGATTATAAAGCACTGAACAAGATCATAATAGCTGACAGCTACCCAAGTCCACACATTCAAGATTTCGCTGGAGCACTGCACGGATCTACAATCTTCACGAAAATAGATCTCGTGAAGGCATACCATCAGATTCTGGTTGAACCATCTGATATCCACAAAACTGGCATCACCACACCCTTCGGAATGCTTAAATACTTGCGCATGCCTTTTAGCCTCCGAAACGCGACGGAAACTTTCAAGTGGTTTATGGATTAAGTGCTTCGTTGATTACACTTCTGCTTCACTTACATCAATGACCGTATTAATATTCAGCAAAACACCAGAAGAACAAGAAAAAAATCATCTTCGCCAGCTGTTTTTATGCCTCCACTAATACGGCATTGTTATGAGCCAGGGTTATGCAGTTTCGCGATACAAATGTATCGCGATAGTATTTCAGAAATAATTTTCGTGTCTCTATTTCTGTATCGCGTTACATTTTTTTTTCACCAGTATTTGTATTCCTGTATCGAAATACATTTGGATTGTTTATTTGTCTCGCGATACAATCAGGATAGAATGTATTTCGTTACATTTCTTGACAAATACTCCATCCCCCCCCCCCCCCCCCCCCCCCCGGGTCCAAAAAAAAATTTTTTGGACTCCTTTTCTTTTTAGGGCCCCTGCAGGGTAAAGAAGATGCTGGGGCATTGTTATATGCTGACCAAGGTCCCTTTCGATTCTCCAAACTATTTTTCTGTGCGTCCTCTTCTTTCTTCTCAGAAGTGTTGCGTAGTCAGGGACTCGAACCAGGTAGCGTGCCACGAGTGGAGTCAGAGCATCTTTTGCCGCAGGTCCTTGGGTAGGGATTTTTTGAGTCAATGTTTCCAGGCATCCAATGCCCGCTGCTTACCGTCTCTCTTGCCTTAGCGTACACAGCACACCCAGCCGGCAAAGCTGAGTCACAGTCCGTTGGAGCGAGAGCCTGGCAGTGGTTGACTTGAATTATTAGGATGACTCACGCAGTGAAGTTCAACGGATATTCGAATGCGTCTGTGGTTGCGGCCTTAATATTGCACGGGTACGTCATCAGCCGACGTGAGCGTGACCCGCTGCTCTGGTGATCCGAAACCCAGGAAGGAGGCCAGACGTAGCCTCGCTGTGCCGGCCCAGACTTCCTATACCTGCAACTCGTCTCGAGCGCGCTGTTTCTCGGAAAGCTCGCACCTGTGCCGGCTATATCAGGTTGCAATCAACAAGGTCTCTGGATGGATGATGCTACGCGAAACTTGAGGACTGCAATCCATGCGTCGGTGGCAGAGGGCCGGCAGAAAGGACCTTCACAACAGGGATGCCTTCATATCGTTTTTTCAACCGTAACAGAAGCAGGGGCGGATCCAGAACTCCGTTTTGGGGGAGGGGGCGGGGGCGGGGAAGGAAAATTTGTAAGGATAGTACTCTCCCATTCTTTCGTGTGCACCGGGGGGTTCACCCATGTCAAATTGCCCACCGAGAAGGGGGGACGAGGGGGGGGGGGGGGGGGGGGGGAGGGGGTCGACTTTGTTTGGGGAGGCGACCGCCCCCGTCGGCCCCCCCCCCCCCCTTGGGTCCGCCCCTGAACAGAAGGTATGTGTGTCATGATGCTTCAGGTGGTCCACTATTTTTGAAAATTCCAAATTATACTGCCTGCATGATCTTTAACAAGATAACCTACAATGAAAGTATTATTGTCCTTTCATACAGCAGCGTGGTAAAGTTTCATGTCCAAAGCCACACCTACAGATACAATATACCAGTTCATTCCACCGTGACGTCATGTGATCAATGTCGACATGGGTGTCCTTATGGGACAGGGGCGGGGCGACATTTTGATGGCATTTAGGGTGACATAAACTTTATCTAGAGGTCAATGTCTTTTCGCATTCCTCGTCAGACAGACAAGATGTCAGGGAAGGGACCGCGGTCAGTCCTTGATGGAGTGTTTTTTGAGCCCATTGAAAACTCCTCGTCGTCCGAAACCACTACCTTCAAGGCAAAGTGCCAAGCCTATAAGAAATTAATTTCGGTTCCAAAAACTTCCACTTCAAACTTCAAGCTTCATCTCAGTTGGCATCTCAAACAAATTTGAAAAATGTATTGCAGCATCAGTATTTCTGTATTTGTATTTCTTCCCTCGCAAAATTGTATTCCTGTATTTGTATTTCCAAAGACTTTTTGCCTCTATTTAAAATGCATTTCCAATACGTATCGCGATACATTTTACAGATATATTTCAGTATCCGTATTTTAGCTACTATTTAAAGTACCCCAGTATTTGTATTTCCAAATATATTTTTGAGTATTTCTGCCCAACCTTGTTCACAACGTCAATAAATACGAGTTTGGCGGCCACGATTTGCATTTCATGGGCCATCACGTGAATGGACACGGCATCCGCCCTCTGCAGGACAAGATTCGATTGTTCCCACATCCCCAAACAAAGAAACTCCGTAAGTTTTGGGGACTCATCAATTTCTACCGAAGATTTATTCCACTGCGCGTCGATCCTCCAACCTCTCAACCGATTAATCACTGGAGATCCGAAGAAGTCTACACAACTCGAGTGGGATGAAACAGCTGTTGAATCGTTAGAAACGGTCAATGAAAATCTAGCCGAAACTACAGCCTTGACCCACCAGAAACCAGACGCACCCCTTTCCCTCGTGACCGAAGCGTCTGACGGAGCAGAAAAATGCAGCCCTCCAACAGTTTACTAGTTATCCTTGGCAGAAACTCTTCTTTTTATTAAAAACAGTTGACACCGACAGAAACGTTCGGGCGTGAGCTTTCGGCCATCTTTATTCAGTGAAAAGCTAAGAATTAATGGGAAACTCCTCCCACTCCTTTCCCCTTTAGTAGAGCGAACGCTGGAGAGGAGGCAACCTCTTCTCCAGCGTTCGCTTTGCTTATGAGGAGAGGGGTTGGTGGAGTTTCCACAGAACACTTGACCTGTCACAAACTATACGTACCTAGGTGTTAAAAACTTTCACCACTCTCTGCAAGGATGTTTGTTTTTCATCATGACTGACCATTAGCCCTTCATCTACGCTCTGACGTCGATCAGCATCTCATACGGTGCGAGAGAAGTCCGACAGATGACGTACGTCTTCAAATATACAAGCGATACCCGCTGCATCTACGGCAAAATTGGCTGCAGAAACCACTGTTGTTGGTTGTCTATGAACTGCGACAGCATTCGTCATGAGACTCACGACGCAGCTTACTGTGCATACGACGACGCACATTTAGAGTAAACTTTATTTTATGGGTGATTTACGACGCAATTATTGATGTCCAAACGACTACAGCGCACCACTTCGAAATTCAGTGATTGCTTTGTCTCTGTGTAATCGCTTAATATTCTGTCTCTGTGCACTCTAAGAAAAGCCAACGCGCCTACTTTCCCGCACAACACTGGGAGAGCCAATCACCGCAACTTACATAGACAGCTGAGCGAATGACGATGCCGAAAGATATGTTTAGACAAGTGATGGACCGAATCTGCCGAACTTCAGATTCGGCAAAGTTCGGCATATGCCGAACTTTTGAAGGAAAATCAGCAAATATTCGGCAAAAGTTCGGCAAACTTCAGCGCACGCGCGAGAACGCGACGGGGGACAGGGCCATGGATTGCAAATGGACGCCGTGCGGTCGTGTAGTTACCATCGTACAGTGTAGAACAACCAGCGGTTACGGCTTGGTGTGGGTGTAGGCAACACGGCAACTGTGCATTTCAGAGCCTTTGCGAGTGTGGTTCTCTTTAATATCAGACAGTTTTAATGGGCCGTACGCTATAGCTTTGCGTACGCAAGGAAATTGCGGGTCGTGAGTGCGCTTGCGCAGAACGCAATAGAAGGGCTAGCGTATAGCGTATGCACGCAACGCTGGGGATTTTGCGAGGCGGGCTAGCGGGCCTTGCGGGAGGCTCTCGAGAGATCTCGGACTCAACGAGAGCGCCAGTTTCAAGATGGCAGTTACCTCGACTGGCGCAGCAAGGGCGACGTGGTGTTTCCGAAGTTCTGTGTTACGTGAAATTGCGTGGTGTTCAGCTCGGGAATTCTTCCTGGGACCTACCGCGGTCAAATCAGATCGTCGTGCAGCTGAAGGAGTGCACAGTGAAAATGTTCGCCGCTCGGAATGTGCGTCAACGCTGCGATTTGCTCAACGCTAAGCCTATTCGCACAGTTCATCGCCGACGGACGAGCGACTCTAAAAAATCGCCGAAGTTCTCGCTATGCACTGGACATCAGTAGGTCATGAATTTCATTCCGCGATAGCATTGATAAAAGGTGCCGTTTCAACGGGACGATTGACGGGGGCTCCGTGATCGAATTTGGCTACGTACTCTTAAGCCTGGTTCAGACAGTTGCGTTTGACTGCGTTGCAGCAGCGAGAAACCAGGACATCTCTGCTACTTATATTGCGTGCTAAGATGATTCTTTGAACTGTATTGCACGCTTCATACGAAGCACAGATGTGCCGGTGACTCGCTTTCGGTTCTCGACGCAACGCACTCAAATGCAAGTGTCCGAACCGGCCTTTACTCGTAGCCTCTGTACCCCACAGAAAAGCGGGCTTGACGAGGCTGCTGCGGCTAGGTTTAATTTGAAATAAAATTATTGGATACGTTTTCATTTTCAATATTTCTTTCCAGGAGCATGGTTGCGCTATAAGCACGCAGAATTCTGCAGATCTAGCAAATCTAACCAAGATCATGCGCGGTGTTCACTCGAAAACGTAACGCACAACTAAATTCGGTCCGAGGAGGTCATTTTTAGCGTACGCTATGCTATTGCGTATTGCGTACGTAAGAGCCACCAACGCTATACTAAAACTGTCTATTTTCTGCCTCAAGAACCAGAATACCGACCAGAAATTTACGCAGTTCACTGAGCAAGTGGCAAATGATGGGGTGCATTCTGGATAACGCAATTTTCATTTGACCTTTTTAGTGATGCAACGAGGTAGTTGATGCATTGACTGACAATTACTTTAAAACACTTCTTGCAATTATAACAATCCTGTTTTCGACTCATAAGAAGTTTGTGCTAAAACAAAATAATATTGCTTTTTAATTAGCGTTATTTCAAGGTTTTCATTCATCTACATAAAACTAAACACAGAACTGTTATGCTCGACGTTGCACATCCGACCATTCCTAACTCTTCCCATCTTCCTAAACGTCCGTGTGTGTCCTAACACCAGAAACCGGTATTTTTAAGGTTAAAAGCGAGACGTTGCGAATATGAGACGCACAATTTCATGCAAAACTGACGTCAAGTGACTCAAATCGAGAAACATGCATATTGACAAAAATATTGTTATCTTTTCTGGTGAAGGCTCAGAAACCGTTGCATTCATTTTCGCGCACGAAGCGGTGAATCCCAGAGAAACTAAAAACGCAGTGTTATTGCCTTCGTATTTACACCACGCACACTTGCAGGTAACTTTTTTGTAGGCTTGCACTGATGAGGCCTCAAAACCGAAACTCGTGACTGCGCTCGCTACTACCCAACGTTGCTGCTACCCAACCTCGTTGTCACGTCACTTTTGCAGGATTTCACTAAAATTGCCAGGAAACATACAAAAAAAAACAAAAAAACACCGATACAATTATCTTTAAAATAGCACCTTATTTAGTAACAACTGTGCCAATGTGTATTACATGTTGCATTTAGGTTAAGAAAAATGCAACATAAAAAAATTTTTTTCGCCAGAAAAAATTAAAAATAAACGTTAAGTCTGGTAAGAATGTATTTTTGCCGAATCTTTGCCGAATCTTTAGAAAAGTTCGGCAAAAGTTCGGCTTTGCCGAATCCCAAGATTCGGCGCAGAATTTTCTAATCGGCAAAAGTTCGCCCCGTCACGATTCGGCAAAAGTTCGGTCCGTCACTAGTTTAGACCAAAAAACGCAGTCTGCGTTGTGACATTAAGCAATGCAAACGTGACGTTTCGCATTGCTTAATGTCACAACTCGGACTGCATTTTTTCAATGCGAAAGCATTAACTGTCTCATGGAGCAAGCTGACGTTACCAGTTTGAAGCGCGAAAAGGGCACCTAGCTTCCCCGATCCTTCGGTTCCATTGGCTGGCGCACGTCGACGGGGCTCCCACCGGCCGCTGCGCTCGTCAGTTTTCACGACCGCTCACCCCATGGCGCTGCGTGTCCATCAGCGCGCCGTTGACCCCCTGGACACGGAGCGTCCAAGGTCACCATGCCCAGGCAACACCTCCTAGACACTCAAAGGCTGCGCGTTACGTCACATGACGTCACGTCGAGGGGTCCCGCACGGGCGCTGATTCGACGCGAGTGCCGCGTCAGCGTTCGCGTGGGGCTCGTTTCCCATCATTGTCCCACGCGAACGCTGACCCGGCACTCGCATCCAAACAGCGCCCGTGCGGAACCCTCGGACGGGACGTCGAGTGACGTAACGCGCAGGCTTCAAAGCTGCCTAGGAGGTGTTGGCCCAGGCGAGCACACGCGCTAACCGGCGACGAAAAGTACGCAGCAGACGAAAATGGGAGCGGACGAGCGGCTTGCATGCTTTCGCATTCACAACTCATAAAAAATGCTTAGGTGTACCTCGATCTTTTTTTGGACTAAACATATGTTTCGACATCGTCATTCGCTGAGCTGCCTCCGTAAGTTGGGGGGATTGGCTCTCCCAGGTGTTGGGGGTGCGGGCAAATAGACGCACGGTCTTTTTTTAGAGTGTGTAATCGTTAAATGTTCAAGTTGTTTCCCCAACATCATTGACTATGTACCAACTATACTCCGTTCACCCTTAGCTGAGCCTAGAAGCTCCGCCTTCAGCGCGAGCTCGCTAGCTTCCGCAGTGCTTCGATGGTGCGTGCCTGCGCATCCACACTTGTGTTAGCAAGGGCAGGAAGCTCGCGCTGAAGGCGGAGCTTCTAGTTTCAGCTTAAAAGACCTCTGACACCGCAAAAAAAAAAGAATTCATGCTAGGCGCTAAAATGGTGTATCAGGACATCACCAAAAAATGGTTTCAGTTTTTTTTTTTGTAAAAAATAGGAACGCGAAGCCCAGTTCAAAGTGCCCGTCAATGCCCTGTGGCGTTCATAGTATCGCAAGGTGTCGGGGCGGTCACAAGGAAGGCATCGCCAAAAGTCGCGTGAGTTGTATCACTCCTCGTCATTACCACGACCGCGTGTAATATTTTTTTATATATATTTTTGTTATTCTCCGCATCTCCGCGGGCGATCCAAGCAGACAAGGTTTTTTTTATTTGCTTTTCATCGCTTAATGTTGCTGTGCAGGTAGAAGAAGAGGAGTCAGTGAACCTAGTAACCAAGTTCTACTCATGTTCTAGACAAAATTTTATGCTCAACGTTTGCTTCTACTTGGTACACTCACCAGTTCGTATTCCCTATAGTCAGTTACAGGTTAAGAAGGTAGCGGCAAATGCCCCTCAAAGGGAATCAGATATCCCTCCGCCACCTCCGCATCCAATAGCGTCCCACCGTTTCCTTGACGTCGCGGCCAACGCGCGAGGAGGGTCTTGCCTTTCTGTACATATTTGCTTTATCTTTCGACTTTGACTTAGCATTGTGGAAGCCACGAGGGGAGATTAGAGCTCTCCCCCACCGACGGAAACAAATACGACTTTCGGGGATTAGCTTCCTCCCCCGATGGATACAAAGGCTGCTTTCAAGGGCTCGGTTCCCTCTCCGATGAATACAAAGGTCGCTTTCTTAAAAAGTGGGATCGGAGACAAGTGGGAATCCTAGAGTGCCTTCATGTGCGCTTCGCATAGAGTGATGCCAACTGCCTGTTTCCCTTTCCCACACCTTCTTCCACCGCCATTTTGTTCCTCTCATTGTTTCCCCGTGCGCCGGAAAGTGGCCTTTGTGTCCATCGGTCCCCCCAACCGAGGGGGGAAATGCTAATTCTCCCTCCGTGGGTTCCACAACGGTGCTCCGAGCTTGTGAGATAAGGTGCTTGTTTCCGGAAGGGTTATAAGCCCGACGGATTATCGCCGGGAACCAAAATGGCTCTTGGCTTGTCGGCGAGTGGTATTACAAAGGCTGGCATCACCCTAGCAAAGCGCACATAAAGGCTCCCTAGGGAATCCATTGAAGCGGAACAAGGAGCGTTTCCAGTGAACTCTTCTTTCGACTGCGGAGAGATTTGAAACGGGCGCATCACACTTGTGGGAGGAGCTTCTCCTACCTTCTTGACTTGTAACCGACTATAGACGTCAGGCATCTTCGGCCTGGAGAGTATCCGATGATTCGACGACCTCGGTGTCTGAACCTTCAGCAATGCGATCGGCCGTGTCGTATGCTAGCAATCCTAATTTCTGCGAGCGTTCTAAACATTTTATTTTTCTTTCAAAGCTCGATAGCTTGTTTTGGGCCCAGTATGGCTCTGTACCATCGGACTGATGGCATGCACTTTTACATTGGCTTGTACTCGCAACGCTTTCATCACTGACCTTTGCCACATCAATCCACTGACTCTTCGTCCTCAACGTTTACAGCACGCAAACTAATCAACAGTGTAGCGATAATAAGCCAGTGGAACTGAAACTTCGTTTTCTACGATCGCTCGTGAAAAGGCTAAATAAACAAAAAAAAAAACAGTTTTAGGCATGATCGCGGAGAGCACGAGGAGTGAAACTCACGTGACTTCCGGCGAACCCACTTTTAGTGACGTAGGTCGATGTCTCCCTTCTGACCGCCCCGACACCCTACATTGTTACATTGCTACATCGTTACGTCACAGGGCACTGGCGGGCACTTTCAATTGGGCTTCGTATTTCTATGTTTTTATGACAAAAAACTACGCAACTCTAAAGTAAAACAATTTTGGGTGTTGTTCTGATACACCATCTAAAAACCTAGTATGAAAAAAAATTTTGCGTGTCAGATCTTTTTTAAAGTGAACGGAGTATAGCTCAACTCAAGCCAATAATTGCTTCGTAGCTTGGGCGCAAATGTGAGTGTGCGTGTACTACCGCTCCGTGTGTGCGCGGCGCGGGTTTATCTGCTTTCTGGGACATCGAGTACGACGTCCTAAAGCAGTGGTTCTCAAATGGGGGTCCGCGAAGGCATTAAATGGATCCGCAGAGCACTGCCTCATCGGCCAAGCCCGGCAATAAATGTTGTCTTTTTCAGATTGAGGAGAAACTTTCCAATTTTCGGGTGAGCTTTCTGGTGTGTATGACAAATAGAGAAGTCGGCTTCACACTAGCCCTTAGTTATATTCATTTATTATATCAATATCATAACTAACCTATACCTTTCCCTTCCCCTCACCACGAACGGGGTCCTCCATCTTCTCCGTCGATCCACAAGGGGTCCGGAAACATCAGCGGTTGATAACCAATGTCCTAAAAAAAGACGTCAAAGACGACGTCTAAAAGGACCTCTATAACGACCTCTAAGATGATCTCCATAACGACCTCTAGAGCGATCTCAAGACGACCTCAAGGACGCCGTCTAGGACGACGTCCTAGAGGACGAAGTCAAAAACGACGCCTAGAACGACCTCTAGGGCGGTCTAAAGGACGACCTTAAAGGGGCACTCAAGTGGTTTTGGAGTTCGTGTTTTGATGATGACAACTGAATTTAGACGCCCTAAGTATCCCTAAAAACTAAAAAAAAATATAGTCATACGGTGATTATTTTTTGAATAAAAATGTAATTGAAGGCCGCCCAACCTCGGTTCCATCCGAAAACGAAACCACTCTCATTGGTCATCGCACGCATATCAAAACGATCTCGGGCCAACGGCGTTGGACGACGTTCCGCCGCGCAGTGATCCCGAGGTATACCCGCACCGGCCGAACATTTTTGTCATTCGAGCTTCGATCATGGCAGAGTTCTCTACGCTCGAGGACCTGAGGCCGTTAGAGCTTGACATTCTTCGGCGGACAGCCGACCTGGGCATGCTTCCTATGCAGACTTGTACCGTACGCATTACAAGTAATCAAATTACTTGTAATCGATTACTTTTTGGAGTAATTTTGTAATCAGTTGATTACTTTTATTAGGCAGTAATCACAAGAGTAATCTGATTACTTTTTGAAGTAATAAAATTACTTGTAACCGTTACAATTTATCCACGGGACCCCCCCCCCCCCCCCCCCCCCTTCCCGGGCACTCGCCTTTTTTTTTATAAAATGACAAACTTAAAATTTGCTTTTTTTTTCGAATAGAAAAAAAAAAAATTTGCGGAGCTGTAGGAAACGAGGTCAATCTCTTTCTATGTACAGTTCCTGTGAAATGTCCGTTTTTTTTTTTGTTTTGTTTTTTTTCCGAGTTGGGACTGGGAGTTGGAGGTCCCAGGGAAGCCACAGTGCGTGACAAAGGCCATTCAGGGCGAAGTTTGAAGAAGCAGAATGTAGCTTTGTGAGTCCTTCGTCCAAACTAGCCCCCTCACGCACACACACACAGAAATAAAAAAAAATAAAAGAAATCCTGTTTAGGGTACCTACTCGCAGCCCGTAGGAGAACCAGAACCGAAGAATGCCTAAAGCGGATGCAAAATATAACAAAGGCAGTTGATATATTTCCCCATTTCCCCTACCTGGTCTTTGTGACAAGCAATGTTTCGAGTTGAGAAGTGATCGGGGCGATCTCTCCCGCTAAGGGATACTACACTTGATCCGTTTCAAATCCTGGAGTTGCTGCTCTTTTGTATAACATGCGAGCTCATCCACATGTGAATAATAAAATGAGCGACGCAAAATTTGAGCGACAACCCTTGCTCAAGCTTAACAAGATCTAGAACCCCCTCCGCTCCCTCCCCCCCCTCCCCCCCCCCCCCCCCCCCACACACACACACACAATGGCTAACGCCCAAATCATTAAACGTCTTCAAACGAATTCTATGCTTCTGTCCGCATTGTGAAGGTGCAACGACCACGAAGAGGGAGCCAGTTTTTCTTCTTCAATACTTGTGTAAATGTGAAATATAGGTTGGAAGTAGTTCATTGTTATGAGCGCTAAAGATGTGTCTTCACACAGTAAAGTAATCGAAAAAGTAACGATTACTTCTTTAAGTAATGTCCAATTACTTTTGCCGTCGAGTAATCAAGTAATCTAATCGAATACTTTTTAGCCAAGAGTAATAGTAATTGTAATCGATTACTTTTTTTTAGTAACGTGTACAAGACTGTTCCTATGACGCCACTCCGACCAGCGATGTGGACGATAGCAGCGCTTCGGAGTCGTGTTCGGGTTCCGAGGGCGACGAAACGCAGACCTTTTCGGGCGCTTTTCGATTTGCGGTTGGGGCAAGTCGTAACGAAACCAACGTTTGGCATAGCAGCGAACCTCTGGTACGTGATGTCAAACGATGTCGCCACGTTGACTTTCGCCTCGGGAGGACGGGGAAGGCTGGTTCAGACATTTGCAACAAGCGCGTTACCTACGACTGCGTCCGTTGCAACCGGAGCGATCGGAACGACCGCTCTGCGCCGCGCGCTGGCCGCGCGTACACACACATGCCACCTAGGGTGCCTACATGTTTCCGCCGCTCCGCACCCTAATGCAACCACTGCAACAAGTGCAGCGGCTCGTCAGCACGGCGACCGCTTCTACGCCGCCGTCAGCTGTTTCAGCGGCGCCTCTAAAAAGGGGACGCACTGCCACTCAATGCCGTAACAGAATATAGACAGACAGTTTTCTATAGCCTAAAGCTTTATTTTTTTTTTCATGATAGGCTCAGGGTACAGTGGACGAAAAAAAAATAACAAAAGGATGCAGTACGCCGTTTTGGACGATCATGACTCTAATACACGACTTTGCCAATAGTACAAATATCGCCATACGCCTTTTCTACGATTATAAAAGAAGATGTAATCTAAACAGCGATATAGCAGCGTAGAAATATGATATCGTGATCAAATAGACGTTGCGAGCGTTCAGGATTGCTAACACTAATCACTTTTTTCCGGTGATGAAAATGCGTGAAAATTCGCATCCGTTATACGGTACGTGCCAGTAATACCTCGAACTTGAGCACACGCATGAAATGCGCCAAATAAGAAACCCGGGCGATGTTCGAGGACACAAATGCTTAGAAAGCACCACTGCAGTCGAAGTAAACAAACACGACGGCACGAGCATTTCTGCTGTCTTGAGAGTGCCGCCACGACATCGCCGCACGAGTAGGTGGATCTTCCCTTCTAGTACGTGCTGGGTTATCATAGCGACACACGACGAAAATTCACAGTCAAGGATAGCGCTTTTACGCGGAACGATGAGCTTTCACCACGCCGTCTACGTCGACGATCACCACCGACGCCATGTTTGCAGTTCCGCCCGCTTCCGCGCATCCCAAGGGAACGGGAAATTCACCCTCCGCGGAGGAAGGCAAGGAGAAAACGTAGTCCCTTGTTTGTGAAGCGATAATTGCAGTATCGCGTACTCTAAACTAGAACTATTTTACTTTATGTGAAATTATCATGCACAACATATCTAAATGAACTGAAAATTGTTTCTTTAGCAAAACTTTGCAAAGGCCGCCAAAATTTTCAAACATACGATAATTTCATTGGTCGGCGCAGGAACAGAAAAGAGTCCACACGTATTTTATTCCTGCGTGATTAATAGGCGTTTCTGCCTTCTAAAACTGAAGATACTCATTCACTGACACTTCCTTAACGCCATCGCACCAAAAAGTAGCTTCTTCAAAAACCACTTGAGTGCCTCTTTAAGAATGACGGCTAGGACGAAGTCAAGAATGACGCCTAGGAGGACCTCTAGGATGAATTCTAGGGCGATCTCAAGGACGACCTCTAGGACGAAGTTATAGAGGATGACGTCAAGACGTCTAAAACGACTTCTAGGATTACCTCATGGGCAACCTCAAGAACGACTTCTAGGTGATCTCAACAAAGAACCTTAAGAACGACTTCTAGGACGACGTCAAGCACGATCTCTAGGACGACCTCAAGGACGACGTTGAGGACGACGTCCTAGAGGATTACGTCAAGACGAACTCTATACTTCGTTTCAGCTTCCGTCCGAGCGCAGCCAAAGGCTGAGAGACAGTTCGCAACTTCGAGAAAAGCATTCCTACGCATCACAAAGTAGTCCGCAAAAGCTTTTTTTTTTTTTTAGTAACTGTTTTGTGCGTAAACATTGCACAATATTCCAGATGTGTACTGCTGAGAATGATTTGCAACTAAAGGAATCAAATATCTAAAGTTTATGTTTTTATTGATATATGCAAATGCATGCGGTTTGGTGAAAACACGTACATCCGCAGGCAACACGGATGCGGCAGCGCTCGGTTTTTCTGTGCGATTTCGTTTCCATAATGGCCGAATCATGTGCTTCCCTGCTTTCCTCACCGAGTCGCTTCAAAACATCCTTTCGCAAAGGCGCGTTCGGCCGCCAGGCGCGAGAGGTCGTGATGAATGTCTAGTTTCAAATTCGGCAGGAGACTCCGGCCGCGTCGTACCGCGAATCCGTTGTAAACAAGAAAAGCGCCGGGCCACCTCAATTCATTGATACAGGGCGAAATCAGGGCACCCGTTTACCTGCCGATCCCACTGAACGCCGAGAAGCTGGTGGAAAGGACTGGGCCCCGAGCCCTAGTATGTCCAGACAATATTAGGAAACATCAACAACCGGGTCATCGGACACCTTGCAATGTGTATTTACATCTCAAAACTATGCTGAAATGCCGAACAGGTGGAAAGCTCGGACACAGACGCCAGCGGCCAGCCTACTTACTGTCATCATCTGATTAAATTTCGGAACGTGAAAGGGCATTTTTTAAACCTGTAGCAGACGAAATACTCGGTGAGTGCGGGCGGCGCGGACGACCAGCGACGCAGCGGACTGATACAAAAGTGCTGGCGAGATCGCTCGACCTATTGGCGACGTGTGATTTGCTCCGGCCACTCTTAGCTTTGGCTGCGCTCGGACGGAAGCTGAAACGATCTCTCTGACGACCTCAAGGACTACCTCAAGGACAACCTCCGCATACGCGCAGCGCATACAAACGGCGCGAAGGGGTCGGTGGCCGAGTGGGCTAGCGCACACCAGCTCGGAGCACGTGGAGCGAAAGTTCGCGCTGCAGAACCCAGGGATGCTGAGCTCAATCCCCACCCCTGCCCGTTTTGATCTGGATGAGCATCGTAACGGCGTGCGGTCGTGTACCACTACTGCGCGGTGCACGTTAAAGACCCCAGGCTAGCGGTTGTACCGCACTGGCTCAATTGCCCATCCACATCAAGTGACTCGTCGCAAATTTGAAATGGCTGACCAACTACACGCTGTATAAATATCCACACAAGCCCAATAATTACGCACGGCGCATTCAAGGCCGGAGAGCGTATTGCGAAGACCGGGTGAAGTAGTTAAAGAATGCTATTGCAATAAAAATAACACTGACTGACGCGCATCCCGAATTGATGGTCAACAATCAACTTCCAGAAACTGGCCGCTGCGCAACAAGATGATGAAGAGCTTTCACATCCCCACTCTACCTCTACAGCGCTAGTTCTAGAAGACATAAACATACCCGAATGTGTCAAAACACTTATCTACGATACTGTCAGTGACCGCACTGGGCCTCGTGCCAGCACAGTTCCGACGAGCCGTCTTCGACGCCCTGCACTCACTCTTCCACACCGTGATTCGGGCGTCTCAACGTCTCATCTCTGCTCGCCTTGTTTGGCCGGGAATAAAAAGGGACATCAGAAGTTTCGCACGAACGTGTAAACAGTGCCAACGGGCAAATTTCCATCGGCACAGTGTGACACCTGTTGGTAATTTCCAACCACCAGATGATCGATTCAGCAACGTCCATCTTGACATCGTGGGACCGTTGCCACCGACTTGGGACTACCGATACCTACTGACGAGTGTAGATCGGTTTGCCCGTTGACCAGAGGCAATGCCCATGAAAGATATGACAGCGGAAACGGTTGCCCACAGATTCTTCACCACGTGAATCAGCCGCTTTGGAGTACCGGCAAGTGCAACAACCGATCGAGGGAGACAGTGTGAGTCTCCTCTTTCGCAAGTTGTCGTCTCTTCTTGGTGCGAGCCACACAAAAAACGCAGCATATTATCCTTCATCCGACGGCCTCGCGGAAAGATTCCACAGACAAATGAAGAGCTGCGATTCGGGCGCATGATACATCACGTCCATGTACCGAATTTCTGGCAGCGGTGCTTTTGGGGATCTTCACAACGGTACGAGATGAGCTCAAGTGCAGTTCCTCCAAACAGGTATACGGCACTTCACTTCGGCTACCTGGTGATACTTTTTTTAAAAAACAACTAAAGAACCTTGTTACATGGACTGCGAAAACTACGCAAGCCAGTTAAAATCTTGTTTTCTAAAACCTACAATCAAATTGCATCGAGAAAACATTCACGCAACATCTTCGTAATCCCGGAAATTCAACGTTGTGCATACGTTTGTGTACGAAACGACACCGTAAGACGTACGCTATAGTGCCCCTACGAAGGGCTATACGAAGTCTTACAGCGTAATAAAAAAACCTTCACCCCATCAATGAATGGCCGGAAGGAAATTATATCCCTCGAACGAATCAAGCCCGCACATCTTCCTAACAACGACTTACAAGAACATTTCGAATTTTTTTTTATTCCTGAGTCAAGAGAAATGCTCGCCCCTACCAGTTCCTTTCTAAGAGAGAAGGGGCGGGGGGCAGTTGTGTAGCGGCTTTTTACAGCCGAGAAAGAAGGGGGTGGAAGGCTCAACACGACAGGCACGCTCAGCGATACACGAGCAGAACGAGGATACCAACACTAATGAGCTCAGCTCCGAACCCGGCCGCAAGCACCATCGTGTTAGTTTCGTGTAAATGATCTAAATAAATTAGTTGGAGGTTAATGACCCCTTCGATGCTTTCGAGCATATCAACGTGTAGTCAATCTCCAAGTTGTTGTAGGAAGTATACGTTTCGTTCCCAACCTGTTTCCGAATTCCTCCTCAATCACTGAGAGCTTAAGAAACGCAGGGCACGGCGAATCTTGGGCATTTTATTATCGCTCCGAGCCGATCTAATGCGGCATTCTCTAACAAAAAAAGAAACCTTGAGGAACGCATTCTTAAGCAGAGATTGTGAATGTACTAAGCCACATCCTGCGTTTCTCAAGACCTAATATTTCGGTTGCTAAGATACGATGGTTTGGTTACCCCTCAATTCTTGCTGTCTCTTGAAAAAAAAACAATAGTTTGTTTGGCTTCCAGATTTGACGGACGTCTCATAATTTTTTCCCGTAATTGATGCTGTTCCATTTTGAGATATTTTAGAAACTTCTCCCCAGGCCAAAAAAGTTCCAATGCTGTTATCTAGCTAACAGTGTTGTAGATTTGACAACGAAGTAAACCAGTTACAAGGGCAGGAAAGCTAAAATTAAAACGAAGTGCTAATGTTTTAGTAATTATTTGCGTGTTGGTGAAGATGAATTTTATTAATCGCCTCTCTATTTCTCTTTTTTTTTCTTTTTTCTTCCGTTGTTTGTGGGCGTTGTAGAATAGAAAATACTTCTTTCGCTTAGGGCCCGCACTTTATATTCTGGCTAAGTTACATCTAAAAAAAAATTATTCCATTCACTGTATGCAGCGCTTATGGTCGGCATGCCTCCAAAGAATCGCTGGGTCATCCTCAATGTGAAAGAAACCTTCTACTACAAGGTAAACTATGACAAGTCAAACTGGCTCATGATCATCAGTCAACTTGAGAACGACCACAAGGTAAGCGCTTTAAAACGTCACTGACAAAATGTCTATGCTCGCCAAAGATCTTTTTTTTTTCTTTTTTTTTTTTGTACGTGACATTAGAGAGTCAAATTACACAGAGAACAATTTGCGGCTCAAAATTCGTTTTCTTTCCGCCCGAAAACCCCGACCGAGAACTGGTCGGTTTGAGTCGCGCTCACACTCTTCTCCGTGTTCACCTGCCGTTCTCTATGGTTTAGACGCAACCACCAAACTTAATCAAATTCGTAGGTCATCAGAGGCACACACTCAATACTAAAAATAGAAACAAAGATGGTACTTTTTTTGTGTGTGGCTTATGAAAAATGGGCAGTACGTTGATTGAAGAAAAAAAAAGTTGCATAGGGCACCGGAAGCACTCTGTGCATTCTCAGCGTAATTCTCAACATGGCGTCGTATCGCGGGAGTTGGGGGCTGGACGGTGGAACGACGCGGACTAAGCGATGCCGGAGGATGACTGGCGTGGAACCTCTACTCCAGAACTGTTTTTCGCGGTACTGAGGAATCTGTCTAGCTTCGAAGGATAAAACTTTCACAGATAAAAACAATTTGGGTTTATTCCGTATGACACGCCCGATCACCAAGCTGATTAGCTCGAAGACGTCATCGAGTGGTCGTTGGTAAAAGCTTGAAAAGCGCCCCTAACGTTAAGCACGCTTGACTTTTGTGTTTTGCGTCCGACGTGCGACGTGGGCGTTTTTCGTCTGCTTCGCGCGGCCGAGAAAACAAAGGAAAAAAAAAGAAAGTAAATGCGGTCGGGTGTAGCCACGTGACATATCCAGCAACTCTCTCAACCTCTACAGGTCTTCTTCCCCAGTCCCGTATCGGGTTCGGTTTCAAGCAGATGTGTTTTCTTAATTCATGAAAAATATACGTGACACCGTAGCAAAATATTGATTGGGTAGTCTTCTGACACCACAACAAAGCGCATAATTTTCTTTTTTTTTTTGTGGTGGTGGGGGGGGGGGGGGGGGGGAGGGGTTGTGACAGTGTCATTTGCGCTATGCGATCTAGTCGCATGGTGAGAGTTCTCCACACCGCGGGTGTGAGCGCGCCTTTATTGCTTGACGTTTGCGCGTCTTTCAAGCAACGATCGATGTTTTCAGTCAGGAGAAGAGGCGACGACTTGGCGACGTCTTCGTGCGAATCAGCATGGTGATCGGGCGTGTCGTACGGAATAAGTCCTAACTGTTTTGAGCGGCAAACGATTTCTCTTTCGAAGCTTAGACAGGTTAGCCAGTGCCGCGAACAACGGTTCTAAAGTAGACGTCCGCCGCCATCGCGGCGACCTGCACGGAGTGCTTCCGGTTCTCTGTGCCACTTCTTTTTTTTTTTTTTTTATCAAAGTATTTTCAGTTATTTAGAAGCCACAAAAAAGGGTAACATTTTTATCGTATTTTTAATATTGAGTTTGTTCCTTCGATGAGCTATGGCTTTGATTACATTTGGTGTGTGTGTGCCTAAACCATAGAAAACGGCACGCGACTACGGAGAAGAGAGTGAGCGCAACTCAAACCGGCTGTTCTCGATTGGCGGTTTTCGGGCGGTAAGAAAATGAATTTCGAGCCGCAAATTGTGTTCTGGGTATTTGGGCTCTCATATGTCATGTACAAATAAAAACCTTGGCGAGTATAAATACCCTGTCAAGTATTTAAGTATTTGTAAAACCCTTCGCTGGAAACACCCGGTATATATTTTCGCCCAAAGCAACAGTGATCTGGAATGAAAGAAATCTAAAATTGAACTGCCGCTTCTGAGTCAGGATTCAAAAGTACCAAGTGGACTAAGGTAGACAAGGCGGTGAAAGATAACAGTTCCACCATCTTAACGCTTATGCTTGCTTGGCTTGTCGAAACCACTGAAAATTAGCGCATCAGTCAACAGCTACTCTTAAATTTATAAGAAACGATAAAAGTTACCATGTTACTGTTCAGGTTAAGTATCGCGTTCATTTTGAAATATGGTAACGTTTAATCAAATTAGTTACTAAATCTATGAGCAGGTAATAATAATCGTGCTACTAAGTTGTAGTAACGTGTACATTGGCTTTCCTGTGAAACAGGAGAGGGTTCGCGAGGTCATATTCCAGCGCCACATTCCTAGTTTGTTTTACTTTTTTTTTTTTTTTGCAATCTAGATTTTTTTTTTATCAAGAGCACACCAGTACAAGGTGGGAAAGAAATTTATGATTAAATATAAAATCTATATGCAATTCGTTATGACTGACTGGCACAACTTACAAAAATCAATGGCATTATGGCGGTAAATAATTATCAAATTTCACAGTCGTGTGAAGATTATTTCAGTCCCGTGGTAACCGCAACTGTAACAATGTTCATTCACAAAATTCACGTACAGCAACAGGAAACCGCAAAATCGGGCATCAGCTTAGATATGTTAACATCTTCTTAACTGTGTACAGGTGATCCACGAGTTCAACCGCGCACAGCTGATCGATGATTCTTTGGACCTTGCCAGGTAAGCGAAGTCTATGCACTCTAAAAAAATCCCGTGCGATTACTTTTCTGCACAACACTTGGAGAGCCAATCAGCGCAACTTACAGAGGCAGCTCAGCGAATGACGATGCCGAAACATATATTTAGACCAAAAAACGCAGTTTTTTGTTTAAACATATGTTTCAGCATCATTATTCGCTGAGCTGCCTCTGTAAGTTGCGGTGATTGGCTCTCCGAGTGTTGTGCGGGAAAGTAGACGCACGGGCTTATTTTAGAGTGTATATAGAGCGGCAAGAATGCTGTCACACTGGTGTTAGCCTGACATTCTAATAGATGAAAAGTTGCAATTTATATTATTTTCCTTTTTTATTATTTCAAATTAACAATTCGCAAATTCATTTCCGTGACGCGTGTTCACTGTTCCTGTAATGATGGTACTTTAAGACGTCTATTGTGCCTGCGTGGTGGTGGGTGGCGTGGTAGTGTTTGTCCCGTTTGCCGTCGTTCTAAAGAAACATAGGGCGTGGCCAGCCACGAGCGTGCATCTCATTATCGCTTCAGCACTGGCTGATAGGAAAGTCGAAGAACGAATCCCGAAGCAAAAAGCGTGAACTCTGCTGGGCATTTCATGAGATCGTAGCCCTGCCTAGTAAAGAGGCCAATCGCAAAGTGACGTACTTCCTCACAATTTAATAGTCACATCCTACTCTTAATGCCACTGTCGATGCTCGCAGGCCGTTTTAAACGCCTTTTTCTCCACCACTTCAAACGTAATTCATACATTTCTTAACTGAAGCTAAAGTAACAATACTCTAAAAAAAAGCCCGTGCGTTTACTTTCCCGCACAACACTCGGAGAGCCAATCACCGCAACTTACGGAGGCAGCTCAGCGAATGACGATGCCGAAACATAAGTTTAGACCAAAAAACGCAGACTGAGTTGTAACATTAATCAATGCAAGCGTGACGTTTTGCATTGCTTAATGTCACAACTCAGACTGCCTTTTTTGGTCTAAACATATGTTTCGGCATCATCATTCGCCGAGCTGCCTCCGTAAGTTGCTGTGATTGGCCCTCCGAGTGCTGTGCGGGAAAATAAACACACGGGCTTTTTTTAGAGTGAATACTGGAAAGCTGGATTAATATGATGATTTCAACCCCGGAGCGTGGAGAATGAGTCAATAGACGCTTTGCACACGCGCCGGATTGCAGTCACCATTGTTGACCTTTTTTCTTACCGAGATACCGAGCCACTAAAACGAAAGTTGACGAGCCTCTACAATGGCCAATGCTAGACAAAAAACAAAACAAAAAAAAAAAACAGAATGGAATCTATAATGGCAATAACCTGTCCTGCGATGGTAATGATGAAGTGAAGTAAACAGAATTAGAGAAAACAAAAACTGAAGGTCGGTTATGACGGCTCTCATGCACCGCTTCTGCAAAGCTGTGCAAGTTAGACAATGGAATCGTTTTGATCCACTATTTGCCAATGTTTTACCACTGGCATAATCTCGTCTGGAGTTGAAGCACAGCCCCAAGACAAGAAGCACGTGAGGCCGTCGTAGCGTGATTGTTGTGAGGATATTCCGATAATAAATCATCAACAACCAAAATGTCTGAGCTGCGAAGTGCAGGGTGTAGAAGAAGGCACGCGCTCAGCAACAAGGTCACCATAATGACCGCTGATGTGATGTGAATGCAAGTAGGCGTATATCCTGATCCCCTCGATGCTCTCTAGAGTGTCGTCGCAGCAAAGTGAGGACCGCGCACTGCGCCCGTTGCAGGGCCGGCCAGCTGCCCTACCACTTGGCCTTCGACGTGCTCGAATACCTTCCCAAGGAGCGCGCCCACGTGCCCTGGAATGCGGCCGTGGCCAATTTCCATAAGTTGGACCTTGTACTGAGACACACCAGGGTCTACACCAAGTGGAAGGTGGGAGGAGGAGCTGCAGGGCCACGCCGGTTCTCTCACTTACGGTAGCCGCTGAACAAACTCAGGACGTGGCGAATCTCGGTCGACTACTCGCAAGACCGGTTATGACAAAGTCAACGGGAATCGGAAATCACTTCGCTATATCCGCTATTTCGTTATAACCGACTTCGGTTAACGAAGTGCAGAAGGGAATGGGAAATCGTGATCGCTTCGCTGTAGCCGCTATTTTGTTATAACCGATACGTCATAACCGGTCTTGACAGTATATATTGTCGCCACACAGCCAATGAGATGGCGCTGACAATAACGCCGATGAACGAATCAGAACACAATATGTTACGCGTTATACGCCTGACAGCTTGAGAAACGGAAGTTAATATGTTCACGTTTTTTTTTGTGGTCTTTTTTTTTTTTTTTGCAATTCTCTTTTCTGCGTTTTTATCGGCTAACATGCCGCTGTCTCATTGGCTGTGGGGCGACATTACTATGAGCGGGACTGTCCGCGTCCTGCGTTTTGTCAAGCTATCTGTGTTTATGTACACCGACTTCCAGAAGCGCTTGCATCGAACACTGCCCCGCGATGCGGTCTGAACATTAATCATTGATCGCTCATATGGCTTTAAGTGATGCGGCCAATCAGAAGGGCGCATGGTCTCGGGCTCACATCCGGTTTCAGCGGCAGAAAGGCATCCATCTCTTTTGCCAATTAAGCGACGTGACCGTTCGAAATTGATAATGAGCGTCGTTCCAAATGACTAAACTGATTAAAGAGAGACTGATTATGGTGTTCCTAGTGCATTGCGGGACCGTATATAGATGAAGGAATGTTCGAGAGTGAAGTATACACGGTCCGAATGTGGCACATTTGATTGAAAATATGTTAACTACATTCTGCGAAAAAGGAGAACCCAAAGCAGATTCCTATTGGTGTGTACACACTCGGACCTTTTCTTAAAGCATCAATTGTACCTGAAACATTTAGCCGCGGTGATTGTCATAGGCGTCATATCGCCATCTTTTCTGGCATTAAGGAACAAAGAACACATTTTAATTGGATAATGTGCAGAGAGTGCACATGTGCGGGACGAGTTATTTCTTGAGCCGTCAATTTACGGTACAGCCAGATTTTCCCCGAAAAGAGGAATTATAAGAGATGTGCGGTTCAAAGTATTTGCGTGCGCGCGATTACCTGCGCAAAACAAAAATGTCAAAAAGGTTCCTAATTTTCTTGTTGCACGAAGTAGTTGCACCTACCCTACATCTTATAGAGCTTAAAAAATAAACACCTTCGAAGGAAGTGTTCCTTTTTACAGAACCATGAGAGGGTAAAGACACTAACCACTCGGGCTTTTTGTTTTAGCTATTGAAATGTTGTCGAAACGGATGGCACAGCAAAGCCAAACTCGTGGGGAAAATTACTTGATTTACCTTGAATGCACTGTCTAGGCGCACGTTAAAAATATTGGGTGGAATCAGCTAAATATAAAAACAGGAAGGATAAAAGAAATAGACGAAAGGACAAATTTCCGCTGGACTCTCAACTATTCTTCTGAAAAACATCTTCCTATTTTACTATAGTTTTGTTTCTTCCGCTATTTTTTTTCTGCTTGATCGATCGACGGCATCTACTATTTGTATTACAACCTCCTTTTAGTACTTCTAATCAACATAAGAATTGGATTCCCGTGGGAAGGTTTACTCCCTTTTGTGCGAAGTAAATGAAGGGGAACAAACACATTTGTCCTCATTTTCTTCCATGTCAAGGACCTCCAGCATCTCACGTGCGAGCTGATTTCTGTGGTGTCCCAGGATGCTAACATTCTTGAAATTGGCCTTGCACGTGCATTTTCGACAATGAGCGGCTAGGTGCCCTGCACCTGTCAGGTTATTTTATAGGTTAGCAGCACGTTCACGTGTTTGATCGTTCATGCGGCATCCTGTTTACCCAATAGAGCAACGGCCGCCTCTCAACAGAATACCGCTTTTCAAGATAAGCCGAACTCTGTTCTGTGATTGGTGGAACAACGATTCTCTTGGTTAGGTCGTGCCTGTTCTCCCTCTAGTATACATTATTCGGCGCCGAGCGCATGCAAGTTGCACGTCTTACCAGCTCGCAATGTTTTTTTTTTTTTTTTTTTTTTTTTTTATATATAATTTATGGGTTATTAATGAATTATATAAAAACACCGGAAAAATGTTTGCGTGTCTTTTTATTTTGCGTTGTGCGGTCACTATGGTCAGGCGCATTCGTGAAATTGTGGAAGATTTGTTCGCATATGGAGGCCAATAAGGTTTGTGGATCTCTTGAAGTCTCGAAACTTGTGTCTCGACGCAGCGTCTGATTGGATGTTGACATTACTTTTTTAGGCTGTCTGAAATACCTGCGGTAGCTACTCCCCGCTTGACATTTTTGCATACTGAGATTCTAAATGGAAGAAACCTTTACCCTATCGGGGTTGGTATCTCCAACATACATGCATGTTGAATATTCCAACCCCGATCGAGGACAAATGTATTAGTTACTCTTAAGCTACCCAGCACAACGGGGGAAAAAGTTCCTACGGGAAACCAATATCCTTGTTCATTAGAAATTCGAGGAAAAGGACGCAATAAAAATAGTAGATGCCACTGATGGATCAAGCAGAAAAGAAGGAGGAAGAAACAGAACTAGTAAAAGACAAAGATGTTCTTCATTAAAATAGCTAATAGTCCAGCAGAAGTTTGTCCTTTCTTTAATTTCCTTTATCTTTCCTTTTTATGTACAGCCGGTGTCACCCATTATGCTTAACCAACTAGCTCAATTATTCCTGTGTACGTTAAAATTTTTAAAGCATAGATCTGCGAACACCATTCTAATACATACAACCATAGCCTCCTCTATACTAACAAAGCCTGGCAGATCGCCACGAGAAGCGGCCGCCGAAACTGAAAAGGTAGAGCGGCAAACAACGGATGAGAGCAGAGCAACGTGGCGGGCGCCCCGCTGCGGCGAGACCCCGAAATACACTTCTCCCGAGCGATGGAACGTCCACTCGTGCTCTTCGCTTTCCTCGCGCTACCGCTTCCTTTCTCGTCGGGATGGAAAACCATGTTTCGGGTCCTCGTCGCTACAAAAGCTGTGCGTTGACGTCCAGGTTCCCCGAGAAATGCTCTGTATACTACCAGATCCTCGCGCTCGAAATTTGTAACCGGGCACTCTATGGCTCTGTCGTCAAACTGCCAGGCTTTGTGAGTATAAAGAAGGCTATAATCAACGTTGTTATAATACAACTCCGCCTCCCAGCGTGCGATCTCCTCAACCCAGCACGGAAAGCGAGCAAATCACGCGCTATATGCACAAACACTGAAAATGGAAGCGGCCAAAAGTTATTTTACTTAGTATACAACGCTGTCAAAGCTACTGGCGCGAGCGCGTGGCTTCATCTTTGGTTTCGTTTGCGCGAGAACCAGAGCAAATGATCGACGAGATCAAACCCCATGCTCGCGTCAGCAGCTTTGACAGTGTTGTGCATTACGTATGACACAGAGTCACCGTGCACAGAGTATATGGAGTGTTTCCTGGCGGCCATAGCTGCGTGTGCGACTGCTGAGCGCGTGCTGAGAGCGAGCTTCCACAGTTCTTGTACAACGTGCATTCCACACTTTCAAGATTGCCTATCTTCGCAGCCTGATAATCTGAGCTCGTTCTGAGCATGCGCTCTAAACAGCGCCCTGAAATATGGCGTCCAGTGAATACCTCCTATAGATCTTCGTGTCTGTTGTCTTCAGTTCCTGCGGAATATGATCATTGTCTGAGTCCCTTGCTGCGAATGTTTCTATGCCTTTCAGAAATTTGTGAATCATCTCTTAGACAGCCAGTACGAGCGGCTCATGTCCGAGGAGCACAACGAGGAATCGCTTCAATTATCGTAAGCGGTCATATTCCTCGGTGTTCGCAATGCAGGATGAACTTTAGCATATAGTTAAGACTACCGTCAATATGACAGACTCTCAATAGACATATTGCTAAATTGCCCATGCATCAAGGAGAATGTAGGGATTGGTGTTCCACGCGCCGCACGTGCAGGTTTCAGCAGTAGTAACTTTTCTAAAGCAAGTGCCTAAAACAAATTGCATCTTGCACACGCGATCGTCAACGCTTTATTTGGTTATTTACTTCGAATATTTTATACGGCGAAGGCGTGCGCGTGTGGAACACCGATCCCTGCATTCTCCTTGATGCTTGGGTAATTTAGCAATAGGTCTATCAAAAGAGCACCATAAAACGATAACTGGCAGCGAGAAATCCGATAATCCTTCTCCCCTCATGTATTTGCACCACTGTGACGCCATTTTTATGATCCGTTCATGTATCTAAGTGCGTCGCGTGATTCTAGCTGCATTGTTTGCTACTTCCATAAACACCTACATGCAACACGGCGCGCGTTGCACACTGGGAACTAGTTGGCCATGGAGGCGAGGGACATGGTTTCCGTTTCGATCGACACGTCGAGAAGAGATTATACACAGAGCGAGCTCATGTTTTCTGGCCCCGAGAGCGTCATTTTCGGTCTCTAAACTAACTTAAATGGCCAGACCTCGAAGCTTTAGCACAAGCCCGAGACGTATATAGCTTGTCTTAACGCATGCTTGTTGTATTTTTGTACTTGAGCCTTTCTGTTAGCGCTTCGAGGTATGTGGACGAGCCAGTGCTGGGAATCTCGACGCTGCGAAGCTCGGGGATCTTGCTTGTGTACAAATCAACAAGCTGTAGCAACCGATAAGTATATGCATACATCGAGCTCGCGCCTTTACATTAGTATTGTTGGTCAAGAAGTTTGTTTCGTGCGTCGATAGACAAAATATAACTTTTTGCAATTACTGTTTTTCTTAATACGCCTGAGTACGTGAGGTAAAACTCGGAGGCGCCATTGAAAAGCTCCATTTGAACACACTTCTCATCTCCTATCTGTACTGACTCGCAGCACTGCACGAAGTGAAGTCACAACCCGCTTGCATTCCACTAATATTCAACATCGCGTATGCGCATAAAGGTATCCTGCAATCCTATAGGCACATTCGCACCAAACCGTTTTAAGAAAGCAAAAGTCGGGCACTTGTGTGAAGAATGTCGCACCGTTCGTCGGAAGTGCGCCGACGGGCATCAACCCCTATACGGTGCGCCAAACGAACGAAATTATTCAAAGCACATTTGACGGTGTCTAATGGCCATAATATTTGTTATGTGTTTGCTTTCTTCCTGACTGAGTAGGCCGAGATAATTTCAGACACACCGTTCAGACACTGACCTTGGGCGTCAGTAAAGGCTCGTCTAAAAAGGCTTAGCGAGGAGTAGGGGACGCTTGTTAGGGCCCCCGTCATAGCTAGCCGATCTCAGTGTTTGCGAAAACTTAATCTTCTATCAGCATAAAATTTGAGTGGGAGATATATGATGACACGAGGAAGACATCATAATAACTTTTGTGCAGTAGTGAGGTCAAATTTATTGCGTTTCCTTAAAAGTTCGTGCGTCAACGCTGGGCTCAACTTTGATACTCCTGTGAGGATGCAGCTCACTTTCCGTCCCATTAAGTAAAAAGAAGCGGACGTTTAGCAAACAAAATACGTGTAAGGCTCAAGGTAACCAAATTTCAGTTGTAGTTCACTGGTACAAGGCGGGATTATTGAAATTGAGCTCAAAGAAGCGCTCGGGTGACTCTAAGCCACTACGTTTGCATGCGCTCGCACAATATCCGGTGTTTCGGGAACCAAGGAAAGTGCCCCGGTCTTCGTTTTGTATCGCTCGAGAATGAGAGTATTGTGCATTCGTGAAAAGTCAGATAATCAAAAAAGCAAGCAGCGCGCTCGGTCGCGGCGTGACAGCATGAGATGAAGCTGCTCAATCGAAACCAAAACTGAGTGGCCAACTAGTTCCCAGTGTGCACTGTGTGATATTTCGCCGCGATGGGGCGCCTCCATTTTGGAAGAATGCAGAAATGCTATATGCGAAATGCAGAGCGCCATCTAGTAGCGCGGCGAGAACTACGTCCGCCATCTTGTTAGTGGCGAGAAAACGAAACCAGAGACCCGACCGGCAAAGACCCAATGTAAGCAAGCGACCGCGCTTCGTGCGAGAGATGCGATGCCAACGATTGCTGCGATTCGCTGCGGTTGCAGCGATAAGCCTTTCATTCGCGCGTGACGTGAACGCAAACGTGAACAGGGTTCACCTTTCTTTCCTTATTTTTATTTGTTACTTGAGACGCAGCTTTTGACAAAAAAAAAAAACAATCGGTGAGAACGCGACGAAACATGCGGAAGTTACCGCGCGGCGTGAAGCCATTTACAACTATTGGACTGGGCCCTAATCTTTTCGCGAAGTTGTACCAAATTTGTTCATGACCTTCTTTTTTCTTTTATGTACGTTGTAGTGTCGGCCTGCCTTTTTCTTGACGCGCAAGCAGCTCAATGCATGCGGACGAGACCAAGGCTGTTAAGCGCAGCAAAAAGATGGCAGTTTTAATAATCTACGCCACCAACCATGATTGAATTGTAAGCAGTGATAGAGTGCAGGCGAGCTGGTAATTAATCGACATCTTGTAAACCCTGAGATGGGGAACAATAAAAAAACGGACGAACACAACAAAATCTCAAAATCTCTTGAGATTTTGTTGTGTTCGTCCGTTTTTTTATCGTTCCCCATCTCAGGGTTTACAAGATGTCGCATAATTGAAGATGCGTATGGTTAACAGTGGTATGGTTAGGTTCATCGTAATGGCTAAAACTTTGATGTCGGCGGCGGCCAAAACTGACGTTGCGGACGTTGAATGAAGCAACACGGGCTGTGCCAACTTCATTTTACAAACTCCTTTTCTTTTTTTTTCTTTTTTTTGTCGCAGCCGAGGTAGAAATTTTGTTTCCATGCAAAGAAGCTCGGGGGTAGTTTTGAGAAAGTCACTGCAGTTATTCTGTCAGGGTTGAACAAATCTTCATTAATAGCGCAACATCCGTCAAATGTGCTTGAGGTCAATGCTCTCTGAAACCAATTTGAGCTTTTTGTAACGCTTGAAAAATATTACCCAGGGCTGGAGGCACTCGCTTGATCGAATGACGTTTAAGCGAACGCCCACGTTTCACCGAATGACAATTTAGCGAATAGTCGGACGCCGCGAAGTTTTCGGGTGCGCCAAGTGGGTTCACATTTTTGTAAGCGCAGCATGGAGGGGGGGGGGGGGGGGGGGGGTATAACGCGCGCCCCCGTTATTCGCTAAACGTCGATCAGACTTGTACCGTACGCATTACAAGTAATCAAATTACATGTAATCGATTACTTTTTGGAGTAATTTTGTAATCAGTTGATTACTTTTATTAGGCAGTAATCACAAGAGTAATCTGATTACTTTTTGAAGTAATAAAATTACTTGTAATCGTTACAATTTGTCCACGGAACCCCCCCCCCCCCCTCCATCACACGTCTTTTTTTTTATGAAAAGAAGAAAATAAAATTTGCTTTTTTTTTTTTGCACGGGAAAAAGAAAGTATTTTGCGGAGCTGTAAAAAACGAGATCAATCTCGTTGTATGTACAGTTTCTGTAAAATGTCCGTTTCTTTTGTTGTTGTTGTTGTTGTTTTTGAGCTGGGATTGGGAGTGGAAAGCCCCAGGGAAGCCACAGTGCATGACAAAGGCCATTCAGGGCTAAGTTTGAGGAAGCAGAATACTAGCTTTGTGAGTCCTTCGTTCAAACGAGACCCCTCACGCACACACACACATAAATAAGAAAATAAAAAAATCCTGCTTAGGGTACCTACTCGCAGCCCATAGGAAAACCAGAACCGAAGAATACCTGAGGCGGATGCAAAATATAACAAAGGCAGTTGAAATATTTCCCCATTTCCTCTACGTGGTCTTTGTGACAAGCAATGTTTCGAGTTGAGAAGTGGTCGTTGCGATCTCTTCCGCTAATGGATACTACACATGATTTGTTTCAAATCCTGGAGCTGCTGCTCTTTTGTATAACATGCGAGCTAATCCATCTGTGAATAATAAAATTAGCGACGCAAACTTTGAGCGACAACCCTTGCTCAAGCTTAACAAGATCCAGAACCCCCTCCGCCCCCCCCCCCCCCCCACACACACAAACACACACACACTGGCCAACGCCCAAATCATTAAACGTCTTCAAACAAATTCTATTCTTGTGTCCGCATTGTGAAGGTGCAAAGACCACGAAGAGGGAGCCAGTTTTTCTTCTTCAATACTTGTGCAAATGTGAAATATAGGTCGGAAGTAGTTCATTGTTATGAGCGCTAAAGGTGTACGTCTTCACACAATAAAGTAATCGGAAAAGTAACGATTACTTCTTTAAGTAATGTCCAATTACTTTTGCCGCCGAGTAATCAAGTAATCTAATCGAATACTTTTTAGCCAAGAGTAATAGTAATTGTAATCGATTACTTTTTTTTAGTAACGTGTACAAGACTGACGTCGATTCGCTCAAATGTCGCTGTTCGGTAAAATGTCATTCGCTCATGTGATGTGGACCCCAACTAAAACAAAAAAGCTAATTTTGAGTCATGTATTCGCGTGGAGCGGTATACCGCAAAACAGTACGACTTCAAGCGTATTCGGATCGAAAAAAGACTTAAAAGTGTTCTCAAAGATGAAAGGCATGGCGGCTTAGTCCTTTCGGAGGCGTGTGCACACGCTCGCGACAACAAGCTTCCACAGCGAAGGCGTAGGACTTGGTCCGCTGCTTCGACGAGGTTGTCGCCAGCGTGCACAGGCCTCCGAGAGTTTTGTCAGACAGCTGCGGTAGGTTGTTTAAACTGTTCGTCCACACAATATGGTCAGAAAGTGGAAAACAGTAGCTCCGCCATCGCACATTGCCCGCACGGCTGTCTCCGATGCCCCTGCCTAAATAACTTCATACTTTCTAATCTACACATAAAAAGCGTCGTTCTTCAGTCGGCCTAGTAACACAACTAAACTGGTCGTCGTGTGCATTCACGTGAGGTCGGGATTGCCGGTGTCTGGTCGGGTTCAGTCTTCTTTTTGGCACGTCGTGCGACCTGTCGGACGTTTGGTCGCGCCTGGGTATGACCTGGCTGGACCGCCAGTGGTTGTGTCATGTTGAGTGGCATGACAAAAACAAACGAAAAATCTTGCGATGACGCTATCTCGCCGTCATTATTACGCTGGAAGCAGCTGTCCTGGCGTGGGTGTGAGGCACTCCCGAAAAGTGGTTCTAGCGGGGCATATTGAAGCTACCAGACAGGTGATGCGAGGGCATTTGGCTCCAGGGCACGTCTGTCAAGAAAGTGGACATATGTTCGCACCTGTAAGTAACCGGTATCTGCAGTACAAAAAAGCAAGTGTAAATCAATATGGTACGCTCCTCGTATATCACAATTTTAGTCCACCATTTAGTAACGGCGCAGCTTGTGTAAATAAACTTCCGGCGAGGGTCGTGCAAAGCGGCGTTTTTATATATATATATATTTTTTTTTTTTTATTTTGCAGAGTTCTTGTTTGTTTTTTATGAATCTGTTTCATTTACAGGGCTAGATATGTTTGCGTCATAACAAAGTTGCGACAAAAAAAAGTAATATTTAAATGCGGAAACTAAATTTTAAATGACCCACCGTATTTAATATTTATATTTCAATTAGTTTATTTTATCCCGAAGGCATCTGGCGATGTAGGACATGAGGGTGAAAGTAAGAAAGTTGGAGCAATCGTGACATGAGAAGTTGTGAAAACGCGGACCAAATAGCTCTTGCGAATACTACGCATCGCACAGAAAAAAAGGTGGATGCCGTAATGGTCTGTGTTCAGCGCGATCCAAACCAACGCTTCTTTTTGCGGCTGTAGGTCGTGCGCGCCCCCGGATGTGACGTATTTCGTTATGTTTTTGCTGTTTCCGGCGCCCAATCGGAGTCAGAATCGTGCGCTTTGGTTTGGACGGGCCAGTTTCGGGCAAGCGCGGACGCGCGCACGCAGGCACGAGCGCACTCTGGCGGTCACCTTCCTCGCGTCGGAAACGGGGACAAACTTCATAGATGCAGCCATACTCGCAAGCAAGCAAAGTACAACTGCGACAGACTGGCCGGCCAGACGGCGAAGAAACGCGGAGCCTTAACTAGCTTGCCCTCCCCCGATTGGCCGGGAGACAGAAGCGCCCTACTACGTCACCGCGCGTTTTTGTGCGCGTTGAGAAAGAAGTTGAAATCAACCAACTTTTTTATGCGCGCCCGGAAGGAGCGAAGAAGCGGCGCGACGTCACGAAATACGTCACATCCGGGGCGCGCACGACCTACAGCCGCAAAAAGAAGCGTTGGTTTGGATCGCGCTTTAAGGAAAATTATTAGCGTTCAGTGTAATTGGGTAATTATTTTAGTATTTTTTTTTTCAATTTTTAGTTTAAATAGTGATGGGCCGAACTTTAGCAGAATCGAAAATTCGGCGCCGAATCTTAGAATTCTGTAAAACCGAATTTTTGACGACCTTTTCTAAAGAGTTTACAAAGATTCGGCAAAAATACATTGTCGCCAGACGTAAAAAAAAAATGATATTTCGTTGTTCCGAGTGAAAAAAAAAATATCAATTTGCTTCTCATGCGTATTGACACAGTTGTTACTATAGTCGGTTACAAGTCAAGAAGGTAGGAGAAGCTCCTCCCACAAGTGTGATGCGCCCGTTTCAAATCTCTCCGCAGTCGAAAGAAGAGTTCACTGGAAACGCTCCTTGTTCCGCTTCAAGGGATTCCCACTTGTGTCCGATCCCACTTTTTAAGAAAGCGACCTTTGTATTCATCGGAGAGGGAACCGAGCCCCTGAAAGCAGCCTTTGTATCCATCGGGGGGGGGGGGGGGGGGGGGGGGGGGGGAAGCTAATCCCCGAAAGTCGTATTTGTTTCCGTCGGTGGGGGAGAACTCTAATCTCCCTCTCGTGGCTTCCACAATGCTAAGTCAAAGTCGAAAGATAAAGCAAATATGTACAGAAGGGCAAGACCCTCCTCGCGCGTTGGCCGCGACGTCACGGAAAGGGTGGAACGCTATTGGATGCGGAGGTGGCGGAGGGATATCTGATTCCCTTTGAGGGGCATTTGCCGCTACCTTCTTAACCTGTAACTGACTATAAATAAGGTTATCTTATACAAGATAATTGTATCGGTGTCATTTTTGTGTGTTTCCTGGCAATTTCACAGTGACTTCTCGCAGAAAAGGTGTGACAACGAGGTTGGGTGGTAGCGGGGTAGCGAGCGCAGTCCCGATAAGCGAGATGCGGTTTTGATAACTCATCAGGGCGCAAGACTGCAAGTGTGTGCGTACGTTGTTGAAATAAAGGCGGAAACACTGTGTTCTTATTTTCTTTGCGAGTTACCTTTTCGTGAGCAAAAATGAATGCAACGGCTGCTAAACCTTCACCAGAAGAAATAACAATGTTATTGTGAATATGCATGTTTTTATATTTTCGAAATTTGAGTCACTTCAGCTTTGCATGAAAGTGTGCGTCTCCTATTCGCAATATTCGCGACGTCTCGTTTTTAACTTTTTTTTTTTTTTTTTTAACGCACGCGGACGTTTAAAAGTTGGGAATGTCGGATGTGCAACGTCGAGCCTGATAGTTCTGTGTTTAGATTTAGGCGGACGGATGAAAACTGCAAAATAACGCTAATTAAGAAGCAATTTTATATCTTTTTGGTACAAACGACTAGTGAGCCGAGAGCAGGGTCGCTATAATGGCGAGGAGTGCTTTTGAGTACTTGTCAGTCAATGTTGCAACTAACTCGTTCATCACTAAAAATATCAAATGAAAATCACGTTATCCAGAACGTACCACATCAATTGTCACTTGCGCAGTAGACTGCGTCAATTCCTGGTCGATCTTCTGTTCTTGAGGGAGAAAATATTGAAGAAAACCACACTCACAAAGGCTAACAAACACAGTTACCATGTACTCCGTAACTCGATAAAACCGCTGGTAGTGGTACACTGTATGTAGTACGATGCTAACCGCACGACCGCAGAGAGTCCATTTGCAATCCATAGCCCCGCGGCCTCGTTGCATTCTGGCGCGTGCGCAGGTGTTTGCCGAATTTTTGCCGAACTTTCCTTCAAAAGTTCGGCATGTGCCGAACTTTGCCGAGTTTGAAGTTCGGCAGGTGCGGTCCATGACTAGTTTTAAAGGTATGGTTTCAATTATAAACCTTATGCAAAGCATAGAAAAATCCGATATCTACCCACACTACAATGATATAGGCACGTGCAGCAATATACGGCGTACCGAAAAAATGCTCAATTGGGACCCATTTCTATAGGTTTCGGTTTCTTATCGGAGCAAAGTGGCGTACCAACTTGTTCTTGAGTCGGGGGGTCAAACCAAACCCCCTTCCCCTATCCCCCCTCCCCTCCCCTCCCCCCCCCCCCCCCCCAAGCAGGGGGGCGGTGCCCTTGGTACCCCTTGGGCGCCGCCGGCCAGTGTTTGCCCTGTCCAGTGGCGGCTGTTTCAAGGGGGTGCAAAACACATGCCTTGCCCCCCCTCCCGCCCTCTGAGAACTAAGGGGGTTGCGCCCCCCCCTCCCCCTCTCTAAGAAGTAAGGGGCTTGCCCCCCCCCCCCCCCTTCCCCGGTCGATGCGCCCATGGAGGAGCGCATCTCCGCACGCCGGCTATCCCGCTCCCCTCGGCCAAAACACGCAACGTACGTGCGCCGCCAATCATCGCACGTAGGAGAGGCTAGGTAAGAAAGCTCCTCCGGACTGCCGCACCAGGTTTGCCTTTTTGACGTCGATGAAGACGCACCTTTACATGCGATGCGTGCCGGCGCAAGCACGTTGGTCGTTTTGGCCGCGGGAGGCAGGATTGCTGGTGCGGAAGTGCGCTCCAACAAGGAAATGAAACCTAGAAACGCGTCCCAATTGAGCAATTTTTCGGAACGCCATAAAATGCTGCGCGTGCCTTATATCACTGTAATATAGTTCAATTTGGTAGTTCTGGATTATTCGCATCAAGTTTGTAAATGTAATTTATTTTACATTTACAAACTTGTAAATGTAATTTATTTACTCAAAATAATAAATTACCATAATTATATTGAAGCAAATCATTTTCCTAAACCTTTGGCACAGACCACTACAGTATGAACCTTTTTTCTGTGCGATGCGTAGTTTTCGCAGGAGCGATTGGGCCCGTGTTTCCGGAAAACCCCTGTATATACCTTCATTTAAACAAACTTATAAGTAGTGATAGATGTGATATGTATATATACCAGGGTGTCGAACCGGAACCGAACCGAACCGAAAACCGGAACCGAACCGGTATTTTTTCCGGAACTGAACCCGAACCCGAACCGTTATATGTTATCGTGATGAACCCGAACCGGAACTGAACCGGAAAAAAAATAACGGTTACCGGCTCATGTCAAAACGGTTCGGCCACGCGCTGTTGACAATGAACGTGCTATCAATGCCATTTGTCTTTTAAGTGCCGTCAACTGACACACACCTCGCTTATATATTTTTCTTCTCCATTCAGTCTTAGAAATATAGACGCTGTATCCATGAATCTTGACAAACGCTGCATCCATGAATCTTGACATAGGAACCAGTATTGCGCTGGTCGTGGCTTGCACAGAAAAAAAAAATTGGACAACTGTGCAAAAAAAAAAATTGCGTCAAGGGATTTCATTTTCCTACAATCTCGTAAATCCTAAATGCTGCTGTGTGCTCATTTCATAACACATTTCTAGAACGCGCGAGTTCTTGAAGCTTGCTTCCATCGGAATGAGAAAAGGAAAGGCTGTGGAGTTTGATAATAATACATCCGGTTTCGTATAGGCATTAGGCACTTAGAAGCTAACATATTTGTGAGACAGCGAACTCTTCTATTTTAATATTTATCCTATTACGTCCTTCTGGCGTTGCGTTCGGTGAAGCGTTTTTCATACTCCGTATTTTGTTTATTGAAAATTTATTTAAGGGTCTAATTTGAGTTACCGAAGGCTAGTTCAAATAAAGAAAGCTGTATTTTCTCCCCACTGTTCCTTCAATTGCTTACACGCCGAGGTGGCGGGATAGTTAGCGAGTTCTACTTGTAAGTGGGTTTGTAAGGAGGTCGCAGATTTTACAGCTACTGCGTCGGACCCAATTAGATGAAGTCCGAATGCGTAAACGTCGGTGAGGTAGCCTTTGAGTGCACATAAAGAAACCATTCCTGGTAGAAATCCCTGAGCTTTACACTACGATGTATCCCGTTTCGTAGGTGCTGATTTCAGAAGTTTTATTTGTAATTTATTTTGATGTTGCAATTTGTCATTTATAATTTCCGAACCGTTTCGCGAACCGGTTCAGCGCCCCGAACCGGTTCGCGAACCGGTTCGCGGATCGAATTAATCGAACCGGAACTGAACCGGAACAAAATAAATTTACCTGAACCTGAACCGTAACCGAACCCGTATTTTTTTCGGTTCGACACACTGATATATACATATATACAATAATGGTAACAGGGAAACTATCAATACTAAAAATATAACGACGTTAAATAATATGAAGTAATTATTCAAAATACGAAACTCATCAAGGAAATAAGTTAACATATAAGCTCTTCACAACTTTGTTTAAATAATATAAAATCTAAAAAAGCGAAAACTTTTTTTAGTATTTTTTTATTTGGGGGGGGGGGGGGATTTATTCTAGCCCTTTATGTACAGGGTCAGTGTGGGAAGTCAGGAGCAAGTTAGTGATTTAATTGGTTAGACTTTATATAGATGACGAACCTGGCAGTTGTGAGGCGAGAAAAGATTATGTCAATTGGTTCAAAAAGGGATTCGCTGTAATAAATTGAAAAGAAAAATACAAGCGAGCAATTTTTAGTCGGTTTTCTGAAGAATTCGAACCCAATTGGGTTTATATTCAGATGTGTGACGCCTGTTTGGGGAGAGCAATGGTGATAGGTGAAACATATGCAGCTTGGTTTTGAAAAGGTTTTAGTTCTAGCGTTAGATAGTTTTGGTGTGTATTCCATAATATGCATGCATATTCTAGTTAAGGAAAAATAATTGTTTTATGTGCAAGAAATTTCGTTGTCTGAGGAACGGAACGAATGTTTCATTTAAGTAAGTCCAGTTTCCTAGATACATCACAGATCGTGCACTGTACATGCATTCTCATGACAACTTGTGGGTGAAATGCACTCATAAATATTTATACGAAGTTACACCTTCAATGTCTTGTTTTTAAATTGAATATTGAAAAAAAAAATGTTATTTTCTTATTTGCTACTGTTGATAGAGAACATAGCTTTAGCTGGTTTCTATTTTCCAACACAGATATACTGAATCTATGAAAATAAATTCTAGTCTGAAAACTAATGCGCGATTTATTGTTGGCCGTAGTAGTTGCATTTTGGAGTATTTCAGTACCCTTCCGAAAACGCATCCTTTTTTTGGTTTGTGCTGAAATACATGTATATTACACATATCTCGTACTTTATATGGATAAATCTCCACGTCCAGTACTCAGCAAGTAAGCATTGCTTCGTCGCGAAAGAAATAACGCTAAAATATTTTCTAGGATCCTGCGGACATCTATTCTAACGTTGAGCTGCGACTACGAGCATACAGCTTGTGTCACTTTCTGCCGGAAGATGTTGGACAACCTGAGAGGCAACTACGACAGCTCGTTTCACATGTAAGAGAATATTAATTGTTGCGTGTGTGTGAGTATGGATAAGGCTGGGCGAAATGAGCCGGATCAAGAGCATTCAGGCACGAGCGTTACAGATTTCATGAAGGGAGCCCCGGGCGAGTGATGCTGTTGGGAGGGTGGTTTAAATGAACATTCACTACAATTCTATCTGTACTAGAAGGGTACCAGACATTTCATCGATTGCCATTTTTGTATCGAATGGGTGGAGATTTTATCCAGCGCCGTTTCATCGAACAACGTTTAATGAAATTGTTTGACACCGTTTCATAGAATTTCGATTTACAAAATTTGTGAGCATTACAGTGTTATTAGAAGTTTTGCATATTTTCGTCAACCCGTATGGGGCTCGTTTCTGGGATCAGTTTATGCTGCTATCAAACTCGGAAGAAAAAAAAAAAAACAGGCTATTACGCGCGACACTTTTCCAGTGGGTGAACATTTAGCTGAAGACAATTTTAGCAGTGAACTAGAAATTTGTATTGCGTGATCTAAAAACAAAAATGAACGAGGAAACGCAACAGGTAATCAACCATTTTTTTTTAATATGCTATGCTCTCAGTATCTTCGAACCAACGTTATTTTCTATATATTCCAGTATTTGTTTATTTGAAAGATAAATAAACACAAAAATAAAACATTTTATCTTCAATACTTTTGTTAACAAAAAAGCTGCGTATATCTCACTAGTTTATGTTATAATTATAGACGACCATATCCAAATATAATAATGAATTATAATCGCAAATTCAGGACCCTATATTTTTTATTCCTAACCTCGGGTCCCATAGACCCGAGGTTAGGAATAAACATTGGGTCCCAATGTTTCATTGGGTCCCACTTATGAACAGCTCTTGAATTACTGCCCACCATATTGAAAAAAAACGCGATATCCCCGAGAACTGGAAAAACGTGCGACTCATAGAACACGCAAAAACTGAAATGTGGCTATTTCCATATACTCTTTATTTTTCGGGAACGTATTAACCGCAGCATTAGCCTGTAGACTTAAGGCCCGTTCACACTCTTGCAACCGAGTACGACCGAGAGGGACCACGGATGCGCTACAGCGGAGCTGGTCCTAAGAGATCGCAAGAGGCTTAAAAACCGGTCAGGTCTCTCTCGGTCGTACTCGGTTGCAAGAGTGCGAACGGACCTTTACCATTTCAAGGTACACCAACACACTAAACAAAACTACCCTTACAAACGCTCGCGTTCCTTGAATCGATGCTAGGAGGCTTTTGTAACACTGCTAACGTTTAGACATCACGTATACGAGCCTCGCAACAAAGCTAAAACGGAATGACCGAAAATACAAGTCATGGCTTCAGCTTTACATTAACACTTTTTTATCAGCTCTATCGCTTGGAAAATTCTGCACAATGTGTGGTTCGTTCTCGGTTAGAATTTGACCGAACGTCGTTTCTTGAACACCCGTACCGAGCGCCGTTTTATTGAAATTCATTCATAGAAACGCCGTTTCATCGAACGCCGTTTCATCGAACACCGTTTTTCACCGAATGTCCCTCTGAAACACGTTTTGGAACATCACCCATAGTTTCTGCTCTCGAAATTCTCTATGCTACTTTTTTTTTTTTTCTTTATCGATCGCAGCGCACTATATAAAAAGAGCTCCTGCACGCAAATTTTCAGGACATCGCTTTGCAAAACTTTCAGAGAGCAATGGCGTGCATTGTTATCGAATTGGCGTCGCATGGGCGTCGTCACCAGTTAGCGGGAGATCGTAAACCAGAAAAGCTATTGCACATTTTTATTCCGAATACTTGAATCGTACAGGATTCCGCACTCGTACCGGTCAATCGTGTTCTGCCAGGCCATCAAGCACGGCACGGAGTCCGACTTCAACTTCTTGTGGAAACACTACGAAACTGCGACTACGCCACAGGAGAAAGCGGTCTTGCTCAAGGCGCTTTCCTGCACCGGTAACCTCCAGCTGCTCGAGAAGTACGTAACTGCCTCTGGTGAAATTTATATGAGCACGCGGAGTCTCCTCTGCCTTTGTGCCAAGGAAGGTGAAAAAGAACAAAGTTCGGACGAGGTTCACCGATTCCTCGAATGCATGCTTTCCCTGCACCCTGAAAACTGCCAGTCCGTCTACTTTCTCGCAGTGCACTGTAACCTGTGGAGGATTTACGAGTCGAAGAAACGCTAGCCTGCAAACGAAAGGAGACTTAATTTTGTCCAATTTCACAATCGAAAAAGCTGTGGCGAAAAATTAAATCGCGAAATCTTGTGCCAGTGCAGTGATCCCGGAAAACAGTCTGTCAAAATCGAGAAATTTCGAGCCCGCGAAAAACAAATCGTTTACGGTACGTGAAATGAGGCTGAGCGTGACGTGAACGCGTGAAACTGCTCGGTGTCAGATCGCAGACTTCATTCCCAAGTGGAAAACCCTTATTGCAGTAATTCTAGTAGTTGTTGTTTCTTGCCTTTCCATTCGCCGAGCTCCCTCTGTAGATCTCAGCGATTGTTCGCTATATCATATCATATAGACCTTTTTCACAACTGCGCCGCCATCTTGAAATATCATTATTTCCAGTGTGGGCGAAGACATTTTTTTTCGCCCGTTCGCCATTTAGGATACGAGCGTAGCCGTCACCCATTCTCGTTTTGCCTCCCCTCTATATTTTTACTATTTGCAGGTTGAAATGCTTTATTATTTTTTCGTCGCCCATACCGGATATGCCTCCCAGGTGGCTGGGGACGAGAGCGAGCGAAAAGGTCTATATGTAGTCTATATACCTTAGTTGTTTCATATTTTACATGCCGGGCTCACAATCTACACATAAGGACTATCTTCATTCAGAGAACTACGAGTCAATATTTCAGCAGAGCAAGTGGTGATACAACCACTGCACAAACCAGCTCAAAAACGAAACCAGTGCCGGGAAACTTGGTATTTAGATGCTCCCTGTCTCTGCGGGTAAGGCACGTTTGAGCCGTACGTTTTTAGGGGCTTTATCGTTCGCTACGTGCGCTTTGCAGACCAGCAATTTGCCTTTCAAGCATACTTCTAAAATCTACTCAAAGGCTGATATTTTCATATTTTTTCGAGTTTACACACCTCACTCAGGCCTAGGAGACTGAGTTTCACCTGTATCATATCATATTCAATATCATATTCCGTAGATAAGTCTTCTTTTCATCTAACGTTTTGAAATTCGAGATTGGGTGAAACGGATAGATAATGGATTGTGAATCGCTAAGCCTCCTCTATACATGGAAACTACTGCCCGTCGACGCGCCCCGCCAAAAAGTAGACGCAATATTTGTGATAGCCTTCTGAATAGGCTATAGGATGGTGATGAAATCTTAAGGCTCCACGACCATTGCCTATAAAGTGTGTTCACTGGACGCCATATTTGCGCATTCTCTTAACGAGCTCACATTTATGGGCTGTTTAGACCTGCAATCTTAATGGTCTGGATTGCACATTGCAAGAGAACTGTACATAGAAGCTGTACATAGAAGAACTGTACACGCGCATAGCAGCCACGGAGTCAGCTATGGCCGCCAGTCAAAGCTCTGCGGGGGAAATCCGGTGACATAAGAGCAATTAAGTGTCATGTTAAGGGACGATCACACCGAGCATCCGCGATATGCTACGCAGGCTCTTGCTGCAGCTGGTAAACAAAGACACCGGGGTCGAGACGACGCAGAAGGCAGCCAACCTGCTGAACGCCATCTCTTCCACCAGTCTGTCCGGGAGCACAAGCGTGATTCGTTTCATGACTAACCATCAGGAAGCTGTTTTCAATCGGTAAGCTGAAAAGACATGGCGGCACCTGTCCGCCTACTTCAACGGAGACCAAACCTCGACGCTCGCGGAACATATCTCGAGCGGTACCTCAGTCGACGTCAAAATTATTCCCGTATTCACCTAAGTCGTCCTTGGCACCGCATGCTCGGAACTAACTTTCATTTATCGTCTGCTACGAACAACGATCCTGATTGTGTAGGACGCGCATCGGACACGTATAAACATGCGTTCCACCTTTACACCGTTGAATATAGACATTTTTTTATTCCTGCAATGCGTGAGAATGGGGTGTCAAACCAGCTCCTGTTTCGCTAGTCACTAAACCCAAGGAACCTGCACTGATGAATGTAACAAAGTAATGTAGTTGTATATCTGGTTGTGACTGCGCGTTGAAGTCATCCTTAAATCAATTTAAGTTAGACGTTTCGGCGTCATGCAAATAAAGTTTTGTTTTCTATTAATTTTATTACTGAAGACGTGCCTTAAAGACGTGACTTTTAAAACTTAATTTGTAATTTGCGTCGATGTCCTTTCTTAACCAAACAAAGAGCGAATGAACCTTCACATTGAAAGTATTTATTTTCCTTGGCATCGCACATGACTAGGACGAGAAACGTCCAGGTGCCAATTTCTCGTTTACATTGCATCGATGAAATAACGTGTAGTAATGACGAGTAACCAAATCAAATTAAGTTTGCCAACTAAGAATGAAAAGACGTTTACAATTCTCTGTAATGCCGAATTAGAGCGCAGCTCTTGAGGAGGAGGGGAAGCTACGGAGGGGAGGGTATGTCTCTCCTCCCCCTCCCCTCCTCCTCTCGTGCTCTTCACCCATTCAGCGAGAAATTTTCGCTAAATTTCCCGCTAAATTTAGCGAAAATTTCGCCTTAAAGGGGCCCTGCAGACTTTTTTTTACTGGTTTTTAATTTGCACCAAATCTGAGCGCACTGAACGTAGAAACTTAGAGAAGCTTTTCTTTTCTCAAAATTCGCTTTATTTTAAGAGTTATAGGCAAATTAAAATTACAAAAACAAGCAAAAAATAACCTCCCTCGTGACGTCCTTGGTTGCTTGAGTGTGGCCGTGCACTACAGGAGGGGTAGTGAGCTTCTCGAGTGCTCACGGCTGCCGCACTCCGTGTCGACGGCGCGAGAGGGCGTCACTAAAGCATGTTCGGGATAAGCTGTATGCAGCGGGCAGCCAGAGCGGCTCTCATTGCATTTTCTGCGCGATTAAAGACTAATTCGGCATGACACTTTATTGCTCACAAACGATAGGAAACACGGAGTAAAGATCAGTTCCGAATGGGAGCCGCTTCGCGCTGCCATACCGCGAAACGGCCAAACCGCAAGACAAAGCTTCTCGCCGAAGCCTTCGGAACGCTCGGAGCCCGTCGGATCCTCCTGTCCACACGACCGCAGCGCTGCCGCGTGCATCCAGGACCTTTCCATGTCGGCGCCTGATCCTACTACTCAAGGAGGTTAGAAGTACTAGGAGGGGGCACGTTGCAATATTGATGAAGCCTAGACATAAAAAGTTTAAACGATTTTGTGCCCAGCGTGACCGCAGATCTCTCTGGCGATTGGTGCGCGTGACATGTCACGTGTGAGATGGATGGTTGATTGTAGAAGGACTCCTTGCAGGCTTGCGCGCGCTCCGTCCGGTAGGTTTTATCAGATCGAAGTCTAGACTGTGGTGTATTCTAGTACGCCAAAGCAAGACGAAGGCTAGCTACGGTCACGTGATGTGGTCACGTTGGCATGGTAGGTGAGGAGAGTAAGGAGGAAAATGAGAAAGAGGCGAGGCGTCAAGGGAGCATGGCTTGTGAAGGCTACGCGGCCGACGTCATGCCCTCTCCTACCCTTCTATTCTCCATGCTACTACTCCTTTCTAGTATGCGCCGCCTTTTCCACCGCTTGGTGGCGGGTATGTCGACGGGTCATTTCTTGTTTCCGTACCTTATGAACTGCATTCGTTTCTTTTCTGGTCTAGAATACTGAACAAAAACTAATTTTACAAATAATTGAAACGGTTCGCGCCACCTATATTTTGTATTTTGACTAAAGAGCTTTTAGCGGCTCTGATCAGTAGTAAGCCCAGGACCAAAGACGTCACATTTTGCGCGCTTTCGGTACCGCGGGTCGCCCTCGTCGGTGGAGGAGGTTTACGCGTCGTCCGGTTAAAATATGACGCACTGATATTTAGTTACTCTCTCCGTGCCCGCTGGCTTTCCCGAACCCCAAGAGACGTGGAAACCGCAAAAAAAGGTAGACGCTTAAATATGATTGCAGGGCCCCTTTAAATATAGCGGGAAAATTTTCCTCCTAAACTTAGCGGGGAAACTGAATTGGTGTCGAGGTCACATGACTTCAATTTTTCCGCTAAATGCTACATTTAGCGGGGAAATTTTCCCGCTCAATTAAGCAGAAAAGTTTCTCTGCTAAACATAGCAGAAAATTTTCCCCGCTAAATTTAGCGTGAAATTTACCCGCTAAATTTTGCGGAAAATTTTCGCCGGTAAATTTTGCGGAAAGATTTCCTGGCTAAATTTTGCGGAAGATATTTCCGCTACCTTTAGCGGGGAATGCAACGCGCGGTTACGCCGACGGTGACGCCGCTCAACGCGAAAACGGGCGCCTAAGAGCTGCTCTCTAAAGATTGTCAATACCCTTATTATCATAGGTATGGAAGCCTGCAAGGTCTCTTCGACTCAATACTCCAATCCATCGTTGACAACATCCAACATGAGAGTGAACTCTCTAAGGTAAGGATTTGATGCAATCCATAGAGCACCGCCTTTTGCATTCAGCACCAGTGTTTTCAACGTTTATCAGTCGCAGAACGGGCTGAATTTCGACCAGTCTCGCCTTAATGTCTTGTCTGTGCGATATCGCGGTGCAGTGTCAGCAGCCACTGTTTATGTCCATTGGCCGTCCATTGGTGGGAGCCTAAAATAAGCTTTAAGATTAGTAGAAAAAATATATATATACATATATGGTTGAATCTCGTTAGTTAGAACTCGAGGGGGCTGAAAATTTGTTTGAATAAAGCAAAGTTTGAATTAACAAAATTTGACTATATATATATATATATATATATATATATATATATATATATATATATATATATAAAAGTATGCTTCCAATTAGTAACTCGCTGAGCATCATCAAGAATCCCTAATTAAGTAAACTTTAGAATGACTTGGCGCGCGTGGGAAGTGTTGTGGCGCGCAAAAGTTAAGGCTTGTGGAAACGCCGCAATGCTCGCGGAGCGAAAACGTGGATGAAAAGAAACGGATAAAGGCTAGTTCACACACTTGCGACTGCTTACGACGGTGGGGAAAAAGAAACGTAGCCGTGGGATACCTTCAGTTTCGTATATTTCCTCCTTTTTGTTTTCGTTTTCTTTTTTTTTTTTTTTTTTTTTGGGGGGGGGGGGGCTTGAAACTTGTTTTGACAATGTTACAAAGTACCATTTCTCATAAATAGTACGTACATTTAATCTCACAAATACCGCAAAACCTCCGCTCTAATGAAATGCATTTCCAGTGTCACCTTTAAGATGCTCTCGCCGTAGGAGGGTTTAAGATGTTTTCACCTACGCTGCCCACGATGCATGGACCCGCAGTATATCCCGCGATTGGAACAACTTATATGGGAATGTTTGGCCCTGACCATTCACCGAAGAGAGGCCCTGGGTGTCTTACATCCGGACGACCGTCCTGCGAACTGGGCAGACACAACCGGTGACTCCGACAGAAGCACCCCAATCGTACGGTCTCTGCTGGACTACCTGCCCCGCGGAAACCTCTGTGTCTGACCCCACATCACCCAACTCCACAGAAGGGGGCCGAAAGAGCCCGGCTTCTCATCAAAACCCACATGAAACCATCACCTACCGCCCGTCATCACCCACCAAAGATTTGAAAGCGAGGCTCCTTGGGCTACTGCCTGCGCGCGATAAGAGACCCAAGAAGGTCAAAATTGCATGATCTCTTTGGACCAATAAAAGTTACCCTCTCTCTCTCTCTCCCTTAAGGGACAGGGTCCTAAACAAACGCAAATGTGTGAACGGCCTTCACCCGCGCGGGCGCAACAAAGTTGGATGCATTTTTGAAACCCAAGAAAATAAAAAAAAAAATGTAAGACATTCACAAAATCTCTGTAATGCGAAATTAGAACGCGGCTCTTGAGGAGGAGGAGGGGACGGTATGCCCCTCCTTCTCTTTTCCTCCTGCCGCTGAATTTGTTCATGGGTGACGTGACACGAAGTGGCGATGTCATTCACCCTGCTAAATTTAGCGGGGAAACTGAATTGGTGTTGAGGTCACGCGGCGTCAATTTCCCCGCTAAATTTAGCAGGAAAATTTTCCCGCTAAAGTTAGCGGGGAAACGTTCCATAATGCAATGCGCGCAGTCACTCCAACGGCGACGCCGCTCAACCTGGAAACGGGCGCCTAAGAGCTGCGCTCTAAAAGCACAAGCTCAAACTTTTTTTTTTTTTAAATGGAATGATGTAGTGCTTTCAATTACGCACATTAAGCTTCTACCTGGAACTATCCAGAGGAGTCGGGACCAATGGCGTAATCAAGGGGAGGCTTATACAGCGCCCCCCCCCCCCCCTCGAAACTCATCATTTGGGCCACCTTTTACACCCCAAGTCATGGACGTCCCATCCACCATCAACCCCCTCTCCCTCCCCTCCCCCGAAAATAAAGGAGGACGCTTAAGAATGAAACGCGATAGCGAAACATATAAGCCCCGCTCGTTCCCGAGCCGCCAAAGCGTGTCCACGTGGCCATACAATAAAGAAAAAAGTCTGAGGACACCTAAACACTTCTTATGAGTTGTGAACGGAAAAGCATTCTGCCTGCGACGTATTGCTTCCGCCTCACATTGTCGAAGGGCCTCGTCCTCTTGCCGCTTGAAGGGGTGTCCAAACAGGACACTACAAAACGCACGACTCCGACAAATCGTGAAAATTGAAGCGGACGCGCCCGCTTAGCGCCCGCTTCAATTTTCACGATTTGTCGGAGTCGTGCGTTTTGTAGTGTCCTGTTTGGACACCCCTTGAGACGCTTTGAATCGCGATCCGCTTGCGCCTCCCGACGGTCGAGCGCGCGCTCTCGTGAAGTGGCCGCGCCGCTCTGAGCTCGGCCGTGTAGCCTCTCCGGAGTCTGCCCGTGCGGGCTCTGCAGGCTCCGCGGCCAGCTGCCTTCTCTCACCGGCGGCCGGGCCGCAGCGCCTCCGATGAGAGGGCCTCTCTGGTGGCGTTCCTTGGAAATACGCCGCGCGAGAGACAATGGGAGCCTCGTTCCTTGAAACTATGATGTGCGCCAGCCAATGGGAGCCTATCCATCAGATTTCTGCTACAGACAACAGGGTTCGCTTCATTGAGACAGGGGAAGGTGCCGTTTGGCGCGGCTTCACAAGCTGATGCCGTCGGTTCGCTCCATGGGACCCAGTTAATGCTTTCGCATTAAAAAAAAAAGTGTCTGCGTGGCCTAGTAATAAAGAAAAAAAGTCTGCGTGGCCTAGTTGGTAGCGTGTTCTGCTCGCAACCGAAGGCTCGTGGGTTCAAATCGCGCCTCCGCCTAAAATTCTTCAAATTTTTCTTTAAGGCAAATTAATTACTTTACCAAGTGAGATGATTTGAGAAATGTGGCGACCTGTAATTCGCAGAAAATGTCATGCTTTAATCACTTTAATTCCACACGTGACGTCACGTTTCACGTGAGCGTTGTTTGAAATTCCCGTGCGAAATCATGCGGCTGTGAAGTCATGGCCCTATCGACCAATCCTGGATTTTCCCATCCCGACGCCACCGACGCCGGCTTTTCTGCGGCATATCGCTTTAAATATTCCCAACTTCCTTTCCGGTATTGTTTACATCAAATTTTACAGCGAAGCTGTATGACTCATTGGTCGGATTTTTTTGTGTCAGCAAAAAAAAAATCCGCAATATCCTTGTGTGAAAAAAAGAAACGAAATTGACCAGTTCGCGATACGGCCAGCAGCCATTGGAGTCCTAGCTTTTTTTCCCCAGGGCACAGGACTTCGTTTTATTTCAACGGTCACCCTGATTTCTAAATCGGTGTGCGATTTCTAAATGGTACAGAAGCAGAACTATAAATTGTACTGCCGCAATGACAAAAAAAAGTTACCGCAAGTTTAGATAGTGTTGCGCCTTATATATATACGTATTGATTAAAGGGATACTTCAACGAAATTTGAAATATTCCCGTCGTGTTCAAAAATCGGTTGAATATGATCCACAATATCCGTAAATGACAATCGCACGTTTGTATTTTGATCCTAGTGGCTCTATTTTTCGTTATAAACGGCCCACTCTGGCAAGCGCTCGGAGAAGGCCCAGCTTAGAGCACGTGACATCCAACGCAATCGTGACGTAGGTCGTCTCAAGACGAGCAAAGCTACGGCGAGGCTGACGTCGAGAGGATGGCTTAGTCGTTCCAGCCACCGAAGCGGCTGCTTTTGTACGAATTTTGGGTGACGGGTTAATCTTCTATAATCTTCTAGGGGGACAATAGCGACTTCTGCGACACACAAAAGGGATTCTCGGGAAGAGGGGAGTTCCTCCTTCACCCCTTCTCTCGTCGTTGCCGGAGACGAGACAACCTCCGTCACTAACTGTCAAGGTTCCTAGACGAGCATTACAAACGAGGCGTTAGCGACATCCACCAGGTGCTCTTTGCTAATCGTTTAATTCGTTTTAAAATTCCTTTTCGAGACTTTTTTAACAAGATATTGGCATGTTCCATGTGATACTGCTCTTTTGAACACATATAGACCAAAAAAATGAGCACCGAAATTTTGTTGTAGTATCCCCTTAATGCTTAGTTCTATTGTCACAAAGTTGTGCTTTAAAAAATATTATAACAATAACTGCAATAATTACGTGTTTCGAATAATCACTTCGCAAAACTGAATTGCCACTAAGGCCCCAGCATCTTTTACCGAGCACCGAATTTGTTCTTGCTCTGTCTTGTCCGCCAGCCGCCACCGCAAGTCACTCAAATAAGTATACGCTGTTACACTAAGTAACAACGTCAAGGGGCGCTCGGTGCTTTTTGGGTCATTTGACTACCTTTTTTTCGTGATCATAAGTAAAAAGGTTTTTTTCCCCCAAAATGAGTCAATTCTTAATGTCAAGCGAAATTGAGATAAAGTGGAATGTTTGCGCGTCAGTAAAGCTTTGAGCTATGTACCGCAGCCACCTCCGTGGTAGTTTTTTCTCGCATACTATGACCGATTCCAGTTTACAAACATGAGATCGATGCACCAATGGATATAGTCCTAATCTCAGCGAAAATTAGCTCAGTTTTGGTTTCTAACTTGTTTCGGGTCGGCTCCCTCTTTCCGCTGGGGATAACGCTACTCTCAAAGAGAATTAGAGAGGGCCCACTGGCTTGTAGCTGGGGTAGGCGTCGTTGTATGGCATTCCGAGAGTCCGGACCTTCTTTGTGTTTTGTCGGTTTCTCTTTAGGGAGAAAAAAAAAGGGGGGTGGGATACAAAGCTGCGCCTGAGTTGTCGTCGAGCAAAGCAATAATTTAAAAAATAACCCCAATATGAAAAAAAAGGGAAACGGGAAACGGGGTTCCAGGACATTTCATCGAAGGCCGTTCCATCGAAAAAGTGGTCGTCCCACATCGAAACCTCCAATTGCTACAATTGACCGGTATTTTAAAACAAAGAATCCTAATAGCGGGAAAAGAAACGTTGCTAACAAAAAACAATAATTTTGAGGCTGGTGGAGTGATGGAACCCCGAATCCATCCGGTTGGGTACACTTCAGGCGTGTCATCCGTCGTGCCATCAAAATGTATGTCGTACGAGATGGCAATGAGAACTGGCTTCATGGTTTGCAAGATTCATTTATTTAAAAAAAAGTATAAATTTTCAAATTTTATTGGCAGACACCTATGACGCATTCAATGAAATGGCGTTCGATGAATTGTCCGGTCCCAGGTGCGGTTGACCTTCTATAGTGCGCAACAAAACCTTAGATGTCTCGCTTTGCAAAAATATGATGACTGAAAACCGGCATAGTCTTTCAGGCACGTGCGATCTTTTGCGGTTCCGATATAAAAAAGGTGCAGGTCAATGCCAAAGTCACGAATCTCGGGAAAAAACTAATAGAATAAAATCTCACCGCAAAACCGACCGATGCAGAGAAAAGCTCACCGGCCTCTTTATGAATGCGCTGGAAACTTGTCTACGATTTTTGTTTTCGGAAATGTCATTCTTTTTGGTATCTGGAGAATAACAATATTCTTTTCAGTTTTTTTTTTTTTTTCGTTTTGTAGTAACTTGTGACCTTTGGTGTCGATGTTGTCAAATACTATACGGTCCCGACACATTTTGTGGGCAGTGGCGCTCTGTGATCGTCGGGTGCAGTGACGAGGTCACGTCTTTACTGTTCATAGAAAACCGCGCTCCCTTGAAATCCCGACAGCGAAGCGAACGACTTTGAACTTATTTCATTGTGACCTTGAAGATGCAAGTAGTCCAGGGCGCAATAACATATTGCGCAATTTGAAGAGGAAGTATTGCCGACACACTTATAGATGGCGCCAGCTGACAGTTCGATTTGTGACTTTTTGATGGGCTACAAACTTGTTGAAAATATATCACAATGAGAATCTCCGGAAAAAAATATTGTTGGAGATATATTCAAAAAGTCCTGGTCTTCAATATTGTGGCACCTGAATTTGTATTTAGGCCCTGGTTTATTATTGAAATGTTCATGAAGGACGGAACGAAAAAATAGTCTTTTTCAAGCAATTTTAAGTTCCCGTAAAAGATTTTAAACTATAAGATAGCGAAATTTAACGCGACATGTTACTTTTTTTATTATTATTATATTTCTAATAAAACCATTCCCAAGTCAATCCGTTTGGTGGTTGCTAAGAAAAGAGACCAACAAGTTTTCATTGGAAATGCATAGGGCTCGGGAGGTGCGATATCCTTTTAAACGTATTAGCTAAGTCATTAGCGCCTGCAATAACCTTATCATTTTGAAGGATGTATTCAAATCGCTCTTCTCGAGGTGCTAAGTGACGCCAAAAGTTTTCTGGTGCAGATTTTATCGAATTCGGCAGAGTTTAAGAAATATAGTGATTCTTAGCTGTAACCGACTTTTCTTTTAGAATGCATAAAAGTTATGAAAACTCGTTTTCTCCTCTTCCGCGACGCTTACACTTGATTTTACACTTCAGTTGGATAATCTTTCGGGTAACCCGCAGATTAGATCTTTTTGTTAAATTTGTTTAATTATAAAATGTTCTAAGCAATAGGCAACAATGCGTTTAAATTCACCCCAGGAAGAGTCCACATCACATGCACCATCGGAAGCTGAAAACTGATCAAATGCTAGCTCAACGTAGTCTAGCACACTGACGCCGCCCACTTCAAAAAAATCAGGCACGTGGACCAGTTTGACTTCTTTCGACCTTCAGTAGTTTTGAAATATAAAAATACCAACTATGATCGGAAATGCCTTCGTGAATAGGCACTTCGTACTCGGATATATTACTGCTTAGAAATCTTAAATCTAACAGTGAACTGGCGTTCGCTGTTAGATTTAATATTATCAACTTCACGAGTGCTACCTGTGAAAACCTGCGTCAAACTATTGCCAAATGCAATATCGAGTAGAACTTTGCAATTTACATTTACGTTGCCCGCGTCAAACTCATTCCAATGTATTCCCGGTAGATTAATACTTTTATAACACGCGATACGTCATCTGCACATTTGTGCAGATGACGTATCGCGTATTATAAAAGTTTATTTTACACCAAATGCTTTTAACATCCTGAATTTCTTCCATTACTGCATACCCAACATTACTTTTAAGAATCAACGTGGCGTTGATTCTTAAAGGAAACCACCTCCTCTGGTTTCCTTATCTTTCCTGGCCATCGTATAGCCTGGTGCCAATTCACCATCACTTAGTTCAGGCTTTTTACCATGTCTCAGTCACTACCACAGCGTGGAGGTTATATAGAACTGGCACCCGTTTAAGCACAGAAACTCTTATTTGCTAGACTACGCGTTTACAAGTCGAAATTCTTTTTTTTTTTTTATGTTCATTGAGTCACTTTCATAGTTCTCTATCTATTTCTAGGAAGTTTGACGCGACAGTCATTCTCGTGCAGAGGTGGAACTCGTGAAATGTACTTGGGAGCAGCCACGGGAGCAGCTGAAACAGCTGTTTTGGAGCAGGTTGGGTGCAGCTAAAACTACGTTCTGGAGCAGGCTAGGAGCAGCTCAGATCAGTTTCCATTCCACTTCAGCTTGAGTCTTAGACAAGCACGGGAGCAATTTCAATCGTGCTTAGCAGCACAGATGAACATGAGTGGTTAGGGACCTAGGTAGGTGGGATAACGGTGTAACAGAAGCGAAAACTTGAAACTTTGTGAGCTTTAATGAGAATCAAAAAGGAAGTACCCTATGTTTCTGAAGATAGCGTCCTTCATATTTTCTGAGTGGTTTTCAGCTGCTCAAAATGTAAACCAGCACTGCTTATCGGACAACCCACACGTGCTCGACATAGTAATTATATGTGCGAACCACGTGACATGCGTAAGCAACGGACGTTCAGTTACACGTGAAAACAGGGCAACAAATTTCGAGTTTATCCTATTGTGCAACTCAATTGAGGAGTTTCAGCGACGGTGTCACCGCCCTGGCGGTCGGTCGCCGAAAGAGAACGAGGGGGATAGGTGACTGAACGTTGGCTTTGTGTAAATCCTTTGGCTGCGAACGTAGGCTTATAAACTTCGGCAGTAAGAGTATTACGCGGCTCTAGTGTTCCGGTACGAGCAACAGAGGTGACACGATTTGCTACGACTAGCTACGACCACCCGCCGCAGCGATGGAGGCGTCGAAGCAGCGCAACCTGTGTACTACGCAGTCAGTCGCCGTCGCCCGACGCAGTTCGTTTGGCATTCAGGGCTTTCCGCCCCGGGTTCTTCGCTTGTACTTGGAACCGAGTATTGTTTCCTGTGCTTGTGTATGTGCATAGTGGCTGTATATGGACCTCATAGAGCAGTTATTCAGACTCAACAGCGACTCAAAGTTGACGGCGGAGGGGCTTGCAGCAACGCTTTCGGTTGGTGCACGGGTGCGACGACTACACGGATAAATTTTAAGATCGCTGCTAGCAAGGTGGGCCATAGTCGCTTCATGTCGACACAATTTTGAGTGTAAGTACTCCGTGCAAAGGCGAATCTATCGCGTTTCCAATCCACCTTTGTTTTTGTTGTTGTTATTAGCACGTACGACCGACTGCTAATGCTTCTGTACCGATCACGGAGTGAATGTCTTCGGCCTTACATCGCGGAACGCCCAATAAAGTCACATTTGTTCGGCGAGAAAACTTCCCTTTCGAGTGACCTACTCTGATTGATATTTTTTCCCGTACTTAAGTGCTTTAATCAACACGATCGATTAAGTTTGCTTCCCTAGTTAGGACATTTTTGTGCCACATGCGGCACTAATGCTTGGCACGATGTATGCCACTGGTGGTATTGTGAGTTGGTTTACTTCCAAAGCTAACAGTATGACAGGTGGGACCGTTCAATTTGCTAAAAATGTGGTGATATGGGAATTTCGTTGCATAACTATACTTCGTTTCAGCTTCGGTCCAGACGCAGCCGATTCTACAAACGCGAGCATGTGGCCCAGAACAGTGCTTGCACTGCACGAGCGCGCGTGCTTGGCAGGGATGCTGAAAGCCCGGAGCTCGCGCTTGCAGCTTTGGCTGCGTCTGGACCGAAGCTGAAACGAAGTATAGCGTTTTACGTTTAAGATTGAAAAGAAACATGCCCATGTGATGATGCATGTCTACAGCATAAGCTTTGCAGATCCAGAATGGATGTGCTATAGGCTACAGGCTCAAGACTTTTAATGGACCAAATTGGTGATTACACGGCAATAAATATTGTGGTGGAAAACCGCCCATTGACTCGGTGAGTTTTGATCGTGGCCATTGGTGTGCTGTTGGCAAATTAGGTAATGGCACACCTTTTCCCTGACCATCTGGCTTCAAGGGACATTGCATCTAGATGTGCTTAAATATCTTTATTTCAAGGTTCAGTGGACCCCTCTGCATCATTGCAGGAAGGCAGTTTCATGCCACAACAAATAGCAGTGAATATACAATGCATAATAACAGGCACCAGTGTCCAGGCGTATAGTCTGCAGAAGCCAATTTGAGCCTAAAAATGTTTTTGTTTCGTTTAGATAGTTTGCATTTGGTGTATAATCCGCAGAGCCCGATTTCCGCGCCCAGTGCATAGTCCGCCAAGCTGGTGCGTTGCGTCTTTGTGCTTTTTTTCCTGGGTGGCATTTTCTTCAGAAGTTCTTCGGCGAATGCTATTGAGCCTGAAAGCTGCTCTTGAGGCCCATATCCAGCCACTGAGCACACAAGCACAGAAAACAACACTCTGTGCCAAGTACAAACGACGGAAAGCCGTGAATGCCAAACGAGCAGTGTCGGGTGACGACGACTGACTGCGTTGCGCCCCTTCCACGCCTGCATCGCTGCGGTGGGTGGTCGTAGCTAGTCGTAGCGAGACGATCTTCACTTCAAGCAAGAAATCTTGCCATACCATAGTCAAGATATGTGTGCAAGTGTTCGACGACGTGGGCTCTTTCACGTTGGTGCAGTTGTCATCAAGAAAGGTACATATCAACAATGTTGCATGTTTGAGGCTGAAACTATGACGCATACTCATCTAAACCTAAATTTATCGGTCTGCGGCTACAAACATTTTCGTTGATGTTGCTTAGATGATGTAACCGTTCAGGCCTCACATTAAATGGTGTTGCGAACTCTTCGGTTGTGTATGAAAACCTATTTTTGCCCTAATAAAAGACATTTTCAAAAGGACACGTGTCTTCTGCTGATACATATCTTCCAATTTACAATGCAGATGCAAACCGAAAATCAACTGCGTACATCTAACACTAAGCATAAGCACCTTATGCCATTCATTCTTGAGCACACTCAAATATCAGCTTAGGTTGCTCTTGTTTTAGAAGCTTTGCCCTTATCTGTAAAAAGAAAACCGTTAAAAAAAGCTTTACCTTCGTTCTCCTTCTCGCATTTAATACAGACTTGTTTGTCAGCCGATCACACACAGCAGATATCACCGTGGCACATACAACTCGAATTACCGATGAGATTATTGCTATTACAATAAAGCTTTCCACAAGAGCCAAAACGAGGCTTGTAGGGGTGCACAAGCACATCGAAATGAGATTGGCGCTTCTGGGGCTTGTTTACATTATGCGTAAAAGCAGGACGATCGGCGACAAGCTGATCGCAATATAACACCAAGGATACCGATGTTTCAATACATAGAACGCACGATAAAGACCTCAATCGTCCCCTGTATGCTGTAGTTGTCATACTTTCCATCCAACCGCTTTTTAGCACAATTAAGTTTTAACCAGAACAACCGAAGAGTTCGCAACACCTTTTAATGCGAGGCCTGAATGGTCTCGCATCTAAGCAACGTCAACGAAAATGTTTGTAGCCGCAGACCGATAAGTTTAGTTTTGATAAAGTACGCGTCATAGTTTCAACGCGCCAACATTGTTGATATGTACCTTTCTTTGGACCCGCGTACATTCGGTTCAACTTGATGACAGCTGCACCAGCGTGAGAGCTCACGTCAAACACTTGCACACATATCTTGACTATGGCAAGATTTCTTGCCTTCGACTGGCTTGAACACTTCACCTGTAGCATCACGGTAGGTCTTGGTTGAAACGATGATCGTCTCGCACACGGCAACAAGCAGAGAACGACAAGCTGTGTTTTATTTATACGCTACCGGTCTACGGGTGTCGCAAATCTATCCCCCTCTTGTCCGCCATGTTGGATCGATCGGAGCGCCCCCTATATTCGCTGAAACTCCTCAATATTGAAGCAGCAGACTACGATAAACGAAGTTATCGTATTTGAAGCCATAAGCAGGAGCAAGGTTAAAGGGATACTACAACGAAACTTCGGCGCTCATTTTTGGGTCTGTATGTGTTCAAAGGAGCAGCATCACATCGAACATACCAATATCTTGTTAAAAAAGTTACGAAAAGGAATTTTAAAACGAATTAAACGATTAGCAAAAAGCACCTGGTGGAAGTCGCTAACGCCTCGCTTGGAATGCCTGTCTAGGAACCTTGACAGCTAGTGACGGAGGTTGTCTCGCCTCCGGCCACGACGAGAGAAGAGGGGCAGGAGGAACTCCCCTCTTCCCGAGAATGCCTTTTGTGTGTCGCAGAAGTCGCTATTGTCCCTCTACAAGATTACAGAAGATTAACCTGTCACTCAAAATTCGTACAAAAACAGCCACTTCGGTTTCTGGAACGACTAGGCCATCCTCTTGACGTCAGCCTCGCCGTAGCTTTGCTCGTCCTGAGACGACCTAAGTCACGATTGCGTTGGATGTCACGTGGTCTCCGCTGGGCCTTCTCCGAGCGCTTGCCAGAGTGGGCCGTTTATAACGAAAAATGCAGCCACCAGGCTCAAAATACAAACGTGCGATTGTCATTTACGGATATTGTGGATCATATTCAACCTATTTTTGAACACGACGGGAATATTTCAAATTTCGTTGAAGTATCCCTTTAAAGTACGCCGAGTAGATATACCACTCGCGTAAGAGCTGCTGGCCGGCAAGGTTTCGGATCGGACCGCGTTTCAGCTCTATCAAATCACGATTTATCTTGTGAGAATAAGGTTTCAACTTCTAATGATGGACTAATAGGAATATTTTGGTCATTTGTTTTCAACTGGCTGACGTCCGGATCCCGGATCTCAGGCCGCAGAGCCTCAGGCAATCTGACCGCCTTAACGACTCAACCTCACCTCAGCCGACTTGCTTAGCCGTTTATGGTTGAATAACAATCCAGTCGCAGGTGGTGTAGCTCTTGGAATCCGAGTTTTTTCGCGCGCTTCCTACTCGGGATACACAGGGAGAATAAACAGAACAAAGGATTACAAGGCCGACCAGGCTAAACGTGCTCATTGTTGCCAATCGAGTTAATAAAACCGAAACCAAGACAAAATCAGTGTTGCCAGATGGTCCCACCGAAAACCGCCAAACGACCTGGGAGGTATAGCCAAAACCGTAAAAAAACTATAGCCCAAAATAGTCAAGATTAAAAACAATGATTTTTAAGCCTTATGTTCACAATCTTTCACATTCATACAATACACCTTACAAACTCTGTTTCAACCCTCAGATGCACAAACTTTTGTGTACATTATGTTACTTCTGAATTTTTCAAGAAAAAAAAAAGCTTTGGAAGGATGAAAATTTGTACAAAACTGGCCCTTCCTTCGGTTTCCAGAAGTACAAAACACACAAAGACAGCTTTATTGTGAAGCCCGGGAGATATGATCATACAAAAAAGAACGAAAATACAGAAGCAGAACAGTGAGAACACTGGTTATTTCAAACCAGAACCCCAACATCTCGGGTCCTTACCAATATCCCACCCGTCTCTTTTTCTTTGTGAAGGATATTAGTGTCACCCATATTTATGTTCACGTTATTTCCGATTCTTGGCGTGGGCAACGACTGGAAGGTAGTCGTGTTTAGCGGTGAAACTGCGGACTTCTCATTTTTGGTGCCCAAGGATTCTTATAATGGGCATCAAAGCAGCATTTGGAGAGTTCAGTCTACGTCCGGGCAGAGCCATATGCGTCTGGGTTGAAGGCGCGCTACCATGCCTGTGATAATAGTGCAATCTCCTTGGTTTGCCCCACTGCGCTGTAGGGAGACCGCTTGAACTCTGCAAGCATTGCTTCACTGCGCACTGTGAAAACCCCGAAGTTTGTAGAAGTTTAAAGCCTTTTCTCCTTCCTCTCTCTCCTCTCGACTAGCCAAAAGAGAAAATTTTTTTTCGAAACTGACTAAAAGTTTGAAAATTAACTAGCCGAACCTCAAAGTTCGGCGTCGAACCCGAAGTTCGACAAAATCCATCTTGGTTTTAAAAGCGCACAAAAGACGAGGACAGAGTAAGAAACACAAACGACGGACGAGCGCTCCGTCGTTTGTGTTTACTCTGTCCTCGTCTTTTGTGGGCTTTTAAAACCAAGATGAATAACTACCAACTAGCCCAACTTTCCACTCTACTGCAGTTCGACAAAAGTTCGCCGCATTCTCAGAAATACCTCAAAATAGCCACACAGCCAACCACGAAATTTTGACGCAAACTAGAAAAACGTGTTGCCCAATTTGGCTATATATAGCCCAATCTGGCAACACTGGACAAAATAAAAAGTCTTTTGGTGCACGTTTTTTTGATTTGGCGCTTGGCTGTGGCGCAGAAACATGCGTCTGGCGCAAAATAGCGCAAATCGCGCAGCCGTTCCATCCCTGCGTCGTGTCAAGAGGAAGTTACCATGAACGAGCTCCACTCGCGCGCCATTCCCTCTCTCTGCCCTGGCTCTTTCCCAAAGCATCTTTCGTCGTATTTCGTGGCCCGTGTTAAGTCGTCTGAAATTGATATTTTTGATTGCTTAAATTTTTGCAGTTGCGGAAGATTTTAAGTTTTTCATTGAAGTCTGTGAAGTTCATCTATTTGCGAAGTTCATTATATGCGGTGCACTCTTCTCGACCGACTTTGACTCCCAAGCGGCTTTGAAAAATTTCAGTGGCTACGTTTGTTTCTTCCCGGTTCTTGGGGACGCCAAAGATTACTAAATTGTTCCTTCGGCAGCCATCTTCTCGGTCAATAAGTTTATTCTGCTGCGTCCGAACCTTTGACTATTCAACCCTTTGACCGTGTCTTCGAGACGACTGCTTTTATCGTTAATGTTCTTCACAGAAGTTTCGAGTTGCGTAATTTTGCTTGTGAATTCATTCATCCTCTTAGAATTTCGGCGCCAGCTCTTGTCCGACAATAATTTGTTGGCATTGAACGCCCAGCCTTAGAAATTTGTAATGTTCCGCGAGGAGCCGGACTTATTTTACTGCGGTTCTTAAGGTGAAAATGAGTACAGAAGCTTAGCATATCACGCATCCTGTGCTTCTTTGCAACAGTAGAATACTGAAGTAACCCGGAGGCAGCGAGAAGACTCCACCAGGCGGCAACTTCCTAACTTCACAATGCCAGTAAAGACATGGTATCTAGGCCTAGCACAGGGCATTTTTTATGGCCGAAAGTAAAAGATCAACATAAACTTGCCCAACGTAGACATGAATGCTCGTCCCGTGCACAAACCAAAATGCATCTATTTCTCGTTCCATCCAGCTGCATGAGATCTACGAGCGTACGAGGGACGTGCTGCCTGGCGAGGAAGAGAAGGTTCTGCAAATGATCAGCAACGCCCGGGAGCACATCCGCTGGTCTAGCCACTTCTACAGGGACGTAGAGTCGTGGCTGGAGAAGCGCTACTTTCTGGACCACCAGAAGATGAACAGCTAAGAATAAAATGCGCCTATACGTGTCCATGCACCATTGGAAACAGATTCATTTAGAGCCGTATGTAGCATTATTCGGTTTGATACCTGGTAGTCAGACAAAAACGAAACTTGCTGAAAAATAACATCCGGTGATTTCAAGAGCTGTCTACCAAAACAAATTTGCACATCTTTCCGAGATTCTTAGTTCCACCCTATTTTTGCACAATTTTCTAAGCAACTTCAATGCAGAAAGTTACCAAAACCAATTATGATTGCACAGGCTAGCAAAAATATATCCATTGCAGTGATGTGATTGGCCTAAGCTGTTTTGGAGCAGCCAAAACAGTGTTTTGGAGCAGCAAATGTGGCTTTTGGAGCAACCAAAACAGTGTTTTGGAGCACCAAAGGTGGCTTTTGGAGCAGATATCCTTAGAAAAATATATATATATATATATATATATATATATATATATATATATATATATATATATATATATATATATATATATATATATATATATATATATATATATATATTCGTTTTAAGTGCTGTACAAACGAGGGGATTTGTGTTGTGTTCTGATGTGACGGAACTCGCTGCTTGTGCTTTTACTCCTGAGACATCCCACAAGTGTACACAGTCCTATAGGCGTTGCCAAGCAATTAGAAAAAAAACTTGTTACCGTTTTACTGGTTCCCGACGTGCCAGATATTCGTCAAAAGTAAGCAAACGTCAAATAATGGACTGCAAGCGTCCCGGCCAGAGCTCTGGTTCCGGCTGGTGCGTCTGTCGTGCAATTATGTTCGCATGCACGTGATGGCAACTTCTGCAGGCTTGCAGTTGCGCGTGCTTCATCGCGCAAGCGGAGACAACGACTGTTCAATCAAAATCGAAACCATGCCACTCCGCTCCGTCGCCAACTGATTCCCGAAATCGTATGCAAAATTTAACTTTCGAGCGTACGACCAAAAACAGTCCAGCGGCGTGTGTTTGCCAAGCCGGCAAACAAAATACAAGCTAAACACACACACACAAAAAAAGATAACCTGAGCGCGTTGATGCAAGACATCGCGAGTCAAAAAGTTTTTGGACCGCTTTGTGCAACGACTGAACTCGAGACAAACAAGCGCGCTCTGCGGGTTCAGCGTGCAGATATTGTTGAACTCGAGACAAACAAGCGCGCTCTGCGGGTTCAGCGTGCAGATATTGCCTTCTTTGCTTTAGCTCACTTCCCTTCACCAACTTTCTATCACGACAGATTTTTCACGTACCGGGGTCCCTTTTGAAAGAAAGCCCGCCGAGAGAAACCTAGGTAATCAATACTTCGTCACAGCAGTCTCTGAGTTAAAGAGGGATTTTTGTAGTAACGTATGATTTAAACAACAGGAATGTTGATGAGCATGCGGCAGTACCTAGTTTCATTTTAGAAAACGCCATATCTGCAGCGACGTGGGGCTGCAACACCCGACGTCGCGCGACCACGGTGCTTTCGGGAGCGAGTGCTTCAGCTCACAAAGTAACTCTCGCCTCGCAAAAATGTGGTTTCGTTTCACAGCAGGACGGCAGGGCTGGTACCCGGCACGCTAGCGTCGGAGCGCCCGCACACACCCGCGTCTATCGTTGAATATTTTTAAAGTTTACAGTTTTAAAAGACGCGAGACGAGACCCACGAGACGACGAGAGCGCGAATCGCGAGACGGCGGGAAAACCATGCAAGACCAGAGGGACAACTGATGCAGGGTACTTTGTGTCGGGCGGCCGCTTGCGCCACATAACAGATGCATGCTCAGTTACGGTAGTTAGTTTAGGTTCGGTTTTGAAAAGTAACCGAAATTGTTTTTTTGGCGCAGGCTTGGCGCAGATTAGCCATATTTCGGCGAAATGTAGCAGGATGTAGCAGGATTAGCCCCTTGGCGCAGTTTGGCGCAGCAATCACATCACTGCCATTGGTTGGCCAAGCGAGGCCCACTACTATATCCCCCTATGCCCAAAGCTCATTTGAAATGGGGCACTTCGTCAGAGTATTCTGGACAACGGCAAACGCTACAGGAGCGAGCGACGGACTGCAGGGGGCGCTACAGGTCATCAGTGAATTCAATGCCATGCGAGTGTTATGTGATCTTCGGACGGGGTGCAGCAATGCAATGAGAGTGTAGTCACGCAGTACGTTCACAGTCCTGGATTGGTTGGGACAGCTTGTAAAGCCTGCTGCGGTTCACTGTAGAGTGAAACGGAGTACAGCCGTAGAACCTGTCCTCTTCACAAATGATACCAGGAAACAATGCACCTAGGCATATTTAAGAGGTTTGAAACAGAATCATGCTCAAGGCACTAGGAACTGGGACAAACCAAAATGAACTCTAGTATTTATTTCATGTTGTGACCAACAAGGCATCCTGAATCTGTCCGATGAAATTAATCCTCTTCCACGGTAATGTTCACAGTTTTAGGCACTTTGTTATGAAGATGTCTCCCCACACACATTCAAATGAGTTGAAGGTACCCTGAAAGCAGACAGATCGAAAAAAGAACAGTCACCTCACTCACACACTAAATATTAAAGGGAAGATGGGGCACTTCTACATTTGAGAAAAAACGCTTGAATTGCGTTCATTTGGCCTTTAGATTAACAGATATCAAAATTGTATTTCAATGCGACCCGCCGGAGAGCCATACGAGCAATTTCAAAATAGGACTGAAGCCCCGCCTCCCTAGCCTTGGGCAGCCAAAAGAGCCGTCGATGACGTCACGGACAGCGACTGTCTTTCGCGTTTTTCTCGCATTTAACAATACTTACGCAGCAAATGGTTTGGGTATTCGGGTTCACGGGATAAAAATACACTAGAATTCACTTCCAACTCATTTTTTCCAAGAAGCTCCGTAGCTTCCCTTTAAGTCACTTACACACTAGACATTAAGGCAAGTAGGATCCCAGTCTTTCATATTTAGTTCTGGCATGATTTGAAACTATAAATCAATATTATGCCATTATCATAAAATTAGCATTTGCCAATGTCTCATGGGCAAAAATATGCAAAATACTTTCTTTGATAAAATGAGGGAAAATAATTACAAAAGAGTAAGTATCCTTGGAAAGGCCTTAAAGAGGTCTACATTTCTTTCGACTTGGTAGTACTGTACTTACCTACAAGATGTCAGGAATGGAATAATATTAAGTGCCAAGTGGTTGATCAGATATCTCTTCTGTCTATTGATTTTCACAAATTCATCAAAATATTTGACGTAAATATGTGGTGCCTCTTTGTGAATACCAAGAATAAGCACCTCCACTAACAACAAATAATGCAATAGACCTTTTGCTAGATGACTGTAAAACCAAGGAGCATTCCCACTTTGTAGGTACACAAACTGCCCATGCTTGCCCTGTCAGTAGGAAAGATTAGAAGTAGTAAACGATTACATGAGGCAACGACAAATGCATGTACAAAGTTTCAATTTGTTTTAGATTTGCACTTTTGAAATTATTGCTACAGACATCAGCATATACAGCGATGGTCTGCAGTGTTCCAATAACTTAGCAAAAGGTCAATTTCCCCACCTTTTTTAGAATCTTTTATCTCTCTAATCAGCACAAAATCATTCTTCATATAAAATGTGACTACGAACTCAGGTTTACAGATGTTCCTTTTTAACACAGCCTTCTACAATTCCATAAAACCTTTTTACACATCTCAATAGCAGTAACTGTATCGTGTGCATGCTTAGACAGCTGGAACTTACTCGGCCCCAATGGCTGTCCATAGTCGACGACAGGTTAAGAATTCAGGGGAAACTCCTCCCACCCCTTTCCACTTGAAAAGAGTGAATGCCGGAGAGGACGCCGCCTCGCTTTCCAGCGTTTGCTCTGCGAAAGTGGAAATGGGAGGGAGAAGCTTTTCCTCAACTCTTAACCTGTCACTCACTATAGTGTCACAGCTGTAAATGAGAAATTCTGCCAGGCCAGTACCACTGATAGCCTGTGGTCTTTAACGTGCATCACACAGTAATTATACACGACCGCACACCGGCGCGATGCTCGTCCAGATCAAAAGGGGCAGGGGTGGGAATTGAACCCAGGGTCCCTGGGTTCTACAGTGCGAGCTTTCGCTTCACGCGCTCCAAGCTACTTTGCGTTGACAAGCTCGGCCATCGATTTCTCCCATCTTGGTAGTGAAACCAGCTAGCTCAACAAAAATGTTTGCCGGGAGAAATTCCTATAAAATTTACCACTTCAGAATACTTATTTTGTATAAGCAACAAGAGTGTACAGAGTGCAACAAAACATCAGGTCTTTAGCGTCTGGGTCAGAAAGTACTGTTTTTTCCAAACATCCATCCATTTGCACTACTTTATATAGAGGTGTAAGCCCATAAGAATTCAGTACACTTTAAAGCACAGTATCTCGAGGATATCTTCTAAAAAGATATTAATGCAAAATTTGTTTTCAATTGCTCACAATAATTTTGCAGAATGGATTGTAACACATACCTTTTCAAAATTCAAAGTCGACTATGCACTGGCTGAACAATAATGAATATTACTCGCGATAACTGCATGCTCCAGTCGCTTTGATTCTCCTTGTGTGAATTCGACTTCATCAGCAACAAAAAAGAAAGCTGCTAAAAATTCTGAATCGATTTTGTCAATAGCTCTTAAAAGAATTCAAATAGTTTTAGAATAAGCTCTTTTTTTTTTTTTTCATTTCATTGCAGCCACCTCAGATGCATGTGCAGAAGTCATACTAGTTAAAAATTATAGCTAGGCACTCGCGAGGCACTCTGCTGACCCAACTGTGCTTAGAGTACAACAAACAAACAGTTTTTATGCCCCCAGCTGACTCAAACTTGTGAGAAGCAAAAAACGTTCAGCCTTTCCACTCTGCTGAAGAAGGAAGAGCAGCGGAGCTGTACTATGTGCCGCCGTTGCTCATAGATGGCGGTAGCTGTCCAGGGGGTTGTGTCGAGACTTGTTTGTTCACGGACACGAAACTGGGGGAACTAGCCCTTAACAGCTCCGCTCTAAAAAGAGGTGAATAAGCTAAGACTGCTAATTATCAAGATGAGAAACCATGTTTTTGTCAATGTTTCCAAACTTGCACAACAATAAATCTCTGGAGAAGATGTGAAGGCCAAATGAATTGTCTCAGTTATGAGGCATCACAGTCTAATCCTCGAGGCTCGTTCGGACATTCGTATTCGACTGTATTCCAGTGCATTCTCTTCGAACCACTTACAACCAAAAAACATGCTCACATATAACGACTGCAAATAACTAGACTGGAGCTTGAGCAGTACTTGCACGCTCAAATCTATGCACTATCTATGAGAAATAAATGCTTATAACACTGTTACAATGACCCAGAGTCTATGGCAAAAAGAATGATGCATAGATAATATACCTATACGCAGATCGAAAGGGTTTCAGGGCCAACTGACAAATGGCACAAGTGTGCCACCGTGTTCCAACGCGAGGCAGTCAAGCGCAGTCAAATGCAAATGCGCAAACCAGCCTTTAAACGTAGCTTTCCCTCAACATACCACGTGCAGCAAGGACCACGACGGTCAGCAACGCATGTGGGGTGGCTGGCTGAACTCCGGATCGCCACCGTCACCCTACCGTCTCAGGCGGCCGTGGTGAGGCAGGTCGAAACGGCCCCTCCCCCGGCCGTGGGACGAAGTGCCCCGACCGGGGGGCCCCAGTCCGTGAGGACGCTGCAGCTGCTGGGGCTGGCTGCCACCCCTCCGGCTTGGAAGAGGTGGCACGGGGGGCTGGAACGGCTGCGCCTGAGGGTTCAGTGTGCTGGAAGGCACCGCGGGAGAATGAAGCTGCTGCGGCTGCGGCTGCTGCTGGAGTAGGAAACCGTCAGTCACAAAGGGGGGAGACAGCACGGGCGGCGATGGACACGACAGCCTAAACTCGGCGCCGGGGAGGTACGGCGCACATTCGGATGTCCCCCAAGTGGGCGCCCGTACGAGGGCCACCCTGCTTTGGTCATAGTGGAAGGCGGTCGTCACTTGGGCACTGGGCGGAGCCTGCGACATACCCGCCATGTGGGGAGCGTGCAAGCTGTGTGGCATGAAGGGGACAGGAGTGCCGTCCGGGGGAGCGTACAAGGCCCCATTCATGCCCATGTTCTGCACGGCCACGCACGACTTTTGCACCTCCATCATGCCCCTGGTCAGCAGGGGCATGTACTTGCCACACAAGGACAACCACTGGTCGAAGCTCATGTCGGCATTCTCTTCCTTCCTAGGGGCACCAGAGGAATCCCCTGGCTCCCCGTCCCCCTTGGAACGCATCAGATTGCGTGCGTCAATGGTCCCCACCACCGTCACTGTGTCCGGAAGATCCTGCAGCCCGTCGCACGACGCAGACGGTGCAATGGTTCTCAAGTGGGAAGGGGAGGAGGCGCCCGACCGCGCCCGATGGGCCGCAAGAGGATTCCGGTCAGGCATGGAGTATCCACGCTGCTCCTCTTGATGGAACGTGCTTTGGGATTCCTGCTGACACGCAAGAGTTCTGTTCTGCGATCCCGGATGACGTGCCAGCATCTTCTCTTTCCAGTTCTCTTCTGGCTCGTGCTGCTGGTTAGGCCCATGACGATCCTCTTTAAGGTCCCGGTTTTCCCACGAGTTCCTTCGCTGGCCGTCACACCATCCGGCTCGATGGCGCAAGCCATTCTGGCCGTGCCAGGTGGAAGGTCCTAAGTTCCTTTGACCCCCTCCGCCATGATGGTACGCCCTGGGGGTCCGTGAATAACCACCTCGATGCTGCCAGTGGTCCTTGCGCTGGTGGGACGTCCAAGGAAAAGCTCCTGAACCGTGCGAGGAGCCGCCGGACGAGGCGGAAGTGCACTCGGAGGCGGGGGAGCAGCCCCCGGGAAGTGGCGAAGGAACGGCAGTCGTGGGCGGTGGCTCCTCTTGGACAGGACTGGGACAGGTGGCAGCACTGGGACCCACGTCCCGCTTGGACCGCTCTATGACCTGCAGGAGCTGTTCTTCTTCGTCCTCGGGAAACTGCCTGAAGAAATACATAAAGCGAATGCTTTAAAAAGAACAGTTTGAACCGAGTGGAACGAAGAGAACAAAACAATGGCCCGATATCTGCTGTACACCTCCGATACCACTTCAAAGCTGTATGTAACGGCGCAACAACTGTTTGTTCGTCACCTTTTAGTGGACTTCCTATGTCGTTTCCGCCAAAATTTAACTACTGCAAAATCTGGAACGAATGCCCAACCTCGGAAGAGCGCACTCCACAAAATTCATACAATCGACAAGACTCCCTTTGGCTCCTACACTCGGCCAAAAAAGAATGCGACAGGACCCCAAGCTGAGAAAATAAAAGGGAAATGCTGTGACATGCCTTTAACAGGCTTGTACAGCCATCATTTTACTGTGATCCAGCGTGGCAATAAAGATGCTCGATACAAAGAACTGCTATAAGCGAGTTTCCAAGATCTCTTATTTGCTGCTTTTAACAACATGCCAATCTATTATGCTTAGGTCTGTACATAAAATTTGCAGATCTAAACACGAAGGAATTCTAAAAAATACTTGTCATAGTTCAATCAAAAATTTACTGAATTTAATAAGAGGTAATACGAGTCTGATCCAGTGTTGTGGAATGGGCACCCACCCCCCTTCCATTCCAATTCCATTCTGGGGAATTAGAGTTTTTGATAATGCAATTCCTTTCAACTCCTAAGAATGGGGACACTATGCCCATTCCCACTCCTCGAATGGCTGAATCATTCCATTCCTCTAATTCCTAAACTTCAAAAATTGGCACTTGACAGCTACATTGTGTTGCCGGCATAAGCAGCATAAAGCTGACATTATCAAATGCAGAGACAATTGCAAAAAAAAGGCGCTAAATGCCTAAAAAAAAAGCACTGATTTTAGTAAGCGGAGCGCTGGTGGCACAAAGTGTTTGTTTACATTGTACTGCAAACATCAAAAAAGCCCCTTGATATGTCGATGCTTGTTTAACATCGGTCTCGCGATCACGTGGCTCGCAACAAACAGCAAAACTTAAATCCACTCATTTTCTTCTTCTTTTTTTTTTCAAGCATTTTTCTATTTGACTTTTAGGACATACACGGCCAGCATGTTTTTTTGATAAGACCATAAAAAATATGTTTCTGCATGGCATCGACAAAGCTGGCTGCACAACAAGATAAATTAACGGGGCAATACCACACCGTTCGAATTGGCATTCCCCGTCTCTCCTCAACACTACGGTCCAACTGACTTCTCACCGCCTCAAACAGTGTACAGGACAAGGAGCATGAATGCAGACCGGACAGTCGAGACGCACGGTAGCCAAAACATCAGTAGCGACTAGCACCCGCTCTCCTTCTCAGCCCTCACAGCAATGGTCGCGCCTCGTCTCGCCAGTCTGGCGCAAGACTGTCTTTCTGCAGGTCTAGTCAGTTCGATCACGCGACAAGAGCGGCGACGATAGTCTACTTAACCTTACAATGGACCGGAACAGACAGAACGAGAGCCATCGAAACCAATCCAGTGCCTTCTGAGTATCGCGTGATCCTGGGGCGCAGCAACGCGCCGTGCATGTAGTCCCGCTCACGGTGCTGGATTGCCTGGCGTGACTCGTAGCGTCCGCAGTGGTCCCTCGTAAGGTGAAACAAAGTATGCAGAGACTAAAGTCAAAGGAAATGAGCGGGAATCCGCTAGCTTGCTTGTAACCCTAACCCACCTGAATGCATAACATATAACACAGAAAACAAGCATCAGAACAAAGACCAAGTAAAAGGCGGACTTACACTACAAATGCAGTATAAAACAAAAACAAGCGAAGAGAGAAGTGAATCTCGTTTTGTTTTAATGCCGAAGCAAACCCACATTTCGCACTTCAAAGGAGCGTGCCCGAATAAACGTGGCAGGCAGCAGGGTTGGCCGCCTGCTAAACAATGCTCCTCAAACTATAAGAAAAAAATAACTGATCATCTTTCGGCGGCGCGCGAGTCAACAAGTTATCAGAGCTCTGCGAGTTATGAGACTCCCCTGCTCACAGATCTCAGTCTGTGCGCCAGAGCATGCATCCTCCATGCCGTCGCAAAAAAAAAAAGGCAGGACGATGAGGAGTCGTGCATGGCGGTTTCTTTCTTTACCACTCCCTTCGTTTCTTTTGCTTGGTTTCTTGTTTTGCTCCCGTGTAACGCCAGTGAAGCCCGTCGACTGCGCGTACAACTGCGCGTCCGTAAAAGGCGCCACCGCCGCCCCCTCCCCCCTCTGCACTTTGCTTTGAAGCTTGTTTTTTGTATTGCATTTTTCAGGGTGTCTACCAAATTGTTTTATTTAATTTCCCTGACTTTTCCAGGTTTTCCCTGACTATTTTAATTGAATTCCCTGACCCACAACTACCGACACCAAAACACAATATATGATAGATAGACACTATTCACAACGTAAAATATTTTCTTTAAGTTAGATAAAGCAAACTTTAGAAGATGTTTAGAATACAGCATTGACCCGCGTTTACTGTTTCAGGGAGTTTGGTCTCAGCACCTGATCAGTACATCAATTTGTTCTCCGAGTTACTTTGTTCAGTGACTCATCAAAAGCAACCACCAGATATGGCACGTTAGAGAGGCTTGCTAGTAACTTGTCTTGAAAGTAGGGGCGATACCACGACATATTGTATATCCCACTTTGTCTTTTCCAAGCTGAATTTTTCTGGCGGTCTCACACATGGAGAACATCAACGGAAACAGCGAGGCAGACGCTGCCGCTGAACGGAAAGACCCATGAGTTGTTATAGTGTTCAAGCACCATATGATCCCCAGCCTTTGTGACTTCCTTCTTCAATAAAAAGCCACCACCCACGTCTTCACAGAGGGGCTAAGAGCTTCCGTGGCGATGGTTAGACGGATTGCTGGAGCCCTACAAGCACTATTGTTACCACCGGACAAAAACACCCGTTGCTGTCGCGGAAGGCAAGTCCGCATTTGTCGCAGTTTTGAAAAATACGACTGGGCTCTGGGAAACGCTTTGCAGATAATTCATAGCAGTTTGATGTTTCTTACCCTCAAGATGAGTAGCAATCGCCCTATTCCCCATGTTGCTCAGGGAGAACTTCTTGCAGCACATTGCGCAGTGAGCACTATTTGGATCATTTGAAATGGGCCGAATCCAACTTGCATTCGTGCATATGTCCGGGTTTGTCCAGTTGAGATTGAAGGAGCACTTTCTCGACAGCAACATAGTCACTTTCACATACCTCCAATTTCGGAAAATAACACAATAGGAAGTGCAACCCACAGCCACAAACGCACGTAGCAGAGCTACGTGCGTTTGTGGCTGTGGGTGTTCAGGTTGCATTTACAGGGAAGTGCGAAAGCACCATATCTGACAAACGAAAGGATCGCTAGGCGCGCACCTCTCAGAGGGTAGATGAATGAACGACGGCTGTTCTTTTTCGAGTGAGTGGTGACTCGCGCCACCTAGTATCGGCTAAAGCAACTGTCTCTCCTCGTACTAGAACAACACCACCTGACTAGAGTCACGAACTAAACAAAATTGCCGCTGCTACTCTGCTTCACTAGTAACTGTGAGTAACTCTTTAGCCACCATACTTTAGCATTGCTACCCTAAAGTGTAGCTTATTTAGTGGCTTTAGGGTGTACTAAAACAACGACGAGTCGCCAGTTTCGCACATGCTCTCGTGTGAAGCATAGCGCGTGGAAAATTGGGCGGGTCGCATCGCGCCTAGGGGGTCGCGACGCCGCACTTGACTGCGCTCGTGGCTATGCCTGCCCGTGCCTGCCGCTTCTAGCGTAAGCGGGCGAGCATGGGATAAATTCCCTGACTCGGCAATCTTTTTGGAAATTTCCCTGACAATTCCCCAACTTTTCCAGGTGTCTTATTCCCTGACAATTCCCGGTTTTCCCGGTCGGTAGACACCCTGTTTTTTGAGTAGAAGTCTGTTAGGGCTCTACGCGGGCTAGCAGTTTCCCGCTCAGTTTATTTCTGAGCAACTGACTCGCTGACTGGCTCATCAATTAGCAAACCATAAACCCTAGAAAAAAAAAATTAAAAAGAGAATTGGACTTAACTATTCCCATTCCATTCCGGGCAAAAGACAGCTAATTCCATTCCCATTCCCCTCAAGGTTGCCGCCACTCCATTCCTATCCCATTCCGGGGTCACGAAAATGCGGAATGATACCGGAATCATTCCAACACCGGAGTGGCAACTCCACAACACTGGTCTGATCTCACCAGCCAGTCTGGCCACACCACTGCTGCCAACGCACATCATGGGAACTCAGTCTTCACACACGTACAACAACCTCGCTGCTGCTTTGCGCAAGCAGAGCATGAAACAACATCAGCCTGTTAGTGAACTGGCGCCTGCCTCCTGGGGACTAGAGCTATGGTGGCATCATGCATGCGCCAAACGCTTGGTCTATTCCAGCTGTGTGGCAGCACCATCTTGTTGTCGTCTTAGTAAAGGTGGGCTAAATCAGGCCTCATGCAGGTGAGAGCAGTCCCATAATTCAAGCCCACAGAGCGCAGCCTAACCTGCATTTGGGAACTTGTACCAACCTCGCACTCCAAAGCTTTAAAAAAAAGAAAAAAGAAATGCTAGGAAGAATGGGTGGATTGAGCCTTTTATTAATCTGCAGAGGTATTCTTCAGCCACAAATGGGAATGCAACCCCTTATATCTTTCACAATTGTGGCTTCAACTACACCCTTGCTTTGTGAACAGACAAAGGCCCTGACAAACGCTGCAAATACACCAAAATGACAATGATGAAAAACCTGCAATCAACGAACAAATGAAACTTGCTTGAGAATTCAACATTTCCGCTGAAGAAGTGTGAAGTGGCCATTGTCGAGTGAAAGTTGCAAAATAACTTAAAGGGATACTACAACGAAATTTCGGTGCTCATTTTTTTGGTCTATATGTGTTCAAAAGAGCAGTATCACATGGAACATACCAATATCTTGTTAAAAAAGTCTCAAAAAGGAATTTCAGAACGAATTAAACGATTAGCAAAGAGCACCTGGTGGATGTCGCTAACGCCTCGTTTGTAATGCTCGTCTAGGAACCTTGACAGCTAGTGACGGAGGTTGTCTCGTCTTCGGCCACGACGAGAGAAGGGGGGAAGGAGGAATTCCCCTCTTCCCGAGAATCCTTTTTGTGTGTCGCAGAAGTCGCTATTGTCCCCCTAGAAGATTATAGAAGATTAACCCGTCACTCAAAATTCGTACAAAAGCAGCCGCTTCGGTGGCTGAACGACTACGCCAACCTCTCTACGTCAGCCTCGCCGTAGCTTTGCTCGTCTTGAGACGACCTACGTCACGATTGCGTTGGATGTCACGTGCTCTAAGCTGGGCCTTCTCCGAGCGCTTGCCAGAGTGGGCCGTTTATAACGAAAAATAGAGCCACCAGGATCAAAATACAAACGTGCGATTGTCATTTACGGATATTGTGGATCATATTCAACCTATTTTTGAACACGACGGGAATATTTTAAATTTCGTTGAAGTATCCCTTTAATATTAAGAACGAAATAACATTTTTGGACTGCTCGACAATTCTGATTTTGGCACAATCCCCGTCGAGTCCCAAGCGTTAGTCAGTGACCGTGTTCCTAAATTTGTTTCTGGTGGATAATAACACACCAGTAGCAATAGACATTGGCTTGCATCTATTAGTGAGGGCAGCCAGAGCACAGCTCTACTCCTTATCAGCATAATAGGCAAAAGGCGAAAGCTGCGGTCCTGGCAAGTCGGCCGGAGCAAGACAGATAACACTATGTGCAGCCAAAGTGCACACCTCTTCAGTAAAGCCACCACGTGCTTCGCTCCATCTTTCCGAGTGGCTCACAAGAGACATAGCTTCTGGACTTTGCCAATTTACGTTGGTACAGAGTGAAGCAAGATGCAGCTTCAACATAGTCATGTCTCGTTAACATAGATGTCTCCGATCCCCAGGAAATCATCCACAATGTGAGTGATGTACAATAACGCAGTCTCACCTCCCAAGTGGCGAGGGATGTGAAAGTCAAATTTGTACGTGCCAACCAAACGAAGGGCATCTGCCATGCCCCAGCCGAGGAATGAGGATTCATTTTGACCGCCTGGGGAGCTCTTGATGTGCACCTGAAATCTCGGTTGCACGGTGCTTTCTCCGCAATGAGCCTGTTAGATTGCGCGCACGTTGGCTGGGGTTCGAACCCGCCACCTGAGAATCCGTCGCCCGATTCCTTACCTTCGACCCACCGAGGCGGCCTAAATCGAGGAAGGTGTCCAGCCTTTTTCTTTTGTGCACAAGGTGTACACATGGCATACCAATGTTCGTCAGGTTTGATAAATGCCGCCGTGACATACAAGAGAGAGGAGGGCAAGTAGCCTATTTGGCTGAAAGCTTCCAAAAAACTAACCATTGTCTGCTGCCTACGTCTTCTTTCTCTCAAAAAGGGCAACCAAGAACAGACAATACTGACACTGGATGTACCTGCCCTGTTACCCCAAACCAATTTTTTTTTGTAGTTCTAGGTTACTTTTAGAATGCTCGTAAATTAATTAGACACAAATGCATGTATTTACCAAGTTTGTTCCCAAACAGGCTGTCCGTAACCCTGACTGAGTTTCTATATTATTGAGGAAGTACTACATGGGGACAGCTCAATCACCAAAAATTATGCCTATACAATGGGGTGTCCATATTAACGAGACCGAAATTATCAAATTACTTCATAAGAATTGTGTGTTTCACCCACATTGTGCGAAGAAATGAAAGATAGCTGTAGCATGGTCGCGCAATGCGGGTGGAATCGTGCCGTCACATACCTTAGGACGAATGTGAGACATGGTTAATTCTCATGGCCATCGTGGTTGGTGTCGCGCACGCCATGGATGACTGTCGCCAATAATCCATGAAGTAGGTGGGAAAACGCGATGGAAGTTTAGAAAACTATGCGACATTACGCCCAGCAAGTAGACACTGCCAAAGTGGGATTTCGCACATGTTCAAAGTGATGCTTTGAAACAAGCTTTCAAGCAGAAGACACAGAAGACTCCCTTCATAGCGCCGTTACTGGCGGGATGCCGGAATGGCCGACGAGAAAACCCACTTCCCTGGCCTCATGCCTAAAGCGGAGAGAAGGGGTTTTTTTCATTGCGGTGACGACTGGAGACAAGGTCAAAATCTCTGCAAAATGTCACCCATAAAACTATCGCTTCAAAAAAAAAAAAGAAAATAGGCTGCCTTTACTTATCTTATTTCACACTGTTGTGATGCAGTCTCACGAAATTCGTTAATAGCAGACTGACCTGGTGGGAGGGCTGTCGAGGCAGCTCTGCTCCAACGCTCTGGCCAGCATGGCGCTCTCGTCCTCCGGGGTGATGGGCGCGGGACCGCACAGCGGCTGCCCCCGATGCTGTCGCTCCTCCCACACGTTCACATCCAGAGGCTCCAGGCTGTGTGCCACCACTGCATGTGGAAAGCACCGCACCAGGTTGTCTCTCGGATAATTCTAGGGAACGCCAACCTCCTTGGCCCGCACAGACAACATCCAAAGCAAAAAAGAAAACCGTGTACCTCTGCACCGGTGTTAATCCGCTAGTCAACAATGAACCACACAAATTGGACGAAAGTTCTTGAACTTGAGACACACTCGTACTAAATGAGCGCCAAGTGCCTTCCTTCTATAGTCACTGACAAGATGAGAAAGGCAGTTAAGTATTTCAGTTGTCCCACCACCAGCACAAGCTTGCTTACTTCCTTCGACAACGTTCCGGTGTCTCGTGACCCTCGACCGTTCAGGTGCCGCCAGAGCACGACAGGGGGCAAAAGCCTGTGCTGCAGGTCAGGCGTCCAAAAGAGACGCCTTGCCGTTTTTGCCCTGTCCGTGACTAGTAAAGATGCTGCAAACTTTTTGAGAATCTGAGGTTTGAAGATCAGCCCAGAGGGTTCAAAACAGTCGCAAAGTCTTAAAACGTCAGACTTATTACATAAAAAGATACAACAATTTTTGAACCTTTGCATTTTTGGCACTGAAAATTGGATTGTTTATAAACTTTGGATTTTTTGCGCTATAAAATTTGACATTTTCGAACTTATTACATTAAGAAATTCTACAATTTTCGAACTTTTCAGCCTGCTGAGTTGAAAAAGTCTACGAACTTTGAACTACTGAACAGAAGTTCGACAAAGTTCGAGCCCAGTTCACCTCTATAGGTTCGAAGCAACAAATATAAATAACGCAAGATGTCAATGTGTGAAGTGGAGTTGAAATTGCACTCCGAGTCTTACCGTTACCTGATCGTGACACAAACGAGCTTGTAAAGTGCTAAATGATTGCTTTGGGGTGACCTTGGCCTTTTTCTTTCGGCTTCAGCACAGAGCCTCTCCCGTGCACAACTTTGTAGGTTGTCCCGAGGTAACCTGTAGGCCAACAGATCCCTGATCTGCAGGCTTGAAATGCAACCGAGGCGCTTCACATTGGCGTCGCAGAGAGCGACACCAATGTGCTACAGCAAACGCTGAATCAGCGCTTACTTCATTATCATTAGTAATCGACTGTATTTTAGAGTGCCAATATCTCCATTCGTCAAAGAAAAGAAGTTCCAGGCAGTGGCAATCTGGTTATCCCGATAACTACATGTCGAGACCTGATCACCTGTATTCGGCCGGGTGGTCTCCTGATTTAGTCTGGTGGCATTCTCCTCAACCTTGATTTGTGTTGGGTGCTGTGCCTGTGTTCAGTGTTTTCTTCATCCTACGGGTCATACCGCCAAAAATAAACGCCCAGAGAAACTAAAAATTTTCAGTAAGCCTAGACGCCCTTATGTGAATGCATGGTCCTGCATATTTAGTTGTCTTTTGCCAGCATTGCATTTAAGCAATGTTTGATTGGATTGCTACTACATGCAAATAAGTAGGAAGTTTGTTCACCTGACCTCCTCAAGGCTTTCAGATAAACCGTTCACCAAGCTCAACATGTTTAATAAGTTGTGACAAATAAGGAAGGAGTATTAATGAACAAAACATGAGGTCACAAGTGAGCTGGTGTAAGTTCATAATAGTCTGGGCAACATTTTCGGTAAACCTTGTGGCACATTTCGTGATCTTTTTTAGATGAATTCATGACAACTTAGTTGGAAACTGTGGAATTTGATCTCCATCCATGAAGTTCAGACTTGGAACTTAAAATCAAAACTTTCGAACTTTTCCAACTTGTACCAAGAAAAAATTATAAATATTCAAATATTTCGAACTTGAATCTTTAATAAACTCAAAATGTTCGAATATTTCTAACTATCTGTCAAAATATTCTATATCTTCAAACTCTAACTTTCAGAAACCTTAACATTTCCGAATTATTCTAATTAGAACCTCAGCTAGGCTCTAGAGTTGCAAACTTTTCAAATTCGAGTCTTAGCGAGGTTTGAAATTTTCTAACCTTTCGAACCCAAACTTTAGGAGGTTCGCGGCATCCCTAGAGACTAAAGTCATCTACGCTTTCCACTTTTAAACTATAGTCGGTGACAATTCAAGAACAAAGTGCAAGCTCCTCCCACCCCTTTCCACTTCAGCGGAGTGAATAGTGGAAAGGAGGTTGCCTCCTCTCCCGCATTTGCTCTACTAAAGTGGAAGGAGATGGGAGGAGCTTCCACTTCGTTCTTGACCTGTCACCGAATATACACTCCCCCTTCCTTGCACCAACAACTTACACTCAATGCCACCACATAAACTAAACCAAACATGCAGCCCTGGTATGCTATAGTAAACGAGTTATGGAATCTTCGTATAATTTAGAGCAAGCAAAGACTGTGCCCGAAATTATTTAATTAAATGACAATAAAAAAAAACAAAAAAAAAAAGAAACTGGAAATCTTGCTTGTACTTTATGGTGAAACGAATCAGCTGGTGGAAAACATGCAAGAATAACAGTGTGGCATGAACTGAAAACTTTGGCCCTTTGTATTGCCGCTCGTAACTCTTCTCAGACTTCGATCACTTGGAATCCTTGCAGTGAATTCAGTCTACGGAGGTGGCAGGCCCTGCTTTTCAGGACATGATGGACTGTGATCCCTTAGAGCCCCACCCCAGAGTCGTCAGAATACAAGGGGTGACAGATAAGTTTCGCCTCCTAGGCTGAAATGTTTTTATTCAGTGGTGGAATTTGAAAGATGTTACATTCAAATAAAAGCTTGTAATCTCCTCTTTCCCAGGAGCACGCAACTTTTCAACCTAGTCCCCAATGGTGGCAATGTACTTCCACCACCGGTCTACTACTCTCCGCATGCCGTCATAGATGATTGAGGGTGGTTGTTGTTGATACCAATGGCGCACTGCACTGGTAACCTCGTCATTGGACGCAAACAGTGTATCCTTCAGATGTTCCTTTCTCTTGGAAAACAGCCAAAAGTATGATGGCGCAAGGTCCGGGCTCTAAGGTGAATGAGGAAAAACAACATAGCACCGCAGCTCCTCCAGCGCAGCCTTGGTGTCGTCAACAGCTGTCCTCAATCAACTACGACGGCATGCAGAGAATAGTGCACTGGTAGCGGAAGTGCATCGTTGCCGGTGGAGACTATACTGAAAAGTTATGTGCTCCTGGAAAAGAGGAGCTTCTAAACTCTCATTCGAATGTGACATCTTTCAATTCCATCACTGAATAAAAAAGTTACAATTAAAGGGGCCCTGCAATGACTTTTTTACTAATTTTTAATTTGCACCGAACCTGAGCGCACTGAACGTAGTAACTTAGTGAAACTTTTCTTTTCTCGAAATTCCCTTTATTTTAAAAGTCATAGGCGAATTAAAATTACAAAAACAAGCAATAAATAACCTCCCTCGTGACGTCCTTGGTTGCTTGAGAGTGGCCGTGAACTAGAGGAGAAATAGTGAGCTCATCGAGCGCTCACGGCTGCCGCACTCCGTGTCGACGGTGCGAGAGGGCGCCAATAAAGCGTGTTCTGGATAGGCTGTAAGCAGCGGGCAGCCAGAGCGGCTCTCATTGCATTTGCTGCGCGATTAAATACTAATTCGGCATGACACTTCATTGGCCACAAACGACAGCAAACACAGGGTAAAGATCAGTTCAGAATGGGAGCTGCTTTGCACTGCCATACCGCGAAACGGCCAAACCGCAAGATAAAGCTTCTAGCCGAAGGCCTTCGGAATGCTCGGAGTCGTTCGGATCCTCCTGCCCATACGACCGCAGCGCCGTCGCGTACATCCAGGACCTTTCCATGTCGGCGCCTGATCCCACTACTCCTTTCTAGTATGCGCCGCCTTTTTCACCGCTGGGTGGCGGGTATCTCGACGGGTCATTTCTTGTTTCCGTACTTTATGAACTGCATTCGTTTCTTTTTTGATCTAAAATACTGAACAAAAACTACTTTTATAAATAATTGAAATGGTTCGCGCCACTTATGTTTTGTATTTCGACTAAAAAGAAGCTTTTAGCGGCTCTGACCAGTAGTAAGCCCAGGACCAAAGATGTCACATTTTGCGCGCTTTCGGTATTGCGGGTCGCCCTCGTCAGTGAAGGAGGTTTCCGCGTCGTCCGGTTAAAATATGACGCACTGATATTTAGTTACTCTCTCCGTGCCCGCTGGCTTGCCCGAACCCCAAGAGACGTGGAAACTGCAAAAAAGGTAGATGCTTAAATATGATTGCAGGGCCCCTTTAAGGAGGAAAAAGTTATTGTACAACATACAATCTTCGATGAACAGTTCTCCCCTAGACTTGGAGCGCTGTCGGACAGCATTTGGATGCTCCGCAGAAGAGCCATCAAATCCATCAAATGGTACTGTAGACACGACATTAAAGTACACGTGTTTAACTGTTTCTGTTTTTGCAACATGCTGAGCTTTAAAGCAACATTTTACTATATGTGCAACTGAACCTGTAAATAAAAGTAGGGATTAATTTTTTTATAAAAACTAATAATGTTTTTTTTTTTTTTTCATTGAAATATGACATTTTTTTTAACCATTTGTGACAATAAAAACAAATTTTATTCAGGGGTGTCGAGGCTTCCTTAACCCCTTAACAGTTTTGGACAAGCCTAGGTTGTCAACGTGGAGCCATCCCCAAACCGTTCAGGATGAGTATAGCTTGTCTGCTCAACCATTCTGGACAAACCAGGCTTGATCATAGCTCTGTTTGCAGCTGTGCCAACAAATAATAGCACAGATTTTTTTTTTTTTTTTTTAAATCTTGCTCAAATTCTGTTTGTGACTACAAATTTGATTTGAAGGCAACAAATACAAGTTCAAAGACAATTAAAAAATCCCTGAAAAGAAAAAAAAATTTTTAAACCAGTCTAATTGGGACACGCATGTCAAAAAATAAAATTTCTGCGAAAAAAAAATTCTCTTGAACAATATTGACGGCGAGAGATTTATTTTAAATTCTGCGCGCAAAGTCCATGACGTCACGGAACGGTCATTCACTCTCTCGACCTAAATGAGATGGTGATTCGCTCCTTCCACCTCAACGTGAAGGCGAAGTTGATCTACTTCTTCTCCACGTGCCCGAAATGCCGAAAAAGAAAAGAAGCGGAAAGGAGGTGACTACCGACTAAATTGCGTCTTGCATCGTCAATACTGTTCCAAAACGTTTTTGTTTGTTTTTTCGCAAAATTTATTTTTTGATGCCCCAACCAGGTTGTTTAAAATATTTCTTTTCAGAGGCCCTTCAAGCAGTTCAGGGTAAGAAATTCTTAAGAACTAAAAAAGGTTAAGGGTTTAGAGATTAAAAAAAACAAGCAGTGCTGGTAGACGATACAAGTAGAAGGAAAAGCTGCTTGAGAGCTCACAAATCACGAGTCTACTTTAGATGTATCAATTCTTAAAAAATAGAGGGTGGCTCTCAGAAAAGCATGATTTAGGCACAGCGAGGATCAAGTCATCAATGCAGCTGCAGTCCGCTGATGGGCAGCCAGCGAAACGGTAAGCTTGTACCTTTAACAGTGCCAACCCGTAAGCAGCGAAGCATAATTCATTTTGCCATCTAGTTTGTGTTAAAACAATAAGAGCAACTAGATCTTCATTCACCGCTAGCACCTTCAGTGAAACACCACAATTAAGCTGGGTCTAGAAATCGGCATCCTACCATCTCTCTGCCAACCCCCTTCAGTGAGCAGTCACCCAAAACCCTTAAAGGAAAGCATAACGCTGAACAGCTCACCAGTTTCGGGAGTCCAAAAAGTGGGCCTTCTGGGACCGGCTCTCCTTGGCCTTCGGTGCCCCAATGCAGCACCCCGCTGATGCACCACAGGACTGCTTCGAGAAGAGGACAGGCTCTCCGGAGAAACATCCCTCGGAAACCTGCTCTCAAAGGAAGCCCTTCTCTCTGGGGAGGTACTCCTCAATGGAAATGTTCTCGTTTCTGGGAATGACTTCCTGTCAGGAAATGTCCTCTTGTCTAGGAATGCCCTCCTCTCTGGGGAAGACCCTTTCTCTGAAGCTGCCTTGTCTTGTGAGGAAGCACTTTCTGGCTCTTGGCCAAGGCTGCTTCTGTCGGAGAGCTTAGAGCCAGAACTTCCAGTGGACATTCTGGGGGGGTCTACCTCCAAACCTGGAGGTCTCACTGAGGAAGGTTTCTGGGGAGAGGAACTCCTTAATGAGTTGCTTCCTGGAAGACTTCTCGGAGAAACTAGGCTTGTACGAGTTCTTTCGATCGAATGGCCCCTCGATGAATTTCTGGTGGGCGAGTTTCTCCCCAGGGAGCCTCTCCTTGGAGAATTCCTAGGGGAGCATCTTCGGAACGAACTTCTTCTGGGCGAGCTTTTTCCATGGGAGTTCCCGCTCGGCGAGTTTTCTCTTGGAAAATTGTTCTTTGGAGAGTTTGTCCTTCTAAAGTTTCTTCCTGTGGAGTTTCTTCTTGGAGAGTGCCTCCCTGGTGACCTCCTTCTTGGAAGGTTCCCCTTTGCCAAGTCTCTTTTTGGGGAATATCTCCCTGGTGAGTTCCTCCTTGGAGAGTTCCTCCTTGGAGAGTTCCTCCTTGGAGAGTTCCTCCTTGGAGAGTTCCTCCTTGGTGAGTTCCTCCTTGGTGAGTTCCTCCTTGGTGAGTTCCTCCTTAGTGAGGTTTCTGTTGACGAGGTCTTTATTGGTGAACTCTTCCTTGGAGACTTGTTCCTGTGAGGCTTTTTCTGGGGCAAGTTCCTTCTGGGCGAGTTTCTCCTGGGCGAATTCCTTCTAGGCAAATTTCTTCTGGGGGAGTTTCTTCTGGGGGAATCCCTCTGGGGAGAGTTAGACCTGGGGGAAGCTTTTGGAGAATCAGCAGTCTTCCCTTTTTCAGAGTGTGCTGGGGCATCCAAAGGCTCAGATGCTCCAATGCTACTTTCTGTTTTTCTCTGAAAAAAAAAAAAAAAAGAAAAACACCATTAAAGGGGCGGTGCAATGATTTTAACACTGAACGAATGTGCAGCTTGTATTTTTTATATTGTTTACTTTGGCATAAGTAAGAGAAAAAGTGCTACCATACCCCAAAATACCTCTATTTCGCTGCGTAATCGTAAAATAAAAAACACTTTTTTTCCCAACCTGCGGCCACATGGTGGCCGCAAATGGAACCTGTGGTGCGACGTCATCCGGAGTGGTCTTTGTAAGTGATAGTGTTAGGCAATTGTAAGCTTGATTTAAGGTTAAGTTTAAAAAATCTTGTTGTTTAGGCATGCAGAAACGCTTCAAAAGCATAATATTGCCGCTAGAAGGGTATGAATTATTTGTGGCGCCATCTACCGCAAGTCAACAAAACCTGCCGTCATTAAAAGTTCATTAAAAGGAATGAACAGCATTAACATCCAAACATTTGATGATTTGCAAGAATTAAAATAAGACAGAAACGAATTGTAGAAACCGTGGTCGATGTCGCCCTAACAACATCTACCATGCGACACAAGGAAGTGAGAGAGAGAGAGAAGATAGAGCAGTTGCTTGCCTGTTCTTACCCACCCCGTACATTGCCTTCAACATCTGCTACACAAGCCGCCCCAATTTCAAGGCTTCGCTAGACATTGTCTTGGTTGTGGTATCGAGACAAAATAATGTACAACAAACGTCCATCTTGCGAGGCCAGTCCAAAGGCACAGCACGAATAGAAAAAGCTGGCGCATGTACTGCAGGTGGTTTGGGAAGTGGACTAGCAAACTACGGGAGGATACGAAATATGTACAGCTCATTCCCAAAATTTGTTATGGTGTTGGTAGAGGCTGTTGCATGTTTTGCAAACTATCTATTCAGTTAACTGGATGCTTCCAGCCATTGAGACAAAAGATAGAAGTGAAAGTATCAAAACATGCCCACAATGCATTTTATTAAAATAGAACAAGAAAAGCTCCTGGTGATGGTAGTCTAGGATAACCTCACCTCAAAGTTGGAAAAACCTCAGACTTCTATGAAATACAGTTCCCAAGGTTGTGCGCTTATGACTGGCCATAAACCTGAACAATTCACTACACAATTTGCAACGAAACATACTTAAAGGGACACTGACACCCCTCAAAATTTTTTTTTTATTTTTTGCCAGGCGCTTCACTATGGTGTCGGAGGACTACCCAATTAATATTTTGCAACAGAGTAGCGTATTTTTTTAATAAAGCCAAAAGACGCAACTGCTCGAAACCGAAACCGAAACCCGACGGAGGTCGGTGAAGTGGAGAGAAGAGAGTGAGTGGCGGAAGTCACGTGGCTACACCCGACCGTGCGTTTTTTGTCTTTTTTTTTTTCTCCTCTCCGTAGCAGACGACACGACATGCGGGAACTGCTCGCCGTGCGATACTTTTGCAGTTATGTTTGTTCCGCTCGTTTTCCTGTACTCCAAGATGAGTTGTTTTGTACATTGAGAAGTTGGAGATGAGTAGTGAGTGCCCGTTGTGAATTTCCATGATCGGCTCCGAAAAGAATACACCCAAGATGTTGCGTGAAGAGCTGGTTCACATGTCCTGCATCCGAAAAAAAGTGGCATTGTGCGACAGAGTTTCCGAAAGATCAACGGGATCGGGACCAATGGCTGGCTGCAATTCCTGTAGAACATATACGGGCACCTCGGAAGGCGGACGCTACCTGATTTATATGCTCCTTGCATTTTGTGGAAAGTGATCACATTGAGTTCGCAGGTGTCAAAACGGAAATCCCATACCATTTAATTCAGCGAAGTATCGTCCACAACATTTGTTTGTTATTTTTTTTTTGTTTGTTTCTTCAGGGATGATTGTAAAAAAAAAATGAAAAGATATGTAAACATCGGAAAATGTTTGAAAAAAAAAAAAAGAACATCACGGGGATCGAACCCGGACCTACCGCATGTGAACCGGACGTCTTTCCCACTGAGCTACAGGGGCATCTCTTTTGTGGTGGATCTCTTTTCTTAGTAATAATTCAGCCGGTAAACTAAGTTGGAAAGTTTGCTGTCGATTTTTCTCTAGCAAAAGCACTCCCGGGTCGAAGTCGGGAAGCACCACGCTGTGGGGACATTCGCACCTAGTAAAGAAATAGTACGCGTGCATATTCAACTCGAAGTAGACACGTCGTGCTTGACGTTTTCGCGAGCGGTGATCTTCAGCCACGAGAAGGGAGCGACGGCTCGGCGACGTCTTCGTGCAAATCGGCTTGGTGGTCGGGCGTGTCGTACGGGATGAATACCAATTCTTTTGATCAGTCCCAAATTTCTTTTTTAACGGTAGACAGAATTCGTCGCTACCGCGAACGAAAGTTCTGAAATAGAGGTCCGTCGTCCGCTGCCATCGCCGTCCCCGCGAGTCCCACGATACGCGAAACGACGAACGCACAGAATGCTTCCGGTTGTCTGTGGAACTTTTTTTTTCAATAAACGTATTTACAGCTTTTTAGAAGCCACAAAAAATGGCTTTCATATTTTTTTCTATTTTTAATATTGAGTGTGTGCCTTCAGTGACCCACGACTTTGATTAAATTTGGTGGTCGCATCGATACCTTAGAAAACGGCCCGTGACCACGGAAAAGAGAGTGAGCGAGACTCGAACCGGCCAGTTCTTGATCGGCGGTTTTCGGGCGGAAAGAAACCGAATTTCGAGCCGCAAATTCTGTTCTGGGTAGTTGAGCTCTCATATGTCACGTACAACTAAAAACCTCGGCGAGCATAAATACCCTGTCAGTGTCCCTTTAAGAGTGCAGCGTATTTTGAGTAGTAATTGGCTAGCCTCACAGCTGAAGAAACAACTATGGGCACTTGTGCTCCCAGCCAACAAAGAAAGAGCCTCTGGGAGGCCCCCGAGAAGGACTAGAAATTAATTTGGCATGGCACTTGCACACATTTCATTTTTGTGCCATTTCAGTGCTTGCAATCTGATCTATTTTATTCCACACTTTTATCTAGGTGCGAGAGAAAAATTGATTTACTGGAAAGGTGAAGAGGTTATCCCGCAGAGATTGGCAGGACGGCTACTTCACACTTGGGGGAGGGAAAGAGGGAAGGAAAAAATTATAAAAAAAAAGGTATGTACATACATATACTGTAAAACCCTTTATTTTCGCGGCCCCTATTTTCGCGAATCGGTCACAGATGACATAATCGCGACCACTAAATTTCGCGAATTCCAGATGCCTGCATTGAAAATCTTAAGGACCGAAATTTTCGCGCGGCCTTAAATTTCGCGAATTCTTCAATTCGTGAAATTTGCGAAAATTGAGGGCTCGCAAACATTAAGGGTTTTACAGTATACATACCTATATACATACATCTACACCACACTTATATATATCTACATACACACACCTATATGTATACATATATGAGTATTTTCCCCTTTCCCCTATATGCACATGTATATATATATACACATACACAAAAGGAAAAGGAAACTCCGTATGTTGTTGTCTGTTCATTTAAAAGTATGTCCAGGATTTAGAGTGTTCGGTCCAGTTTTGTTTTCTAAAGAAAGCAAATGAAGGAGGTCGTTAATTTGAAACCTCTCCGATGCTGAGTCCCATGGTCCGAGCAGGTGAGTCAGGAAAAGAGCTTCTTTGTTGGGAAGATGGAGAGAGTTTGCCAGTTCATTTCGTTGACTTGTCTATAGGCTACACTTACCGCCGAATTCAGAAACCTCACTCAAACTACACTCAAACTTAAGGGCCCCTCCACTTCCTCGAGGAAGGCGCGAGGGACGGCGCTGGCCAATCGCGAGGACGGATCCACCGTCGCGATTGGCCAGCGCCGGCCCTCGCGCCTTCCTCAAGGAAGTTGAGGGGCCTTTAAGTTTGAGTGTAGTTTGAGTGAGGTTTCTGAATTCGGCAGTTAAGACAGGACATGTTTGAGTGAGTCTGTGACGGCACAGTTCTTACAGAGAGGAGAGTCTAGCTGGCCGATGAGATTGAAATAAAAACCCGTTGAAGCCACATTGAGTCGTATTCGGTGGAGTGGAGTTTCAGTCCGGCGTTTAAGATTGCGGGGTGAACGGAAAACAAGGAAAGGGTCAATGCTGTGCAGGTGTCTGTAATAATAAAGTGGATTTGCCCAGAGGGAACTTATCATAGTCTTAACAACATAGTTTATTCTGGGCCTAGTATGTTTGTGTGGATGGGATCATCAGATTGCAGGCACCTTGGCACGAGTTTGAAAAAACCAACTGGGAATTCATAGGCCGAAACACTGAAATCGGTGCCACCGAGGCGACCATTATTAGACACGAAATAAAAATCTCAATCCCGAGTGTCAAATAAATATTGATTTAAATCATTGTACCAAAAAAAACAAGTGATTATCACTCTATAATTTTAAACACAGAGGACCAATTGATCAATTTGTACAACACTGAAAACAATGCAGACAGAAAAAATTACTGCCAATTTAAACCTTTAAAGCACTGTTTATTTACCATTTTTTTATTAATATAAATCCCACCATATAAAATAAGCATGATATTTTTAGCTGGTGGAAAAGCCTCAACTTTTTTGCCCCATTTGCTTACTATGGGAGCTTCTTGTTTTCTTCTCTTTTGCATTCTGATTTGCTTGTAATAGAACATTACAAAACTGAACAAAGAAGTGAGAGGTAGAAAGAAAGAAAGCTCCGATTTTCTCAAAAAAGCACTGCTTTTTGTTTGCATTCAGCCTGACATAAATCTTTCTTGGATGGTCTTGATGATCCTTTGATCTAAATACACCATAAGACAAATACCCATAGAGGGCTTAAATGATAGACAAGCAGTAAATAAAAAATATTTCAGAATTATTTTGCGGGGAGAGTTTGATTTAAATCATCATAGTAAAACTGGTGTGATTTAAACCATGATTAAAATCACCATTCAAATAATCTTCATTTTTATTCTCCTTCCTGATTCTCAGTCACATGGGGTCTTCCTTGCCTAGGACAAAACCTCTCGTCGCCCAGAGAAAAAATACCAAAGTGAAATATCTTCCAGCAGCAGACTCTTTGGCTTCAACCAAAACAAGTGAATTGACATCTTTGGACAATGTAAAATTAAAACTGTATATTTACTACACACAAAAAAGTTAAAAAAAAAAAAAAACAGCAGTGTTCTTATTCCCGCTACTTGAGATGAGAGGGAGCAATTGTAGCAATTGTTTTTCTAACACACGCACTGATGCAAATTACCATTAATTTTAAGAGTGGGATAGTGGTTTTGCATGATAGTGATTAAGAAGGGACACTACCAAGAAAAAAAATCTGCAAAATATTAGATTTTTAAAAATAACATATTTACATTTATCAGCACATGTTCGCACAGCGTAGTTATTTTTTTATAAGTTATTTTCGATCCACCGATGCTAAGGAAAAAGTAGAGGTTTGAGCACTCTGAACATATTTTTTTCCATTTCACTTCTTAACATAAATTTCACTTTAGGGAAACTATCGCTTGGTAACAGGACAAAAGGAAAAGCTCACTCATTGTTTTTCCTAACTGGAATCTAATGAGCAATGCAACTGTGGTATTGTTTCTTTTTACTTTATGGACGTCTATAAAAGATGTTAAGATTTTGTCGACAACATAAAAAGCGAAAAATGTATTTGATTTTTCAGTGCAGCATTACATAAGAATAAACAACTTTTTGGAAATATTGCTTTGACAGTTGCGCTCTTCAGCATTCTGCTGTGTATCTAGTGAAAAAAAATGTTGCGTATTACATTACTTTTCTAACAATAGTTTCTCTAAAAAATGTTAGTATGTTTGTAATAAAAACAACTATAATTTCTTCAACAATTCATGCACACAAATGAAATTTTGCATTGCGTTCTGCCTTGTAGCTGCCAGCATATACTATAAATTTCATAAACCACACTGCTGTGTAAAGCCTGATTCACATGGTGCAATTTTACTTGCGATTTCGCAACTGCGACATTGAGTGCCTGTCACGTTCAACCAAGACGGACACCGAAATCAGAGGACCCGGACGAACAGGTTACGAAATTTCACCGTATGTACATGTATTTACATAAATAAACAAAAGCGAAGGGCATCAGAAACCGTACGGTACAGTATTGTCTTAGTCCCCTAGACCCAAGTCTCCACCCCTAGCACTCACAACCTTGAAGTGTCCCGGCTCTGGTGCGCTCTCAGGTCTCTTTCCTTGGGGAAGAACATCATCTTGCCGCTCTGACGGCGGACGCCTCGTTGGTTGATCTCGGTGGACTCCCGGGAGCGGGCCTCGGGTGGGGCTTCCTCCGGAGCGGAGCCGAAGTCGCCCCGTTGGTTAACGGTGGACTCCAGGGAGCGGGCCTCGGATGGGCTTCCTCCGGAGCGTAGCCGAAGTCGCCGTGCTGTTCACCGGACCAGTGCTGTCTCGTTCCTCTTGATGCTCGTTCCAAAACCTCTTCTTTTCTTTCTTTTTCCCCGCACCACGCATCGGTCGCCTTCTCGTCTTCTCCTATTTCCTCCTCCGGTTCACGATCATGACAATGCCCCCAATGTTCGAAAAATTCATCTTGTGAATTTTCTTCCTCTTCGTTTCCACTTGCGTGTCCTTTCCCTGGGTGTCTTTTCTCGGCAGTCAGGGCGCGTGCCGCAGAACCCTTCGGGTATCGTTTTACTCACAGCACACGGCCTGTCGTTGAAGCATCCGCATGCACAACACATTACCACACTCTTGGCACTGTACTAACCCCACCCTGTTTATCAACAGAAACCGGCACGTGTATAGCGCCACGAGATTTCCATGCCTCCCCACGAACCTCAAAACACAGCTACTCCATCGATATACGATTGCCCTACTCAATTAATCCTGAAGGGACATTGTGACTCGTCCTCAGCAAAAAGAAAGAAAACTAATCTAACTGAAACACTGAGAAACGCTGTTTTCCTACCATTACCTACCCTCTGTTAATTACACGTTTATATCCGGCTCAAGTAATCAGCGCCGACGTTATCTTTTCCTTTTATGTACTTTCAATGGTAGCGGATACTGTTTGATGTGTACCGGCGTTTGGGTGGTCAACTGGAGGTCGCACATCATCAAGTTCGTCCTTCCCGGTAGATCTGAAAAGATCTCTTCGTATTCACTGATCAAGTCAAACACTTGTTGTCTTTTCTCTCTGTCTAAATCGGTATGGACTACCACGTCTCGTTTGTCTTGCTGTTTTGTCAGAGAGAGCATTGGAACTTCGTCCTCACCTGCTTCGGTGATGATGTCGCTATCCTCGTCGACTTTTACGGCCACCCCACAGCGTAAGCCGACTTGTTCGCTCTCTTCCCTCTCCTCGTACTTCTTAAGCATGTTCACGTGGAATATTTTGCTTCTTCCTCCAATCTCAAGCTCATAATCTACTTCGTTTTTTCGGGCCGTGACCTCAAACGGGCCCTTCCATTGCATAAGCATCTTGTTGTTATCACTTGGAAGAAGTATTAGCGCCCTATCTCCAGCCTTCATTTCACGTTTGACCCACTTATGGTCGTAATTTCCCTTATATTTTTCTTTCGCTACCTCCAGACATCGATGGGCCAGCTCACATGTTTCTTCGAGCTTCTCCCTCAACTCTAAAACGTACCCATACGAAGTCTTTGTTTCTTTCTTCATTGCTTCGTTGGACCAGACTTCTCTTAGGATGGCTAACGGTCCTCGTACTCTTCTCCCATACAAGAGTTCGAATGGAGAGAATTTTAAGCTGGACTGTGGTACTTCTCGGTACGCAAAAAGTAGAGCGGGCAAGTACCGGTCCCAGTCTTTAGGTCTCTCCTGGCACATTCGTCTGAGCATTTGTTTTAATGTGCCATTGAACCTCTCCACAAGGCCGTTGCACATAGGATGGTAGGGGGTCGTTAGGAGGTGTCTCATTGACAACAGTCGGCCCACCTCCTTCATAAGGTCCGATGTAAAATTTGATCCTCGATCACTGAGGATCTCTTCCGGTACGCCATATCGGGCGAACATGTCCATCAACGCCTCCGCCACCTCTGGGGTACCAGTGCTTTGCAAAGCTACCGCGTCCGGGTAGCGAGTGGCTACGTCCACCATGGTCAGGATGTATCTCTTTCCCGAATCCGACTTCGGCGTAATGGGGCCAATGATGTCTATGGCAATCCTTTGGAAGGGCGTCGCTATGGTTGGCATGGTCCCCAAGGGTGCCTTACCCACTCTTCCTTTAGGCACGGTGCGCTGGCAAACGTCGCAAGATCGCACGTATCTTCGTATCTCACTCTGCATTCCGGGCCAGAAAAATTCTTCTGCGACCAGCCCTATCGTGTTGTTTATCCCCTGGTGACCCGACATTATGCTATCGTGGGCCAGGGCTACCACGGTTCGTCGGAACTTCTCGGGAAGCACCAGCTGATCCGTTTTTCTTCCGGAGCTGTAGATGACACTCCTATACAACAACTTGTTCCTTATAAAGAACTTTCGCTTAGTTCTTCCTCCATGCTTAGAAAAGGTCTTACCGATGTTGTGGAAACATTTCTCGAGGCTCTTGTCAAGTTGCTCCTTGAGCATCTCTTCGGCTGTCGCTACTAGTGGCGAAACCTGCGGCACCCTCAGTTCGGCTCGCGGCTCTTTGGATTGATCTTTGTCCTTTCCTGTCTCTGTCGCGTTTGCGATGAGCATGGGCTCGTCCTCGCGTTGTCCCGAGCTTGGGGTGTTCTCCGGCATTAATTCGGAAGAGCCCTTGCCAGCTCGTTCTGCACTTTTTTTCTTGGCTTGTCTCCTGGTTTTGTTTTATGGACGTCTGCCTGTCCAATTTTCCAGCTGGACTCGCCTCCTCCATTTCGTTCCACTTCGGGTCCGGATCATTAACGCCTCGCACCATCGGCACGTTACCGAGCACAAGATCGTACAGCGGGTTACTAACACACTTCGCCCTTACCCTTCCGGTGAAGTATGGCGTCCTCACCCTGATCTCCGCTTCCGGCACATACCTCACGGTCCTATCCAACAGATAGACTGGACTGGACTGCCCGGTAAATTCCTCAGGTTGAACCATCTCCTTTCGTACAACGACCGTATTACAACCGGTGTCCCTCAAAACCGTTATTTTGCGGTCACCTAGCCGTCCCTCCACTACCGGCATGTTTTCCACTAGAAACTTTGGAGGTCGTCCTACGGCCGCGTTGATCACTGGGATCTTGGCGCCGTTCTGAAGCGTGACATAGGCTTCATCAAACTCGGCCGCACTGCCGTCGCTTTGCTCAGCTAATACGCAGGACGCTTGAGGTCGATCGTTTTGTCTCGTCCCACAATTCTCGGCTCGATGCCCGGGTCTTCCACAATTCCAGCACGTCAGCTTTTTGAACGTAGGCGGGCGGTTCTTGCAATTTTCTGCCTTGTGGCCGACCTTATTACAGAGGAAGCATCGGATGGTTTTTCTGCTTGCACCGCTCGTCGCTTTGTCTGTCTCTCCAGCACTCGACTTCTTGGTGCAGTCCTCCATCTTCGGCCTGCTCGCTCCTGTTTGCAACTGGGCCTCTAGATATAGATCCGCTTTGGATGCTACCTCATCTAAGGTTTTGCAGTCTCGTTCACGTAGAAATACCGACAACCGGCTAGAGCAACTGAGTAAGAACTGCTCCACTAATACGCTGTCTCGGAGGGCCTCGAATGTCCGCTCCACTCCAGCGACCTCGATCCACCTGTCGAAATACCCTGCAAGCCGGGCGGCGAACTGCCTCCTCGTTTCTCCGTTTTCCGGTTTAGCTTCGCGAAACCTTTCCCTGTAGCCTTCTTTAGTGTACCTGAATCTTTGCATGAGTGCAAGCTTGACTTTTGCGTAATCTAGCGCGTCTGCTGGGGACAGGCGGCCAACTACCGTCAGTGCTTCCCCGGACAAGCAAAGACTCAACGTCGTGGCCCACTTTTGCTGGGGCCAGTCGAGACCCGTCGCGGTGCGTTCGAAACGCTGTAGATACGCATCTAAATCATCTCGGTCTTCATTGAATTGGGGAATCAACTTGTGAGGACTAAATTGGTGTCCGTGTCCTGGCGGCGCACCTTCCCCTTCGCCTCGGATCCTTTCGCGACCCGACGCCGCTCCTTCCTGTAGCGCTAGTCTAAGTTGTAGAACCTCTCGTTCTTTTTCCAACAGTGCTCCCTCCAACTCCCGTTCCTGTCTTGCCCTTGCCCTTTCTTCTCGAGCACTAGCCTTTTCATCCTCAACCCATTTCTTCAATTCTTCCCCTACATAACCTAACTTTTCCCCGGCCGCGATCAATCTGTCGTTTTCCATACTGTTGCGTCCGGTTTCACAGATCCCTAGGTGTCCCGGTCGACGTGATTCAAGCAAAAATTTGATGGAAAAAAAGGGATCCTGGCAGGCTCGCCAATTTGTCACGTTCAACCAAGACGGACACCGAAATCAGAGGACCCGGACGAACAGGTTACGAAATTTCACCGTATGTACATGTATTTACATAAATAAACAAAAGCGAAGGGCATCAGAAACCGTACGGTACAGTATTGTCTTAGTCCCCTAGACCCAAGTCTCCACCCCTAGCACTCACAACCTTGAAGTGTCCCGGCTCTGGTGCGCTCTCAGGTCTCTTTCCTTGGGGAAGAACATCATCTTGCCGCTCTGACGGCGGACGCCTCGTTGGTTGATCTCGGTGGACTCCCGGGAGCGGGCCTCGGGTGGGGCTTCCTCCGGAGCGGAGCCGAAGTCGCCCCGTTGGTTAACGGTGGACTCCCGGGAGCGGGCCTCGGGTGGGCTTCCTCCGGAGCGTAGCCGAAGTCGCCGTGCTGTTCACCGGACCAGTGCTGTCTCGTTCCTCTTGATGCTCGTTCCAAAACCTCTTCTTTTCTTTCTTTTTCCCCGCACCACGCATCGGTCGCCTTCTCGTCTTCTTCTATTTCCTCCTCCGGTTCACGATCATGACAGTGCCGCAGCTTCTGCTACATTTTTTTTTGCCACATGAGTTACGTCGCAACTGCGAAATCGCAAGTAAAATCACACCACGTGAATCAGACTTTATGCATTAAAAGGGCAATGAAGTTTGTTTTTTTTGTACTTTCATTATATACCCCTTAGCATTATTCCCTGGCACTGATAACCTATGAAATGTGCGCTAGTTTTTCTCTGAACGCACGAACGGTTCCCTCCCCCCCCCCCCCCAAAAAAGTCATTTACAGTTTTCTGTAATGCGAAATTAACTGCAGCCCTTGAGGTATTTTGATTTTGCAATATACCGCGGTAAGGAATTTGAGAGAAAGAGATATATATATACAGTAATCCCTCGTTATAACGAAATCGCCTTTATCGGAGTTCAACGTGGTCTCGAATGAAATGCACGCATTATGAAGTGGATTATTCGAAGTGCATCGGCGGCCGACCAGGCTTATTGTAAAGGCCGCGGCGCCGAAAGCTTCCAAGCCTACATGGAGGCGCACGGAAACGCTCGTGTTTCCTCCCCCTTTTCCACCGAGGCACACGGCAAACTGGGAAAACGCCAAACACGGAATAAACGGGTGATGGAGGTACAGTGTTCTCGAAGGAGGAGTAGTGGCAAAAGTGAGGCCAACATCAGTAGACCAATGTCACCAAGCGAAGTGTGCAGGCACGCGCATTCCGGAAGTGGTGCCCCCCCCCCCCCGCTATGCCACTTGTAGTCATCGCTTTCCGAATTTCTGGCTGCATAGGGCTGTAGTGCGCGTACATCATTGTACATCCTTGTTTGGGACGCCTCGGTATCAGCTTGGATTATCCTGCATGTCTGTAACTCCTAAGATTGTGTTGTTTGTGACACCTTACTTTGTCAGCAAGCACAGAAGGACAGTTCCAGTCATCTTATCGCTTTAGAGTCTGCTTCTTCATCTTCGTGAACCCACTGCATCCACACGGCGGTCCCACTGCGGCCCCACGGGATAAACAACGACGCCACAACTTAAGCACTTTGGCTGCTCAGACGTCTCAATGAATTTGGAAACAAGTGAACATTTAGTTCAACGGCAAAGAAAACGAAATTTCGAGAAACCGTTGGCTCGGTGTAGCACCACAGAACAGCATCAAATATGTCTGTGGAAAACTGAGCTTGGTGGTGCTCAGGCGTGTGCATAACATTTAATCGACAATCAAGCCGGAAGAGCTAAAGAGACATTCTCGGGGAGCAATAGTTTTCTAAGTTGTTTTATTCTGGTTGGCAGCCTGTGCGACAGGGTAAGGTGAATTAACTGCAGGGAGAAGCCTGCACACAAAGAAGAAACTACCTACATAAAGACCGTACCTGACGCGCCATAAAAACTGGCATCTCTCAAAAAGAAGCCACCAGGCCAGATTCCTGAAGGCTATGGGCGGAGATGAGTTTTCATGTACAATTTATATTCTACAGTTTCACTTTGTTTGCACAAGCTCCGAATGCTAACAGTCACCTGACGGTGGAAGCTTTATTCTGTGGTCTCGATCCGTGTTAATGCAGAATAAAGCAGTAACCCCAGCCTAATAGACCACGACCTGCCGCTTTGTCCGGCTCTGTTTACCTTTCTTAGCCCCTCCTTTCGGGCCTGCTTTCTTTCTGGAAGACATAAAATCCTATGTTTTCTTTGCCTGGTGCTGTTATTGTAGTACCCTGGCAAAGAACAGGTGAAGCCACCCATTGAAAACTGTGACTAAACACCCATGGAAAAGTCTCGCGGCAAGCCGAAAATTTCTAAACCCCTGGGGTACAGCGCACATTGACGCGTCCAGAAAACTGGGGAGAACTGCACGAGAATGCACCACGGCAGCGGTGGCATTTCACAACTCCTGGTGAGATCGGTCTATTGGAGGCACTGTGCCGAAAAAAGCTGACGGCCGCCTGTGGCGCTGCAGTCAACAACTGGAGAAAACGGCTGCATCAGAACTGACCCCTGCATCAGTTGCTTCCGTTCGCATAGGCAGCCATCAGATGCTCATGGCGGACATCACTTGTCCAGAAGATTGGATGGGCTGATCACTCCAAAGCATTAACTGCTCAAGTGATGCCATTTCATGTTGCCACTAAGATGCATTTCTTTGTTAAGTCGCTCAATCGTGCAAGAGTACAAGCGGCAAAATACCTAAAGCTTGATCATTCGATCCCTATAGCTTTTTCGGCCAGTTTTGTCAACAGAAGCATCTGTTACTTTCGGTGCGTTCAGCAAATTCTACTTTTGCAATTGTGCCATGCACTTCTGTGCTGTGCAACTAATTGTATTATGTATTTCTCTAAATGCTTTCAGGTGAACATCTTCATTGTTTGCTTTTTGTGTGTACATAGTCACGGTGTTTGCCTGGCATAACATTTTTTCTCACTTCGGTTTTATAGGATGCATAAAACTGGATGCTCCCAAAAATGTACAGTCGCCGACCGATTTTTCGGACGCCGATATTTCGGACACGTCCGATTATTCTGACGTTTTTGCCAAACCGTCACTTACCCTGTAGAGTTAATCTATAACATTGACCGAAATTTCGGATGCCATAAAGCTTATTGCTCTATATTTCTGACATAATTTGCGTGATTTCCTCAGTTTACAGCCACAAAACAGCCGCCGCAATATTGCCTTGTAGCCTGATACCACGTCCTATGCAATAAACAAGCTGTGTTGACAATAGAGTCGGGTTTTGCTTTTAGTTCAGTAATTCGATTCAGGTAAAATATGTGTGACTGAGGTAAACAAATGGATTTGAGTCTGTTGAGCAGTATAAACACAATGTTTTGTATGCTAATCTAGATTTCCTTTTACTGTTGTGTTGATACTAAATAACACAATTTCTTATTTTTAGTACTGAAAAAAAAAAATATACACAACGTTTTCTATGCTAATCTAGATTTCCTTTTACTGTTGTGTCAATCAGAGTGTCGAACCGATATTTTTATCGGTTCGGTTCGGGTTCGGGTTCACGGCTTTCGGTTCAGTTCCGGTTCAGTTACAGGGCGCAAAAATAACGGTTCAAACCGGTTCGAACCGCTAAATTGAGAATATATTTTCTGCGTTGTTCTGTCAATAGGCACTATTTAGGCCATGAAACTAACTGCTGTAAACAATCTGATTTTTGCGAGGACCTATTTTTGAGAATTTCGCAAATTGCCTACAATTCGCGAACAATTTCGGTAAAATGTAAACAGATTGAAATTTATAGTGAGATTCCACCGCGTCGAGAAAATTACAACCCACGAATTATTCCAAAACTTCAGCTTTGACCTAAATCGCGAAATATTGAGCCCACGAAAAATAAGTCGTTTACAGTATATAGTTTTCTTTTTTTTTATCGTTTGTTCAATCCAGTTTTATTTTCAGGTACAAAAATTATAAAATTCTGTTATTTATACCTACACAACAAGAAAGGAAAATCTCCATTAACATACCAAACGTCGTGTTTATACGACTCAAGGCCCGTTCACACTCTTGCGACCTCTTAAACCTGGGTTCACACTCTTGCGACCTCTTAAACCCATCTATTGGGAAGCAGTGTAAACTCGGCGGTCCGGCATATTTTTTTTTTATTTCTCGAGCATTATCCTTTTTTTCTTGGCTCGAAAAACTTTTGACAATGTTATAAACGAGCCTTTCTATGGGTATTACGCACATTTGACCTCGAAAATCCCGCAAAACCTTTGCTCTTGTGAAATGCAGTTCCAGGGTCACCGCATAGATGGCGCCACAATGTCAGTGCGTTCCCTCATTCTAGAAACATTTAAGCAGTTGTAAGAGATCTCGTCTCTCTCAGTCGTACTCGGTCGCAAGAGTGTGAACGGGCCTTCAACCTCCCTTCGTTTACCAGAGTCACATACATTGTACCTGAATCGAAATGTTTTCGCGAAGTGAAGTAGGTTGCCTAAAATACCCGTGACAGGTACAACTTTGTATCGCAGTATTAGATGTTGAATCGTGGTTTTGCCCTTGAACTAAGAAATTAATTACAGTGAATAAAATCATGAAATGGGCACCTCGTCGCCATATATACCATAAAATGTGTTTTACGGAATACGTTTCACAATATATATATGACGACGAGACGACTGATCTTAAGGCAATATAATTTTAAAAATGTCACGAAAGTCACGGGACAAGTCCTTCCACTCTATATTTTATAAAAACACTAAGCGACAATCGCAATGCTTGTTTTTTCTAGCTAACATTGTTTGCTCTCAGCACCATGATGCGGGCGACGAATCATGCGAAAAGGAGTGGCTGAAATTGTTCACTCTAACCTATGAGCACCTTCGTACTGAGATCGAATCTGACCTAAAACAGTGCTTACCCATGCGAACATTTTCTATATTGGATAAACTGGCATAGCCTGGTTCTGAGGTTTGCTCTTGACAAAATGCCGGTCAATTTAATTTGCAAATAAGAGATGACACGCAATTTCTTCTAAATAATCCCTTACACAACGCTTTACTGCAAAAAAAGATGCATAGAAATGCATAAAATGATATTCCTAATTAAACATAGATTCCTCGCAGGGCAAATGAAGATTTTTAGAATGCTAATATAAGTCACTTTTGGGCATCAGCTTGCCTCAGCTCGAAACGTCGCGAGATACTACTAATGTTATCTTAGGTTTTACGTGCACTTGTTTTGGGACCTTACTTCACGACTCTGTTCCTTATCAGTCATGTGCTGCAACATTTCATTAGGCTGCCGTATATCATCGCGAGACTGCTATAAATACTACACAACTTTACACCTTGGACGTCTACTGCTAGTGTTGCGAACGTCGCACTTCACCAGAAAGCTGAAGTATTTAACATGGTTTGCACGTGACGTAATCGCACTAGATACTGGTTGTCATTGCGAGTTGTTCTTGCTGAGAATATCAAATCCGATGGGGCAAAATGCACGCTGCAAAATTTTCGCGCTCAGTGCAAGCTATGTATTTGAGAGGCACACATTTTTCTTGTTGGTGCATCCTCGTTAGACACGGCACGAGTATCTGGCGCGGCGAAAACGTTCTTTCTGGCAAGAGTGTTGTTACAAATAAAAGTTGTACCAACTACCCATCTGTCACTATCGTTTCCAGGCCACACTTTCTAGCCTGCGCCGAAAGTGCGCGGTAGAGGAATCTTTACGACACAGTATGCTTTAAAACTACCCCCCTCCCCACTCCCTTTTTTTTAGTTGCTCCTCAAGATACTTTTTATTCCTCAGGGATTGCCTGCTCCGTATTGAGTGGTGTTCACTCGACAATTATATTTGTGTCACTCGTTAACAGTAATTCTTCCTTGCTTTTACTTTGCACCAAACTGTGAAGGGTAAACAAAATACAGGGCGGTCGAAACTTGGAGAACTTGAGAACGACGCTCCTGTGAGACTTAGAGCGGCTGCCAACGTTCGGCTATCCCCGTGAGGCCACTAGGATCTTTCTTTTCAGCCATCCCTCACGTACACACTAATGGTTCCATGCAACGTCGGACTAATACGTCACATTTAGACCCTTTAACACTTCTATTCTCGGTACAACTTTCTGAGGCAGTTCAGCAATAACGAAAACATGTTTGGGAGCCTCAATGGTGTGCATACATGTAAAATGGGCCGTGCAGCATTTTTTTTTACCTTCAGTTCAATAAATACCGCCAAGTTGTAATCCCTGACGTTGATAACTTGCAAAAGCATCCATTAGTTTGTTCCTCCGAGAAATGAGAGACAGTCGAAAGAAAAAAATGAAACAGCTTTCCCCTCAACTCGCAATTAGAACTATCAGCCACGTGATCTGATCCTAATATATGCAGCGTCAGTGTTTATCATAGTCATAAGCAGGGTTGGTAAAGCGAAGCATGGGCTAATCTTCAGATATAGTTTTAGTTGGGCTATAATGGGGCCCGAGCCCCACTAAAGCGACAAACAGAAACAAACGACAGCGGCTAGCCTTAAACCAGAGTATTTCGCGATTTGACAAGCTTTGTAGAATAAAGAAGGCTATGCTCAAACACGAGTATCATGCACATGATGGTACCATTTGCAGGCTTGTAAACACTCCTGCTAACTTCGCGAGCACCGAACAACTCAAAGCCGTATAAAGGTACCATCGCGAACATGCTGCATGTGTCTGAGGCTTGTCGCTTTCGTTTGCTTCTGCTTCTAGCTCTAGTGGGACTCGGGCCCATCATAATCTTTGAGTTGAACACGAGCCGCTACCCGAATGTTTGGCGATACTGGTTGTCATGAACCAGAGCATTTGACTCGGGATCATGACAATCAGGTACATCATGGTGTCACGGGACTCTCAGTGCGAAGTTGTGATGTTATGTGACGTCACGGTATCAACAACGTTAATAGATCTAGCGACGTCCTCAATTTGAATCGACTTTACGCGGTGAGTCACGTGACGTCACGGGGTCACGTGATGTGACATTACTTGACAGCATGTCTTGACATTATGACGTCACGTGACGATGTGACACATGGCTATTCATAGTGCCAATAAGAAAGCTCCGCAAAAAAAACAGGATTTATTATACATTGAAATTCTGTATATGACGATTTGATCAATACTTAGAGGAATTCACGTGCCAATTTTTTATTCCCAAATAATAAATTTGTAATACTAACAAAAAAAAATTACCGTGAACCGTTTTGAACCGGTTACCATTATATTCTTTTCCGGTTCTGTTCCGGTTCAGTTCCAAGATGGCGGCGAAGATTTCGGTTCGGTTCAGTTCCGGTTTGGCTAAAAATAATGGTTCTGTTCCGGTTTTCGGTTCGGTTCGGTTCCGGTTCGACACCCTGGTGTCAATACTAAATAACACAATTTTTTTTATTTTTGGTACTGAAAAAAAAAAGTTGATGGTATAAATGATAAAAAAAGTATATAGTTACTCGTTTCAGGGAGCAAACAGTGCCTATTGCCGAAACAGCATGGAAAATACATTCTCAATTTAGCAGTTCAAACCGGTTTGAAACAGTTCGAACCATTATTTCTTTTTCTCCAGAACTGAACCCGAACTGAACTAAAAGCCATGAACCCGAACCCAAACTGAACCAATAAAAATTTTTGTTCAACACTTTTCTCTTAGGCGCCCATTCATAGCGGTTACGCCAACGGCGACGCCGCTATATGCGGGAATGGGCGCCTAAGAGCTGCGCTCTAAAGCGAGCAGCGTTCACCCCCTCAATTCGCTGCCTGAAAAGCGGACACATGATTTGGAGCCAATTATTTGCCGCCGATGTTCATCATAACCACGTGCTAGTGTTTGCAAAGCCCAGAACACATGTTGACTTCCAGACATTGTTAGGCTTAGGCTACTCCCCTCATTGCAGTGAATAGACTCAAGCCACTACCCGAATGCTCATTGAAGCATTCACTGTGACGAGCCCAAATTGAGAGCTCACGGTGTGCTCGTGTCCAAGCTAGAAGCAGCATTTTACTTTCGTCACCCTGGGTGCTTCGCTTCAACAATGCAACTTTATGACTACGTCATCAAGTTTTGCGAAGGACAGACTGAAAGAAAAAGTCCAACTTTATATTTGAAATAAAGCCATAACAAAGAAGCTTCTGGGTCAGTGGTGTTGTGTATGAGTAAACATGGGTCCCACTAGTGCCATGTGAATAGTGTTAAGTGAGAAACAATCTGACCCAATATTGTTGCATGGCCTCTGTAAAGGGATACTGACCACAACAATTTAGTGTCCATAATAAATGGTGCAGATAGTTTCCACTATAGCCAGCAGCCGCCGGTGTGCGCAAACACACGCAACAAAATTAATGTCATAGTCCCCCATTCTCATTTAAAATAACAGTGATACGTGTGGGAATCAGGCAAAGGAGAATAAAAACAGGCTTTTCATCTCCACTAGTGAAAGCTTTGTGCTTGCTAGACCAATTCATAGCTTACCTTTTACACCAGACCCCACTGTGGAGATGAAAAGCTTGTCTTTATTCTCCTTTTCCCTGGAGCCCTCACATTTCACTGTGATCTTGATCGTTAATGGGGGATATGATGACGTCAATTTCATTGCATGTATTCACGCACACCGGCAGCGGCTGGCTCATGGAAAGGTTGTGCACCACTTATTACAGACCGTGAAATGTTTGGTTCAGCATCCCTTTAAGAGACAACAAAAAAAACCAAATAGGTCATTCCAGTGATGTGATTGGCCTGAGCCGTTTTGGAGCACCATCTGGAGCAGCCAAAACAGAGTTTTGAAGCAGCAAAACTGGCTTTTGGAGCAGCTAAAATAGTGTTTCGGAGCAGCGAAAGTGGCTTTTGGAGCAGGTGTACAGGGGGAACAGCGCACCCGCAGAACAGTCATTCAAATCAACATACAGACAAAAGAAAGAAACACTTACTCAGCGCTGTTCTTAGGTGTTCTTAGAGGAAAAAAAAAAAAGATATTAATTTCAAGTGGTGGACAAACGAAGGACACATTGCTCGCCGCAATCAACCAATTATTGTCGAGATAGGCCACCTGGGAGTCTTTGAACATGTAACTGAAATGCTAATGACATGACACATTTTGCAATGCTTCAGTTAAATGATATAAATGTATCGGACAAAACTGCAGATATTTAAATTTATTTGAAAATGACCAGCTTTGTGGTAAATATCACATCATTAGGTTGACTAGTAATATAATAAATGGAAGCAGTCTCCAACTGATGAAACAACTACTGCCGTACAATGCGAACTTGTCGCGCGAGCGGAGATGGCTGTTCGATCGAAACCATGCCATCCCGCTCAGTCTCCAACTAATTTTCGAAATTGTATGCAAAATGTAACTGTCCAACATACGACAAAAAACAAACGAAGTAAAACAAAAACAAAAACCAGTCCAGCGGCACGTGCTTGCCAGGCCGGCAGGCGAGGTACAAGCTAAACACAGAAAAAAAAACAAAAAAAAAACTGAGCGATTCGATGCAAGTCATTGCGAGCCAGGGTCCAAAAATTCTTGGAGCTCTTAGTGCAACGACTGAACTCGAGACAGATAAGCACGCTGTGCGGGTTCAGCATGCGGACATTGCCTTCTTTGCTTTAGCTCACTCCTATTTTCTATTCACTTCTTCTATGTCAGATGTTGTGCCCAGTTTAGGTGTTCCCGCAGGGGTCAAACTTAGGACCGGCTTCTGTTTCTTGTATTTATTAGCGATATTGAAATGTGCGTAAAGAACGCGCAGATGCGTTTATTCGCTGATATTAAGATCTTCATGAGAATACAATCGGAGGATGACTGCGCTCTTTTACAGAATGATGTGTCACGTGTTTCAGTCTGGTGTCTTGATGACTTTTACTTATCAACCCTGATAAAACAAAACAACTTACCATGCGTAGAAAACGTGAAATTATTTCTTATCCGTATCTACTTCGTAATTCTACTATCCAACGTGTCCTTCGAGTCCGTGACCTTGGAGTGTATTTTGACAGCAACCTTTGTTTTTCACATCATGTTAGCCAAATTGTTGCCTCTGCTCTTAGAGTGATGGGAATGATATCGCGCCTTACACGGGACTTTTCAAATCATTGGTGCGTGGTGCGCTTGTTTTGCTCCTTGGTTAGGGTTAGACTCGAGTTCTGCAGTGTTGTGTGAAACTCGCTGAATTCATCTGATGCGGCACAAATTGAAAGAGTGCAGAAGCGATTTATTCGTATTGTTTATGATAGGTACTTTGGAAGGAGATGTTTCTGCGACTACGAATATATTCGTAAAGATTTATTGTTGCAGAACTTGTTAAATAGAAGAATAGCTCGCCACGTTTTATTTTTACATAAGGTTGTACACGGTCGTGTAGATAGTGAATTAGTGTAATCGTTAAAATTTCACGTACCGGCACGTGTTGTTAGAGGATTTAGTATATTTTACCCCTCCATTCAATTGAAATTGTCACCGATGGTAAGGATGCAGATTTGAGGTAATGAACTGTCCTCTCATGTTCATATCTTTTCAGATATATCAGTGTTTAGAAGGGAGCTGAATTTTTATCTTTTTAATTCCTGATTGCATGTTAGCCTGTTCTTTTTTACAAGTGGAAGACATTGTGTTAAGTCATGTACTACCATTTTATGTGACACCACACTATGACCTAGTGGTCGTTCTGGGGCATGATTCAAATAAAGCATTATTATTATTATTATTATATTCACCAACATCTTTCGCGGCTGATTTTTCACGTACCGGGGTACGTCTCGAAAGAAAGCCTACCGAGAGAAACCTAGGTAATCAATACTTCGACACAGGAGTGTTTGAGCTAAAGAGGAATTTTTGTAGTAGCGTATTAAACGAGAACAGGATTGTTGATGAACATGCGGCAGTCCTTACGTTTCAGTTAGAAAGTGCCATAACTGGAGTGACGTGGGGACGGCAACATCCGACGTCGCGCGACCATGGTGACTGGCAGGCAGGGACCAAATATAGTTTGGCCACGGCCGTTGCTTTCAAGAGCGAGTGCTTCAGCCCATAAAGTAACCCCCGCCGCGCAAAAAAAAAAAAAAAAATGGTTTCGTTTCACGGCATGACAGCATGGCTGGTACCCAGCACGCTAGCGTCGGGGTGTCCACACACGCCCACGTCTATCATTGATTTTTTTTTTAAAGGACACGAGACGAGAGACGGCGGGAAAAACCATGCAAGACCGGATGAACGATAGATGCAGGGTGCTTTGTGTCGGACGGCTGCTTGCACCACCTAGCTCATGTGTAATCAATTACGGTACTCAGTTTAGTTTCGGTTTTGAAAGGCGACCAAAATTGGTCCTTTGGCGCAGGCTTGGCGCAGATTATCCATATTTTGGCAAAATGTAGCAGGATGTAGCAGGGTTAGCCCCTTGGCGCAGTTTGGCGCAGCAATCACATCACTGTCATTCACATGTTCATGTGTATGTCCTGTTTTCCATTGCCTCAGTATAGTGTAATCTACAACATAGTGCCACAGTATAAGTATAAAAAATGTGACCAGCATGTGCCTATATGTCCTGCAAGTTTAGAGCATGCAGCACACTATAAATCAGTAGTGCTTTTATTGGTACAATGTTAAGCATATATTTTTTGTTCATAATCCCCGACTTCAGTGACCAAAATGCTAGAAAGTCCTTAGAGTTTCCCCAGAGATGAACGCAGAAAAATGTGCACACCCCTACACACATTAACTGTTGAGATTCATCCAAGCATATTATTTGTCTAGGCAGGCAGCTGGAGTTAAGCACTAAAAAGAAAAGGCACTGCCAAAGAAAAGCAAGCTAGATATTTGTGTTTAGACAGTGTAAGGTCAATATACCTTTGAGGTATGGCAACACTGTTTTACACTGTAGATGAGAAATAGAACCAGTGGAATACGACAGCTAGTCTGAGGTCCTGAAGGTGCATCACGCAGCAGTAACAAACAAATGCACGCTGGTACGACGCTCATTCAGATCAAAATGGGCTAGGCTGAGAATTGAACCTAGGATCCCCAAGGTCTGCACTGCCCTAAGTTGCGGTGGGCTAGTAGACTCTGCCACCAATCCTTCTGCTTGCGGAAGTGCCTTACCCTGCTTCCGGAAGAGATCTGCCGCTCCTCCATGGCCTGCCTGCGGTTCACAGCCGCCTCTAGACACTGAATCTCTTGGTGCTCCTGCATGTTGAGCAGCCACTCACGCTGCCGGAGGGCCTCCAGGGGACCGGGCTCCTGCATGCACGGCCCACAGTGAACAGACAGCATGGGATCCTCCAACAAATGCCGAGGCCAAGGGCTCTGGAGAAGGCAACTTCTTGCAATGCCAAGAGCATGAGGCGGGCGTACCCAACAATACTGAGCAACCAAACACCTTAAAGTTTGAGGTAATCACAAAAAGATGGAGATGGACACTTGTTAGGTCTGACATAAAAAAAGCAGGAGGGGCAATCAATACGTTAGGCCCTCATTTTACCCAATGATAATGTACAGGGGTCCTGAAGAACCCCTAGCTATTAAAGCAGCCACACCGCTCTTGTCAAGCCTGCTTTGCACCGGCGCTCCCGCATCAAGCTTTGCTACTTGCACCGGCATATGGGCATTAGGCTTCACCGCCTTGCACCAGCTTCTTGGAGAAGCAGCTGACGAGAAGGAACATCTCAGTTATCTCGGCGGGCTCAGAAGTTTGCTTAGGTTAGTGCTTTATATGTGCTTTTGCTTACATTTCAAATGTTTCAAAAGTCGGGGTGGGCTCTTATTGTGGCATGGGCGCATGCTCGGTATTTTATGGTTAGTTTTCATTTGTTAACGTGAAATGTGGCTTCAGCACAGTCGTGGACAAAGTCACTGAAGGCACAGGAGCATGAGGCTTCGTACTATGTGCGCGTTTCATTAGGGAGGCAAGAGGGACCACTATAGAGTGTTGGGCCAGTTGCGAGATTAGTGGCTATCAACATCCGGGTATAAGCAGCTCAGCTGAGCACAGCACTGTCACGAATTGCAAGGACAGGTATCCGGAAGGGACATTTGTCTCCGAAAGAATTGATAGAAAGCACAAGAGATCCCTCATACCATCTCTGATAAGTGGGAAAGGGCAATGACAATGAGTTTTTCATGACTGCACGAGATCAGGCAAGTAATCCAGGAGTGTCTCTCGAGCCCCAGTAGGACAAACAGTACTCTGCAGCATCCGGCCAGTCGTGGCACTTACCTGATTGGGCAAGGGTGGCGGAGGAGGTGTCGAAGTGCCACGAGGAGACATAAAGCTAGGGCTGTGGGGCCTCTCTTCCGGCTGACTCCTGTGCAGCTGGATTTGCTGCAGCGCACTCTGCAGGGTCTTGTCCCGCTGCTGCACTATGGCCACCAGCTCAGCTCCCTGTGTGCAGAAAATGACAAAGGTAAGGAAATCTCAAAACTTCTGCAGGCAAAGGTTTATGTTTATTGAAAGACTGCAGGAAATCTAGAACATTGTCATTCATACTACTCCTGGAAATGGGACTTGTTTCTATTTTCAGCATACCTTGTGATATCTTCCCTCGAATACTACAAACACTTTGTCACTGATACTATTCCTGGAAATTGTGCTTGTTTCTATGTTTGGCATTTGTTGTGTCATATCTGCCCTCGAACACAAGCCCCCCAATCGCAAATGTGAAACAAAAAGTGAAATACTGCACTTCCATCGGCCACCCTGGAGATGCAGTGGGTCACCAGTTGTACCTTGGTTGGAGATGAGCGTGGTATGTACAACTTGTGATGGCATTGAAGACAAAAGAAGGCACACAAACTACCTCTGCATGATCTTCGTGGCCCCTACTGTCTTGTTAAGGGGGAAGAGGTGTGGGCACTTTGGAGATGCAGAACTGCCAAACAGGCTGCCCCATACATTATTTATTTTTTGTCATTTCCCCCGTGAGGTGGCCATATGCAATTAGCAAAGGCGAAGGCACTCGGGCGACGACAAAACACTGTCGCAAAACAAAGTATATACTTGCGTACAGGGTTGTGACCATGACAGTTATTGAATGACTACACCCTGGTAAACCAGCGTGGAGCATTATCCCTGCTGGCCAACGGCAGCAAGCGAAATCCAACAAGATGCATTACTGTAAGCTGCTTTTTCAACATCAGACCGAGCATGATGGACACATCATAGAATACTTTTTCTGAAGCACAATTTTATAACTGCTAAAGTCAAATCTGAGGGAACTGGGAGCCAAACAGCCAAACCAAAGAAAGGCATGTCGCCCGCCCCAGCAAAGGGCTAAAAACTAATTTCGGCCACTTGGTGATCTTTTTGACGTGCAACCGATACTTCGGTTACACGACGCCTTCTCCGCAATAAGCCACCGCCACCTGGAGATCTATAGGCCAGCACTCTGCCTCAAAACCACTGAGGCAGCTAATTTTAGGACTGCGGACAAGTATTTTATAGGGCAAGATGGAGGAAGTGTACCCTAGCCTCTGTTGGTCAACTTTCCACTTTCATTAAAGGAAAGAGCTGGGAAACATTTTATAGTTTTCCTCTCTGGAATTGGAAATACAGCCCTTTAGAAGTCAAAGCCCTTTGGAGGAAGTCACAGATACTAATATTAAATGTTTAGTCTAATGACAGTAATATGAAATAAAATTGCCTAAATCTGCTTTGCGAATCAAAGGCATCTTCATATGCCGATCTGCAATAATTAAACTTGTTCTGTCTGTTCTATGCTCTCCAAGACATTGTCTTTGTGGTGCGAAGACGCCATCATACACCAGTGTTGGGTTTGGCTCTGGAGAGTACAGACAGAGTGACTTTAAAAACGAGGTTTTTTGTGAAAAAATGCCAAGCTTGTAGCACCAGGGCAAGTCATTGGATATTTCGTGGTAGCAGCCAAAACCTACACATCACTACAAGGCACAAGAAATAAGTTGCGGTTCACAGTCACAACGCAAATTCGGTTGTGCATGACTCAATTGCATTGTCTAGAACATGGGCGGCCAAGCTGCGGCTCGCGAGCCGCATGCGGCTCTTTGCGTGTTACAGTGCGGCTCGCGGTTCCCTCCCCTTCCCCCCCCCCCCCCCCCCCCGCCCCACACGCACTCCGCCGCCTCCCTCCAGGTCACACGAGCACTTCACCAAAAAGAGAAATGGAACGGTCTTTAAATGGAAAGACAGGTTTTGGTTTGGTAGTCTTGTGCTACTGCTACCTTACACGTACAGTTGGAGTACTTTTGACCCGGATAGATTGAAAGTAGTTCGAGTTTCGTTTATTGCGTTAAACAAAAGTCCCCCCCCCCGCGGCTCTTGGAAGTTTCGTGGTTATGTTTGCGGCTCTCAGGCCGGGTCAGCCTGGCCACCCCTGGTCTAGAACATGCTTCTTGACCCCTGAAGGAAGCTGAAGAGGTTCTTAAAAAATAAGCTGCGACATTTATAAAAACCGAACAGTGTGCATGCATAGTTTTGTTGCGTTCCTATTGGGCTCGCGTGCGCGACGGGTAATAACCCAGACAAGCAGGAACGTTACTAAAACATTTACTTAAAACTAAACCAATCTAACTAGACGAAGAACGTGGACGTACGTCGGTCAGCAGGAATTGAAGGTGATGTCTCGCGCCTTCTCCTGTTCATTCGATGCTCGCGCATCCACCGAGTTCGGGTCCCTCCTTTTTCTCGTCTTCACTTGTTGATCCTAGAGGCCTGCAGGAGCTTCGGCGAATGTTGTTTTGGAAAAGGGCACATGCCGCCACGGACTCCCCCTCCAGTGAGGAGGCGAACGTTTGACCATTACGCGATTTGCTGATGGAATCTTGTGGGAGATGAACAGCGACGGTTAGCCGCCTGTGCTTTAACATCCGCGATGCCTAGACTCGCTGGGAAATACACATGTCGTCCAGAACGTGTTCGTGTATGCAATTGTTTTGCATTCGAGGAGTCGTGGTGCAATCGGTCGGGAGGAGATGGAATGTGTAGTTGGTCTGGTGGGATCGGCATTGTTGCAGACGGTGTTTCTGGTTGGGGTGTGACTTTTGGAGGTGTAATTGGTGAATCACTGTCCATATGAGCTGCTTTCACATGATCCAAACTAACAACCTCCTGCCGTCCTCAGATGACCAATATCATTGTTTTTGACCCTCGCCGCACTACCTTGTACAGGCCGTCGTAGGGTGGTTGGAGAGGTTTTCGTACGGCGTCATGCCGCAAGAAAACATGGGTTCCAGTTTCCTATTCGTCGCTGATGAAAGTGGACTGGCCACGGCTTAAGCGAGGAACTGTGACGTGAAGCTGCTTCATGGCCTCTTGAAGTTTGGTGGCGAAGCTTGTGGGATCCTGACAGGTGTCGGATGGAGTTGATGCAAAAAATTCACCAGGGAGCCGAAGGGTGGTCCCGTATACCAACTCAGCCACGCTGCAGCCGATGTCACTCTTGATTGGTGTGCGGATGGCGAGCAGCACGAGAGGCAGCACGTCCACCCAGTCATGTCGTTGGTGAGCCTTGAGAGCAGCCTTCAACTGACGGTAAAAACGCTCCACCATACCGTTGCTCGCGGGGTGGTATGCTGCCGTTCGAATCCTTCTTGACCCAAGCAGCTCCATGAGGCTGACAAAAAGGTTGGATTCAAACTGCCGGCCTCAATCCGTGGTGATCGTGGACGGCGAGCCAAACCTTGAGATCCATTGCGCTACGAGTGCACGCGCCACGGTCTCCGCGGTGATGTCGGGCAGCGGAATCGCTTCAGGCCAGCGTGTAAAGCGGTCGACGCACAACAACAGGGTAGGCTTGCCCCTGTGATGGTGGCAGCGGTCCGACAATATCTATGTGGATATTGTCGAACCGCGCATCTGGGTGGGCGAAGGTTCCCAATGGCGTTACCGTGTGACAGTGGATTTTTGCACGCTGGCATTGTAAGCAGGTGCGGGCCCAGTGACGCACATCTTTGTTGATACTGGGCCAGATGTACCGGGATGTTATAAGGTGTTGTGTGGCTTTTATGCCAGGATGGGATAGCCTATGAAAGGCGTCAAAAATCTGCCGACGAAATTGTTCCGGAACGTACGGGCGCGGCGATCCTGTCGAAGTATCACAAATGATGTTGGTGGGACACATGGGAAGTGGAATCTCGTCGAACACAAGCCGGCCGGGAGATGTGCAGAGCTCTCTTAGTTCTGCGTCCTAGCGCTGCGCTGCAGTCAGCTTGGCGAAGTCGATGGCGGCTGAATGTTCAACCGTGCAGGAACCTATTCGTGAAAGGGCATCCGCTACAACGTTATCAGCACCATAGATGTGCCGGATGTCATTTCTGAGCTCAGAGACGCTGGACATCTGTCGTAGTTCTCTCTGAGAATAACTTCCTCCGTCTGGTCTGAAAGACTGGAACGCGTGGACGAGAGGCTTGTGGTCAGTCAATGTGGTCAGTCAATGTAAAAAATTGCCGACCTTCCACCATGTGCTGGAAGTGCCATAGTGCCAAATATACCCCAAGGAGCTCTCAACCAAACGTACTATACCGCTGTTCCGTGGGTGTCAGCTTCCGCAAGAAGAAGGAAACGGCGGTAAAAGTTTACCAACCCCAGAAACTCCCGGAGTTGCTTCTTGGTGGACGGCCTCGGGTACTCCTGGATAGCCTGCACCTTGATGGAAAGTGGGCGAATTCCCCAAGAGTTGATTGTATGTCCCAAGAAATCAAGCTCCAGCTTCCCTAAAGCACACTTGCTCACATTGACGAGGAGTCCATACTCGACAAGGTGTGCGACGTGTTCCTCGGCAGATGTGCTTGCCACGAGTATATCGTCGATGTAAACGTAGCAGAACGGCAGCCCACGCACCACCTGGTCCATGAAACGTTAGAATGTTTGTGCTGCATTCTTCAACCCAAAGGGCATCCGGAGAAACTCAAACAACCCAAAGGGCGTGGTAACTGCTGTCTTGGGGATGTCCGCGGGCTCAACGGGAATTTGATGGTAGGCGCGTACTAAGTCGACCTTCGAAAAGATGGTAGCGCCATCCTGCGATGCTGTGAAGTCGTGGATGTGGGGTATCGGGTACCGATCTTCGGTTGTGTTCCGGTTGAGGGCTCTGTAGTCTCCACATGGGCGCCAGTCCCCTGGTGTGGACTTCGGAACCATGTGAAGGGGTGAGGACCAAGAGCTCTCCGACTGGCGGACAATGCCAAGCTCGAGCATATGCTCGAACTCTTGTCGGGTGATTCGTAGCTTGTCTGGTGGCAGTCGGCGTGGACGTGCGTGGACCGGAGCACCCGTCGTCTCGATATGGTGTGTCACGGTGTGCTTGATGGGACGCTCATCGGGTCCAACACGCGTCAGCTCCGGGAATTCTGCGAGTAACTTGGTGTACGGCGTCTCATCCGTTGAAACTGCGAACGTGGGACTGATAGAAGCAAGAGACGAGGCAATTCCTTTTACCGTCAGACGAGTTGTTTCGTCGCGGAGGCGTCGGCCTTTAACGTCCGCAAGCAGTCCAAAGTGCGTCAGAAAGTCAGCCCCGATGATGGAGTGGGGAAGATCCGCGCAGACAAAAACCCAGCGAAAGGTGCGCCGCAGTCTGAAGTCAAGTGTCAAGGAGCACTCACCGTACGCTGCAATGGCCGTGTTGTTGACGGAGCAGAGCTGTGCCGTGCTGGGACGCCGGCGCTCTTTCGTGGCTGTTGGGATGACACTGACTTCTGCTCCCGTGTCTACCAAGAAACGAACACCAGTGCTGCGGTCCGACACGAAGAACAAAGTTTGGCGGCTGTCTGCGTTGGTGGGAGCACTTGCCACCGTTAATGCTCTGCCTTGGCGTTTTCCGCTTGGGAGCAGGGTGACTCACACTTGCGAGCAGCAGGCCCGAAACACTGGTGGTACCAACATTCACCCGAGTTCGTCCGGGATGATGAACGAGGCTTGCGTCGTGGGCGTCATCGTCTTCGTCATCATGTCGGCGAGACGGCAGACCTCTGCTCGCAGCTCGCTCATCTCATCCGGAGTGCTACTACTTTGGATTGCTGAGATGCTGGTTGACGGTCTCGAGACCTCAATGATTTTATCTGCGAGTTCAGCTATCTTAGCCAGACCAATGTCTCCTGCGGACGCGAGGATCATCCTCACATTGCAAGGCATCCGCTGCAGAAACAACTCACGAAGTAGGGACTGGTCAATGGTGGTCGCTTTTTCTCCGAGGAGCTGCTCCAGTCGGCGCAGCAGCTGGGTGGGGGTCCGGTCGCCCAGTTCTTTGGCTGTGAAGAGCTGTTGAAGACGCTTTTGCTCCGAGGTACTTGTCCGTCGGATAAGCTGGGCCTTGAGGGTGTTGTAAGCATCCTCTTCAGGCGGTGAAATATAGTCCCGTACCTCTGAGGCAACGGCAGGTGGTAGACTTGACACGACGTGGTGGTACTTTGTCATGTCTCCTGTGATGCGCTGAGTCACAAACTGTGACTCAACCTGCACAAACCAAAGCTGCGGATCAGATAACCAGAAGGGAGGCAACTTCAACGTGACCGTCGAAATGCCCCCAGTTGAGCTCGTCGCATTGTTGTCCGTCATGATGCCTGGTTCGGTTGGTTGCGTTGAAGTTCTTTACAGGGTCACCACTGCTGCGTTCCTATTGGGCTCGCGTGCGCGACGGGTAATAACCCAGACAAGCAGGAACGTCACTAAAACACTTACTTAAAACCAAACCAATCTAACTAGACAAAGAATGTGGACGTCCGTCGGTCAGCAGGAATTGAAGGTGATGTCTTGCGCCTTCTCCTGTTCATTCGATCCTCGCGCATCCACCGAGTTCGAGTCCCTCCTTTTTCTCGTCGTCACTTGTCGATCCCCGAGGCCTACAGGAGCTTTGGCGAATGCTGCGTTGGCAAAGGGCACGTGCCACCACAGTTTGATAAGTGTTCAAGGGGCATGTATGCCTTGGTCTACACAGGGCGACATTGCCAAGCAACCATAACTAAAATTAGAGTAAGCCATGAAAGTGTTACATACCCGGTAAAACAAGAGCAAAAGCAAACTAATTATTCTAACAGACAGGCCAGCCAACAATGGGGGCAAAACGGCAAAACGCAAACCACAGACAATCGCACAAGAAAGGCTAAATTAAAAGTGCTTTTATAAATATTCTGCACATCAAATTTTTAAAAAATAAACTTGCTATTTGTAGTGTCGGAGGCAAAATTAAGATGGTCATGTTTTTCCTTAGATACAGTACTGCATTTGTTTCCCTTTAGAGATCATAAAACATAGTTTGTGGCAATGCAAAATGAGAGATTAAAGTGAGACAAGTTTTATGGCCGAGAGAATACACAGCAGAATACATACATACATGGACATATTCAGAGCTATAAAAAAGAACAATATTAGAGGGGCCCTACTAAGCGTTTCTTTCCATTTTCTTACAGTGGAGCTCTCAGGTGCCTGTTTCTGGGTTGAGCGGCGTAACCGCGACAAATTTAGCGGGAAAATCGACGTCATATGACCTCAACACCAATTCAATTCCCCGCTAAATTTAGCGGAGACAATGACGTCACACGACTTGATGTCATGTCACCTATCAACAAATTCACCCTCTCCGCTACATTTGGCGGGAAAATTGATGTCATGTGACCTCAACAGCAATTTAATTCCCCGCTAAATTTAGCGGGAAAATTGATCTCACGGGACCTCAATACCAATTCAGTTTCCCCGCTAAATTTAGAGGGAAAATGATGTCACTGACTTGCTGTCACTTCACCTATGAACAAATTCAGTTTCTCTGTCAGATTTAGCGGGAAAATTGATATCCCATGTGGAGGAGGAGGAGGGGGGTATGGGAGGCGGAAGAGGAGGTTATGAAGGAGAGGGGCATACCCTCCCCTCCTCCTCCTCCTCAAGAGCTGCACTCTAATTTCGCATCAGAGAGATTTGTAAATGTCAGATTTTTAATTTGCATAACGTTCGCTCGCACTAGTGAGTGGGACTATAGTAACGCATCAAAAATAAAATAAGGAGGAAATCTGATGTATTTTAAACATAATAGGTGAAAGAAGTTCAGAATTTTTAGCACATTTTTTGTTGTTGATGACATTCTTGGCCTGGACCAATACAAAACCGAAACGACAAGAATGTGTAACAACCATGCGCGATCTTCCTAATTGTTGGAATTAACATCCAGTTATGAAGATGTGCACGCCCCACCAATTATGAAGATTGAACACCACACCAAGCGAAGAATCACACGCTGGAAAAGATCGAAAGGAGTCACGTGTACCTATTCAGCCAGTACTAGTTCCACAATTCTAGGTAGTCCTTATCCGAAGCTTTAGACCAATGTTGTCACTGAATGCTCGCGTTTGACACTGATGGGCAAGCCCTTTGAAGCAGCATTTGGTTTTCTTCGTCCGATTACAGTACCCATTTAAGTGAAGAACCACGATAAAAAGGGGGTGTGGCACTTCTTTAACATTTTTTTTCTTCTCAGCTGGTGGCTATGGCGAATTCCACTCATAAAGCAATTGCCCAGCACGTAAATTTGTTGAGAGTTCCCATTCATAAAATAAGGACCTTGTCCGATCTGCACATGACGGCACAAAGCTCATAAAATGTGAGAATCCTTTTTTTTTTGTCTTTCCCTTTGATCTTTCTGGGGAGTTGCGAGCCTTGAGCCACACTTCCCCCAAAGAGGTACACGAGGCTTGTGAGCCACGATTTGGCCACCCCTGATATAGTATAGTGTTACCACCTGTAATGTAGACACTATACACTTGAAAGTGGGGCCTCACTCCCACTGGCTGGTATTAGCAATCATGTGACCATAACAAAAACCAGTGGCATCCCTTCTCAAACAGTATATTGTTCCAAGAGTAGGGGAAAGAGGTAAAAGAAGAAAATTAAATTTGGGCTGTGTGTATGTTTACACAGCCTTGAACTTGGTCAGCCTCAATGGGCGACGAGTCTTCGAGCTGGGGATGAGAAATCTAGCCAGTGCAGTAGAACTGCCAGCCTGAGGTCTTTAACGTGCACCACGCAGTAGTGATACGCGACCGCACGCCGGTACGATGCTCATCCAGATCCAGACGGGCAGGGAGTCCCCGAGCTGGAGATGAGAAATCTAGCCAGTGCAGTAGAACTGCCAGCCTGGGGTCTTTAACGTGCACCATGCAGTAGTGATACACGACCGCGCGCCGGTATGATGCTCATCCAGATCCAGACGGGCAGGGGTGGGGATTGAACACAGGATCCTAGGTTCCGCAGCGCAAGTTTTCGCTCCACGTGCTCCAAGCTAATGTGCGCTAGCCCACTCGGCCACCGATCCCCCAAGAAAATGAACCAACCAACCAACCAACAAATCCCCCCCAACACCCCCCACTTAAAAAAAAAAAAAAAGAGCATCAATGTTTGACAATCTAAACGCAATACTGACGACTTCTTTTCTTTCTTTCTTAAATAGCCATTGAGGCAGAGTGCAAGGTGATGACTTAGAAAGGCTCCGCAGAATAACTGGAAAGAAATTAAAAAAGTAAATAGAAAACCTACGAAAATATTGCTGTCCCATTCTGATCAAACACTTGCCACACAAAACAAGCAGGAAATTGTGGAGATATATACTTGAACGGACACAATGAGGACACCGATGAAGGATATGCCTCCTCTGTGATCATTTGCCAACAAAAGCTCAAGCCATGCCTGCTAAGAATACTGATACGTGTTCAATCGCGCCAGCGCAGCGCAGATAACCACGGCCTTCAAGTAAAAACGTAAAAAATATGAAGAAGAAAAAAAGGGCTTTGTTTGGGGAAGAGTCATGCTTTATCTCGTCTTGTCGATATTTTGATTGGTGCGCGCCATTTACAAATCAAGCTGCAAATGAGTCATGCAGCGAGAAAAGGGGAATGCAAATGAATGGGTAAACGGCAATGGTGGTAGCACATTCCAAAGCAAAAAAAATAAATAAATAAATAAAAAAAGGAAGCATGCAGAAAGGGACATAGACAAAGAGAAATTAAAAACTGGACTCGCCGCCGGTGACGAGACAGCCCACGTGCGGATCGTTTCAAAACCCCAAATGGACCAACGCAGTGCCGCTGGACAGTCATGCCAAGTCCCACACCGCGTTCGAAGGTTCGAACATGTGCCATTGCGATCACGCGAGCGGTTCAGCTGTTCAAGGCGAAACAGTGACGCAGCCACATATTCCGGAACTTTGCCGGTCGCTGCTGTGGGCTGCCTATTGTTGGAGCCGGTCGGCCTAGAGTACGGTCAAACATCGATATTGCCACAATTCGTACGTGCCCAATAAAAGAAAATAAATAAATAAAAGAGAAAGCATGCTCCTAGCAGCAACACTTGCCTCGTCTTCGGACATTTCCACCACCGCACCGGACGGCCCCTGGCACTGTCACCCGCGCGAGTTGGTGGATGTTGATAGCTTCATTCCTCGGTTCGGGAAGCTCACGGTAGAAATGCGCAATGAATGTTCATCTACTTCCCCGACGCTGCACACTTTAAGTTCACAGTATTTAAAACTTGGCGAGTTTTATCGCGGTTGAAAGACGAACCAAACCTATCGCTTACTGGATTTACTGTAAACAGAAACATCACGATGACCACTATCAACGTAGGGTGGCTAGAGAATAATCAAAGCTACAGTGGAGTGAACTGTATCAAAGCCATCAAAGCCAAGATCAAAGCCAACTATTCAGCCACTGTCCAATCTGCGCCACACTCGAATCATCTGAAATTGGCGAAATTATGTCGAAATGTTGAAATATAAGCCACCAGAAACTGATCAACGTATTTTTTATTTATACAATATTTTAGTTATTTTTTAATGCTTATATTACAAAAATTACTTTCGTTAATTTCTACCATTTCTACGCTCTACTAGGGCACGGCTAGATGCTCCTTCAAGGTTGTTTTGTTTTTATCAGTAGCTAGATGACGCAAAATGTTACCCAATTCAAAATTAAAAAGACATGTAAGTACGTGAGTTTTATTTAATTTGAAACTGAAAACGTTGGTTTCGATTTCCCCGCTGTATGTTGTATCACAAAAAGCATATCCACAAGCCTTATCTATTTTTTAGCGAAATTTATTTGAACAAATTTATCGTCGAACTTACTGTTTTTCGCTAGTTTTAATATAACTTCTTGTATCGATCACCTTCGCCATGGCCACAAAATCATTTTCAACGTCTCAGAAACTCAATGATGCAGAAACTACGATGACTGTCAAAGAAATAGCTACACTTTTAGACAGTTAAAAATAGTTGCGGTTAATCTCTACAGAAACCTTTTAAGCACATAGGATTGCAAAAACTTTTTTTCGCTACAAAAAAGAACAAAAGCTGCAAATTATTTAACGGCTTTTTTTTTTTTTTTTTTTTTTTTTAGGAATTGAGGATTTTCATATTGAATTCATATTTTCATAGACTTTTACTTGACTTCGCATTGTTGGCTTGTGTCCTAATTCATATCATTTCTCTCGCCCGCGTGTTCCGCGTGTTCCCACGTAGAACCCGTTTGAGGTAACTCGATAAACACTCGCGTGGCAAAATTTTAGACATGACTCGCTCCAGGTGCTGCTGCTGCAGCGTCGTTTTTTCTATCTTCCCCATTTCGCTATGGCACGCTCGGCGTCGTCGCACTTTGACAGAATGAAAAATGGCTTTCGAAAACGCAGCTATAGCTTCAAGGCCGCCCACGCGAACTCGAAAGGCATCGCGCTCAGCACCTTCTCGTTTTCACCGCCGCGCGCTTGCGCGTTAATTTCACAAATCACTCGTTCACGGATTCTCAGGAGAAGTCAGTGATCCCCAGTCGACGGAGCTGGTCGATGGTCGCGTGATTTCGCAAGACACAAAACAAAACGGGACGGGGAATGGCGGCATGATGAAAGGCTGTCGCTACGCCCACCGGCGCGAGCCGTGCGGGGAAGCGTACGCACGGCAGCGACGGAAGGAGGCGCGCGCCTGCGTACGGGAAGTGCGTCACGGGTGATGACGCGCGCCAGCGTTGACGTCGTTCCTGCACGCCGCTCTTTGCTTGTGTTGTGTTGTTCGCGCTGAAGGTTTTCGGCATGTTAGTGGTGTCCGGCGTCGGTTCCTTCGGTGCGGGGCGGGCTTGGCCCTCCTGGGCCATACCTCTGCCTTTCTGGAGCCCCATTTGATCATGGGCATGGCACTCAAGCTCAAAGGTCCCATTCGTGTGGGATTTTACGACATCGAACGCACCATCGGCAAAGGAAACTTCGCCGTGGTCAAATTGGCCAGGCATCGAATCACCAAAACGGAGGTAGGAAGCCGCCTTTGAGCATTTTGGGGGCCGCTGGCGGGGTAGCCCAGGCGGGAATCTCGAGGCCGAGCTTGCGGGCCGGGGGATCGCGTCGGGTCCGTTCGCGCGGTTTGGGGGCGGGTGGTCCACCAGCGGCACGACGAGTTGCCCGGCGGCCGGCAGGTCCATACAATCCCCGTGAGGGAGAGGGGTAAGCAAGCGCCACCTCTGGATCGGCGCGCTTTCCTGCTGATCCTTGCGGTGTTCGTGTATGGATCAGCTGATCCTCGGAGGGGTCACCGTCCTCGGCATGGCTGCACGCGATTTGCCGATGAACTGGCGAACGGAGCGCCTGCCGCTGGGACGCGCCGGGCTGCCCGTTCCCGTTCGTTTCGGTTTCCCTGGGGATGCCCAGGTAACCAGGCTGCAGATGTGGACCCAAACGAGTGCAGCGTGACTTGCGAGAATGCGTGGTCTGAGGGCACCCTAGCGATGCCCAGTATCAGGTTATCCGGGCGGTGCTGTTGAGAGCGCGAGCAAGAAAAACGGCAATTAAAATTTTAAAGCAATTTCGATGGTCCCCTAGTGGAAAGCACGAGAGATCGATCTGTTTCTAGCCGTTCAAAGGCCACTTACTGCAGTATGCCCCAGTGAAGCAGCCTTGCTTCCTTCTCGTAAAATTACTTCGCTTATTTCTCTATTACCCATGTACAGCGCAACGAGTCTCTGAATAGGATCTCATCGTCGTATGTATTTTAGAGATCCTTGACTATCGTTACCGGATATATGTCCCAAAGCAAAGCTTACTTGAAAACTCCTTTTGCACTGAAAAGAGACAGCCAGTCACCTTCATTTTGCATTCACTACTCTATAAGGAGCCTAATAATTTTGGTTTGTATTAGTTAAGCCACATTATTTCTTCGCCTATAGTAGGTGACATGTTAAGAGTAAAGTCGAAGCTCCTCCCACCTCTTTCCACCTTAGCAGAGCAAACATAGGAGATGCAACCTCCTCTCCAGCGTTCGCTCTACTAAAGTGGAAAGAGGTGGGAGGAGCTTCCACTCTACTCTGAACCTGTCACCGACTATAGTTACAGGCTGACAACTGGGTGTTATGTTCGACAAATGTTGCATTTCTCCTAAAAAGAAACTGAAGTGACGGAAGTCATTTCAGCTAAAGGCTGAAATGACCAAAGAGGGAACTTTCGTCATTTTAAAAGAAGTTTGGGATGTGGCACTCGATCAAAGGCCTTTGAAAAATCTACAAATATAATGTCCGTCTGTCCCCTTCTGTTAATGATATCTGAAAAAATAATAAACTGTTTTTGCGAGTTGCATGGTCGTAGAAAGCTTCCACCTAAAACCATGTCGTTCAGCACAGACAATATCATTTGTTTCAAAGAAAGAAAAAATATGATTGTAAACTATATGTTCAAGCAGTTTGTTGACCGTGCAAGGCAAGGAAATCGGTCTATAATTATTAGTGTCACTCAGAGTGTCGAACCAGAACCCAACCATTATTTTTAGGTGAACCGGAGCTAAACCGAACCGAAATCTTCGCTGCCATCTTGGAACTGAACAGGAACTGAACCAAAAAAAAACATAATGGTGACCGCTTCAAAAATATTCACAGTAATTCTTTCTTTTTTTTTTTTTAATATCACAAACAAATTTTGTGAGAAAAAAATTGGGAGCTGTACTTCTATGTATAGATCAAATCGGCATATGCAGAATTGAAATGTGTGCGAAATTGTGGTCTTTCATGAGGCTTATGTATTGGCACTATGATTAATCATGTGTCGTCATGTGTCACGTGCTGACGCGACGCCACGGTGTCAAGACATGCTGTCAACCAACGTTGCTGTTAACTAATGTCACGTCTAGTGGCCCTGTGACATCACGTGACGCCAGAGGGCAATCGAGTATGTCACTTTGTCAAGTCGATTCAAATTGAGAACGTCACTAGATTCATTAGCATTGTTGACACCGTGATGTCACACATGACATCACATTGCACTTGAACTCGTCGAGCTGGAATCCTGCAACTTTTTTCCAGCCCCCTTGTCCCAAATGTATTGTTTGTGGCAAAATAAACTGATTTGATTTGATTTGACTTCACACCACGAATCACATGACATGGTGACTTGGTTCACCATGTCATGTCACACCAGAACCATGACATGGTTCTGGCGAAAAGGTAATGCTGCGCATTACCTTTTCGCCAGAACGGGAGATTGAAGCTAACGAAAGCATGCTGGGATTCCATTTCCCATGTATTTTGTCGATAAAGGCAATGTTGGCGTTATTTTGTTTACATGCCACTACTATAGAAGCTTGTTACATGGCACATAAACAGCGTCTCGGTAAGGATCATGGCCCGGGGGGAGGGGGGGGGACTTTGCTTCCCTTCCTCCTCCCCGGATCTTACCAGGGGGGGCACGAGCCCCGGTGCCCTCCCGAAGTCTACGCCTATGAGCACAATCCTTTTGGCATACCCCGCAGCCTGTTGTTTCACACAGCTAAATAGTGAACAAAAAACATGTTTGCACAAATCGGCTCAACAGCTGGCGTATTTCCGAGCATCGTCCTCTCTTGTCGGTCTCAAGCGGTTCTGTGAACTTCATACAGTCAAATTTTTTGGTGACAATAAAAATAGGCTTTATTACTGACTGAATATTTCACAAGATAAATTATCTGGAAAATGCTTTGTTAATCTTTTCTGGCATATTTATCCTCGATAGGCACGTGTATCAGTGATCTGAGAGAGCATTGAACAAATTTCTGGATTTGCAGTTTATTTGAATATATGTGTTCCTGACATATGAATAACTTTTCAAACATGTAGAAGTCTGTCACTTCCCCTTCTATGTAATGAACACCAATTTTATGTGTTTGTGGGCTGGACAAAAAGAAAATACACGGGGGCACGGGGCAAAACTATGAAGATTACGCACGCAGACCGCCAGAGAGCGAACATGTCGAGTAGAGCATTGTGACGTGCTGTCATCTCAACATGCTGCCATGTCGAGTAGAGCATCAAATACTACTTTGTTTTATTTAACAAAAAATCATAATTTAGAAAGGGTGATGCTTATTTTCAAGTTAAATCGACCGGCATCTTGTTAAGAAGAAACCTCAACAGCCACGCTATACCTGTTTATCCCTGTACAAGAAAATGTTCATTTGGGTATGCGCTATTTTAGACCAGCTTCAATCTGAATACGAAGGTGCATACAAATTAGAGTGAGCAATTTTGATCACTCCTTTCTGTATGATTCTTCGACTACATCACTGTAAGTTAAAAAAACTAGCGTTGTGATTGCCGCTCAGTGTTTCTACCAAAGGCAGTCTGAAAGGGTTTGTCCTAAAACTTTTGAAACATTTTAAAAGTATGATTGCTTTTAGCTCAGTTCCATCATCATCATATACATATATTGTGAAAAGTATTTTGTAAACTATATTTTAGGATATATATGGTGACGATGGGTGGGCATTTCATGCTTTTATGCACTGTAATTGATACCATAGTTCAAGAGCACAACTATTATTCAACTTTTAAGACTGCGACGCAAATTTGTACCAAATATGGGTATTATAAGAGACCTACCTCACTTCACGACAACCTTTCGACGGAGGTGAAATATATGTGACTGAGCTAAACAAATTAATGTCGAGTCATATAAACACGACGTATTGTACATTAATCAAGTTTTTTTTTTTTTGTTGTGTCAAAATTAAATAATGCAGTTTCATATTTTTGGTACTGAAATTAAAAGATGATTGTACAAAGGGAAAAGAAACTCTAAAGCTAGTAATTTCATGGTGGAAATAGTGCCTATTGCCTTAACAATGCAGAAAATATATTTTCACTCTAGCAGTTCAAACTGGTTCGAACCAGTTTTTACCGTCATTTTTTCTCCCCAGAACGGAACCGGAACTGAACCGAAAGCCGCAAACCTAAACTTGAACTGAACCGATAAAAATTTCGGTTCGACACTTTGGTGTCACCAGTACTCTCCCTGATTTTGTTCTAAGAACGACTTTGGCGCATTTCCAGACATTTGGTACTGAGCCTCCTCATAGTGATTTAGGAAAATAAACAGTATAAATATTTAGGGCACCATTTGGTGTATCTCGCTAAAAACTCGTTAGGAATATTGTCGGGGCCCGCACTTTTTTTATTACCTAAACTGAGCAGTGAGGCGAACACCCCTTCCTCTGAAACAACAATGTCAGGTAGTGGCAGTGCATAAGGAAAGCCTGAGGAACACGGTATGAAACCATTGTCTGGAGAGAACATGCTAGAAAAGTACTGGTTAATAGAGGCCGAAATTTCTTTGCTTTGTAGTGATGTCCAATCCACCAACAACTAGTTTATCTACTTGTTCCTTCTTTGGAGAAATGTATCGCCAAAGTTTTCTTGGGTCTGTTTTTAAGAAGCGAGGCAAAGAGACGTTAAAAAAAATTATATTCTGAGTTATGCATAGAAGTATTTAGCACGGGTCTAGGCCAACTCGTCGAAAGCCAACTCGTCGACGGCCAACTCGTCGGCGGCCCATTCATCGAATAGGCCATTTCGTCATAGGGCAACTCGTTGAAGGAATTTTCGTCGAAGAGGCAAACTGGTCGCTGCTGTTTCAAAGCCATAATATATAATTTTTGTTCTGAAATTTTAAAGCAAATTCTGCCCTATAGTAATGCGTAATATCGCCGCATGGTAATAGACCTCCAGTGTGCTCTTTCTTGTCGAAGATAACAACTTGCAGGTTTCTCCGCTTTCACGGTGCAGTGGGGGACGATCACTAATACATCACACGTGTATCACTGGGGCGCGCGTTAGCCTACAGTCTGCAGTGGCTCATTACAAAATGTAATAAAGAAAACAAAAAAAGGACGATCCCAAAATGAGCATTTCTTAACTTGTCTCAAGCTACAGTCCTGTCTTCGCCCTCTTGTAACATTTCTTTCCGTCTTGTAACTTAAAGGGACACTGACAGGGTATTTATGCTCGCCGAGGTTTTTAGTTGTACGTGACACATGAGAGCTCAACTACCCAGAACAGAATTTACGGCTTGAAATTCGATTTCTTTCCGCCCGAAAACCGCCGATCAAGAACTGGCCGGTTCGAGTCTCGCTCACTCTCTTTCTCGCGGTCACGGGCCGTTTTCTAAGGTATCGATGCGACCACCAAATTTAATCAAAGTCGTGGGTCACTGAAAGCACACACTCAATATTAAAAATAGAAAAAAATATGAAACCCATTTTTTGTGGCTTCTAAAAACCTGCAAATACGTAGATTGAAAAAAAAGTTCCACGGACAACCGGAAGCATTCTGTGCGTGCGTCGTTTCGCGTATCGTGGGACTCGCAGGGACGGCGATGGCAGCGGACGACGGGCGTGGGACCTCTATTTCAGAACTGTCGTTCGCGGTACCGGCGAATTTTGTCTGCCTTTAAAAGAGAAATTTGGGACTGGTCAAAAGAATTAGTATTCATCCCGTACGACACGCCCGACCACCAAGCCGATTTGCACGAAGACGTCGCCGAGCCGTCGCTCCCTTCTTGTGGTTGAAGACATCGCTCGCGCAAACGTCAAGCGCGACGTGTCTACTTCGACTTGAATATGCACGCGTACGATTTCTTTACTAGGTGAGAATGTCGCCAATGCGTGGTGCATCCCGACTTCGACCCGGGAGTGCTTTTGCTAGAGGAAAATCGGCAGCAAACTTTCCCACTTACAGTTTATCGGCTGAATTATTACTAAGGAAAGAGATACCCCAGTTTCGATGTGCTCTAGTAGCGCAGTGGGGAAGACGTCCCCATGACACGCGGTAGGACCGGGTTCGATCCCCCGTCAAACTTTTTTTTTTTTTTTTTTTCAAATATTCTCTGATGTTTACATTTCTTTTTTTTTTTTTTTTACAATTATTACTGAAGAAACAAAAAAAACAATATAAGAAACAAATGTTGTGGACGACACGTCGCTGAATTAAATGGTATGAGATTTCCTTTTTGACACCTGCGAACTCAATGTAATCACTTTCCACAAAATGCAAGGAGCATATAAATCAGGTAGCGTCCGCTTTCCGAGGTGCCCGTAAATGGTCTACAGGAATTGCAGCCAGCCATTGGTACCGATCCCGTTGATCTTTCGGAAACTCTGTCGCACAATGCCACTTCTGTTTCGGGCGCGGGACATGTGAGCCAGCTCTTCACGCAACATCTTGGGTGTATTCTTTTCGGAGCCGATCAAAATCCACCACGGGCACTCACTACTCATCTCCAACTCCTCAATGTACAAAACAACTCATCTTGGAGTACAGAACAACGAGCGGAACATACATAACTGCAAAAGAATCCCACGGCGACCAGTTCCCATACGCCGCATGTCGTCTGCTACCAAAAAGGAGAGAAAAAAAAAAAAAACAAAAAAACACGGTCGGGTGTAGCCACGTGACTTCCGCCACACACTCTCTTCTCTACACTTCTCCGACCTCCGTCGGGTTTCGGTTTCGATTTCGAGCAGTTGCGTCTTTTGGCTTTATTAAAAAAATACGCTACTCTGTTACAAAATATTGATTGGGTAGTCCTCCGACACCATAATGAAGCGCCTGGCAAAAAATTAAAAAAAAATTTTGGGGGGTGTCAGTGTCCCTTTAAGAAGGGGGCTGTCCCTAGTCCAAACACAAATGAAAATTTTGGTCAGAAGGTAGCAAGGATCCACAAACTTTTACCTTGGACCGTCACTCAACCCATTCTACGAATTTCCCTTCGACAGAGTGCCCCTTTTGACAATTTGTCCTTCGACGAATTACCCTATTACAAATTGGCCGCCGACAAGTTGGCCGTCGACGAGTTGGCTTTCGACGAGTTGGCTGGATCCCATTTAGTACCAGTTTTTGCTCTTTCATCTTCTCATTGTGTTCAAGCAAAGGAAGATTGCATATATTTTTCCACAGTCTCTGAATCCTACGCTTTAAGTGAATAATATTCCGCGTAATCCATGGTTTGCTGTGATCTTTGGAGCAAAGAGCTCTCATTGGGACATAAAGCTACACTCAGGAACCAAGTTTTTGAAAAATAACCACATTTCGTTAACATTGTTTTCTGGAAAGGAATGAAGATCGAGGAAAACATTGTGTCTAACATCAAATAGGTCAACTACACTTTCGTCAAGTGCATCTCTAAAATTGTGCACTGCTCATATGCTAGGAGGAGCAGGTTTAGTGCTCGTTACACAGGCTGGATTATACTCAAAGACAACAATACTATAGTCTGACGTGCTTTTCGAAACCTCACATGAGAAAGAGCACTGTGCTATATCACTTGAAACAAAAACAAGATTAAGAGTACTTAACGCTAAAGCTTGCAAGCTTATGGGTGTCGTGACGGTTTGGAACAAGTTTCGATTGAACGATTTCTCAGCCAACGAGGCAGAATGAGGACAGTTGTAATTCAGAAAGATAGATTTTCCCAGTTAATGTTAGGAAGGTTAAAATCTCCTGCAATAACAACGTGCTTGTTTTTCTGCACGGTGGGCTTGAGGCCCGAGTATAAATTTTAAAGAAACGACCAATTTGCATCAGGCGGACGATACACACTGCCAACTATAATGGGAGGTGAAAAAGAGTTTATTTTAGCCCAACAGAACTCAGTGCCGTAAATGCCATCCATAACAGAAAACTTCAGCGTGTCTTTGAGCAGTATCGCAACTCCTCTGCCTCGAGAGCAGCAATTTGTTCTGATAATTTTGAATCCCATAGGGACAATTTCCGAATCATCGATAGAGCTGGATAGCCTGGTTTCTGTGATGACCACAACATTGGGATCATGTTCAACCAATAAAATGTCAAGATCATCAAGTTTGTTAAGAATACTCCAAGCATTGACATTTATCAGCTTGAAGTTACGTGGCCCAGAAGTTTTACGTCGCAGTCAGGAACTTGAAGGAGCGAATTGCTGCCTTTCACGCTGAGCAGTGTCGAAGTTTCAAACGAATGCGTCACCATTGATGAACAGCTTCTCATAGACAGGTTTAATCTTGTCTTTGCGTGCTCTTTAGGCTCGTACACTTTCCCATAAATTATGGCGCAATGACTGCACACGAAGCGAGTTCTCTTCGCCAATAGATATGTTGGTGCCCTTTAATTTCGTAGCGTTTTTGAATAAAGATATCTTTTCATTGTAATCATAGAAACGAATAATGACTGGTCATACTTTCTTTCGTTGTTCTTTCCCTAGCCTGTGCATGCGTTCAATGGAGGGGACCCTGACACCTAAAATGTTCTCAGATACGTTTACGGTGACATGCTCTTTTAAGCTGTGGAATGTCTCGTTAGCAACTTCGGGAATCCCGTAAATTATAAAATTATTGCATTGTGATCTGTTTTCGGGGTTGTCTATTTTGAGTTCAGTTTGTGAGACCGAAGATGTAAGGTCTGATATTTTTATCTCATAATCTTGCATTTTTTTAGTTTCTGTGCGCAAGCTATCGATCGTCAGGTCGATGGAGTCTAAACAATTATCAAGTTTTGCTAGTGCTTGATCAAGGGATGATTTCCAAGTTTTGATGACCGCTACATCTTGGGCCATTTTGTTCTGACTCCAGAATCTGAGTGGTCAATTTCTCGGTCGTAGGCCCGGGGTTCAATTCTACGTCGCCCGACAAGGTCAACTTGATTAGTGAATTTATAGCAGACATATAATCAGAGCATGCTTGTGGGCTTGGCAGCCGTAAAAGACAGATGTTATTGTTTTTGAGAGAGTCAGAATCAAATTCGCCAACCTGCGTGAGAGAACGAAGAACAGTTTAGGTGTCATGTTCGTATGCTGCCGCCAAGCCCAGTGGTGGATACGGGGTTCTGTCAGTCTTGTATACCCCAGATGCCCTGTGATCAATGACAGTCTGTTGATGCGTGACGAAGCAGCTCTGGGGCCTACGTGGAGTGGGTCCTGATACGGCGTTGCTTTCAAAGTCCTCAAGTGCACACGTGGCAAATGTTTGTTCACAATCGGCGCAGTGCCTTAGTAGTTGCCATGAACGAGGTGACTGGCAAGATGGTGGTCGGCTGTCGATGGGTTAGCCAAGAACAGCAGCTACGTGAGAACGAAGAATAGCTTAGGTGTCATGTTTGTATGCTGCGGCCAAGCCCAGTCTGAAGCTGCATATGCTTGTAGCAGGGTTCATGCGGGTCCTTGAGATGCTTGAAAACCCTTGAATTTAAAAGTAGTGTTTTCAAGGCCTTGAAAGTCCTTGATTTTCGAGTTTGACGACGACATTTAGCAGAGGTTTATGAATGCTTGGCCACTCTGGAATCAGTTTCAGTTCCGAACAGCATAGCCAGATCCACATCCAATCCACTCCTTTGTGTTATTTCTGGTACGAGATCAGAAGTTGCCGGCGTAGCTCGAACGTAAACTGGTGTGTAATGTGTGCGTTCAGAATTACTGCAGCAACTGCAAGTGAGAAATAATGCGAGGAAAACGCAAGTTCCAACGCTTGTGGCTGAGGCAACGACAGTTATGGGCACTGGCTTGCACCGTACCCACCGAATCCAAATCGGGCTAAGTGCAAGCCTTGCTCGAAAACGGTCGACATCGCTGCTATAGGCAGCCGGCAATGGCCAGGCGGCGCCACGAGAGTACTGCATTCAGCGCCACAAGCGGAGGCGTCTCTGTTAATGGGGCGGCCAGTTTGCCCGTCGGGTCGTTGCGAGCGGTGGCGACCCCGGTTTCAGCAGTTCCCGTGAGCACCTGCGTTCTGCGTGCCATGTCCCTGGTTCGTTTATGCATTTTTTTAAGACCATCGGGAGCCTTGATAGGTCCAAGTGTTGAGAGAATATTCTACAGTCGTCATTTCGACACCAGTTTGAGTTTTCCTCACTACCTCTGGCCGCCCAATCGGCCTATGCTTTGCTCGTCTCCCAGGAAGTGACACAACACAACGAGAAGGCAGCGAATGGGTTTATTGTACATCCCGGTTGCCCGTCTTCAAGAGCCGGCAGTCCGGACCCACCAACCTTAGTTGTCGCCCGTCGTTCAGAGCTCACAGTCTGAGGCCGTGTCCAAGCCCGCGGATTGCCCTTCCCACTCCAGTGCTGCGTAGGCTAGCTGTTCTGGGCTATCACAGCCAGAGTCACGCTGCAGACCCACTCCGGGATCTTCATGGACTAGGCGAGTATGGTCAGGGTTCGCCGCTTCCGCCGGTCCTAATCCGAACTTCGCTGGTGGAATGCTCCCAGGAATCGCCATGGGCCAGACCAGCCAGAACAGCTCTATCGTTCCTGCCAGGCCCCAGCCTCGTGCAGCATGCTCTACCTCTTTCTTCGCCGGCTAGCCCCCGCTCGCGCCTCGCTCAGCCGTCCTCTCCTCCCGACGCCCGCACACGCTAGAATAAAATTTGGGTAGTTAGAACCAAACTCTGCATGCTACAGAACTGTACGCACATTGCAAAGCCTGGTGTAAAATGGCGACAGGCAACAAAGTGTACGTGTGAGAAAGATATTTACGCTTCGCACGAGATTTTTCTAAAGAAAAACTTTAGCATCCTGCTTTCTGCACGCCGTCACATTTGTTACCACACTTGGCATTAAATTTGGTTGCTGAAACAAACAAAACTTTGCACTACGAAAATCCACTATTTGAAAACTCGCAGGTTTGGAAGGTTTTGGTTGCGACCACGCGTGCCAAACGGCATTAGAAGTGCCGGAACGGGCCGATCGCCCGATTCTCGATGTCGCAGCGAAGCAACAATCGGCCTGATTGTTCCTATCGTATTTCCCTAATTCGAAGTATGTGGCTGTCAAAGCGACTCGTAATACAACTTCCATAAATATGTTATTTCGCCGAGTAGTCTGCAAAATGAGTTCGCCCGACCACTTTCCAAGCCTGCACATAAATTTTCGTTTACTTCCCCCCAATAGTTACTGTAAAATTCACTTACTTGTTGCATCGCACTGCAGTAATCCACTTCTGTCGCCATGTCGCTTCCAAAGATCTCGAAGGGAAGCGGTGAAGTTTGACGCTTGAGTCACCTTCGCGACTGTGGCCGCCTTTCATGCAGCAGTAGCGACGTTTATTTTTTGGGCGAACTCTAGGAGTAGTCGAGATGTCATAGGAACCTGGTGAGGTTATAGAGACGTGAAGTTGGGACTTACTTTTACGAAAAACGGTTCCAAAAAGCTCACGCTGATCCGAAATGCAACATTCACACGTGGTTTCTGGATGTGCCCGCTTGCAGCCCCCACGTCCCGCGCAGGCCTGGCCTACCCAGTTTCTTTATTTTCAGCCGCTAGATGGCGCAACGTGTAGTGGCAAACTGCATTGCAGGTTGCCTATACACCAACTCAACTCTCCTACGTCACGCCGCGGTGGTGGCGCGCCGGACGCACTTCCGGTCTGGGGCGGTGGGCAGAAGTCGCCGTGCCAGACATGCATTCCTGTGTTCCTTTGGAAGAAACGAGACAAAAAACCTGCCTTCTCGTCAAAATGCTGCGATGGAGGCTTTACCGAGAGAGTCTGGGAAGGTTTGAAGATCAGTTTTCGCGTGTTTGTGCACCCTCCGTTCGTCCGAGAACGTGGATAGCAGCCGTGAAAAGGGCAAACCTGACGCTGTCGAACTACGATTGCGTGTGCGGGCCACAATTTTTTAGTCGCCAGATGTATTTACTTTGTTCCAACATGACCGAGAGAAAACCCCCAAGTTGTCTGAACCATGCACCCACGGATTCAGTGCGTCTTCAAATTCACACGGCCGCCTGATCGTTCGAACTTTCGTCTGCTTTTTCAAAGTTGTCTGCTTTTTGTCGTCTGCTCGTTCAAACTAAAGCGGCCCGTAGACCAAACTTTGACCCGGTGATTGCAATAAGAAGTAATTGCAGGCCTCAAAATACTTAAGTAGGCTCGTTGTAAACAGTAGATGCAAGATGGCCATCACCTACTTGTTACGCTTTGTCTGTTCCCGCTTCCGATTTTCAGTATCGACGTCGATCATCGCCGCTACCTTTTACACTTTTGCAGCACGAGCGACGTCGCGACCGAAAATAGCTACAAGAATCTCATCATGGTTTTGGCGTCCATTCTGCAGCGTTCATGCGAATGAATCGCCGCAGCCTTGATAATTTCGCTCAGGCGATTGAAGTGGTAAGAGTAAGACATTGCGATGAGGACGTAGAATCGACAACTCCAACGCGAAAAAGAGTATGCAGACTCACACAGACGCCGACAACGTGACATTCGAATGGTTTGTTGACGCGGGACGCGGTGCTTCTTGTCCGTACTCCATTGCGCGTGCGTTCGAACTGTCGTCTGCTCTTTCAAACTTGGCTGCTTTTTGTCGTCAGTTCGTTCAAACGACAGCGGCTCGTAAACCAAACGTTGACCCGGTAATTGCGATAAGAACTAAGTGCAGGCCTCAAAACACTTTTGAAGGTTGGTTGGGGTAAGTCGGCTAAGTGTAAACAGATACAAGAAGTTGTTGATCATTGTTACCAGTGGCCATCACCGACTTGTAATGCCCGATTCTACTTGAGGTTTCCAGTATCGATGTCCACCATCTCAGCTACGGTCCACGCTTTTGCAGTCCGAGCGACGTCGCGACTGAAAATAGCGAGCAGAATCTCGACGTGGGAGTCAGGCCTTAGCGCCCATTCTGCGGCGTCCACGTGAAATGAATCGCCGCATGTCACATTATTCACGCAAAGTTTTGCCTCGATAGTTTTGCTGAAGCCGCTCAAGTAGTCAGACATTGTTAGGAGGACGTAGAATCAACAATTCCAACGCGAAAAAGAGCACGGGGACTCCCACCGACGCCGACAACAATGCAATTCAATGGTTTGTTTATGGGCGACGGCGGGCTTCTTGCCCACCATCCACGGCGCATGCGCGGCGCCGGTGACGTCCGCTAGGGGCGCTCCGGTTTGTTTGTAAAGATGAGCAAGTCTCAGTTAAAGGAGCTGTGCAACAATTTTTGTACTGTGCACAAATACCGCTTAAAACGAATCCCTAGCGTTAATGACCTATGAAACACGCGTTCGTTTTTCACCCCACGCAATAGAAGTCCCAGAAAAAAATTTAAGAAAAACGAGCAGCGTTCACCCCCTCAACTCGCATCCAGAACAAGCGGCCACGTGATCTGGAGCCGATTATATGCCGCCAGTGTTGATCATAGCCACGCGCTGGGGTTGGCAAAGCGCAGGACACGCGCTGAGTTCCGGACATTGTTATGGCTCGGCTGTTGTCGTCGTTGCAGCGATTGGACACGGGTCACAACCCGAATGCTTCTCGAGCTAGCAATTGTCACGAGCCCAAGTCGAGTGCCCACGCAATGCTCGGGTCCAATCTGTGAACTGCATTCAAATATCGTCACTTGGGTGTACTGCGATCCCCGAGTTACGTCATCAAATTTTGCAAAGGAGAGATTGAATGAAAATGATCGCTTTTGTCCTTGAAATTACACCGCAACAAAGGAGTTTCTTGGCCAATGGCGTTGCGTGTGAGTATCCTCGAGTCCAAGGTGTGCCAGTAAGCTCGTGTAGAGAGAAAAACATTCCAATTGAATATCGTTGCACAGCTCCTTTAAGAAGAAAGTTAAGGCCACAGAAAGCGATCGGTGGCTAGAGGGAATGCAGACAAAGACGGCTCTGGAAAGCTATAGATTAAACAAAAGAGTTATTGCCAAAGAAAGCATTTATGACAATTCTAGGGGAAGCTCATTGCTGTTTGAGGCAAGAACGGGTGTTCTGCGAACCAGAACATACAGAGTGAAGTACCAGGAAATTGATACAGTGTGCACTGCTTGTGGAGAGGAGGACGAGACGGCTGAGCACTTGATACTCTACTGTAAAGGGCTTCACCCTATGCCTACCGAAGACAACCTAGATTTAATAAAGTCATTGGGTTTTAGAGACAGCGAAGGGAGAGTGGATTTCAAGACTGTACAGATTACCAAGCAAAGATTAAGTGAATGGTGGCAGAAATCGAGAGAAAACTAGGTATTTTCTTATTCACTGATGGCAAGGGGGTTTCATAGCCTCACTTTCTTTGCACTGCGGAGTAGATTTCACATTTAAATATTCTCAGCTTAAATGGTAAAACAAAATGGCTAGGTGGCGTAAGCTACCGCCCGATCCCAAGGGCTCAGCCGTATTCATCCATCCATCCATCCAAACATGAGTTGGTGTATAGGAGAGTTGGCGCTGAAAAGTCGCATGAAAAGCGCCAAATGCGATGCGAGTGTGAAGGCGGCAGTGAGTAACCCGATCAAGAACTTCTTGGTGCCCTCTGTAAGTGAATCGTCCGTGAACCCAACGTCCGTGGATCCAACACAATCGCAGTCGTCGGACTTGTACAGTGTGTGCAAGAAGCATGAGCTAGTGACTGATGCAGAGATTTTGTGGACACTAAAAGTAACTTTATCTCACTATTCCTACAAGGCCTGTTCACAGACAAGTGACTTGTTCAGAAGAATGTTTCCCGACAGCGAAGTCGCTCGAGCCTTCTCCTGCGAGCGGAAGTTTTCGTACGTCGCAAGGCCATGGTCTCGGACCTTTTTTCTTATCTTCTCTCCAACGAGAGGTAGATTTGTGCAACTATTATGTTGTCCTCTTCGACGAGTCCCTGAACGACTACTTGCACCAGAAGCAGATGGATGTTGACATAAGGTACTGGGATGAGTCACACAAGGTGGCCACGCGGTATTACACGTCCATGTTTATGGGCCATTCAAAGGCACAAGACATTAAAAAGAAACTGCTAAGCGCCCTGGAGCCTCTGCCATTGGAGAAGATTGTCCAACTGTCAAAGGATGGACCGAATGTCAACTTGAAGTCTTTCAGAGGTCTGCAAGAACACCTGCAGCTGAATTATTGGGTTCAGTGTTTAGATCTGGGCACCTGTGGCTTTCACACAGTACGCAATGCTTACAAAGCAGGTGCCACGGCCGGCAAGTGAAGACTAAATGGCCTGCTCTCAAGCCTAAACACATTGTTTCAGGACGCCCCAGCACGAAGGGAGGATTTATAACTGTAACCGAGTAGACACTGTTTTCATGCAAGTTTGTTGCGCATCGATGGGTCGAGAATGTTCCAGTTGTTGAATGCGGTTTACCTCTTTGGCCTGATCTAAAGAAGTATCTGGAATCCGCAGGAAAGAAAGAAGTGAATCTTCCAAAATGTGCTTCCTTTCAATGCCTGTCTGACTTCTGCGATGATCCGTTAGTGTTGGCTAAGCTCAACTTTGCTCTCGGGGTTACCATGGTGCTTCGGCCTTTTCTCGTGGAATACCAAGCCAACAAGCCACTGGTATTCTTCCTGGCAAAAGACCTTAAAAGTGTGGTGAGAAAGCTGGTGACAAAATTTGTGAAATGCTCGGTTCTCTGCTCAGCAATGGGCATCACCAGCATGCTCAAGATTGACATGGGCGATCCAAACAATCACACCCCACTTGAGAAAGTGGACATCGGCCATGCGGCCCAACAGATTCGGAAAAGCTCCAAAGTAAGTGCAAACGATACATTTACATTTAGGATGCAGTGTAAGCAATTCCTTGTCGCTGTAACAAAGAAGATAATTGAGAAGAGCCCACTGCGATTGCCCATAGTAAGAGGCCTTACTTCACTGGACCCCAGGCAAATATGCTCAAAGCCAGACGAGTGTCTGGAATGCATCAAAAAAGTTTTGAACTCTCTCACTGCAGCAAAAGGGATCAGTGATCATCAAAGAGACACTGTGCTCGCGGAATACGTTGAGATATTGCAAGAACGAAGGCACGACTTGCAACAGTTTAAAAGAACTTTGGACACCTTTTGGTCAGGTTTTTTTATGACCTCCTGAAAATCAATTCGTCGCACAATGAACTGTGGGAAGTCGTTAAGCTTCTGCTTGACCTCAGTCACGGACAAGCGAGTGTTGAGAGAAGATTCAGTGTCAATTGGCTGGTCGCTGTCGAAAATATGAGATATTTCCTACATCTCGCAGCAAATCGTACCTGACGCTGTAAACAAGGGAGGTGTCATCTTGAATGTACAAATCACGAAGGAACTCAGGACGTCCGTGGCTTCTTCAAGGCACCATGACCATGCTTTCTTGGAAGCGAAGAAGCGGGAGCTTGAAGATGTAAGGCAAGTGAAAAGGCACTGCATTGACGAAGAAGTTGAAATATTGAGAAAGAAGAAGAAACTGGAAGGTAGCTGTTGCTGAATTGACGGCTTCAGCAGATAATTATGCAGAGAAGGCAGAAGCCACGAGTGACTTCACATGGTTCATGAAATACAACAGCCTCAGGAAGACTGCCAAAAACAAGGCACAGGAAATTCAGGATATTGACCTCGAAGTCCAGAAAGAGCAATGTGAACTACCATGAACATTGGACGAGTGCTTGTTTGGTGTATATTTTTTGTTTAACATGTGGGACACGGCAACGTGTGTTGTTAATGTGCTTCTTTGAATCTAGCATACAAAAAGGAAAGCCCCTTAATATCTTGTCTCGTGCAATAGGTATTACATTTTTAACGCATTTAGGATTGTGTTTTGTCTAAGTAAGGCTCTCAACATGGTCCTTGAAAATATCCTGGCTGGGCCTTGAAAGTCCTTGAAAACCCTTGAATTTTTGTCTTTGAGGCCAGCATGAACCCTGTTGTAGCTGCTACCAAAAGTATCACAATGCACAGCTCTAAAAACGGGTGATTTTTTGTGTAATAGTCTTTTTGTACTGAGATTTTTGTTTTACACTTTTACATTCTTAATACTTTCAAAATTGTATCTAAAAAGACGTGCACATTTTTTTTTTTTTACATTGCTAGAGAGAATTACAGAGCACTTGTGAGTCATCTTGATTTTCTGTATCTGCAGAACAAGTGTGGCCCTTTCAAATTTTTTCATTTAGTTATGAGTGGTGAGACCCTCTCCACTGCATGGCTTTGTTTGAGGGGTAACAGGCTCAGTTCCTTTACACTTTAAATAAATTAATTTCAAATAGTTTCGTATCCAGATGGTTTGAAAAAGAGTCATAATTGCTAAAATGAATCAGATAGGACTGGTGACAGTTCACTTAGTAGTTAGAATTCAGTGGCCCACCCATGTGCATAGAAGTTTCTTCTCGGATGAAACGTAAACTAAGTTTGCATGAAGTCAAAATATCTATGGACAGCAACAGCATAAACATGTAGGGACCAGAAGCATGTCAAAATATTTTCCCTATAACTAGATATAGTCCATAGCTTTCTCACATTTGAGATAGTCTGTGTATTTCTAGGAACACGTGAAGACAAAAGGTATAGTGCTGCAAAAGGAGGATTGTAAAAAAATCTACTTTTTCATAAATATGTATTCGACTGGATATTTCTTAATGTTATACTACTTAATTTTTTTCTTAGTTTTCGACTATCCTGGGTTTGTTTTTCCGAGCATTTATGGCTCTGTCTCAGTACTTTTATTACATCCCAAGGGTGTTTACACACATCTTGTCAAAAAGAGATACCATTGTTTGGTAACCATGGTGAAAGTGATTCTAAACATCAAATGCATTATCTCAGTGCTTCAAGGATAAGAACTGACTGTGAGATTGGATTTTGCAAGGCCTAATGGCACTGAGGCATTCTTTAGAATGTTATTGTGTATTGTAACATATCTGCTTCATGTGTCTTTACTTTTCTTCGTAATTGGCATAATTACAATAATTGTAGTGGCCATAATTATTTTGTTATTCTTAGAAACACTGCCGCATCATTAATTTGCTTATCATCAACTACATATTGCTTTGAAGAGTGCACACGGACATTTTTAATTGGCCCTCAAAGGTTTGACGTTCATTGCCCCAGAAAGGCTGATGAAATAACATGTTTATGCTTGCCATTGAAAATCTATCTGCAGTCTACATCCGAACTTTAAAATACAAACAGCACACGCCAAAAAATTGTCAAATTTTAATGTAATTTTTATCTTTAAAACTTAAGTAGTTTGCACTTTATCGTGCATTATTTTTTAAATTAAAAATTGCAATAAATTAAGAACTTTGTGTGGCTGTGTGCATGAGTAAACATTTGGTGTTGTCTCGATGCTAGTCACAATTGCACATGCTTGCAAGTTTTTGGAAGAGCAGAGGAGGCTTGTTTAGCACCCTGCATTGTTCCATTCCTCTTCTTTTCCTGAACTGAGCATCGCTTGTTTTGTTTGATTGGTTTTATTAAGACACAAGGCCTAGGATAGCATGACAAAAGGCAGATTTCTTTGCTCTGCCTGACAAGGTCTTGCTACCTGTTTACATCGCTCAGCAATGTAAACAATTAACAAAGGGGGGAGTAAATCAGAAGGGGGTCGTGAGCACTTTATATAAGAGGGATTTAGTGTTGAAGGACTTTGCTAAACCATAAACTTATGTGTCACCAAAGACAGCCACTCATGAATTAAATTATGTTGCAAACTATCTCATGGTAGCATAACGAAAGTCGGCACTTGGTTTGAGTGATAGAGGTGACCCTAATCCTTGTGCCACAGTTTTGGACTAAGAGTTCCATTGAACTTTTGCTTCTGACTGGCCTTCTAGGTGGCGATCAAGATCATCGACAAGACGCAGCTGGATCCGGCCAATTTGGACAAAGTGTATCGGGAGGTTCACATCATGAAGATGCTCAGCCACCCACACATCGTCAAGTTATACCAGGTCAGTGGCCTCCCTGCACCAGGACTAGTATTGCTGTATTTTTCGGGTTTTAGTTCACGGACTGTGCATTTTTTAGTGTTGAAAGTTTAGACAAGGCGGACTATACTATTATTTGTTTTTTCAAGATTGCTTGTTACGACAAGACATGAGAAAATTTGTAAATGACAGGTTACGTCAATGATGATTTCTGTATGATTTGGGCAATGATAAAGTAACCATTCTTGAAGGTCTTTGAAAAATTTTTGTGTGGCGAGTATGCACCAGGTGAAGTAGGAACCAGGTCCAAACTGCACTGGGTGTGGCCTATGTGAGGAAAGAGTATTTCTTAAGCCAAAATTTACCCTTGCAGACTGTACACTCGGTGGCGGCACTTTCTACTGATCATTTGGCAGAATGTTTTCCCTCATGCGGGCATTAACGCGAACACCGGTCAGCATGTAAGAGGGGACCTCATAGGGGTGTCAGTGTCCTTAAAGGGACACTGACACCCCCCCAAAAAAAATTTATTTTTTATTTTTTATTAAGCAATTTATTATGGTGTCAGAAGACTACCCAATCAATATTTTGCTACAGTGCGACATATATTTTTAATAAAGTAAAAGAACGAAACTGCTCAAAACCGAAACCGAAACTGGACTGGGGAGGAAGAAGAAATATAGAGGAAGAGAAAGTTACCAAAAGTTGTGTGGCTGTGCAACTCTTTTTTTTATCAACATACTTGCAATTTTTAGAAACCCCAAAAGATGGGTTTCATATTTTCAGTAAATTTTTAGTATTGAGTGTGTACCTTCAATGACCCATGACTTTGATTACCTTTGGTGGCTGTGTCTAAACCATAGAAAACAGCACGTGACCATGAAGAAGCGAGTGAGCGCAACTCAAAGCGGCCAGTTCTAGATCGGCGGTTTTCGGGCGGAAAGTAAACAAATTTCGAGCCGCAAATTCTGTTCTGGGCAGTTGGGCTCTCATATGTCATGTACAGATAAAACCTTGGCGAACATAAATACCCGGTCAGTGTCCCTTTAACCCTATTTAGATCATATTCCCAGGTGTGTGTGCATCACACGCCATAGCCCTTGTGGCACTGATATTTCACCAATCGAGCTAGGTGGGAATATCTGAGACATTGTCTTTCGCAAGTTTAAGGAAATGTTTAAATATCACTCTGCTAATGTAATGCTAGTGGTCTCAGTGGTCTCCTAGAATCAACTAGTTCAGAGCTCTACAAAATTTACAGAAATATTAAGTGTTTTATGACCATTTTTTATATGTGAACAGGCCATCTGGTCCTGAAGGAGGAACAAGAACTAGGCCTCTGACCAGAATATATGGACTACCTCATTTTATCAACACTAAACTACAGCATGCTGAAACAAAGGATATCTATTTTAAAACTAATAGTGGTTGTGAAAATGAAATTAAAAAAATGAAAGCTCTTTACAACTCCTTATAACGCCAAATTAGAGTGCAGCTCTTGAGGAGGAGGAGGGACGGGCACTGACGGGAAGGTATAACCCTCCTCCCTCCTCCTCACCTCCTCATCTGTTTACTACTCCTCTTTCCGAGCGGCGTCGCCATCGCCTTACGAGGGCCACGTGGCCTCATGGGGGCCACGTGACGATGACGTCATCGTCATCAGTGACGTCATGTGGGACGTCCTCGTGATGACGTCATCAGTGACGTCACTGATGACATCAGAATCGTCATCGTCACTGATGACGTAATCGGTGACGTCACCAGTGACGTCACGCGTCCCATAATGCACCGCTCAATCACGCCGACGGTGACGCCGCTCAAGCCGGAAACGGGCGCCTAAAAGCTGCGCTCTAAAAAAAAAAAGGAAGGCTGTTTACAACTCTCTGTAACGCCGAATTAGAGCACAGCTCTTGAGGAGGAGGATGGAAGGGTACTGAGGGGAGGGTATACCCCTCCTCCCTCCTACTCACCTCGTCAGCCTGCCTGCTACTCCGCCACGGGGGCCACATGGCCTCAGGGGGGGTCACGTGGCCCCCGTGAGGTCACGTGACCCCCCCCCCCCCCCCTGAGGTCACGTGACGTCACAGAGGTCACGTGACCTCAGGGGGGGGATCACGTGACCTCGGGGGGGGGGGATCACCTGACCTCAGGGGTCACGTGGCTCACAATTACGCCGACGCCGCTGAAGCCGGTAACGGGAGCCTAAAAGCTGCACTCTAAAAGTAGGGGAAAATAAGACCAGAAATCTTTAATCTGCTTGTTTTCTGAGCCCCCACTTCCGGCACATTCTTTCTCGCTATCAACCGGTACTAAAAGCTCTTCATAGCACTTGATGCAGTGGGGCAGCGGGGCGGTGCTGATGGCCCAGATGGAGTATCTTGTTCAATTTTCCTGTGATGTTATAGATCTGAATCACAACCATAGCCTGAGGCTGGTAAATAATATGTTGTGTTTGTATTTTCAATGCTCATGTTCCCAATCACTATAGCAAATTTCCCAGCCTAATTGAAGTGTGCATACATCCAGATGGCACTAAGCATCGTCAGCAAGCAGTGTTTTTTTTTGGGGGGTGGTGTACTTTTAGCACACCTTTCATTTTAGAGCATTGGGAAAAATAACACAAAAAGAAACAAGGACAGAGCATAGGAATACACATGACAAACAGGTGTTGACTTCTTGCCACATGACGTCTCAGGGTCACACAGATGTTGACTCGCAAACCATTCTGCCATATGATGCCTCAAGTTTCTTTGATGTGTTCACAAGTCTGTCTCTTTGTCGGTTCTGGGAAAAATCTTTATGATATTCGACTTTTGTATTTCCATCCTATGACATCTCTGTAATTTTATACCCCAAAGTATTTTTTGTGTCTCCTATGTCTTGTGTATCACCCACACCTGCCTCAGCTCTCAGCCGAGAGCCAGAAGCATATCTAAATAAAAAAATAAAAAAAAGACATGCAACTCTCATCGACGAAGGACAGTATGCAAGCTACGCACATGGGCTTACATCTCTGGTGGCAAGCCAAGGCAGTTTAGTTCTACGTGAGCGCGTTAATGATGTTAAATAGAAACAGAAAAAATAAACATAGGGACGGACAGAACAGCACCTCTTACGGGTGCTGTTCTGTCCATCCCTATGTTTATTCTTTCTGTTTTTATTTAAGGCAGCACACTTGCTACTTATACTATTTACTCTTCTAAAACTGGGTGATTTTTCAAACATTGAAAAGGACAATATTCCATGTGAATCTTGGGTTGCAGTCTGATAAATATAATATGTGTCCATGCTTGTTGCATCCACTCTTGTTTTTATTTGGTGCTCATCAAACTCCAAATTAAAGTTTTTGAAAAAAAATAAGAAGGAATGCCAGTTTCAGCTCTTTAAAGGGCAACTCCGCTCAATTCCGAAAAATTTAGGCTTCCATGTGATTCACATTCGCAAAGTAATACTCAACAACTCTACGTCTTCGGATTCGCGAAATGTGGAATAATATTTGTGTAATCCTAATTTAAACATCAGCAGATACCGAAACCGAAACTTCGGTTGCGTCAGGCAACATTGGTCTCGGGTCGTCACAGTCATGAGCACCTCACGTCGAACCACGTGGTCTTGTGACGTTCGGGAGGGAGCGAGAAACAGGACACGCAACGCGGGCAGGTCCTTTTTTTTTTTTTTTTTTTGGACGCGGGCAGGTCGCTTCGGATGGCGTGGACGGTGATGGCCCGGGGGAGAGGGGGAAGGGGAGAAGACGAAAGAGGAGAAGGGGAGCGGAGAAACAGACCGATAAGCGCGCAGGGCAGCGGTGATCACGTGAACGCCCAGTCAGCCAACACCGGGAGGAGAAACTCATGACGTCATCGTTAAATTTCGCTCTGAAAAGTAAAAACAAGCAAAACGTGAGAATGAAGTATGCATGCCTCTGACGTAGTGGTTCAACGTTGGCCGCTCCAACTCCGTGGCATTGACTGCGCTGATGATTGCGCCTCGCGCCGCACGCTAGAGTTGGCAGATTTCGGCGACTTGGCTCGCTTGAAGGTTCGCTGGCCAGTTTATTAAATATATAGACGGAATTAGATCGTAATATTTGACATGGGGTCTTCCTATATGATACTGAAGAGGGCTACATAGTTTTCTAAATATCAAAAATGAAGCGGAGTTGCCCTTTAAGTGTTTTTATTTACATACCAAAATTGAAAGTTTTGAAATTCACCTTCCTTTTACGTCCAGGTGATGGAGACGAAAAACATGCTTTACCTGGTTTCGGAGTATGCAAGTCAGGGAGAAGTGTTTGGTGAGTCAGCCATTGTTTTTGGCCCATTCATGCTGCGGTCCTTTTGATGGCTGTGTCTGACGGCTGTGAACAAGACATGGCTTATTTTTTTATTATTTTTATTGATACTGTGAATCTCTTTCGAGATTGTTACAGGAGTGAATAAAAAAATATTATCAGACAGGCTGCACTTGCTGTGGCCTGTGTTTGAGAATGTTACAGGAGTGAATAAAAAAACAATATCACACAGACTGCACTTGCTGTGGCCTGTGTGATAAACAAAAATAAAAAAAATTAGACGTTTACAAATCTCTGTAATGCGAGATTAGAGCGCAGCTCTTGAGGAGGAAGATGGGAGGGTGTGGAAGGGAGGATATGCCCCTCCTCCTCCTCTTCCGTACCCTCTCCTCCTTTCATCCTCCAATTCAGTTTCCCCGCTAAATTTACCGGGGAGAATGACGTCACACGAGCTTGGTGTCACATCACTTATGAACAAATTCAGTTTCTCCGCTAGATTTAGCGGGAAAATTGACGTCACGTGACCTCAACACAAATTCAATTCCCAACTAAATTTAGCAGGGAATTGAATTGGTGTTGAGATCATGTGACGTCAATTTTCCCGCCAAATCTAATGGAGAAACTGAATTTCTATATCTAATGGAGAAACTGGCTTTCAGCATCCCCGCTCGTGCAGTGCAAACATTATTCAGGGCAATATGCTCGGGCTTGTAGCTTCAGCTTCGATCGCACATAAGTGAAGCAAATGATAGTAAACCCGGGATAAAGAAATGTAATTTAATTATCTATTTTTTCCAAGCTCGTCATCAACAATGAAACAAAGCAATTTCACGCAGTTTCTTCCACCTCTTTTCTGTTTTTATAAAAGATGAAGCTGCATATTTCTGAATATAAAAAAAATACTACAGCACGAGAAAAAAAACAAAAAACTTAGTATGAACAAACAGTGAGCACTTGCAAAGAGTTACGCTTACCCGTAGATTAAAGTCAATCTCCCGGGTGCCCTCTGCAACGCAACAAATTATTAAAAAAAGTTTGGTTTTGTGCATGTAGGAGTTAAATTTCTTCTCTCTATTCTTTGGCCAAAATATTTTAAAAACAGCTGGAATAGATTTGTGACACTTTGGTGCTCTTAAGCTGAGAGCATAGTCACTGACAGGGCGAGAACGGCAGGGCTTCCAGCTGTGCCGCCTCCGGCGCAATGCTTTTTTAACCTTTGACGACATCTCGGCATCTCGTGAGTTTAATCGAGTGTGCCCGTGCGGCCAAAGCACTGCAAAAGGCACCGAGCACGAGCTAAGGGCCGGTCATCTCAAGGAGGTGCCCTGCCGTTCTCGTCTAGTCGGCAACCGGGATGCACACCGGCTCGATCAGGACCGCCCGAGTTTGAGGGCCCCATGTAACCGAGTGGCTGCTCTGGTCAGCGCTGCTTTCCCGAGCAGCTGTGAAGAGCAGCCGTGTCTTTCAGACTTCATCTCGCGGCACGGCCGCATGCCGGAGGCCATGGCCAGGCGCAAGTTCTGGCAGGTGCTGTCGGCCGTCGAGTACTGCCACAGCAACCGGGTGGTTCACAGGGACCTGAAGGTGAGTGCCACACCCACTCAGACGGGAAGGGGCCAGAAAGACCGCCGTGTTTTTCCGAGGGGTGTGCGGATGACGGTCGTTGGGACCGAATCAAATACTAATCAAATGCTAGGGGTGGCACCGAAACAAACATAAATATGAATTGAATAGTGTGTAGATTATTTTTGTGAAGGGTACATATTACTTTAATGGAACGCAACAACTAAGGCAGTTTGTTAGATGGTGCCTTGAAGTAACTGGATGAGCTAGTGCCGGTACGTTTGGAAACGTACATACTCCGCTGTGCTTTTTCTTTGAAGAAGTTACGATTTCTAGACAGATGGCGATTCCACGTTTTGTTGCATTTCCATGCTAATGAAACAATACAACTTTTTGGAAAAGAAATTAGTGTAACTTAAATAGTGCAGTTGACCCGGAAACGGGCATCCATCGTGGAGATCCTTGCTTCGCGCTACGTGTCTAGAGCAGGTGACATATCCGCACGAGTGACTATTTGAATTTCGGGTGCATGCTCGTAACACGAATCAATCTTCACTGAAGCACCAAACAGTATGGCACCGTTTTCGGCTAAAATTGTTTTCTCAACGATACCATGTGCCAAAGTAAACACAAGAACCTACACCGTCTGGCGTGTGAACATGGAGAGCCTATGGGGCGACCATACTTGTATCCACACTACGATGATGATGATGACATTACTGTAGTGCCATCTTTATTTATTTCTTTGTTTACAATATCCTCATGGCCATAAGACGTTAAAGGGCAACTCCGGTCCATACTTTCGATTTTGGGATTATGACTGTTTCTAGTGCAGTCAGCGTCCCTGAATTGAAAGGTGTAATTTTTTTCTCGTTATTGTGCGTAGTTTTAAAGATATCGACGTCTCAAAGTTGTGTTTGGGGCGCGGCCGACAAAACCGAAACTAGCCGCTCGAGGTTCCGGCAACATTGGAAATCAGCCGCTATGTGGACGTGACGTCATGGTCGTTCTCGTTCAACGAGCACGCAGGCCGAGCGGCACCTACGGCTACCTCTGTTGCGCTAGCCGTCTAAAAATAGAAGGTAAGCTGATTTTGTTTTAATTCTGCATACGTGGTAGTTATCTAGCACATGTAGCAAGAGTTAAAAGAGTTAGTGAGTATACCCAAAAGCTAGCGACTGGAACACCCGTCAACTCGTTCGGTGCCGTGCTCGGCGGCTGCCGCCGTGCGTGCGCTGTGCCGTGCCGTACTCGTCGCTTGTATACCCAAAAGCTAGCGACTGGAAAACGAGTAAACTCGTTCGGTGCGTACTCGGCAGCTGTCGGCGTGCGTGCGGTCTCACGTATTCGTCCCTAGGCCTAAATTGTCATCGGGAGTTCGTGGAAGGAGCGGCGTTGATCTACGCCGCGCTGCCAGTGACGTACAGTACTGGGGGCCCTCTTGCTTTCGCGCTGCGGGTCAGTCCTAGACACAAAGCTTTGACGCTCTCCGGCGCGGGCAGCGACACCTGAACAGACGTGTGCTAAGCTGTAGACGTCTGTTTTTTCGTTCTTTTTTCCTCAGGCGCGTAAAAGCCTAATTTTTAAGCTATGACACTAATTCACCACTAGGGATGTCGCGAACCACCCTAGGTTCGATTTCGAAAGGTTTCGATATTTGCGAAGCGAACTGAGGTTCGATTTCGAAAAATTTCGATATTTTCGTACCGACCAAGGTTCGATTTAGAAAAATTCGCAACTTTTGACCACAGCGGTGTTTCGAATTCGAAAATTTCGAAGCTTTCACGGTTTCTAAAATTTCGAATTCGAATATTTCGAATATTTTTTTACTTCAGGTTCGATAAATTCGAAGATTTCGAAATTCTTTGTAAAAAAAAATTCGAAAACTTCGAACGCTTCGAATTTTTATAGACATGAAGTTCGAACTATTCGAAGATTTCGAATTTCTTTTTGCATGAAGTTCGAAAAGTTCGAAGGTTTCGATTCTCTTTTAACGTTAAATAAAAAAAAAAAAAAACTTCGAAGATTTTGAATTTTTTTTTTAATTCAAGTTTTTCCACAGTTTCAGTTACAAATAACGTTTTCACGACTCACTGGTTTTCACAAAATCAAGTTTAGAAAAGTTAGGGTGTGATATCTAGATTCTGCGAAGTTGGTCAGGCAATTAAATGAGGCGACGAGTGTCCCGGACGTGCTAGAATATTTGCCAGTGCAGAATTGTGACAGCCAGCCCTGGGGGGGGGGGGGGGGGGGGGGGTCGGGGGGTCGGGGGGTCGGGGGGTCTTCAACCTGCATCACGCAGTAGTGATTGCACGAACACACTGCTTTACGAGACTCATCCAGTTCGAAACGGCCAGGGGCAAGCAGGAGGTTGAGTCTCAGAAAAACTTTGATGCGACCTGGCAAACTAGCTCGCCACCCCTTGCACGCTGGTAGTAATCCGATCCGGTGAAGTTTATAATTGTCCTGGATGTTTATTTTCTGGGACGGAGGAATCGCCTCGCAAAAAGCACAAAAGCCGACACAACTCGAGGTCGAGGAGCGTTCTACCATACAAGTGGCGTCGGAAGAGGAAAAACGGGGGGAAAGAGGGTAGCGAAGGGGGGGGGGGGGCTTCAGCCTCCTTCTCTCCCTTGCAGGTATTTCGGACTGTTAAAGAAAACAATACGGGGAAAGAGGGCGTGGTCGAGCTTATTTTAATCTGAAATTATTTATGCATATGTATAGCTACTGTCGCTCTTCACTGCATAAAAGGTTGCGTAGATGGTCATTGTTAGAAACTCGTTGTCAGAAGGCACTGCTCGTCACATGCTTAGTGGTTCGGAAGTTCAAAGCTGTCTTTTCGACCTAAACACCTGTGCCGATAGTTTCAAAAAAAATAAATAAATAAATAAATAAATGCGGAAATAAAAAGCAGAAAAAAAAAAAAAAAAAAACTATCAAGAATTCGTCGGAAGTGTTCTATTCTTGCATATTCAGAGGTTCAGAACTTCGAAACAAGTTTCTTTTACCAAAATGTGTACAGGCTAAAAGAAACACGACCCAGGAACGTGAAGCGAAAAAAAAAAAAAGTTTTCTTTTAATGACGTGCTGAACTTGAACACTATTAGAAATCTTCTCCCATGAGTTAATTTATTCCTTAACGTGAAAAAACAATGAATATATTATTTTGTATTCTGCAGATGGCAATGATATGTACTGTCTGTGGTGTTAATTTAAATGCGGTACCTCAAACAACTTAGACGAAAATAAATATCAAGTTTAGGTCATAATTGCATGCAGATACATGTTAAATTTGGACATTTCTTCGAAACTCACGTTGAATAACAATAATCCATCTTAAGACGGCACTTACCTAGGCTATACATAGATCATTCTTAAAAAAGTATAACATATCTACCATAAATAGCTCCGGCTGCAGCGTGCTTCAAATCTAGCACAAACGATAATCGTCAAAAACCCGTCGTCCTTCCTCGCCCCTTCGGGGATTTATTTCTTTAAACCTAAGCATGCCAGAACACTGAAATAAACGACATTGTCTTTCGTAAGGAACGCAGCACCGCGTGTAAAAGTTCGAGAAAAAAAAATTACGAATGTACACCACTACTGAAACCGTCCGCCGGTCTTTCGAAGTTCGATGAACGTCGAACTTTTACCCTAAAAGTTCGAAGTTCGTCGAACTTCTGACTTTTCAGAATTCGAAAGTTCGAAACTTTTCGAATTCTCTTGATAGATAAGTTCGAAAGTTCGAAATTCATCGAATTTTTTGGTCAGTCAAGTTCGAAAGTTCGAAAAGCATCGAACCTTGCAGCGCAATAAGTTCGAAAAAGATCGAATTTTTTAGCGTAATAAGTTCGACGGTTCGAAAAGCGTCGAACTTCTTAGCTTAACAAGTTCGAAAATTCGACCTCCGTCGAATTTTACGATATAGAAAATTCGAAAAATCGAAATCTTTCGAACCTTTCGAATTGCTTGATTCGAGCATCGAAACTTCGATTCGAAAAAAGTTCGCGGCATCCCTATTCACCACGCAAGTTCGTCTAGGTAACAGTGGCGTCACAAGGTGGGGGGGAGGGGGGGGGGGGGGGGAGGGGAGGGGGGGGAGGGGTGAGTCGCGGCGGGCTACCGCCCCGGGTGCCGCTGACCCTCGTGACGCCACTGCTAGATAGTGAATCTACTTTGTAAAAATAAAATAACTTGCCGCACTAAAAAAAGAAAAGGAAGTTCTTTGGGCAGTCATTTTCTTCTCAAAGCTAGCGAAAGTTTTTGTGGGTGATAGAGGAAAACAGAGAACGTTAGCAAGGTGAGAACACTTTCTTTCCCTTCCACATTCCCCCCCCCCCCCCCCCCCCCCCACCACAATGACAATTTTTTTTATTGGAATAAGTAGGATCTTAAAAGTTTTACTTCGTAACTTTTTGACTAAGGCAAGTGTTTTTTTTTTTTTTCGTTTTTTTTTTGCATTTTTAAATATTATATTTACCTCCAGCCGAACTCGGGTAAATTAGAGTTGTAACTTACAAATCCGAACTTTCGCGATTTTTTGAAAGTCCTTTGTGGTATCCACAAGCCCAGTGTTAATTAATACTGCTGCGTAACGGGTTCGAACGATTGGGAGGCGAATGTTTATACCGCATAAGCTTCACGCGCCGGCTGTTTGCTAGTGGTCGTTACGGACCTTTGTATTACTCACGAGATAGCGTAGTAAACAAGCAATGGCACAAAGCAGAACATTTTGCTTTCCTTTTCATTATAAGCCACCAGCAACCAACACCCGTAGGTTTCGTTCGTAACTCTCCGGCGAAAAATGATCGGAACAGAGCTTCGATCTGGGGGTCGGTGTCCAAGGCTTTCCAAAGTCCACTCGTCGAACAGCGTTCACCCACACCTTCTCCGATTTCCGATCCGTTGGGAACTTGTGAAAAAGCACCTCCGGGTTGCGCAGCGGGTTGTTTGAGCAGCCCATGGCGCTACAAGTTGTACTCGGCATATTTCGAGGAACAGCCGGGCAGTCTTGGGCGCACCGAGTTGCTCGCTAAAACGAGTCTTGGAGTCCTCACAAGCAAATAAACAAAAGGCTATACCGAAGCTACACGGGCTACAGATAAAAGCAACGTAATCACAAGCCGAAGTAGCGGTGGTAGCGGCACGAAGAAGCGCGCGCAACGGGTGCGCCGTGCGCCCGTCCGGAACGGAGAAAAAAAAAAGAAAAAAAGAGAACGACTATGACGTCACGGTCCAATGTTGCTTGAGCGATCGGCAACCCGCTGCCCGCCCGCTAAGGAGCAGCGGCTCGCGGACGGTCGCATTTTTATTATCGGCATTAGTTGAGAATGCGGCGTCCCACGGGCATAATATTTTGGCTGGGGTCGTATTTTGTGTCACTAAAGCGATACCAGTAATTTAATTCATTTTGAGTTTTGGCCGGAGTTGCCCTTTAAAGAGGGGAGTGGGCGTTAGTTGCAAAAAAATTAGCAATTGCTTCGCGAAATTGGATAGGGTCCTCGATGGTTGCAACGTTTTCAGGAAACCTGTTTAAGTCCACAATGGCGTCGGGGAGAAGCGCTTCTTGGTAGTCCGTGGAAAAACACTATGGCCGGGCTATTTTATTACTATGATAAACCTTGAAAGAAGAATAGGTTGATGGAAAGAGAAGAGACTCGCTTAGTAAGGGTGAGTGAAGAACTTTGTGCAAAAGGGAGATGGAAATGTTTCTGACCTGTGGAAACTAGGGTGAGGGAAAGATTGTATTTCATTAAAAACGCACTGGGAAAACGGGAGTAATCAGATTAAATGTGATGCACGGCACGGTTTTAGATGAATTCAGTTACGTCTGTCAAAGTAGCATGGTGAGTGTGCCAGATGGGAGGTACATGTTCTAATTTGGGTTGGTGCAGTGTAAGATAAAGAAGCTGTTTGAGGTCAGGACGGACAGTCCTGAAATTGCGACGGAGACAACCTTGATTCCGGTTAGCAGAATACACAACAAAGTTAATATGAGTATCCCAGGAGAGGTCTGTTGTCAGGAAAACACCGAGATATTTATGTAGATACATTTGTTGGTTGCAGTGGTACATTATTAATGGTAAGAGAGGAGGAGGCGACTAGGCAATATCAAGAGGAATGCATGCATATACATTTTGTTAATGTTTAGAGTCATCTGCCAGTCATTACACCAGTTATGAATTCATTCAAGGTCAAATAAAAATGAATCATGGGGGATGTTATCTTCTGGTAAAGAATGCAGTCATTGGCAAACAAACACTTAATTAAAATGGAAGATCGTTGATATAAATAAGAAAAATTAATGGGCTAAAAGCCTTTCCCTGAGAGACTCCAGATGTTACGAGAGCTGAAGTAGACAATGAATTGTTAACATACTAGATGAATTGGTGGTATCGCGAGAGGAAAGATCCAATCCAAGAAAGAGCATTCTACAGGGTGATTCAAGGAGACGCCAGGCTGTTTAAGTCGACCGCAAAATTCGGTTTCTTAACCTATCGCGTTGCGACTTTGTGCAGCGTTGCCCACAGATGGTGCATTTTTTTTTTGTAAAATTTGCAAAAAGCAAACTTACCTGAGGAAAAAGTTAAAAAAAAAAAAAAAAGGGTTTAGCTCCTATGGAAACGCAGTGACGCCACCGGTTTTCAAACAACACGGCGCCGTTTCGCACGGGAGACAAGAGATGGCGCAACGAACGCCACCAACAAACGAGCATACGGCACCGAGAGCCGGTGTCTAGCAGGCGATCTTTTCGACTCAAAAGCGGCGCGCGTTCCGCAGGCGGCGACAGTCGCAGAAACAAAAACAGGAGCGGTAACAACAAGGAACTGGAGTTCCTTGTCTGCTAAAGACGCCGGCTCTCGGCGTAGTACGCTCGTTCGTTGGCGGCAGTTGGTGTCACGACCGCTTGCGCCATCTCTTGTCTCCCGTGCGAAACGGTGCCGCGTTGTTTGAAGACCGGTGGCGTCACTGCGTTTTTATAGGAGCTAAGCCTTTTCCTTTCTTTGCTTTTTCCTCAGGAAAGCTCGCTCTTTGCAAATTTCACAAAAAAAAATGTGCCATCTGTGGGCAACGCTGCACAAAGTCGTAGCGCGATAGGTAAAGAAACCGAATTTTGCGGTCGATTTAAAGAGCCTGGTGTCTCCTTGAATCACCCTGTAATTAATGTTTAAACTTGGATTGAGCGTGTTGGTAATAGATTAAATATACGAAAGAGTCAGACAAAGAGGACGGACAGGGCAAACAAGATGCTTGTCCTGTCCATCCTCTTTGTCTGACTCTTTTATTTTTTAATCAATGTTTAACAAGGAAGGTTTTAGTAGCAGACAGTTATGCAGCACTTTGTCAAAAGCTTTGGCGAAGTCAAGAAGTACAGTGTCAGTGGGAATGTTAGAATCAAGGTTAATGAACAAGTCTTTAGTTAGACAAAGAAGTTTCACGTGAAAATTTTTTGCGGAACCCATGCTGCACCTTGTGAAAGTATGTAATAGAATCGAGGTGGATTGATAATTGCTCGTGTATCATGTGCTCAAAGATTTTTGAGGGCACAGAGGTTAGATCTATAATTTAATGAAGACGATTTTTACCACTTTTGTGAACTGAGGTGACCTTCCCTATCTTCCAATCAAGAACCGCTGCCTTATGTAGTGGCTGCTGAAATATTTTTGTTGAGAAAAGGCTTGATGAACATAGAGTATGCTGCAATATTTTTGAGTTGATGTTGTCGATGCTACAGGCCGTTGTATGTAGTGGTTGCTGAAATATTTTTGTTGAGAAAAGGCTCGATGAACATACACTATGCTGCAATATTTTCGAGTTGATGTTGTCGATGGTACAGGCCACCGTATGTAGTGGTTGCTGAAATATTTTTGTTGAGAAAGGCTCGATGAACATAGAGCATGCTGCAATATTTTCGAGTTGATGTTGTCGATGCTACAGGCCGCCGTATGTAGTGGTTGCTGAAATATGTTTGTTGAGAAAAGGCTCGATGAACATAGAGTATGCTGCAATTATTTCGAGTTGATGTTGTCGATGCTACAAGCCGCCGTATGTAGTGGTTGCTGAAATATTTTTGTTGAGAAAGGCTCGATGAACATAGAGCATGCTGCAATATTTTCGAGTTGATGTTGTCGATGGTACAGGCCGCCGTATGTAGTGGTTGCTGAAATATTTTTGTTGAGAAAAGGCTCGATGAACATAGAGTATGCTGCAATATTTTCGAGTTGATGTTTTCGATGCTACAGGCCGCCGTATTTAGTGGTTGCTGAAATATTTTTGTTGAGAAAAGGCTCGATGAACATAGAACATGCCGCAATTATTTTGAGTTCATGTTGTCGATGTTACCGGCCGCCGTATGTAGTGGTTGCTGAAATATTTTTGTTGAGAAAAGGCTCGATGAACATAGAGTATGCTGCAATATTTTCGAGTTGATGTTGTCGATGCTACAGACCGCCGTATGTAGTGGTTGCTGAAATATTTTTGTTGAGAAAAGGCTCGATGAACATAGAGTATGCTGCAGTATTTTCGAGTTGATGTTGTCGATGCTACAGGCCGCCGTATGTAGTGGTTGCTGAAATATGTTTGTTGAGAAAAGGCTCGATGAACATAGAGTATGCTGCAATTATTTCGAGTTGATGTTGTCGATGCTACAGGCCGCCGTATGTAGTGGTTGCTGAAATATTTTTGTTGAGAAAGGCTCGATGAACATAGAGCATGCTGCAATATTTTCGAGTTGATGTTGTCGATGGTACAGGCCGCCGTATGTAGTGGTTGCTGAAATATTTTTGTTGAGAAAAGGCTCGATGAACATAGAGTATGCTGCAATATTTTCGAGTTGATGTTTTCGATGCTACAGGCCGCCGTATTTAGTGGTTGCTGAAATATTTTTGTTGAGAAAAGGCTCGATGAACATAGAACATGCCGCAATTATTTTGAGTTCATGTTGTCGATGTTACCGGCCGCCGTATGTAGTGGTTGCTGAAATATTTTTGTTGAGAAAAGGCTCGATGAACATAGAGTATGCTGCAATATTTTCGAGTTGATGTTGTCGATGCTACAGACCGCCGTATGTAGTGGTTGCTGAAATATTTTTGTTGAGAAAAGGCTCGATGAACATAGAGTATGCTGCAGTATTTTCGAGTTGATGTTGTCGATGCTACAGGCCGCCGTATGTAGTGGTTGCTGAAATATTTTTGTTGAGAAAAGGCTCGATGAACATAGAGTATGATGCAATATTTTCGAGTTGACATTGTCGATGCTACAGACCGCCGTATGTAGTGGTTGCTGAAATATTTTTGTTGAGAAAAGGCTCGATGAACATAGAGTATGCTGCAATATTTTCGAGTTGATGTTGTCGATGCTACAGGCCACCGTATGTAGTGGTTGCTGAAATATTTTTGTTGAGAAAAGGCTCGATGAACATAGAGTATACTGCAATATTTTCGAGTTGATGTTGTCGATGCTACAGACCGCCGTATGTAGTGGTTGCTGAAATATTTTTGTTGAGAAAAGGCTCGATGAACATAGAGTATGCTGCAATATTTTCGAGTTGATGTTGTCGATGCTACAGACCGCCGTAGGTAGTGGTTGCTGAAATATTTTTGTTCAGAAAAGGCTCGATGAACATAGAGTACGTTGCAGTTATTTCGAGTTGATGTTGTCGATGCTACAGGCCGCCGTATGTAGTGGTTGCTGAAATATTTTTGTTGAGAAAAGGCTCGATGAACATAGAGCATGCTGCAATATTTTCGAGTTGATGTTGTCGATGCTACAGGCCGCCGTATGTAGTGGTTGCTGAATTATTTTTGTTGAGAAAAGGCTCGATGAACATAGAGTATGCTGCAATATTTTTGAGTTGATGTTGTCGATGCTACAGGCCGCCGTATGTAGTGGTTGCTGAAATATTTTTGTTGAGAAAAGGCTCGATGAACATAGAGTATGCTGCAATTATTTCGAGTTGATGTTGTCGATGCTACAGACCGCCGTATGTAGTGGTTGCTGAAATATTTTTGTTGAGAAAAGGCTCGATGAACATAGAGTATGCTGCAATATTTTCGAGTTGATGTTGTCGATGGTACAGGCCGCCGTATGTAGTGGTTGCTGAAATATTTTTGTTGAGAAAAGGCTCGATGAACATAGAGTATGCTGCAATATTTTCGAGTTGATGTTGTCGATGCTACAGGCCGCCGTATGTAGTGGTTGCTGAAATATTTTTGTTGAGAAAAGGCTCGATGAACATAGAGTATGCTGCAATTATTTCGAGTTGATGTTGTCGATGCTACAGACCGCCGTATGTAGTGGTTGCTGAAATATTTTTGTTGAGAAAAGGCTCGATGAACATAGAGTATGCTGCAATATTTTCGAGTTGATGTTGTCGATGCTACAGACCGCCGTATGTAGTGGTTGCTGAAATATTTTTGTTGAGAAAAGGCTCGATGAACATGAGTATGCTGCAGTATTTTCGAGTTGATGTTGTCGATGCTACAGGCCGCCGTATGTAGTGGTTGCTGAAATATTTTTGTTGAGAAAAGGCTCTATGAACATAGAGTATGCTGCAATTATTTCGAGTTGATGTTGTCGATGCTACAGACCGCCGTATGTAGTGGTTGCTGAAATATTTTTGTTGAGAAAAGGCTCAATGAACATAGAGTATGTTGCAATTATTTCGAGTTGATGTTGTTGATGTTACAGGCCGCCGTATGTGGTGGTTGCTGAAATATTTTTGTTGAGAAAAGGCTCGATGAACATAGAGTACGTTGCAATTATTTCGAGTTGATGTTGTCGATGTTACAGGCCGCCGTATGTAGTGGTTGCTGAAATATTTTTGTTGAGAAAAGGCTCGATGAACATAGAGTACGTTGCAATTATTTCGAGTTGATGTTGTCGATGTTACAGGCCGCCGTATGTAGTGGTTGCTGAATTATTTTTGTTGAGAAAAGGCTCGATGAACATAGAGCATGCTGCAATATTTTCGAGTTGATGTTGTCGATGCTACAGGCCGCATATGTAGTGGTTGCTGAAATATTTTTGTTGAGAAAAGGCTCGATGAACATAGAACATGCCGCAAATATTTTGAGTTCATGTTGTCGATGTTACCGGCCGCCGTATGTAGTGGTTGCTGAAATATTTTTGTTGAAAAAAGGCTCGATGAACATAGAGTATGCTGCAATATTTTCGAGTTGATGTTGTCGATGCTACAGACCGCCGTATGTAGTGGTTGCTGAAATATGTTTGTTGAGAAAAGGCTCGATGAACATAGAGCATGCTGCAATATTTTAGAGTTGATGTTGTCGATGCTACAGACCGCCGTATGTAGTGGTTGCTGAAATATTTTTGTTGAGAAAAGGCTCGATGAACATAGAGTATGCTGCAGTATTTTCGAGTTGATGTTGTCGATGCTACAGGCCGCCGTATGTAGTGGTTGCTGAAATATTTTTGTTGAGAAAAGGCTCGATGAACATAGAGTATGCTGCAATTATTTCGAGTTGATGTTGTCGATGCTACAGACCGCCGTATGTAGTGGTTGCTGAAATATTTTTGTTGAGAAAAGGCTCGATGAACATAGAGTATGTTGCAATTATTTCGAGTTGATGTTGTCGATGTTACAGGCCGCCGTATGTGGTGGTTGCTGAAATATTTTTGTTGAGGAAAGGCTTGATGAACATAGAGTATGCTGCAATTATTTCGAGTTGATGTTGTCGATGCTACAGGCCGCCGTATGTAGTGGTTGCTGAAATATTTTTGTTGAGAAAAGGCTCAATGAACATAAAGCCTGCTGCAATATTTTCGAGTTGATGTTGTCGATGCTACAGGCCGCCGTATGTAGTTGCTGAAATATTTTTTGTTGAGAAAAGGCTCGATGAACATAGAGCCTGCTGCAATTATTTCGAGTTGATGTGGTCGATGCTACAGGCCGCCGTATGTACTGGTTGCTGAAATATTTTTGTTGAGAAAAGGCTCGATGAACATAGAGCATGCTGCAATATTTTCGAGTTGATGTTGTCGATGCTACAGGCCGCCGTATGTAGTGGTTGCTGAAATATTTTTGTTGAGAAAAGGCTCGATGAACATAGAGTATGCTGCAATTATTTCGAGTTGATGTTGTCGATGCTACAGGCCGCCGTATGTAGTGGTTGCTGAAATATTTTTGTTGAGAAAGGCTCGATGAACATAGAGCATGCTGCAATATTTTCGAGTTGATGTTGTCGATGGTACAGGCCGCTGTATGTAGTGGTTGCTGAAATATTTTTGTTGAGAAAAGGCTCGATGAACATAGAGTATGCTGCAGTATTTTCGAGTTGATGTTGTCGATGCTACAGGCCGCCGTATGTAGTGGTTGCTGAAATATTTTTGTTGAGAAAAGGCTCGATGAACATAGAGCATGCTGCAATATTTTCGAGTTGATGTTGTCGATGTTACAGGCCGCCGTATGTAGTGGTTGCTGAAATATTTTTGTTGAGAAAAGGCTCGATGAACATAGAGTACGTTGCAATTATTTCGAGTTGATGTTGTCGATGTTACAGGCCGCCGTATGTAGTGGTTGCTGAATTATTTTTGTTGAGAAAAGGCTCGATCAACATAGAGCATGCTGCAATATTTTCGAGTTGATGTTGTCGATGCTACAGGCCGCATATGTAGTGGTTGCTGAAATATTTTTGTTGAGAAAAGGCTCGATGAACATAGAACATGCCGCAATTATTTTGAGTTCATGTTGTCGATGTTACCGGCCGCCGTATGTAGTGGTTGCTGAAATATTTTTGTTGAAAAAAGGCTCGATGAACATAGAGTATGCTGCAATTATTTCGAGTTGATGTTGTCGATGCTACAGGCCGCCGTATGTAGTGGTTGCTGAAATATTTTTGTTGAGAAAAGGCTCGATGAACATAGAGCATGCTGCAATATTTTCGAGTTGATGTTGTCGATGGTACAGGCCGCTGTATGTAGTGGTTGCTGAAATATTTTTGTTGAGAAAAGGCTCAATGAACATAAAGCCTGCTGCAATATTTTCGAGTTGATGTTGTCGATGCTACAGGCCGCCGTATGTAGTTGCTGAAATATTTTTTGTTGAGAAAAGGCTCGATGAACATAGAGCCTGCTGCAATTATTTCGAGTTGATGTGGTCGATGCTACAGGCCGCCGTATGTACTGGTTGCTGAAATATTTTTGTTGAGAAAAGGCTCGATGAACATAGAGCATGCTGCAATATTTTCGAGTTGATGTTGTCGATGCTACAGGCCGCCGTATGTAGTGGTTGCTGAAATATTTTTGTTGAGAAAAGGCTCGATGAACATAGAGTATGCTGCAATTATTTCGAGTTGATGTTGTCGATGCTACAGGCCGCCGTATGTAGTGGTTGCTGAAATATTTTTGTTGAGAAAGGCTCGATGAACATAGAGCATGCTGCAATATTTTCGAGTTGATGTTGTCGATGGTACAGGCCGCTGTATGTAGTGGTTGCTGAAATATTTTTGTTGAGAAAAGGCTCGATGAACATAGAGCATGCTGCAATATTTTAGAGTTGATGTTGTCGATGCTACAGACCGCCGTATGTAGTGGTTGCTGAAATATTTTTGTTGAGAAAAGGCTCGATGAACATAGAGTATGCTGCAGTATTTTCGAGTTGATGTTGTCGATGCTACAGGCCGCCGTATGTAGTGGTTGCTGAAATATTTTTGTTGAGAAAAGGCTCGATGAACATAGAGTATGCTGCAATTATTTCGAGTTGATGTTGTCGATGCTACAGACCGCCGTATGTAGTGGTTGCTGAAATATTTTTGTTGAGAAAAGGCTCGATGAACATAGAGTATGTTGCAATTATTTCGAGTTGATGTTGTCGATGTTACAGGCCGCCGTATGTGGTGGTTGCTGAAATATTTTTGTTGAGGAAAGGCTTGATGAACATAGAGTATGCTGCAATTATTTCGAGTTGATGTTGTCGATGCTACAGGCCGCCGTATGTAGTGGTTGCTGAAATATTTTTGTTGAGAAAAGGCTCAATGAACATAAAGCCTGCTGCAATATTTTCGAGTTGATGTTGTCGATGCTACAGGCCGCCGTATGTAGTTGCTGAAATATTTTTTGTTGAGAAAAGGCTCGATGAACATAGAGCCTGCTGCAATTATTTCGAGTTGATGTGGTCGATGCTACAGGCCGCCGTATGTACTGGTTGCTGAAATATTTTTGTTGAGAAAAGGCTCGATGAACATAGAGCATGCTGCAATATTTTCGAGTTGATGTTGTCGATGCTACAGGCCGCCGTATGTAGTGGTTGCTGAAATATTTTTGTTGAGAAAAGGCTCGATGAACATAGAGTATGCTGCAATTATTTCGAGTTGATGTTGTCGATGCTACAGGCCGCCGTATGTAGTGGTTGCTGAAATATTTTTGTTGAGAAAGGCTCGATGAACATAGAGCATGCTGCAATATTTTCGAGTTGATGTTGTCGATGGTACAGGCCGCTGTATGTAGTGGTTGCTGAAATATTTTTGTTGAGAAAAGGCTCGATGAACATAGAGTATGCTGCAATATTTTCGAGTTGATGTTTTCGATGCTACAGGCCGCCGTATGTAGTGGTTGCTGAAATATTTTTGTTGAGAAAAGGCATGATGAACATAGAACATGCCGCAATTATTTTGAGTTCATGTTGTCGATGTTACCGGCCGCCGTATGTAGTGGTTGCTGAAATATTTTTGTTGAGAAAAGGCTCGATGAACATAGAGTATGCTGCAATATTTTCGAGTTGGTGTTGTCGATGCTACAGACCGCCGTATGTAGTGGTTGCTGAAATATTTTTGTTGAGAAAAGGCTCGATGAACATAGAGTATGCTGCAGTATTTTCGAGTTGGTGTTGTCGATGCTACAGGCCGCCGTATGTAGTGGTTGCTGAAGTATTTTTGTTGAGAAAAGGCTCGATGAACATAGAGTATGCTGCAATTATTTCGAGTTGATGTTGTCGATGCTACAGACCGCCGTATGTAGTGGTTGCTGAAATATTTTTGTTGAGGAAAGGCTCGATGAACATAGAGCATGTTGCAATTATTTCGAGTTGATGTTGTCGATGTTACAGGCCGCCGTATGTGGTGGTTGCTGAAATATTTTTGTTGAGAAAAGGCTCGATGAACATAGAGTACGTTGCAATTATTTCGAGTTGATGTTGTCGATGTTACAGGCCGCCGTATGTAGTGGTTGCTGAAATATTTTTGTTGAGAAAAGGCTCGATGAACATAGAGTATGTTGCAGTTATTTCGAGTTGATGTTGTCGATGCTACAGGCCGCCGTATGTAGTGGTTGCTGAAATATTTTTGTTGAGAAAAGGCTCGATGAACATAGAGCATGCTGCAATATTTTCGAGTTGATGTTGTCGATGCTACAGGCCGCCGTATGTAGTGGTTGCTGAATTATTTTTGTTGAGAAAAGGCTCGATGAACATAGAGCATGCTGCAATATTTTCGAGTTGATGTTGTCGATGCTACAGGATTAAGACATCTTGAGAGATTTAATAAGGTTAACAATTCCTTCAAAATTATGGCACACTCGCTTTTGTCTATTATGCTTTCAGAATCATCAATAAGTGTTAGTGAAGAGTGTGGTGCATGATTAAAAATATTCCAAAAATGACTCGGGTTAGTTATTAGCATGAATGATGGAGTTTCCTGATAGAAAACATGTTTCTGCTGCTCGAGCATAGTTCAGCAGCTCATTTGTTGTATGTATTCTAATGTTCAGCAGTGTTTTGCTTAGGGCCACTTGAAAACAGTGTGTTTTTTTTATTATTACTAAGAGTTTTTAGTCACTGTGAATATACCAGAGATTAGCTGTTTGGGAGCTTAAATTTAATGCTCGGAATATAAATTTCAACAAATTCTAATAATTTGTTCTTAAAAGGACATTGGTTTTCATTTACATTTCTATTTTCAAACTTTTACAAGCAGACTGAAAATATGTTAGATAGGTCCATGTTTAGTCGCTCGTAATTTCCTTTGTTGTCTAACCCAATATTTTTAGCTTGTTTGATAGGTTGTGGCTCTTGAAATGCTATGTCATAATAAACCGCTTTGTGGTCTCCCACACCTACAAATCCAGAAAGGGAGGTGACATTTTCGGGATGGCCAGTCAGAACTAGGTCCAGTATGTGTGAACAGGTGCTGGTCACACTAGTGGGAAAAGAGACAATCTGTGCGAGGTTGAAATCAAGGCCAAGGTTGATTAAATTTCGACAGGCACCTGAGCCACCAGTGCAAGCTTCATCTTGAGGCCAGTATATTTCTACATTTCTCGGAGGAACCATCTACCTTGAGCAATACTTCTTACAAGTTGTTAAAACTGACACATTGTCACATTCCAAAATTATTTAGGATGGAGGGCCAGCACAGTGGGTAATCTGTGTGGTTGTACTTGCTTAGTACCTCAAATCGTTGATTTGTAAGATTCATTGGCGTTTTTAAGGGCTTTTTAGTGGTCAGTATTGCTGACCACTGGAAGTTTATTATTTCTAGTGCCTGGCTATAGTTGATTAATCACTGATGGATATTTCGCAAAGGTGAACAGCCCATGTCCAGTAAAGTTAGTGGCCGATTGATTTTGATAAAATAGTAATGCTGGTCTTAAACTTCTTGGCTATATTAATAAAAAAAAAAAGTCTGAGGACACTAAGCACTTCTTATGAGTTGTGAACGGAAAATCATTCTGCCTGCGACGTATTGCTTCCGCCTCGCATTGTCGAAGGGCCTCGTCCTCTTGCCGCCTGAGAGAGGCGCTTTGAATCGCGATCCGCTTGCGCCTACGCTTTCAAAAGGCATTGTTCTGTCTCCTAGCGCGTTGCGTTGCTGCCATGTATTCAGAGACTTGACAATAATGGTGGATTTTGCTGCCTACCTCCTCGCTTATGGTGCGTCATTCCGCTTCCTTAGTTCGTCTTTGGAGTACTTGTGTGGACGGGCGGGTTTCGCTACTGCCGAGATTGTGGCCTTGGACGATGTAGATGCTTAAAACGCTGCCATGTTCGTCGGCGTCAAGAGGAGCAGAAGCGTTCCTTTTACCGGCGCGGGGCCGGCAGCACGATGGGGTGGCGTTCTCTGAAACTATGACGCGCGCCAGCCAATGGGAGCCATCCATCAAATCGCTGCTACAGACTACAGAAGTGTTGTAATTTGGGTGATTTGGTATGATGACATGGTGAACAGAACAGCGCACAAAAATACGAGGACGGAGAAAGGAAACGTGAGATGCACAAGCACTGACTCGCAACTGAATTTATACACAAAAGGAAGAAGAGGATGTTCCGAAAGACAAGCAGGGCACGCAGTGCGTGTCACACGCGACACAACACATTTAACTACAATGTGTTGTCCATAGTCCGATCTAAAAACAAGGTTTCGGTTTGAAGCTGTGTCACTGATGGGCGGCTAATGCAGCAGTCCCCCAAGCTGTTGATGCAGTGTGCTTCCAAGATTTCGCGAGTCCTCTTGTCTCGATAATGTCCAATTATTGTTGTGCCTTTAAGAATCGGAGTACACGAGCAGGATTTGCAATGAACGGGAAGATGACCGTCCACCGTAGATTTTAGTGAATGATCATGCTCGAGGAGGCGATTGTTCAGTCACAGTTCAGTTTGGATCGTGTAGCTTGTACCACATGTTAGTGGGATTTTGTACACCATGCCAATTGAACACGACAGATAAGGGTGGCTGTGGCATTTCTGGTACTTGTCTTTTTTTAAGGTTTTTCGCTATCGAGGGAACCTTTGAACAGATTTGTGCCATTTTTTTGGGAGCAATGGTGTTTTTCTGCATGTACATTGAATCCAGAACATAAATAAGAAAACGAGCTATATGAAATTTAACATTTATAAAGAGGAAATCAAGCACTATAAACTGTGCATATTTCATTTAGTTATTGTAAATAAAAAAAGTTTTCCCCTGATGCATGTCCCCAGCTCCAGCCTTTTTTCTCAACCAGTTGGTGCTTAACCCACGCAATAGGAATCAGGCGCTAAGGGGTATCACAAGCTGTAGCCCCGTCACACCGCCTTTGCGGCCGTGCACGCATTTCGGTAACAGATGGCTTAAGAGTGAAATACGACAGAGGGAGCGCCTAAGAGGGTTTATCTCGGCCTCAGCACATGTTAGTGTTTGGAGCATTGCCACAGGTGGCACTGGTAAGATACCGCACACCAAGCGTCCTAGCGTTTCAGCTTATATTGGCCGCAATTGTACCTGAATACACTTTTCTATGGTACGGTTCCACATTGCAAAGTGTATAGTTGTAAGTTTTGCACTGTGTTTCCTTTACTGCCTGTTGTTCCGCAAGAGTGGGGCCGTTTAGAACTGCAGTTGCACATTGTTTTGTTTATTTCCAGGCTGAAAACTTATTGCTGGATTGCAACATGAACATTAAGCTTGCTGGTGAGAACCATTTGCACTCTCTCTCTCTCTCCCTTTCTCCTCTGATATATGTCGTTCCGACAGAAACTTCGGAATCTGACGTTGCTTGGGTCTCTCTTGCCAGATTTTGGATTTAGCAATTTCTTCTCTCCTGATGACTACTTGACAACATGGTGCGGCAGTCCACCTTACGCTGCTCCTGAGGTGTTCGAGGGAAAGTGCTACATCGGTCCTGAAATCGATGTCTGGGTGAGTAGCTCACTGGGAATGCTCCTGATGAAGAGCATTATGAGCATTTCTGTTTTTCCCCGTTTGTTTTAATATAATGTTACATTTGTATTTACCATACATTTTTTTCAAATAAAGTGATTTTTGGATTAACAATGTATACATGAGACTGAGCACCACCGTCCGTTTGGCATGCTTATTATAATGCTGATGCGGACCTAAGGACGGCCAAAATTTAGCCCCAAAAAATTACAGAGGAGGGTTCGTCCCGGAAGTGTTATTTGAAAAGTTCTGGTTTGAGGCGTAACGCCCAACTAGCCGTGAGAGCAGATATATTGATATGATATCTGAAGCGTTTTCTTCATACAAGCAAGAAACAGAGGAACAAGAAAATAAGCAATTGTGCAAAATAACAGCATACACGTCCCTATCTCAAAGTGACATTCACTAGAATACTTATAACCCTGTACCCACCCATACAGGACTCACATAACTTGGAGACTTTCATTATATACGTCAATTATTTATTACAATTGAACCTCGTTGATACGTTTTTCAGGGGACCACGGAAAAAATAGTATCATCTGGGAAGACGTAGCAACCGATACCGCACTTAGGGGGGCTCTACATGGGATATAAAGCAGCTCTTATATGTACAATGGTTTATTTTATGTGTACTTAAAGAACTATTGAGGACTCAGGCACTCTAACTTTGTGTATTTTGCCCCGTGAGCCTGTTTGAAGGATGGTTGATAAAAAGGAGCTTTTGCCTCAGTCTCTTTTGTTTGGCGACGATGCTGGTCAAAGTTGACGGAGCGGGTCCAAGGACTCTTGCGACGTCAGATCTCTTTCGGCTGGGATTGTGATCCAACGTCTGAAGTATATCAAACTTCTCTTTAAAAGAGAGTACCTTCCTTTTTCGCGATGCCATGACCGTCATCAATGGGCGCAAAGCGCACATACTCCGAAGCACCACAGTTCACGCAATCAAGTGGAACAGAAACTAGAAGCGCAGAGTGCATGCGGGTGCTCCTCGTGCCAGAGAAAGAGAAGGACAGATGAAAGAGAGAGCAAGAGAGAACGAGCGTTTGCTGCCTTGCCAGCCTCGCTCTCTGTCCAAGCGGTGCGCCAAGGTCACACTTGGGCAAGAAGGTAAGCTGTGGCAGAGCTCAGCAAAGCCCAGCGAGGAGACAGAGAGACGGATGAGAGGGGAAAAGGAGTAAAGGGAAGACGGGCAACTGCGTGCCAACGTGTGCCGTGCGACCCGCACTGCGTGGTTCGGCTTTGCTCCGCTAGCTTCGCTTCAAAGTCAGCGTGGCAGCCTAGCGCCCGGCGCGCCGAGGGGCCGCAATACCGACACTTCTGGACGTAACAACCGGAAAAGCAAACGTAACAGGCAGGAAACTAACACATGTATTTCTATGGAAGTAAAACGGGACCGGCGTTTTTGAACGTAAGAGCTGGGAAAACGTATCAACCGAGAATGTAACAACGATGTTCTGCTGCATACACAGAGGCTTTTTACAATGTTCTTTGAAGTATCAACCTGAATAGGAGCTATAAACAGGGAGATGGGAAAATGTATATGTGTGAACATTTTTTTTCTTGTACTGAAACAGGTGCAAGTGCAAACAGAAAAATTAGTAGATTTTTATTACCCATTGGCTTTCAGTAACAATATTTAAAAGGAATAAATACTCTAGTTATTAAGAATGAGTAGTAGAACCATGTTGATATACGGTAGTTTAGGGGACTGTGGTAGAGAAGCTTATGATCCAAGATAACATAACAACTGATAACCCTCTTAGGGTTATCAGTTGTTACAATTTATTTCACATGGACTTCTATGGCTTTGTAAAGCTATCATATTCGTTCATCTATAGCAGGGGTGGCTAAACTTTGGCTCGCGAGCCACTTGCGGCTCTTCGCAAGTCCAAGTGTGGCTTGCTGCGCCCTAATAAACATGCCCCCTCCCCTCTCCCCCCTCCCTCCTAACATGCACATTTGCTTTGCGGTTCAGGAAGTGATATGCCTCTCGTTCTTTGTCATAGCTGCACGGGACCGTCATAACTGACTTACTCATAACTAAACCGATGCCATTGAGCCGAACTTCAAGGTGATTCTTTTTTCCCAAACACGGTAAAGAAACATAATAAATAATCGCTTTGTGAGTGGAATTCGCTATGGCCACCCACTGAGACGAAAGTGATAAAAAATGCTGCCACATCCCCTTTTAACTGCGGCTCTTCACTTGAGAGGGTTCTTCTTTGTGGCTTTTTGGATATGTTCGTCTGGTCACCCCTGACTTATAGGTTGAAATATTTTTTCTAGCACTGTCCCTTAAATTTAGGGGTCGACCTATAATCGCAACTAAAGGTTGTCGGCCTATAGACCTTTTCTGTATACTCGCGTCCCCAGCCACTTAATAGGCGTATCCGGCATGGGCAATGAGAGAAAACAAAAACGTTCCAACCTGTAACTAGTAAAAAAAAATAAGGGGGAGGCAAAACGATAATGTGTGACGGTTACGCTTAAATCCTAAGTGTCTTCTACTGGCATGGCGACGGCAAAACAATGTTTTGCCGTCGCCATGCTGGAAGTGACGACAATTCAAGATGGCGGCGCCCTTGAAGAAAGGGTCTATAAGAGTGAGCAAAATTTGGCGAGGCCATCGAACTAACTCAGTTGCTCCCCCACATTAGCCACTGCTCCTAGCACTCTGGTGTAAAGTGGTGAAGCCTAATGCGCACACCAATGCAAAGCGGTGAAGTTTAATGCGTGCAGAGCTCTAAAGTTTTACGCCAGTCGTGCATCGCAAGTGGCATGGTGTAGAAGCACATTGTTAACACGATAGCCACGTAATTTAATCGAGAGTAGGATGGCTCTTTCTTACCAGAGCAGTCATCATCCAACAGATTTTGCAAAAGGTCTCCTTGCAGCCTTATAGCTGTTTGCTCACAACGTCGCAACAATGTTGGTGTCGTAATCTGGCACTTCAGGCGACGACACGGCCAGCGTAGATCACAAGCAAGTTTTGGCTACGATGACAGAGATGCTATGGAATATATGTTTGTATGATCTTTTCCTTAAAAGAAATGAGCAGTCCTGTGTTAATCCACAGTCACAGCGACATCTGTGACATGTCACAGCGAAGTCGGCTCAATTGGCTTCGTTATCATGTGCATGCACTTCACGGTTCTCTCTGCGACAAACGGCGAGACACATCCGCGAAGCCGCCAGCGCGTCTTTCGTCATCTCGCAACAAGTGCGACGCCAGCGTGCAGTGATGCCAAGACACCTGCATCTGCCGCTTTGCGCCGTACCCTTGTCGAGCTTTGGCATGACTGCCACTTGGGGCTGCTAAGGAATGCACTGACAATGATGTAATGCACAGGCCCTGGATAGACATATACGGTTGTTGAACCTTTTAAAATTTCTGGCGGCTTGCATCACCTAGCTGACGCCTGTAATGTCAACAATTGACTCCGATTGAATTTGGAATTCTTTAAAAATTATGAAGAATTTTCTGTTGCGATGTCGCAGTACCCATGAGTGGACACTATTCGAGACTCACACTCACGTTTGTTCTGCAAAAACCATATAATAAAGTGGATCGCGGATACTGTGCCATAGCTCTGTGGTAACGCGCCCGCTTTGCACGGACCCAGGTTCGATTCCAGAGGGCAGCAGGCAGTCTTTTTTCGAGAGTTTGGCAATATTGTGATGGATGCCATACACCCTATTACGCCAACTAGAGCATCAACAACTATTACAACTATAACTACGACGACAATGGACATCATTTCCAGTGGTGGAACGAGCCTGTAACAGCTGTCGCTGTAAAATAAGAGCCTTTCTTTTCTGCAATGTTGTTATTGGCAGTGGACGTGAACTCTGAACTCAAGTGGAAGCGAGCGCAATGCAAGTGCATATACGTTGGGATTATAAACAGATGAACAGGGTTTTTGGATGGACTATGAAAAAATGTGAACGGGGTGTCTGAAAATTGTGAATCTCTTTCGAGCCTAGTTTAAGGTCACACCCTAAAAGAGCTCGGAGAAAGGAAAATGTTGTAAGAGGAAGAGGGAACAGCTGTGACCCAGCGGCCTAATGTACTGGGTCGGCCGCATCGGGTTTCTTGGGCATAACAAAGCAGGATGGCAAATGCTGCAGACGAAAAGTTAATATGCACATATTTTTATGAGGGTTCTCCAGGACCAGCGTTTGTAAAAGTAACAACCGAGAAAACGCATAAACCTGAAATAAAACTTTTGATTGGGCTAATTGGTTTATTATATTCTGGAGGACTTAAAGGTGCAAAAAACGCATTAGTCCATGTTGGATGTGTCTCTGGGCTAGCACTCACCAGCTCGGAGCACTTAGAGTGAAAGCTTGCACTGCAGAACCCAGGGATATTGGGTTAAAGGGGGACATGGGCCTAAAGTTTTTATTTTTTTTTTAAAAATTAATTTTTTAATTTTGACGTTTTCAGTTTTAGAAACTAATTATACACCCTTACACCAAATTTGATAACCATACGCCAAATATTTACGATGATATAAAATATTTTCAACAGTTGTGAGGCAGTAACAAAGTAAAGGAGTTCAATGTTTGAATGCATTTTTCTCAGTTCCACTTTTTGCTGCAAATTTCATACGAAGGAATCTTTTGTTCGAAGGTGAAAGTGTTCAGATACCACAATCAAGATGTTTCTGAACTGAAATTTACTGGGGAATCGGGCTATCTACTTTATTTTGTTTTAAGTTAAAGTCCTCAGTGATAAAAAGCCAAGTTTTCAAAAATTGACATAGGACAGATTTGCATCTCATATTTTGAGGTAATCACTCTTCCTGAAATATTTACATTTGAGTTATAAAAACTAGATAGCCCAAAGTGCCACATCCCCCACTTTATATTCTAGCAGTCAAAATGGTGCTTAATAGCTTCATTTGCATATGATAGATTTCTTAACAAAGAGTGACACATTTTCTTATACAGGTATGTAAAGTTGTCCTGGAGAGCTGAAAGTTTGCACAGTACACCTACATCTGAGGTTAAATCTCCTCTCTAAATTTCATTCCAATCACTTGAGTAGTTAAGAAGTTCGACCTCTAGCCAGTGTCCCCCCTTAAATCCCCACCCCTGACCGTCTCAATCTGGATGAGCCTCGTACCGGCATGCAGTTGTGAATTACTACTGCGGGGTGCACATTGAAGACACCAGGCTAGCGGTTATACTGCACTGTCTAAATTTCTTATCTACAGCTAGGAGACAAATCGCCTGTTGAGGCAGGCTAAGTTCTAGGCTGTATAAACATACACGCTCCCCAATTTTGTTTTTATGTGTCTCTTCTTCGTTTGTGTTTTTTGTGCTTTTAAAGGGGTACGGAAACAAAAATTGAAATATTCAAATTTTGTTCCGAAATGAGTCAAGCAGGACGGATAATACCCATAAATGATAATTGCCTGTTTGTATTTTGAACAACTGGCTATATTTTTCGTTCCAAACGGTGCACTCGAGCAAGCGCTCGAAGAGAAGCGAACGGGGAGAGCACGATGTGTAATGGGATATCCGGCGCAAACAAAAACAGAAAAAAAAAAAAAGATTCCCCGCATTTGTGACGTAGCAAGGCTGGCGTGGTTATGAGCTTTGCCCTGGTGGCGTTGTCAGCATTGTGGTGGTGTCAATAGCGTCAACACGTTACAACCGAGCCGTTCGAAGTACCCGTGGGGTGGCGAGCGTAAGGCTGGTTCAAAGAGCACATAGCTTCCACAGCACTGTCAGCTTAGGAGTGAACAGGGTGAGGAAAGCAACTTTTGTCCAAATTTTGAGCGACGGGCTAATCTTCTAGGGGGAGAATGGCTGTTTCCAGGTGCACAAACGAGGGTTTGATACAATGCGCGATTTATGAGTTGAGGAAAGCTATGAAGGAAAATGTTGAATTCCAAAGAGCTGTGCTTTGCCGGTGGAACTTGCTACGTCATGACTACGTAGCAAGTTCCCCAACATTGCTAGATTACGTCCCAAATAGGCTCCACATGCATCCACCAGGTGCACATTGAAAGATTATTTAATTAGTTTTAAAATTAGTTTTCTTGTGCCTTTCAACAAAAGACTGGTAACTTTGAGGTTATGCTGCAAAGTGCAACGCATTAAAGCTAAAAAATGAGCTCTGGAATTTCGTTTCTGTACACCTTTAAGTCCTACATAAATGTGGCATGAATCAACAAGGTTCCCCTACTTTTCCCCAAATTAGTGATTTTTGCTGCAAAGATTTGCGAGCTGCCATTCTGGCTGCTGTCTAAAATGTGCAGTCTCTCGTGTGGAAAGCTTGTTCAGCGCTTTAAGAGGTAATCTGCAGCTGTGTTTCTTTTGCTTCCAATGAGGTATCTGTATAAATTGATATATCTCGTAAATGATACCAATAATATTATAAATTAAACAGTTGCCATTAGCAGTAAACTAATAAGGTTTCATAATTCAGCTGGCTATTGAAACCAATATAGGTTGCTTGCTATCCTACTGATATCCCAGACAAATCAAAAATCATCAACAAAAAGAAAAAGAGAGAAATGGTTGTACTGTAGTTTTTACAGAAACTTCTGAAGACAACTGAACTGAACCGAGGAAAAACTTGTACAGCTTGAAGCACCATTCTCGTGTGGCCAGTGTTAGACGATGAAAAAGTGAAGCCTAGACTTAGCCACGAAGTGAGGATATTCGCGGACGATTGCGCAGATCGGCTGCTTATAGTGACTTCCTCTAATCTATGTTGCAGAGCCTCGGGGTGGTGCTGTACGTGCTGGTGTGCGGAGCCCTTCCCTTCGACGGCTGCAACCTGCAGGTGCTGAGGAGTCGAGTGCTCTCCGGCCGCTTTAGGATCCCGTTCTTCATGTCTACTGGTGAGCTGGCACACAAAAAGATGGGACTACTGTTGGGGGGCAAAGTATAGATTGATCTTGTGCGACATACCTCTTCCGGCTCGAAATTTTGCTGGATGTCGTGTCGATCAACTTTCGCCCTACATCTGTTTATGTGCGGAGGCAGTGTTTCAAGCTCACTCGAGTTTTTTTGCATCGTGATTGACTGCACCAGCCAGTGTAGTCAGGAACGGAAGAGGGCATCCGCCGGTGATTTTCATGCAAGCCAGTTTTTATTCGGGCCTAAAACGAGCGAGCAGTTGAGAAGTCGACCCATCAATGGCCGCATTAATAAATGCTGCTGGAGTGACTCCGAAAGGAAAAGGGGAGTAATGATCAGTTTTTGCGGCCACAAACGTGCCCCCGGTCGCACTTAGTAGGTCCTGTAGTCGACAGAGCTACTTGCCATGCTTGTCAATTCACCAACACCAAGAATGACGCCGATAACTAAGCATCTGCATGCAAACTAATGGGGAAAGTGACAGACGCTATTTATCTACGTGGCGGGATGTGGCTTCCCAGAAGTAAAAAGGCTTCCCGTGAAGCCACCATGTAGTATGGAAGGAGGTTTAATGAGAAGAAAATCTGAGGTCACGACATAAAAAATGTTGTAGAACTGCCTTAGTAGCCCAACTTGTGCGGTTTACCTCACTAAATGATGATGACCGGTGCCGATTTGAGTGGCTAGTTTTCCAGTCCGGCAGTGCTGTTGGTGGAAGTGTGTTCATGGTGTGTACACGGAGTGTTGGCCATAATGATCCCCTCTGACTGTGGAGAACTACAAGAAGATTAAAACACCACCTAACATTTGGGATGGCACGGGGACAGATAACTCAATGCATGAATGGGGGTATAGTACATCATAAAATTTTGTTCCATTAAAATATCCTTGCAGCTTTCCCTTTGGGGAAAGCTGCAAGGTTTGCAGAATGCACGTGCAGTGATGGAAGTGCTGCGCCATTTGTGCCAAATTGCAGCATGAACGAATGTCTGAACGAATGTCTGCCACACCTGCGCCGAGGTAGGCTTAAAGAAAGCAAAAAATATTTTAAAAAGGGGACACATTTTTATTGATAGTTGTATTGGTGGATATGCTGGTTTTTGCAGCCTGAATAAAATGGGCTAAATAAAATTCCGAGCGTAAAAGGGGGAGAAGAAAAAAGCGTTGTCCCAACTAAAGTGTTGTGCTATGATTAATTTTTCAACCACTTTTTGAATACCCATCGTAAATGGAACCTGCTCTGACCAGAGCCTTGCTTCTGAAAAGAAGGCTCTGTGTTTCCTTTGCACCCTATTTATTCTTATTACAAAAGCTAGACCTTTTTCGAGTACTCTCGTCCCCAGCCACCTGGTATGCAAATTTGGTATGGGCGACGATAAAATTATAGAATGTTTCAACTTGCAAATAGTCAAAAAATAAAGGAGTAACAAAATTAAAATGGGTCAACGGTTACGCTTATACCCTAACGTATTCTATTTGCATGGCGACGGCAAAACGGGTCCATATCACAAGAGCGAATGACATTTTAGCGAACGGCGACATTTGAGCGAATGGTCGTTTTAGCGAATAACGGGGGCGCGCGTTAACCCATCCGTCGCGCTACGCTTTACGCCGCTTCGCGGCGACAGTCTGCGGCAACTCATTACAAAAATGTGAACTCACTTGGCCCACCCGAAAACGCCGCTTCGCGGCGTCCGACTATTCGCTAAAGTGTCGTTCGATGAAACGTGGGTGTTCGCTAAAACGTCATTCGATCAAGTGAGTGCCTCCCCGGCAAAACAATGTTTCAACCATACTGGAAGTGACGATATTTCAGGATGGCGCCGCCGCTGTGAAATAGGTCTATAGATAAAGCCCTGCGCGGATAACAGTTTGATCATCCGCATCCGCAAACTTTGTATCTGCACGTGAGCCGTTTCCACAATGGTCTTAAATTATTGTATCCGCACCCAGTCCGCATCCGCATACCTTGTATCTGCATCCGAACCGCATCCACAAAATTCAAGACCGCATCTGAAATTAAGTTTCATTGAAGAAAAAAGTGCCTTGATGGTACCTTGTAAGCTGTCTGCTTATCTTTGTACAAAGAATATTTTGAGTCGTAATACGGTGAAAGCCATTTGATTTTAGTATTTTCTTTTATTGATTTTATTTCATAAGGAGGGTTTTTAATGTTTAAGTTTTATTTTATTTTTTTTAAATTAGTGGTAAACATTGGGGGCCCTTTGTTCCAAGGTGGTAATCGGGGAGAAGTCAGGTTTTTCAAGAAATTATTTTGAAATTCGTGTTTTTCAGTTCATATTTAGAAATAAATTGGCATAATTAACAATAAAGAGTACTATAATAAGTTTAAGTAAGCTGAATATTTTTTTGCAATTGAGTCATTAAAGTACACAAGACGGCGTCTAACAGAACTTGATCTGTTAGATTTTTTTATAAAGCGTCCTGTCTTAAATTTAATAATCTGCATGAGTGGCATCTTTATCCCCATCTCTAGACCTGTCCAGTTCTTGGACATATCTGAATTGAGAAAACATTCTCTCAACATTGCAGCTTCTCTACAATGCTTTTTTTTTAAAGCACAGCTCTTAGGCGCGTGACCTGAGTGGTGTCACCGTCGGCGTAACTGCCCCGCTAAATTTAGCGGGAAATTGGATTGGTGTTGAGGTCACATGACGTCAATTTTCCCGCTAAATCTAGCAAAGAAACTAAATTTGTTCATGGGTGATGTGACACGAAGTCATGTGACATCATTTTCCCCGCTAAATTTAGCGGGGAAATTGAATTGGTGTTAAGGTCACATGACGTCAATTGGGAAACTTAACCCGCTAAATTTAGCGGGGAAATTTTCGCAAAATTTAGAGGGAAATTTAGTGTGGAAATTTAATGGGAGGAGGAGAAGGAGGAAGACACAGAGAAGGAGGAGGGGCATACCCCCCCTTCCGTACCTTCCCCCCTTCTCCTCAAGAGCTGCGCTTTAGCTTCACATTACAAGAATTTGTAAACGTTCTTGATTTTTTTTTTTTTTTTCATTAAAAATGGTTAAGGAGAAGGGCAAAGGGTAATTCGCAATGGACATAAAAAGGACAGTTTGGGTCTTAATCTATCGCTTCAGTTCAGTGAAGTCAACAGGATCTAGGATTGTAGGGTCTAAAGCTAGCTTATGTGTTCCTACCAACTTTCTGTTATGCACAAAATATTTTTAGAGCAAAGTAATTTGAGAACTGGGGGAATTCATTTTCTAAACTTGGGTAGAAATCGAGTTTAACTCGATTTTCACAGGACACGTTCGGTGTGTAAATGTCAAGAAATATTGGGATTTACCCGAAAACAAAGGACCCCAAATTTGTAAGTAAACATGATTCTAGAGGCACTTTGTGTCTCTGGAAAGGTGATCGCAGTTATGAGATCATCCTGGGAGTTTTCGACACTCAACCAGAAGATGCAATCCAATAAAAAAAAATTGATTTTTTTTTTTGTTTTGTAACATTTGTTTTAAGTAGACACATAATTTCAAACCACGAAAACTTATAAACGATTGAATAATCATATTATGTCATTTTATTTAGGTCAAAAAAAAAAAAGGTGAGTGGAAAGGCTGTTGCTCACCACAGCGAAGTACTCATACTGTATTTACTCGAGAAATAGCCACACTATTTATGAACAAGGCCCTTATGTCTGCTTACCCGCAGAACACATATACAGCCAATCATCGCATTGTGCATAAATAAGATAGCGAATAACTAAATTGAGAACACGATTCTCCATACAGATGCACTCTTCACAGATGGTATCTTCGCACGAAGATGTGTCTCTGTCCTGTAAACCGCTGGAATCATGCTGCCGATCGCAATGATTAGGAAGCCGCATGCTTCTCGGAAAAGCGAACGCTCAGGTTTTCTTCATAAACAGTGTGGCTATTACTCGAGTAAATACGGTATATGCGTGGTAACACATCTGTACACCGCTAAGAAAATATCTCAATATTCAATAATGCAATACCTCTTATTGGTTTCAGTTTTAAACATGAACCCTCAACTGCATTAGCTGCTACTTGCCAACTGTCGAGAAAAAATATGCACGCCCACGCCACATTTCATTTGTCGAGGAGACAGGCTTACTTTCTTGCGGCTTGTACAGTAGATTCTCATGAATTCAAGCTCCAGGGAGCCACAGATTTTGTTTCAATTATCAGAATTTATCTAAATAGTATGCAAAATAAAATCATGATTTGCGATATGAATGGCTACGGATACAGAGTGGATATTTGATAATTTCCTCTACATAGGCCTACTGATCATAAGTAGGTATGCCACACACACATGAAACATTTGTGAAATGCAGGGGTGGGCACAGGTATTTCCTGAGGGGGGGGTCAGGTGTTGGTCAGCGTATCATATGTTTAAGAACACCCCCTATTTGCACTCCCTAAATTTTTGCACATGCAGAATTCAAGGGGGGTCAGGACATCCCGACCCCCCCATCTGAATCTGCCGCAGGTGAAATGTATGACATAACTTTAATTATCCCTCAAAAATGTTGTTTATTGTGGGCTGTTTAGACAGCACAGGACAAGTTAAAACAAAATTAAGTTTGTTCATCACGCCAAGAAGTTGTCTAATGTGAACAGGGGACACATGAGAGATGAAAACTGGCACCGTACGGCAGTTTTCATGGCAACTTGCATGGACACTGTGACGTGGTTGATGCCATATTGGCACATAACAGCATTCGCACAAGTTGCTATGGAAATTTTCGCATGGTGCCCATTTTCATGACCCGTGTGCCCTTGGGGGGTGTCAGTGTCCCACACTGACATCCCCCCAAAAAGTTTGTTTCATTTTTTGCCAGGCGGTTCATTATGGTGTCAAAATACTACCCAAAAAATATTTTTGTACAGCGTCCCATATATTTTCAATAAAGTAAAAAAACGCAACTGCTCGAAACTGGAACTGTACTGGAAACATATTTGCGGATTTTAGAAGCCACAAAAAATTGGTATCATATTTTATTTCTATTTTTAATATTGAGTGTCTGCCTTCAATAACCCACAACGTTGATTATGTTTGGTGGTTGTGTTTAAACCATAAAAAACGGCATTTGACCACGTAGAAGAGAGTGTGCACAACTCAAACCGGCCAGTTCTTCATTGGCAGTTTTCGGACAAAGAGAAAACGTATTCGAAGCCGCAAATTGTGTTCTGGGTATTTGGGCTCTCGTATGTCATGTATACAAATAAAAACCTTGGCGAGCATAACTACCCTCTCAGTGTCCCTTTAAGCCCCGTTGAGTGCACTTCTTACCAAGCACCGGTGCACCGTGGAGAAGCAACATCCGCAGAAGCAAGCTATGTGGGTGTTGCTTCTCTGCAGTGCACCAGTGCTCGGAAAGAAGCGCACTCAAAGGGGTCGCGAGAACAAAAAGTGTGAGTTACTCGAAAACATTGCTCGAATTGAGCAACTTATGAATACATTAAAAGCATAGCGGGAAAACCAAAATTTTGAAATTTGTTTGAATTAACGAGAGGTATGAAATATCCGAGTTCTAACTATTGCAAGCCTACTGTATGTTCTTGGTTTTCTTTGCCCGAAGAATTTTTGCTAGTCTTTTCCTTCCAACCAAGAACATGCTTTCCTGGGAGGATTGGTTTCCTTGCACTCTTTACATTTTCTAGGGGCAGCATTTTAGGCGAGATATAGTACGATCTAAAGCGATCTTTGGTGAGGATTATATCTTTTTTGGCATTAAAAACAATTTTCTCCCCGATTTTCACCTTTTTTCTGCGAGAGTAATTTGTTTCCGCAAAGCATTTGATGATGCACTCATAGCATCATTCCTTTATTCACTCTACGCTCTGCAATCGCACATGTTTACGGGCCAACTTGGTGAAAATGTAGGTCCGGACCCGCGGATATCCGCCTCCGATCCTGCACCTGTAGCCCCCTAGCATCCGCAACTGATCGGCAATCCGCCAAATCTGATTCATATTTACCCGCATCCGACAATTGACTGCGGACATCCGCAGATGATCCGTGGGTAATCTGCGAATACGCAGGGCTTTAGGTATAGGTAATGTGCTCCAGTATCAAAGAAGAACCCTCAATTATTGTCATAGATAAACTCATTTAGCGATGCAATTACTTTTTCATTTTCGAGCAGTGTGCTAACAGATGCTGGCATCTGCTCAAAAAGCATCAGTGGCTGCTCCAAACCAATATTTTGCCTGCTACAGAAGGTCAAATGCCGCATTCATTGCTAAATGTGCCACCTCTCATACATCATCTCGACGGTGCTGCCGTTTGCACAGATTGTGAGCACCTGATCCGCAAGATGCTGGTGCTGGAGCCCAGCAAGCGGCTGACGGTGGAGCAGGTGAAGCGGCACCGGTGGCTGCAGCCGGGGCTGCCCCGCAGTCTGGCCACCCCGCCCCAGGACCGTCAGGCCGCCCGCAAGGGAGACCTTAACGACCAGGTGCTGCGCCTCATGCACAGCCTTGGCATCGACCCGGCCAGGACTAAGGAGGTGGGCACGTGCAGCTGGGGGGCTAAAGGCGGGAGCAGAACTCGGCAGGTCGTAAGCGCTGACGTCGGTAATCCCGAGAGAAAGAATGAGAAAAAGAGCGACAGAAAGGTGGAGAAAGACAGCAAACAATAGGTTAAGCATGCTGGTTTTGCCGCCACAAGTTGAATCTGTTCCAGTGCTTGTCAACTTTGTTTATTTTCGTACAATGCACGATGCCGGTGTGTTTTTACAAAATAAAGCTAAAAGCACTGGACACAGTGCGTGCGAGTGATGCTTTCCTGCTTGTTTGTGTATGTTGGAGCATCGCCAGCAATACAATCCCATCAGGGCCACTGACGTCTGCATCTGTGCCCCGCCATTCAGAGGTGGTTGAAATGTGTGGGAGTTTTCCTCTAGATTGTTATACGAACTCTGTGCAGGCAGCTCGACACCCCTCTCTCATGTGTACTGGCATTCTGTGTCTGCAGTCAGCTACGCCAGTGAAGCTCCTCGTCTAGGCAGTTTCAGTGCTCATTCCCGACCAGGAGTTCTCAAACTCCTTTATTTTGAGGAACGCCTATCTGCCTCGAATGACGGCCTAGGCACCCTTTCCCTTTTGGGCGTTGTTACATTTGACCTGTGCAGGGGTTGACAGACTTTGTTAACAATAATGCATGCAGGAGGGTGTCTTCAGCTCATAGGCTTATGCCAATGCATGACTCCGACATGGAGAAATAGTGCTTGAACTGGGAAAGCACTTTACTTGAGATAGGAACGGTCCAGAGAATCTGGCTGCCCAGGGAACCTTGGCGGGCACTGTGGGGATCACTTGGTTTCCCGAGAACCCAGTTTAAGAACCCATCTCCAGTTTAGACGGCACCAGCATCTGGCGTTCAAACGCGTTTGAACAGTGAATAAAGACAAAGGCTTTGCGTCTACCCACTGAACATTCTAGTTGGAGCTTGGCGCTCTGGCATCTGCACGCGCTTCCACCTCCTCTTTCTCCCTGTCAGTTTCTCGCCGTATAGACTCGAGGCCACGTATGTTTGTGTCTATGCCTCTGTGACATTTTTTTGTGCATTTATCTCCGAAGCTTCTAGAATGTGTACTTAAACTTTTTCAAATGCATCTTCCTGAAGAAGGTACCACCACCTCAGTATTTTACCTTTTCATCCACGTATAAATTTGTTTAAATATACCGGGGAAGTGCCCACCCCACTTTCACCGAAAACTGAATTAATCTAGACATGGGCGCAGGGACGCCGGAAGTATATCGTGAGTGGGGGGGCTAAAGCCTTGTTCCTTTTTGTCGTTTTTTGTATGATGTACTATTTTTTTTTTTTTTTTTTACTAAAAAGAATTTAAATATTACGATCTGAGTTTCGTTTGAGAGAAAACACTATCCTAGCGGGTCCGTTTTTGTTCCTTTCACTAGGTCCTGTGCGGTTTCTATTTTCTGCATGAGAAAACAATTTTCTTACGCAGTGCTCCTAATTGCTAAATACTGTATATCATCAAGAAGGAACTGTACATTACTCATGATGAGCTAAGAAGAACTGCGGAATATCTTACCTTGAGAATCTCCGCTTCCTAAGCATGTACGCTTTGGGGCTGAAAGGAAGAAGCTGGTGATCTTCTTTGGATGGCCAGACATTGTATGTAATGCTGGAGTCGAAGAGACACTGACTGACGCTGACTGCATACGCCTCTGACGGGTTGGACCCTCCCGATGTCGTTGGGAGGGTAGGATCAGCCCCGATGATCTTGAGCTTGGTGGCGGGCACGTTGTTGAATGGTGCTCTGACTCGCTGCTTCTCGTAAACTTCAACGTTTATCTAAACGCATTCAACTTGGACGACCACCTCTCTGGTTCCGAGTCTAAGACGAACTCCGCTAATTTCATTTCTCGCTTTTCGCATCACAACTCTAACTTTCCCTCGCTCTCGAAGGAAGAGCCAATAATTTCAAACCTGAAGATCATCACGTGCTCTCGACCGGACCAGTCGCCGGCAAGGACATCTTGAGACCTTCCTAAACGAAAACAACCGTCAAAGCTCGTCAAATATGACAGAAAGCCAGTGTTGCCAGGTCTACTGATTTATCAGTAGATCTACTGATTTCGTTCCGGGTCTACTGATTCACTGAAAAACAAGAAAATCTACTGACTTTTTTTTAGTAAACATATTAAAAATTTATTATATGGCCCCTTCAGTTCCCAGTGTCGCCCATCAAAGGAAACTCATAATGTCCCAGAATTAAAAACGAAGCACTGGCTAGATGGCCCAGAAGCCCGTCCTATTCGAGTGACGTAGCCGTATATTCATCTATCTATTCACCCAGAGCAGGTTCGGCAGGTTGGGCAGGTTCGACGGTGACATCCGGGCCAGAGCCATATATGGAGAGCGTTTGGCTAGCCTATGATCTTGCCGTAACGTCCCCCTCCCGAGTGAGCCAATCAGCCCGCGGCGCAGAGCGAGAGGTGTTTGCGCATGCGCCTGAACTCTCGGCTGCTCCTATACAATCTACTAGAATAGCTTCGAGTTGAGCGGAGAGAGCCGCAATTTTCATGCATTCGTTCGGCGGAATGCATGGGATCGACATCCAAATTTCAGTTATTTTCTTTTATTTCGCAGGCTGTGGCAAGAAAATGATATAATCCTATTCCTCGGTGGCTTAAAAAGCTAACGAATGAAGTTTCTCCACGTTTGAACGTAAACTTTGGGTCAGGCGAAAAAGAAATAAGCCCGTAGCAGACGACGCGTAGCCTCAACAGTGCTCCGGACCAACAGCGTTGCTTCAAAAACCTTCCACAGCCCAGTAAGGAAAGATGGCAGCATGCAGAGGACTTCCATTGGACATGTTCGCGCGCACTGGCCGGAGCGTCTTCTTTCGGTTTCGTTTCAATAATAGCGACAGGTGAACGTCGCACTGTCGCTTTCATCTGTGATCCCAAAAGTGCCTCAGTCTCGATTTCAAAGAATAATCCTCGAAAGAGTCAATAATGACTAAAACAAAAACATTTATGGAGCCATTTTCATTTGTCCTTCATATAAAGTTACTCGAGAACTGGTCTTGTTTTTTTTTCATTTTTATTTGTGTTTATTACCATGTTATTTGTTACTCTATACTATTTCTTCGAAATGTGTATTAATGGAGATAGCAAAACATGGCAAAACACATATTTCGTGGAATCTACTGATTTTTGTGCAAATATACTGACTTTTTGGGGATCAATCTGCTGACTTTTTTTTTTTTTCTCCATCTGGCAACACTGCAGAAAGCGTCCGGTCCGAGGCGACAATCTGGCGCCACACATGTCTCGTCGCGGTATCCCCCACTAGGGAGCCTTTATGTGCGCTTTGCTAGGGTGATGCCACCCTTTGTAATACCACTCGCCGACAAACCAGCAGCTATTTTGTTCCTCGGTGATAATCCGTGGCGCTTATAACCCTCCCGGAAACAAGCACCTTATCTCAGAAGTTCGGAGCAGCGTTGTGGAACCCACGGAGGGAAGATTAGCATTTTCCCCCTCGGATAGGATTACCGATGGACACAAAGGCCACTTTCCGGCGCACGGGGAAACAATGAGAGAAACAAAATGGCGGTGGAAGAGGGTGTGGGAAAGGGAAACAGGCAGTTGGCATCACTCTATGCGAAGCGCACATGAAGGCACTCTATCCCCCACACTACGACAACAGCAACACCAACAAAACTATAATCCCCGGGCTCTAGAGGCCCCCATACTAAGCCCCAGTTGGCCCCCGCGCGCCACTCCCCGGCCTTGCCACGGGCAGATCGGGTCCAGCTTGCTCTAAACCCTCGTAGCCGCCGTGCTGATGGACGACGGACATTGGATTAAAAAAAAAAAAAAAAGCGCGCTCCCGGAACTAATTGTTCTTGTCTAAAATCTCTACGTGCGACAAGACTGTGCCTTGCTGCTCCGTGGCTTGCACCTAACATGGACGCACGTGATGCCTTCGTGACGAGCGCCTGGCTGCCGTTATATCCCCGAACTATTCTTATGAGGGCAAGGGGGCTGAGCCCCCCCATAAGAATACTTGGGGGGGCTCTGGCCCCCCCTGCCCCCCCTCTTCCGGCGTCCCTGCATGGGCGCTTGTCCGTTCCAATCGGTAAAAACCAAGATGGCGGTCAAAAGGGAGCTTTGAAGGCAGGGTGAACAGAATCAGAGAAAGCACATTTATTTTCACATTATAAATGATGGGGGGACACTAGTACCTATTCACCGTCACTTAACCCAGAAAATGACTCTTTTGAGTCAGTGCAGAATAGACCCTGTAATTAAAAGAGTGGCGTTTATCGCATGGAAAGGCAACTAGCCCCTGATACCATCTTGAAGGATACCGCTTCACTCATGCTAGTCTGCTTATGTTGCAATGTTGCAATAGTAATCACAATATGTTAGCATTTTGTCGTGTAAAGTCAGATGGAGAGTGGTTTGGATGCTCGAAGTAGTGAAGCAGCTGTATTTGTCTCGTTCTGCAATGATGTCCAGACTAAAAGTCAGCCACGATCGGGTTGGCGACTGCCCGTTTGACATGGCGAGGTCCGTTTGATGCAGAGATTTGCAAGTGAGCCTGAAACACTACAAATAGAGTTACTATTGTTGCTCGATAGAACTGTGCAGATATCAGTTTTGAATACAGCTTTTTTTGTGCGGAAAGTAGCGTTCATATCGTATTGACTCGAGTAATAGCTGAGGCTGTTTATGAACAAAACCTGTGGGTCTGCTTTCCTGCGGAGCATGGGGATAGTGAATTAGCGCGATCGACAGAAGAATGGCAGTGATATACCATACAGAGATAACGTCTTCACGCAAAAAGCTATTTTGCTCAGATAGAATTTTTATGAAGAATCGTGTCCTTGATTGGCTGTATGTGTATTCTGCAGAAAAGTTGACGAAAGGGCCTTGTTCATAAGAAATGCGGCTACTACTCAAGCAACTACAGTAGTCACAGAAGATAGGTAAAAATATGGCCTCGCATGCATGTCTGGCAAGTTTAAACTGCCGATTAATTACATCGTTTATACTGCTAAGTACAATTCAGAGTGATGTTATCACAGTATTTTTGTAGTTAATATGTGTACCAATTGTTTTCCAAAGATTGGTCGTTTCAGCAACTACATTCAACAAGGCGCGGGGAAACTATTCGGCGACAGACACGAATCATTAAGCGATATATTAAAATTAATTTTGTGCAACAGATTTTAAGGTAGGTAATTCATTCGTCTGTGTCCAAATGTTGGTCTGTGGCAGAACTTAAAAACGTGTCAGTGAGAATTGCGATATAATCCAATTTGGCTTTTACATAGCAGTCTACACAGATAATGCACTATCGCCATCTGAGCAAAGAAATGGAACACTGCTTTCGCAAAACTGCTTCTAGACACGAAGCCTAGCTGCTTTGTGTGCTGTCTGCAACCTGTTGGCAAGTTTGGCAGTTGGAGGACTTGCGAGCTCAGCAACCAGAAATTGGTGGGCCCGTAGTCACCAGACTGCCGACAACTGTGCACTGCATGTTGCATAAGCTCGCGACTGATCAGGAATAGGTTCTAGAATGACAGGATGATGCAACAGCAAGCCTTTCAACCCTCTTAGCCACAAACACTCACTAATCTTTCATAACCAGGTGGCTGCAAGCGTATCGCCAAAACACATAGAGAGCATTCCAGGAACTAATCCACTCTCACTTTTTAACAAATTAATGATATCACTCAGTCTCTTATTCTTACTCCGAGCAGAAAAAGAAAGAATTTCTTGGTGTGGGGGGGGTGTTAAAGGGGCGATGCAACAATTTTAACTCCAGTTTTAAATTTTTACATTGTTTATTTTACCAAAAGGAACGGAGAAAGCAATTCCGCGATTTCGTTGCCTAGTAGCAAGTAAAGGAACGGGAATATTTCGTGATTTGCAGCCACGGGGTGGCGGCCTTGGGGAACTATGGCATGATGCACAATGGGTGTAACAAAAATGAGTTGACAAGATGTGCCATGTGCTCAATCTAATGCTATATTTCATAAATATTGTCGTTTCAACATGAGTAAATGCATCAAAAACATCATATCATCGACGAAGTTGTACTATATTCAGTTTTAGTGGTGCCATCTTCCCGAGGTGAAAAAAACTATTCCTGCCTTGAGCCTCACCACATTGTGCTAGTACTGCGTAAGTCTAACTTTCTTGCGAAAAGGCAAGCTCCTTGCTCCCTCCCCGCCCCCCTTCCTCCCCATCTCCACATCGCTCAGACCAACCCTTAAGCTCGCCATGTGAATCACAAGCAGAGGCCGCACACACTGGAGGCTCTTAAAAAGAACCCAACCAGATCCTTTTATCCCCATTGCGCATCACTGCACTTGTGACTCGAAGACGGTGTGGTGTACGAGTTGGGAGTGATTTGGAGGCGCCCAAAACATCAGGTGTTTGACATTCTTTAATGCGAAAGCATTAACTATCCCATGGAGCGGAGCCGGTGGCATCTGTAACCGCAAAAAAACATGAAAGAAATGCCCTTTCCGCCATTGGCTAAGCAAAGCGGCTCCTAAGATAGCCATTGCCGGCCACTTCACGAGAGCGTGCGCTCGGCTGCCGCTCTCGTGGCAGGCATTGCCAGAGGGAGAAAGGATGGGCTGCGGCCGCTTCACAAGAGCGCGTGCTCAGCCGCTGGCCGCAACCTCAGCAGTAGCAAAATGATGCCGTTTACGCCAGTACACACCGCAGACGAACTAAGGGAGCGGAAGAACGGCGTTCATGCTTTTTTTGCATTCACAATTCATAGAAAGTGCTTAGGTGTCCTCAGAATTTTCTTTTTCTATAAACCTAACGTCTGTAGGCAATTTTTTTTTTCCAGTTCTTTAACCCAGATGTGACAGGGAACAACTAGCACAATTATTTGACCGAATTCCAAACATTGTTGCACGGTACCTTTATAGGAACGGCGTTTGTATTTCACTCGTGACCTTTTCATCACACCTTGTAACTCATACTGGGGCGACGTAAACAAAACCACGGGAGCATCCTTCAAGATGGCGTCTGCTGCCAAGTGTACTTGGCCAGATTTGGTTTTTTTGCACTGTAGTCAGACTTCATTTGAAATGGGTCCATAGAAGGTCAATGCTCCCATCACAAACAAGCGCTAGTTTTCCCCTTTCGATCTCAACAAAGCGGATATCCCTATCATTGCCGCTGGCAATCTCGTGGCCACCGCAAACGGGTGAATATTTTCGGCCGATGCCGGCACTTTGGAGAGAATGGGTGCTTGACATAAAATTTGCTCAATTCCCAAGTTTGGGAACTGTTAATAGTGGGTGCTTGTACGAAGTGGGCACTTCCGCTTTATTTTACGGTAGTCTTTTTCCTCGTACCATAGAAGTTTGAAATTTATTGCCCGGTGATCTCTATTTATAACCATTCGTGAATTTTTGTCTGCTATTGATAACTATTGAACATTTTTGGTTTCATTACTGTTTCTTTTCTTCTTAGAGTGCAGCTCTTAGGCGCCCGTTTCCGGCTTGAGCGGCGTCGGCGTAACCGCAAGGTCACGTGACCCCCCAAGGTCACCCCAAGATCACGTGACCTTCAGAGGCCACGTGAACCCCAGAGGCCACGTGACCCCCAGAGGCCACGTGACCCCCCAAGGTCACGTGATTCCCCAAGTCACGTGACCCCCCTCCCCCAACCCCTCAAAGTCACGTGACACCCCCCACCCCTGAGGTCACGTGGCCCCCTCCTTCCGAGGTCAGGTGACCACCCCAAAGCATATTCAAGAATGAGGGGAGGAGGAAAAGAAGGAGGAGGAGGAGGGGTCTACCCTCCCCTCAGTACCCTTCGCTCCTCCTCCTCAAAAGCTGCGCTCCAATTCGGCATTACAGGGAGTTGTAAACAGCTTTCACTTTTTCTTTTCTCATATTGTTTTATTTTTGTTCTATGTTTTATACAATTTTTTCTCAACTCCTGAAATAGTCCCGACAGTGTTTGAAAATAAAATTAATAAATAAGTAAGCAGGTGGGTGGCAGCATGTGGGAATGCCTCTGGTGCATGCATTGCAGTCGCTGGTGGAGGAGCGCTACGACCACCATGCGGCCATCTACTTCCTGCTGCTCGAGCGGTGGCGTGCCCAGCGCTGCGTGCAGCCAGCCTTGGGAGGGGCCTCCACCCAGGCGGCGCCCGAGGCAAGCCGCCGGCCCAGCAGCGTGGCCGAGCAGGCACTGCGGCGGCAGGAGCCTCACACGGCACTGCACCTGCAGGCGGCCCTTGCTGCACAGGTAAACATTGGACGGGTGTTGCATGGTACGGTTTCAACAGCGCTAGAAACTCAGACAAAGGGGAAGAAATGGGCAACGCAGGTCAAGCGCAGACTCACAACTGAAGTCCAGGAGGGCTGTGCCTAAGCAAGACGTCAGTGACCTTATCGAAGAAAGAACTTTAGAATTTTTACGTTCCACGAGGGGGTACATACACTGATGCGATTGGGTAGTGGAGTGGCACATGTTACGTTTCATTTCTATAGCTTTGTGGTTCTCAAACAAGGGTTCGCAAAGGCACTCTAGCCCTGCCTCATCGGTTAAGCACGGCAATAAAAATAATTAAAAACAAGCGTGTTGGTGAATAGATACAAACACTTGAAAAAATAAAACATTAAGGATGGGGACAGAAACAGGACTTCTTTCAAAGAAGTCCTGTTTCCGTCCCCACCCTTGATGTTTTATTCTTTCAAGTATTCGGCAACAAAAGTTGTCCTTTTTCAGATTGAGAAGAAACATTCCGATTTTCGGACGAGTTTTCTCGTATGTATGTCAATGACAGAAGTCTACTTCAAACTAGGCCTTAGTTATATCCATTTATTAAATCATTATCGTAATTAACCTATACCTTTCCCTTCCCCTCACCACAAACGGGGTCTTCCATCCTCTCCGCCAATCCCCAAGGGTTCCGCGAACCATCAGTGGCTGAGAACCACTGCTATGTCTCGCATCTATTTTTTTCTGTTTCATGAAATAAACCTTTAGTTGCGAGTCCTCACTTGTTCTATGTTGCTTGCTTCTTTTCTCTCCGTGTATGTTTTTTTTACGCTGTTTAGACCATGTCGTGTAGAACAAGGGTATGTGTTTTCCGGTGTTTATTAGTGAGAAAAGTCCGCACATGTTTTTCCTTGTTTATTTATTTTTTGAACACCTGTCCTCAAGCATAACTTGAGGAATTACCCAGCCCTCTGAAATGTTTCGTTCAACAAAGATATTGATGTCAACTAACATGGCGTGATAATAATGCAACTAAATGCAATGCTGCAAGCGAGCTGGACCAGAATGACGAAACTAATATCTGGAGAAAGGGAACTAGGGGGACAAAAGGCAATTTGTGTTTGTCCTTTGTCCCTCTTATTCTCCTTCTCCAGTAACATGGCATATCTGTGGTCCACTTTTGGACAATGAAATTGTGTAAGTGCTTGGGCATAGGAACCATCGCTTTCTATGCCGAGTCTACCTGACATAGAAACTGCATTGAGCATCATTACTGGTCTGGTTACTGTGATCTGTGTTCATCAGTAAAGGCAGACACAAATCAACAACTTTGAGCAAGTACTGAATAGAGAAAAGCTTGTGATTTGAGTGTGTGTTGTTATTCTTTGAAGTTCACTTCATTTGAAGCATTTTGCTGTCTCTGGGAGCTTCAAATTATTGAGAGTTGACTGTATTGAAAACAGGATCATTCGGAACTAGTGTTTGAAAATTCATTCTATGCATTTAGCTTTTCTGAATGAGTCTATGTATAGATGGCTTTCGTCAAGCTGCCCTGGACTGTGGTGTCTTGTGGTGTACCTTCTGCTGTGCTTGCTGAACATGTAACCCTAACAGGCAACAATCATTTTAAAACATTCACGAGCACTTTTCTGTTGTTCTTCGTGCTTCATGCATCATCTTTCAATGTTGTGTGCAACTCAACCACAGGTTCTCAAACTGGGCTTGTAGGAGCCCGAGGGTTTGCCAGCTGTCCCTTGAGTGACAAAATTTGCTTGACTCCACCTACCCTGGAGTGTCTAAAGACAATTTCAGCAGAACTGAATGGTGTTGCACTGCTGAAACTTTCTTAGTATGTTTAGTGGCAATTACATCTGTTGTTTTTAATGTGCAAATGGCTGTGTTTCAATAGTGTCAAAAGGGAACTTCCAAGGTGGACAGGGTTTCTTTAGCTCTAAAAAGTGTTAGAACCCTTGCTATAGAAGCAGTTTCCAGCAAGAAATAAGTAATAATAATTGATTGTTTTATGTTGTATTTGAATTTCATGTTATGGCCAAAAAAATGGCCTTACGTTCTTAGGAAATAGTTTTTTATGTTGAGTAATGTCTATGTTCGATCCTAGCCCAGTGAAGTTCAGCTCTTATTTCCTAACAGTAAGGCTTAATAGTCAGCTTTTTTTTTTTACACATTCTAATTTACCTTTTGCTTAACTTGTTTTCCACCTGGAAAACTTTCTAAAAGAGATCAAACTCACAAAGAATTACAGTCTAAGCTCGTTATAACAGACCTTGATTTTGACCAAGATTTCGGTCTGTTGTAGAAGGAGTGCGTTGTATGCAGATATGAAATTGAGTCAATGGTGCATAGAGGAAAACCAACCGAACCTCACAAATCAGTATGTTATATCCAAATGTCTGTTGTAACCAGGTCTGTTATAATGAGCTTAGACTGTATTGCTGTGCCTATTGCTGCCAGCTCTTGAGGTCTTGGTCAGCTTGAAATTTGATAGCCTTTATACCTGACAACTCCACTAAAAAGGACAACCATTCTCTGAAACATCATTTGACCAAAAATTATGGGTGGAGCTTGTTAGACGTACCTCACCGCCTGAATCCAGATGAAGCTGCCCAACAGCATTTAGACGAAAAACAAAAATACACTCGTCGTGTTTCATCATCTGAGTATGTGCTGTCCCGCCGCCCTTCCGCCCAGGTGCACCCGAGCATGGACAGCATGCGCAAACACGCGTTCAGCCACACGACGGACGGCAACCTGGCCACGTGCCGTGTGCCGGCGGTGGCCCTCAAGGGCTGGCCATTGGGCGGGCCGTGCGGGGCGCCACCGGCTCGCACCACGGTGTCCATCGATGAGGGCGTCGAGGAGGACATTGGGGAGTGCTCCCGGCCAGACTCCCCACTGGCGTCGGCGCAGGGCGGCCACCGGGACAGCCCCCCGCTCTGCAACCTGACACAGCTGCTGAGCCTCTCAGACGCCCCGGGCCCCTCGAGTCTGGACAGCCTCGACTGTCAGTTCGAGCCGGCCCTGCTGACGTCGCGGGACCTCGTGGACAGTGCTGAGGGCGCAACGGGGAGCGCGCTGGGGGCACGCGAGGGGAACCGGTCGACCAGCGACTTTCGGGAAGGCCGGCGGGCCTCGGACGGCCTCGTGGCCGGAAACTGCCCCGCGGGGCCCTCGCAGGGCCCCCGGGAGCCACCCCCGCCCTGCGTCACACCCCGCGTGGCGCCCGCGCGAGAAGAACTCTTTGGCAGTGACCGACTGGTGCGCGCGCCGCGGCCAGCTGAGGGCCATGCGCCTGAGGTGCTACCCTTGACCCTGTGGAGCCAGAGCAAGCCCCTGCAACGCCTGCAGCACCGGCGCTGGGCGTTTCAGCGGCCCCCGCTGCGCCACTGGCTGCCCACAGGGCCCAGGGGGGGCTCGCTAGGCGAGTTGCCCCCGCCGCGGCAGCCGCACCTGTCGGACTCGGAAGTGGGAGGCCCCGCCGCCGAGGGCAGGGCTGCCAACCCGTCTAGTCACCTGTATGGGGCGTGGACCCACCGGGGCCCCGCCGACTGGGACCTTCTGCCCAGCGACCAGATGGACACACTGTGAGGACGTTGGCCGTCTCTCTTTCCCCGAGAAACGTGGAGAGTGTTCTCCGTGCGAGGACGCACAGGCGAGGGCCACCGTAGCCGTCTTCGAGTGCAGTCGCCGTCATTGTGATAGTCTTGTGTCTGTCCTAGATCCCTCGAAGACGCAACTGCCCTCGTTAGATACCAAAGGCGGCGTCCAGTCCCAACTGGGCCTCGTGGATGTAGAGTAGCTCAACGGCCTCCGATGGGAACCGAGCGTCGGAAACTCGATCTCCAAGCGCGGAACTTCGATTAATTTATATCGTACGGACTTAGTGTGACGACAGGACAAGTGTGTTGTGGAAAGTAGGCAAATAAGCAACTTTTTAGTTCACCAAGGCACCTTTACAGCTCCACTTAATTGATTTCACCATTTTAGTAACTTCATCTTCGCATCAGCAGCCGTAGCGAGTGAAGCCTCCTGTACGAAAATGAAGAGCAAACCCGCATATGCTTTGTTATGCCGATGTTTAGCCATGTCCAGATCACCTTTTTATTGTAATAATAGGAATGCAGTTTCATACCTTCGTTTCCACTGGGCGTGGGATTGTGCAGTCTGCCATTTTCGTGGAGAGTGTCTAGACTGTATTTAATCTCGTGGATTGCTCTTGGCATGATTGCAGCGCACGGTGACATATCTATGCTTGCATGATATGCAAAATGTTTTAAAATAGTACTGTGAACAGCGTTCCCACTGGTCATATGTGGCAGCACAAAACTCATGAAGGGAACTCGGTGTGGCTTCGCAGACATGGGACACCAAAGGATTGTTCGCACAGTTGCGTTTGACTGCACTAAGACTGCTTGCGTCGAGCTGTTGCTATGGCAACCCTTACAATTAGACAATGGGGGAGTGCTGTGCTGCACGACGCGACGCAGCGCAACGCGGTCGACGCAACTGTGTGAACGAGCCTTAAACGTAGCGTAGCACTTATTCTTTTGGTTTTGTCTCAAACTAACTTTTTCCAGACGCTTTCTCAAAACCCCCTGGTCTCCAAGCTTCGCGCCACTGGCACATATCTCAAAGTATGCTTGGGAGGAAAGTGAAGCAGTGCGCCTAGCCACTTCCAGTGCTGCCACAAGACCTAAAGGAGCGTGTTTTCTTTTGGCAGCTTGCCTATTCACAAGGGCAGCGCTGTAGACGCTCCATTTCTAACCTTGGCCAGGACATGGCGTTCTCAGTCTGGCTTTCCCCGGCGCTGCTTCTACCATTGCTCTTGCTGCGCTTGAAGGAATCTCTCGAGAAGACCTCGGCTGCTTCCTTCCTTAATGTGCGCCTGTGTTCACACATCTTGTTTAATAGTGTACTACTGCCAGTAGGGAGGCGACATCCAAACAGTTGAAGCCGCTGAAGCTCGAATGGAGAGCTTGCATTTCAGTAAGTTGCAAGATGGGAGCATGAAACAGATGGGGTGCAGAAGAGCCTTGTGTTGCCGTGCCAACCGTGTTGTGTGAATTGCGGTAACGCTCGTCAAAGTGATTTTTTTTTCTTCTGTGAAATAAATGATTCTGCCTCTTTTGTAGTATGATTCATGGCTCGCTTCTCATTGCCTTTGGCTGCCTCCTTTCCACATTTAGAGCGCAGCTCTTAGGCGCCCATTTTCGGCTTGAGTGGCGTCACCGTAGGCATAACCGCACGGTGCATTATGGGACGCGTGACGTCACTGATGACGTCATCAGTGACGTCATCCGCATCGTCATTGCCACTGATGACGGCAACGTCATCGTCACTGATGACGTCATCGTCACGTGACCTCACAGGGGTCACGTGACTCCCGTGAAAACACGTGACCCTCATGAGGCAGCGTTGACGCTGCTCGGACGAAGGAATAACACAGGGTGAGGAGGTGAGGAAAACAGAGAAGGGTATACCTTCCCCTCGGTACTCTTCCCTCCTCCTCCTCAAGAGCTGCGCTCTAATTCGGCGTTACAGAGAGTTGTGAGCGGCTCTCATTTTTTTTACTCCGACCATGTGATGTGGTTTGCTGCTGCGATAGGGGCCTCTAGTGCAGAGACTTGGATGGGGTTGTACAGTTTGAATTCTGAAGATGCAGTGATTTCCCTACACACACCCTAGGGGGGGGGGGGGGGGGGGGTACACCCCCCCCTTGTTTTTCTGAAGTCACCCCCTTAATTCTCAATGATTCTCCTCTGCTCTCTCTCTCCTCCTCCTCTTCCCCCCTCCCCATTCCGCCCCCCCCAATTTAGATTTCTGGGCAAACCCCTGTAAAGGGTTACTCTAGAGACCGGTTATAACGTAGTCAACTGGATTCGAAAATCGCTTCGCTATATACGCTTCTTCGTATAAATAACATGAAAAAAAAAAAGAGAAAACGGGTTGTTACGGGCACATGTCTATCGAGCCTGCAGAGAGTGGTCGAGGCTTCCCTGCCCGCGTCCTCTGCTAGATCGGAGCCTTTTCTCACCAACTGCGAGAAGCTCCGATCGAAAAAAGATCCTGCTACGTACGGACCGTGTTGGCAGCCGCGACGGCCCCGCGGAGGACGCTGGCGGTAGACGGCATTCTTTACGTTTATGCTCACTCCGTCGAGGATGGCACGCTTTTGATTCAAGGAGATTGTCTTCGTCTTCCCCGTCGAGGTGCCGGCGGTGCCGGGACTCTCCGTCATTGAGTGGCGATAATTCGCCGAATCGGTGCTTGAGCAAAGTAGACTTTCGCGCAAGAGCGACCTCACCGACCAGACGCCGACACGGACCACGAAGCAAGCAAAGAAGCGTGCAGGGCACCAAGTTCGCGCTCAATCTTGGGTTCGTGGGCCGCGTTTGCAAAACGAGCTGCAGCGTGCGAGGAGTCAAAACTCAAAAGCGTTCACCTTCTGCGAACGTGTCTGCTTCTCCGCCCAGTTTCCTCGCCACACTGGCCACGCGACAATCAAATAATGCAAGCGTGCTTACTGCTCCGGCTCTCCCATGCCACGACGGCTTCGCCGCGTGCGATGCAGTAAAGCCGCTTCCCAGAAAAGGAGCGGGGAGCAGACGACGTTGCAAAGGCTGCCGCCGGCGGCCTTTCCAGCATCTTCTGCAGCCTGTTCTGGGTGGCTTCTTGGCCGCAGCACAAAGTGCGGCAATCTGAAACTTAGTAAACTTTTCGATTTCTTTTAATTATCACAAATTTTTTTTTGCTATATCCGCAGGAGTTTTTTTCAATTTTCTTCGCTAAAAACAAACAAATGCATTGAAAACGGGAATGGGAAATCGTGATCGCTTTGCTGTAGCCGCTATTTCGTTATAACCGACTTCGTTATAACCGGTCTCGACAGTACTACTGCAGGGAGATCTTTGCAAACAATAATTTCTTGCGTTGCGTCTGGAGAATAGCGTAGGTACAATGACTACCGTTTCATCAAAGCTGCTTTATAGAACATGGTTTTGTCGACCACTTTTGGATTCAGCATCATCTCGTTGAAAGAGAGTTATCAAACATCTCATAATGGAACAGCGGTAGGCTCTAGTCATCTCTATAATCATCTGTTCTTTTTTTTTTTTTTTTCTCAGAACAGCAATGGCTTTCATTTTGCTTTCACTTAATCGGTGACACGATGTTTGTCGTATCTACTTCCGCATTTATAGGTGAAAAGATATTTGAGGTTTTGAAGTGAAAAGAAGCACATAATAATGGATATCTTGTAACATTCACTGTATGCAAATGTTCATTGCTCCCATTATTTTTCTTATTTTCACACAGATAAATTACCTATAGCATAATAACGGGGTATTGTAAATTTGCGTGCTTACACCATTGCAAACTGATACTCATTAGATTGGTCTGTTGGCAGGTCTGCTGTTCTGCAGATTTTCTCTGAATAAAGTTAGAATAAATATGAATAGACATGGCACTTTAATTCCAATCGAGCATAATGCCACAAAGATCTCAAATTTTTTTTAAATAGTTTCAATGATCACTTTTTTATTCTTAATCTGAATTTCGCTCTCCAAACAATGGAATGCTTCTCATGCGTAGCTTTTCAGTAATTCACATGCCCTGTTTTTTTTTTTTTTTGTTTTTTTTTTTTTATGTAACACAATTAAAACTCATATCTTGCTCCATGAATTGTCAGAAACCAGATGTCGCCATTCAGGTAAGATGTAATAAGCATTTATTTTCTTGATAATCTAATAGTAAAATCTAAATTATTCCAGGAACCGCGAGAGTTGTTTAAATTTTGCAAAGGTTTTAGAAAGCATTGTAGTGCTACTAAATTTGTTGTATGCCCAAAATTTCATTAAATGGCGCGAAGCGATTCAATAAAATGTTTTGAGGAAATGTTCACGTATTTGATGAAATGTTATTTAATTAAATAATGTTTGATGAAATGTCTGGTGCCTTCATTGAATATGTTTATTCAAACAAAAAAAAATATTGTGAAGTTAATAACATGTATTCAAAAGAGATATACTTTTTATTTTAACAAGAATACTTTTTGTTTCACCCTGCTTCTATGGTATCATTTCCAGGTTAGAAATGACAAAATAACGGAACTCTGCTCCCTCTGCATTGTTTTCTGAAACGCGTGATATTTTTCTGTTGACGTTAGGGAGTAATTCCGCCGTGCAGGCATTTTATATTCATAGCACTATCACTTGTCTGTACCAGGACGATGGTGTAGGTTATCACTGCACCAACCACCTGAAAAGAGGGAGAAAAAAGTTAATGTAGTGTATTTAATTTTTACTATAGCAACTTGTGTAAGAGATTTCTTTTATCCTCAGCGCACGTCGGTCATTCGCGTTATACAATGACGTGCGGCTGAAGATCGGCAAGATTTGAACAATCCCCTGCCCATCTTAACAGGTACCCTCTAAGAGTGTGCGGAGTTTTAGGGTCCTTCGCAGTTCTAATTTCCCAGTATCTGGGGCCATTAGATCCTTGACCGGCAGGCTTAAAGCCTGTTCACACATACACCGCACGGGGTTACCTCAGCGCAGCGCTGGAAACAGCTAGCGCTGACCTCGCTGATATAGCGCTTACTTCTCCCTCTATGCGTGATAAAGCACTGCATAAATGTGCGCTCAAATCGGCGCTGTTCCTAGTGCCGATTTAGCGCAGCAATAATGTATAAACCGGCCTTCACTGTAAAATGCCAAATAACAGTCCACCCGAAATTTGGAGACGACCTTGGGGGGGGGGGGGGGGGGGGGGGGGGAAACTAGCTTATGGGCGCTTGTTAGGTTACGGTGCAAAAATGCGAAGGGAGCCCGTGATAAGGTGGGCTTCACCGCTCCACACCGGCGTGCTCGGAGAAGTGGCTGATACGGAAAAGCATGCTCAGAAGTCGGGTGTGGAGTGCTTACATCCTTGCGTATTTTTCAACCATTTCAGAAGTAGTGGTTGGACGCTTATTAGCATGGGCGCATGCTCAGCATTTTACGAGTTGTGAAGATATGATTACTCAATCTACCTTGAGTGAGGTCTGTGGCGTTTTGTTTTAGCGATATACAACATAACTATAGAAACGAAAGTATTATTTAAAAGAAGCGAAAGGCACAAAACCCAGGAAAGCCCTCTATGGCTGCGTTTGCAACTTAACAAGCTTATCAGATGGGTGGTTTACACTTTCAATTACTGACTTTTTTTTAAGTTTAAATGATGCAGGTAGGTGGAAAAGGAGGCTCCACAGAACATGCACTACTTTCAAAGTATCACGAATATAATCCCTGGAGAAGCTCCGCCTAAAAACAACTGAATCTGAGTTGCTCGTCAGATTATTTTTGCGCACACGCGCATGCAATTTTAAAGCGCCCTACAGTTGTAATACATGCATGGATGAGTTTATGTCTATGAACTGCAACCAGCTTTGAAACATTTTAAATGACATCAGGACTACAGACATTGACGAAACGCAAGCAACGCGATTCAACTTGCGATGCCTCGTAGCCCTCTCTTTCCCTCCAAAGAGTGGCGTAACCAGGCACTTTTGAATGGGGAAGGATTAAAACTCTGTAAGACGCTTCGATTTCTCCCTCGAAAAAAAAAAAAAAAGTGGTTGAGTTTTCGCTTGCCTTATTGTGGAATCACAGAGCCTGGTCGCAACTGTCATATTCATAGAGTTATTATAATGTACGCTAGAGGTTCAAGTGGCGCTAGTGTGCTGCTGCAAATTGAAGCAGACAGCAACCAGTCGGAAATTGACTTCCGGTAATGCATTTCTATGGGGAAAAGCGAGTGAATTTTCTCGCTGCGCTCGATTATAAGAGCAAATATCACGAATATTTCGTACGTACTAGGCACATTGGAACATTTCTCAATCACGCAGACAAAATAACTGGTCAGTAACGGCGTTTTTTTTTTGTTTTTTTTTTAATTCGTGGCATGAAAAACGGTGCTAAAACCGCTTCGTACATGTATTTATGTGCACTGTCGGACACCGTTAGCGCGAACACGGCATCGGCGCTTTCCACCATGCGGGATATACATGTCAAACGAACGAAGGACATGTGGAAAACCAAGAGGGACGGCAAGAACTACGCAGTAACACTGGATAAGTAACTCCTTGTGCACGCAGGTTATCAAAACAAGTTGAAAGCCACGTAATATATATAGTCCGATTTGCAATAAATAAGTACTGATTCTTTCTGCTCGTGATTGTGCGCAAAGATGCATGTTCTGGGTTCAAATCATCAACCGCACGCTCCAAATCTTTGCAAATAGCAAGAAGTCAGAGAATAGGGGCCCGATTAAAACTGCCCGACATAGGAAATAATAAAAAGGCACACCTTGCGTAGTCCACGTACTTTATTTCTTACATTCGAATGTTTTTTAACCGATCGTAAAGTTGCACAACGGAGTCATTTTCATAGAGTGACAGGACGAGCATGTTAGCAATATATAAGCGCCATCGCAATGCTAGGTAACTTTGAACACACTTTACATTCCTTTCGATCGTTAGTTTGCTTAGAATCGTCGCTCGTTTTTACATACCTGCCATGGAACATAGGTTTGGGCCTGAAATATAGCGGAGGTTAACATCGCTTAGTGGAAAAGAAAAATGCTGTAACTAAAGCAATTACACTTTTACAATATTAATAAATGTACATACTATCCGGTACAACCGAAATAATAAAAGTTATTCATGTTATTTTCCGGTGAAGAGACAAATTTCACGCGCGTTTTCCCATAGGAATGCACAGGAGCACCGCAAAAGTAGACTGGTTGCTGTCTGCTTCAATTTGCCTCCCGGAAGTCGCATAGACACTAGCGCCAGTTGAACCTCTAGCGTACATTGTAATAACTCTATGGTCATATTTACTCTAAATCTAGCTACAGTACATCAAGAAAGCCCTGATGGCACACCACTTCGCAGAAACCGGAAACAGGCCTGTTCCCCTAGGCCAGGGGGCGCTGTAGCGTTACGAGACGCGACCACAAACGAGGTGCCTTTGCTAGCATCCAAGAGAAGCGGCCATTTAATGCTTACGTGAAACGGCGTCCCTAGCGCCCCATCATGTACCGTCCAGGGGCGTAGACCAGCGTCTGTCAGTTTCCTCGGCGTCTGCTCATGGTTCATGCGCACTAACAGCGTTTGAAAGGACGCGACGCTACGCACAGTGTAAGCGCGACCTAAAAACATCCTATGTTTCTCGCCAAGGGCGCTGTTCACAACTTGAGAGCTACAGGTCTATTATATTTAATTGATTTCGGGTAGAGCGCTGAATGATTCAAGATGAAGCGATGGACTTGAGCCAAATATGGCGGAGCGTCACCGCAAATCAAATGTGGCGGCGCGGCGCCAATGCGCCGAGAAACTGAGGAAGAGGAAGAGACGAGAGCGCGGAGACGTCAGAACGCCGAGCTCTGGATGAAGTGATTAGTGGGTAGACCTAATGCTAGCAGCCTTTGTCTCCATCGCGCTCATATCGAACACGTATAGAACGCCGAATGCCGGCATCCGGCGTTTGGCTCTCGCATCCGACCGCGTTCGAGGAGTGCAGTGGAGACAAAGGTGGGTAGCTTTATGTCTCTAGGGTTCTTGCACGAGACCATGATGTAACGCTAGTAATCTCACCGCAACCCGCCGGAATCCATGTTGGAGGCATTTGTCACTGTTATGCTATGTTTTGTGTTCTTTGGGGCCGTGTTCGCACTGTAGTTTGTCCGCTCACTCGAGGTCTAAAATGGTCAGTTGCACCGTAATTAGTTGTTCCAGCCGTAAAGGTCGGCGACAACGGAGCTACGGCTAGCGATATTGTTTTCTTTTTTTTTTTCTAGAATTCCGGAAATCATTAGGAATTATGGACAAGGTGACGCTCGATCGATCGGTTCGCCGGCACAACCTCGACCAGGCGGGTAAAGACGGGAGGAGAACACGGCAAATCCTGGGCGCTAACATCTCCAGTCCTGAGAGAAAGCGTAGGAAGCGACAAAAGAGCGCAGAGAAAGAAAACAGACGAAGGGTTAGGCGTGTTTGTTTTGCCGAGACAAATTGAAGTTTATCAAGCGCTTGTCAATTTTATTTAGTTTTGTCAGTGCGCGACTCTGGTCCTTTTCTGCAAAGTAAGAGAGACAATGACAAGGTAAAGACCTTACATTTAATGTTTTGCTGTTTCTTTATGCATGCAAACGCGACGGCGGTGATATGGGCTCATCGGGACCGCCAACTCGGACCGCCGATGTCCGCTTCTATGTCCCGCAATGGACCTTTTCCACATACCGATGGCACCAGGCGGTTGCTGCACGAACTAAAAATCGAGGAAGTGACCTACCTGTGCTGCCAATCGATAATGGGAGCTACGCTACCAGTTTCTTCGCGCTCTGAGCAGCGGCGCCTGCCCAATGCGACTTCAAAGAGGGGCATCCGTGGCGTCCACCCAAACGTCGTGTTTTCTTTTCCGTCGACGTTCTCTTTTCGAGTAACACAATTATATATATGCTGCAGTTACGTGTACTACTCGCTGATATACAGGCTCCTTCCGATTTTCCTCGATTTTTCGTTCCGACTTCCGCCGCTTGGTATCGGGCGCTCGCGCGTGCGCAGAACGCTTCTCGGAAAAGGTCCATTCCGAAGCGGCCAAATGCATGAAACCTTTCGCTCTAGATTATTCTATTAACTATATAATCTCGAAAGAAAAGCTCCGTACCCCAACTAAGGGTTTTTGGACTCCACTTTGTGTCAGGTGAGGAACCTCTTTGCGATTGACTAGGACAATATTCTAGAATGTGATTATACAAAGACGGCTCTTTTACTCTACGGCACCACTGCTGCCTTAATAAGACGCCGAATGCCTCCAACATGGCGCCAAGGTACTGATAGCAGACGAGAATGTTGGTTTCGATTTCGAATCTAACCGGAAGTGACATCAGGTGCAAGACAGCCAAAGCTACAAGCGCGCATGCTAGCCTCGCGGTCTGCAGTAGAACGCTTCAAAGCAGCAACCTCGTGCTCTCATGCTTGTGGCACTGGCAACCATTCAAACCAGAGCTCGGCTGCAGTTACAGTTCACTGTAGCTCGGCGCTCTGATTTCCCCGCGCGCTCTCGTCTCCTTTCCATCAATTTCTTGGCGCATTCGAGCGTGCTCGCACAAGACGCGTGAACCAAAAATGGCGACGCATCCGCAATATCCAGCGGGAGCACCCCCAGCACGATCACAAAATGGCAGCACTTGGGCAAGTCAGAATGTCCAGCGCTTTAATTTAGTTGTCCCGAGAAGACACCTCCCCTGGAGGACTTACAACGACGATGAGAGGAAGGTTGATCACGAACATGCCGCAGCCCGTCAGGCAACCCTGAGCATCTTCAGCAGCCAGCACGAGCATGTGGAGCTGAAACCCAAAGGGTAGAAGACATGCGCGGCAGCCCACTATTTCCCAAATGGCTGGTTGGAGAGTTTTTCGGTATGAACTGCGCGTGGGCATATGGCCGAAAACTGAGCTTCCGAAACGCCATTTTTGTTCTCCTTGTGGCTTATCTTTTGACCCCAAATTCCGTACAAAGTCTTCTCTGTCCTTAGCAATGGTGCCCTTTGTTTGCTACTAAAGAATCGACAAATTAAGTCTTCGACAAGTGGAAGCAGTATTTTCGAAAAAAAAAAGGGGGGGGGGGGACGGGGTAGTAATATTTATTTATGTATAATAAAGACCACGAACGATAAAAATGTTCCCAATGAATATATAATTCTCTACGTGCCTATTTCAGGTGACTTGTAAACTAATCGATTGGACCTGACCACAGGTTCGATATGACTGATAAAAAATACAGCGATTTGGAGACAAAGATCTCTACTGGAGCATTCGTTTCACCATGTGTAAGGTGGCCTTGCAGAATCCTAAGATGAAAGTGTAGCTAATTCTAGAAAAATTATATTTACGCACGATAGGAGAGCCTTCATTGATCTGCATTCGCTAACAGTTTAAGAAATACAAGGTGTAACAGCTTTTGCTCGCAGCCAATGTGTCCATGACCTGGACCGAGATTATAGGAAATATTTGCTGGGGGTCATGACTGTGTGCGCTACTGCTGAGCACGTGCTAACGGTGCACTTCAACAGTTCCTTTGCAACGTGCATTCCGCACCATAATGATTGTCGGTCTTTGCAGCCTCATAATGTAAACTGAGCATGCGAATGTGGCCGTCCAGTGAATACCCCCTATACTCCACCTCACAAGTTGTCAGCTTGCACGCAAGCACTCGCGCTGGGAAGGCACTTTTAAAAACCACGCGCTCGCGTTCCTACGTTCGCTAGCTCTGAAGGCATACATGGGAGCATAAATACAATCCCTCCAAATCATTTCCACAAAACCATACGCGTATTTACGAGCGACTTTGTGCATTGAAACAATTGTAGCATAAGAGGTGCAGTCATTAGGTTGCCTAATGCAATGCAAAGAGACTGGAATGTTTCGCGTCCTGGCAGGGAATAGCAATCCCGTACCTGCCGCGTTGGGCTTCGTTGACCACGCGAAGCTCCTTATCTAGCGGACGCTACGAGCTATCCTAGGCTAGGCTGCCTTCATGTGCGCTTCGCATAGGGTGATGCCAACTGCCTGTTTCCCTTTCCCACACCCTCGTCCAACGACATTTTGTTCCCCATTGTTTCCCCGTGCTCCGGAAAGTGGCCTTTGTGTCCATCGGTCCTCCCATCCGAGGGGGAAAATGCTAATCCTCCCTCCGTGGGTTCCACAACGCTGCTCCGAACTTGTGAAATAAGTAGCCTGTTTCCGGGAAGGTTATAAGCCCACGGATTATCGCCGAGGACCAAAATGGCTGCTGGTTTGTCGGCGAGTGGTATTACAAAGGGTGACATCACCCTAGCAAAGCGCACAAGAAGGCTCCCTATCCTAAGCAATCCCGCTCTGTGGACGGAGCCCGTGATACGCTCTCCGCGCGTCGTTGTGCCCCCTCTCCAAGGTCACGTGATACTCGCATGGCCTTGGATTGGCTCCGATGGCTCGTAGCATTCGCTGCGCTCGGACGTAAGGTGAAATGGAGTACAATAGGGAATTGTAGTAGACCGTTTTAGAGCGCAGCTCTTAGGGGCCCGTTTCCGGCTTGAGCGGCGTCGCCGTCGGCGTAACCGCGCGGTGCATCATGGGAAATGTCCCATAATGCACCGCGCGAGCCCCCCACCGGGGTCACGTGACCTCGTGGGGGGTCACGTGACCCCCCGAAGTCACGTGACTCCCCTGAGGTCACGTGACCCCCTCCTCGAGGTCACGTGACCCCCCGAGGTCACGTGACCCCCGCCGATGTCGCGTGACCCCCCGATGACGTCATCGTCACTGATGACGTCACCGGCATCCACATCGTCATCGTCATCATCACTGATGACGTCATCGGCATCCACATCGTCATCGTCATCATCACTGATGTCGTCATCGGCATCCACATCGTCATCGTCATCATCACTGATGACGTCACCGGTATCCACATCGTCATCGTCATCATCACTGATGACGTCACCGGCATCCGCATCGTCATCGTCATCATCACTGATGACGTCACCGGCATCCACATCGTCATCGTCATCATCACTGATGACGTCACCGGCATCCACATCGTCATCGTCATCATCACTGATGACGCCACCGGCATCCACATCGTCATCGTCATCATCACTGATGACGTCACCGGCATCCATATTGTCATCGTCATCATCACTGATGACGTCATCGGCATCCACATCGTCATCGTCATCATCACTGATGACGTCACCGGCATCCACATCGTCATCGTCATCATCACTGATGACGTCACCAGCATCCACATCGTCATCATCACTGATGACGTCACCGGCATCCACATCGTCATCGTCATCATCACTGATGACGTCACCGGCATCCGCATCGTCATCATCACTGATGACGTTACCGACATCCGCATCGTCATCGTCATCATCACTGATGACGTCATCAGTGACGTCACTGATGTCGTCACCGGCATCGTCATCGTCATCATCACTGATGACGTCATCAGCGACGTCACTGATGACGTCACCGACAATCGCATCGTCATCGTCATCATTACTGGTGAAGTCATCAGTGACGTCACTAATGACGTCATCGGTACCCGCATCGTCATCGTCACTGATGACGTCATCGGTGACGTCAGTGATGACATCATCGGCATTGGGGGTCACGTGACCCCCCCCCCGGTTAGTTTAACCCCCCCCCCCCCAGTGCCCTTCCCTCCTCCTCTTCAAGAGCTGCGCTCCAATTCGGCGTTACAGGGAGTTGTAAGCGGCTTTCATTTTTTCTCCTCCGCTACGGTATCCGTGAAGAAAACGCCGCAGCTGCGCATGCGCGCCGCCAGCCTTCTCTGCAGAGTTGAAGGTCTTGTGGCGGATTACGGAGCGCTATCCGGGTGCTTAGCGGGCTGCGGGAACGGTCTACTACAATTCCCCAATGATACTGCATGCGGCCTCAGTTATGACGGGAATAAAGCGCCATACGCACATTCGCGTTTGAACGCGAATGTGCGGAGTCCTTGCGGCCAGGCGCGGTGGCTGGCGGACCGACGCGCGCCTTCCCGCAACGCTCGGTAGCGCGACGCAAGCGAGTAGAGACTCGTTCAACTTTCCGAAGCGTTGCGGTGCGTTCGGGCGCGTTCGACCAATCAGGAGCCGAAAGAGGAGAGGGGGTGACGTGTTCGCTCACCCCACCCGGCCCACTCGGCGAGACGTATCCGGTTCGCCGGTCGCAGTGCTTGCTTTTTCGTTTTGGGGAGCGGTGGACACTGTATTTTCCAAGGCTGCGATGGTTCAAGCTTGACAAAACTACGAAAACTCCCTAATAGGGAGTTTCCGTAGATCGTTTTCGCCGTCCCGCAAGGCCCTCCGCAACCCGCTACGATAGCGAGAACTCCACAGTCAAGGCTATCGGCGCGCAGGCGCAGTAGTAACTTCTTCGTTGCGGAACGCTTAGCGGAGGGGGCAGCGCGGTCTACGAAAACTCCCAAGATCGAACGCTTCGACGCTGTCGCCGTGCGCCGCCATGTCGCCTTCGATTTCGCTTACTATTGGTGAGCCACTAGCGACGATAGCGCGTTCTTATTGGCTCTTGACCGCGGTTGACTGCGTGTCAACGCAACTGTGCGTACAAGTTTGGCGCAAGCGGTCTTCGCAACGCAACGCGTCCGCTCGCCGCTACGGAACGCACCGCGCTCAAACGCGAATGTGCGTATGGGCCTTAAGAACCATACCCGAAGGGGGTTTCCTTCCCATTCTGTAGCCTGCGTATGTTTGCAACCCTCGTCTTATACGCCTACGTTGATAAAAACAAACATCTGTTTAGCTCGTTGCCATTCTCTAGAATAAAGAAACTGCGCGAACCAATGTAAGCACCGCTACGCAACAATGCGGCGTCGGTTTTACTAATGGTCTTCTTTTGCATTCACCCTTCTGAACGCGCACGTGATTTCCGAGGCGCCCCAATTTTTGGCGTAATATTGCACCGTTCTCGAATGAAAGGAAGACCATAGTACAATTATTACGCTTTTAATATGAATAACACAGAATGTACGTTCCGGCATTTTGTTGAGGATATACCCCATGTAAAAATCTGCAATTATCTCCAGCCGAAGAGCCGGAACGATGTTTTTACAACTTAAAGGAATACTACAACGAAATTTCGGCGCTTATTTTATGGTCTATATGTGTTCAGAGGAGCAGTATCACATCGAACACAATAATATCTTGTTAAAAAAGTAACGAAAAGGAATTTTAAAACGAATTAAACGATTTTCAAAGAGCACCTGGTGGATGTCGCTAACGCCTCGTTTGTAATGCCCGTCTAGGAACCTTGACAGCTAGTGACGGTGAGTGTCTCGCCTCCAGCCACGACGAGTGAAGAGGGGAAGAAGGAACTCCAATCTTCCCGAGAATCCCTTTTGTGTGTTCCAGAAGTAGCCATTGTCCCCCTACAATATTACAAAAGATTAACCCGTCACTTAAAATTCGTACAAAAGCAGCCGCTTCGGTGACTGGAACGACTAGGCCATCCCCTCGACGTCAGCCTCGCCGTAGCTTTGCTCGTCCCGAGACGACCTACGTCATGATTGCGTCGGATGTCACGTGCTCTAAGCTGGGCCTTCTCCGAGCGCTTGCTAGAGTGGGCCGTTTATAACAAAAAATACAGCCACCAGGCTCAAAATGCAAACGTGCGATTGTCATTTACGGATATTGCGGATCATATTCAACCTATTTTTGAACACGACGGATATATTTCAAATTTCGTTGAAGTATCCCTTTAAAACACAGGTTTTCAGTTGTAAAACACACGTTTTAAGTTGACGCTCGTATTCACACATATTCGATTACAAACGAACTTTCTCGACACCCTGTGAATTGTTTCCCCACCCGTGTCTGATACTATATTGTCACGGGTGGTGACCAAAGAAAACAGAAAATGAACAAGAAGAGATAAACGTTTAATGTGGCGAACTTGTGCCAAAAATAAAAGGGTACAAAAGATAATAACGGAGCGTCGCGGGCGTCGATGTCGGCGAAACCGCAGGATCGAGCGCAGAGGCGAGACTGACTCGACAAGGTCGCGGGCGGCCTCTTATCTAGAATGAGTCACTATCTCGAAGATTCGGCGAAAGCGGCTCGAGCGTCGCGTGATCGGGGCGAGAATGAACACGCACTTTCTAGAAAACAAAAGCAGGAATAAATGATAGAAGTTACGTGCGGTACATGAATAGACGAGAACTTTCTGGGGGTCCGTGACCGAGCGTTGCTTTCTCAGCCCTGCGCGCGGCATTATCCCCCCTTTAAAAGTGCATCGTCCCGATGCAGCACAAAAACGGAAAACAAAAAAAAACAAAAGGACAGCAGAATAGCTAGCCGGAGTTCACAGTCCACAGTTCACTCGTCGACGAGAGTGGAGAGTCCTATCGTTCGTAATACGGCTTCAGCCGGACGACATGCACCACCTCGGGTCGCGGCTGACGTCTTGCAGATGGGCGCGTTCCGTCGGGTAGAACTTCGTAGTTCAGATCGCCGAGGCGTCGGATGATCTTGTAGGGCCCAAAGTAGCGCTTCAGCAATTTCTCACTGAGGCCGCGGCGACGGATGGGCGTCCATACCCACACCCTATCTCCGGGCTGGAAGTGGACGTCCCTGCGACGAAGGTTGTAGCGGCCGGCGTCGACGTGTTGCTGGTCTTGAATCAAGAGTCGGGCGAGCTGGCGAACTTCTTCGGCGCGTTGAGCAACCGCCTGGGCGTCGTCGCTCTCGTTGTCAGATGGCTCATGGGGCAGCATGGCGTCCAGCATGGTCGTTACCTTCCGACCATGTACCAGCTGGAAAGGGGTGAATCCAGTGGTCTCTTGAACCGCCGTATTGTAGGCGAACGTGACGTAGGGCAGCACCTCGTCCCACGTCTTGTGCTCTACGTCGACGTACATAGAGATCATATCGGCGATTGTCTTGTTGAGTCGCTCCGTCAGCCCGTTGGTCTGCGGGTGGTACGCAGTTGTACGACGATGGCTGGTATGACTGAGTCGGAGGATTTCTTGGGTCAGTTGTGCCATGAACGATGATCCGCGATCTGTAATCAGAACTTCTGGAGCGCCGTGCCGGAGGACGATGGACTCAATGAAAAACTTGGCAACTTCCACAGCAGTCCCCGAAGGAAGAGCTTTCGTTTCGGCGTACCGTGTGAGATAATCTGTGGCGACGATGATCCAGCGGTTCCCCGACGTCGAAGGCGGAAAAGGACCAAGTAGATCCATTCCGATCTGCTGGAAGGGTGCAGTTGGAGGAGAAATAGGCTGCAGGAGTCCGGCCGGCCTCGTCGGAGGTTTCTTGCGTCGCTGGCACTCGTGGCATGATCGTGTGTACAGGTGGACGGTCTTGGGGAGCTTGGGCCAGTAATACTTTTCACGAATACGGGCCAGTGTCCGGCTGTATCCAAGGTGTCCGGATGTCGGGTCGTCGTGACATGCTTGAAAGATCTCCCCTCGAAGGTCGGTCGGGATTACCAGCAGCCACGGCGAGTTGTTGTTCCCGAAGTTCTCTTTGTAGAGTACACCTTGTCTAATGGCGAAGGTCGGCAGGGCTCGTGAAAAAACACGTGGTATGGCACTCCCGCGCCCTTCCAGGTGCTCTATTAGTGCGCGCAGCTCAGGATCGTCTCGCTGACGTCGGGCCATGTCGTCGCTGTTCACTGCGCCCAGGAAACACTCGTCGTCATCGTCGTCGCTGCTGTCGGAAGGTGTTTCGACGGGAGCTCTGGACAGGCAGTCGGCGTCGCTGTGCTTGCGGCCTGACTTGTAGACTACGGTCATGTTGAACTCTTGTAGTCGGAGACTCCATCGAGCAAGGCGTCCTGACGGGTCCTTGATGTTCGCAAGCCAGCAGAGCGAATGGTGGTCCGTGACTATGCGGAACGGGCTTCCGTATAAGTACGGACGAAACTTCGTGATCGCCCAGACGACCGCAAGGCATTCTTTTTCAGTCGTGGAGTAATTTCGCTCCGCCTTGGACAATGTCCGACTTGCGTAGGCGATGACTCGCTCGGTGCCTTCTTGTACTTGAACCAGTACCGCGCCAAGTCCTGCGTTACTTGCGTCCGTGTGAATCTCGGTTTCCGCATCCTGGTCGAAATGTCCAAGAACGGGAGGCGCCTGCAGTCGTCGCTTCAGCTCGTCGAATGCCTGCTGCTGCTCCTCGGCCCATTCGAACTTCTCGGCGTCCTTCGTGAGGCTTGTGAGCGGTGCGGAAATCCTCGCGAAATCTCGAACGAAGCGCCGATAGTAGGCACATAGCCCAAGGAACCTTCGCACGGCCTTCTTGTCTGCCGGCGCTGGAAATGCTGCGACGGCGCGAGTCTTCTCTGGGTCGGGGCGAACGCCTTCGTTACTGACCACGTGACCTAGGAACTTCAGCTCGTCATAGGCGAACCGACACTTTGACGGCTTCAGGGTGAGTCCGGCGGTCCGTATGGCTTGGAGAACAGCTCGCAGTCGTCGCAGGTGCTCGTCGAAGTCGCTGGAAAACACAACGACGTCGTCGAGGTAGACGAGACAGCTCTGCCACTTCAGTCCTGCCAGTACGGTGTCCATGACACGCTGGAAAGTTGCTGGCGCCGTGCACAGTCCGAAGGGCATCACCTTGAACTCGTACAGCCCATCCGGTGTGACGAAAGCTGTCTTCTCTCGGTCCCGCTCGTCGACTTCGATCTGCCAGTAGCCGCTCTTCAGGTCCATCGATGAAAAGTATCGGGAGTGGCGCAGCCGGTCTAACGTGTCGTCGATGCGGGGGAGTGGATAGACGTCTTTCTTCGTTACCGCGTTCAGCTGCCGGTAGTCCACGCAGAACCTAAGCGTTCCGTCCTTCTTCTTAACCAGTACAACTGGAGAGGCCCACGGACTGCTTGAGGGTTGGATTATGTCGTCATTCAGCATCTCTTGCACTTGCTCCTGGATCACCTCCCTTTCTTTAGCGGAGACTCTGTACGGCGATCGATGCACAGGGCGCGCGTCGTCCTCGGTAACGATGCGGTGCTTGGCAACCGCTGTCTGGCGCACCTTCGACGACGTCGCAAAGCAGTCGCGGTATTCGGCGAGGAGGTTAACCAGCTGACGCCGTTCAGGGTCCGGAAGCTTAGGGTCAATGTCGAGCTGTGTTGGCGACGTACTGTCTTGCTGGGGCGGCGAGGATTCGTCAATAATCGCGGTGATTTCGGCGGGGTCTCGGAGTTTCTCGACGTGGCCCACGGCTGCACCTTTCGTGAGGTGTTGCGTTTCGTTTCGGAAGTTCGTCACGAGGGCCACAGTCCGCCCATCCTGAAGTTCAGCTACTCCCCTTGCGACGCCTATGCCTCTTCCCAGGAGCAATTGGAGGCTTCCCTCGAGAAGAACTTCGCCACAGGAAGCTTCATCGATCCCGACAAGTACGAAAACACTCGACTGCGGTGGTAGGTTTACGTGGTTTTCGAGGACTCGGACCGTGGGTGACGTCGCTTGGGGTTCCTCCGCTGGTGGAGCAGGTTTTCGTAGCGTCAGCCGGTTTGTTCCGAGGTCGATGACGGCGCCATACTCGCAGAGAAAGTCCATTCCGAGAATAACGTCCCTCGAACAGTCTTGCAGAACGACGAACTTTACCGGACACGTCTCGCCGTGAATCTCGACGCGAGCAGTGCACCTTCCGACGGGCGTGATGAGATGTCCTCCTGCGGTTCGTATTTGGGGTCCATCCCACGGCGTCATGACTTTGCGAAGGCGGCGGGAGAGCCTTCCACTCAAGACCGAGTAGTCTGCTCCGGTGTCAACGAGTGCTGATGCGTCGTAGCCGTCAATGACGACATTCAGGTTATTGGACACCGCTGCAGGGGCGTCGTTTCGGTCTCTGGTAGCGTTCGGGTGGGGGCCCTCCGACGTTCGTGGAGGATCTTGGCGTCGGTCGTCTTCGGCAACTCCACCTCCAGGGGTTGCCGCGCCTAGTTTCCCCGGCGTGGAGCGAGGGGCGACAGGCTTTCACGTCGGGGTCGGTGCATCGGCGAAGCTGGACGTCGTGGCGAAGGTGACCGGAACTCTCGGCGGAACGCAGGCTCGGGGGACTGAGGTCGTCGCAGGTACTCGTCGATTTCCCGAGGGCGTTCACCATAACGGGGTCGCGGGTCGTTCGGGTGGAACCCGCGCAGCCCGAGTCGTCGGTATGGGCATCGGCGGTACACATGGTCAGCTTCCCCGCAGTGGTAACACAGCGGGCGTCGGTCGGCCGTCCTCCAGACGTCTGTCTTCCTCGGCGCAGGTTGCTCTGGGTGCGCCTGATCTTCCTGTCGTCGGGGGTACTGCGGCGTTGGGGCGTCTCTTCGGGGTGGCGACGTGGCTTGACGGGGAGCTTGCGGCGGTCGTCGGGCCATCGCGGCGTAGCTCAACGTCGGTTCCTCCGGTGCCACCGTGGTGACGGGAACCTCTGGTTGGAGCGCCCGATGCACTTCTTCTCGGACAGCCTCGGCGATGGAAAGGGTTGGCGGACGGCTGGTAGTTGGCAGCAACCTTCGCAGTTCCTCCCGGACAACCTCTCGGATAATTTCTCGGATGTCCGGTGTGCCCAGAGTGTTTTCGCCGTTAAGCAGTGTGGGTGCAACGACGCCTGGATTTCGCTGGTAGTGGGAAACACGAGCTTGAAGCGCGCGCTCGATGTTGGTTGCTTCGGCGATGAAGGCTTCGACGGTGGTAGGCGGGCTCCGCACAAGGCCACCGAAGATGTTTTCCTTCACACCGCGCATCAAGACCCGCAGCTTTTTCTCTTCGGGAGCGGTTGGGTCGGCGCGATTCATGAGGTGAAGAACGTCTTCGACGAAGCTTGTGACGCTCTCGGTCGGCCTTTGGGTTCTCGCTCGCAGGAGTTCTTCGGCACGCTGCCGTCGGTGCTGGTTGGCAAAGGTCCGTCGCAGCTCGGCCTGGAATTCTTCCCACGACGCAATGGACGCTTCGTGGTTCTCGAACCACGTGCGTGCCGTGCCTTCCAGAGAGAAGTAGACGTTCTGGAGGCACTGCTCCGGTGTCCATGCGTTATGGCGGGCAACTCGTTCGTAATGTTGCAGCCAATCTTCAACGTCCTCGTGGACCTCCCCGTGGAATGGCGTCGGAGTCCGGGGTGCGACGGGAAGGTATACCACGGCGGCGGCGGACGGGTTCTGCGAGGACTGGTTGTCCATCGTCGGCCTCGTTGGCTGCCTGGTCCGGGGTGGCAGAAGTCCGTGTTCCGGGGGTAGACCTTGGGTGCGGCGACTGGATCGGGTCTCGATCTGGTCTTCGCTCGGTCCTCGGGAGGCTGGGTCCGGACTTGCACTGCGGGCACTCGGAGGGGAGCGTTGCACGGGCATGCGGGTACCCAGCACCTCCACCAAAGTGTCACGGGTGGTGACCAAAGAAAACAGAAAATGAACAAGAAGAGATAAACGTTTAATGTGGCGAACTTGTGCCAAAAATAAAAGGGTACAAAAGATAATAACGGAGCGTCGCGGGCGTCGATGTCGGCGAAACCGCAGGATCGAGCGCAGAGGCGAGACTGACTCGACAAGGTCGCGGGCGGCCTCTTATCTAGAATGAGTCACTATCTCGAAGATTCGGCGAAAGCGGCTCGAGCGTCGCGTGATCGGGGCGAGAATGAACACGCACTTTCTAGAAAACAAAAGCAGGAATAAATGATAGAAGTTACGTGCGGTACATGAATAGACGAGAACTTTCTGGGGGTCCGTGACCGAGCGTTGCTTTCTCAGCCCTGCGCGCGGCAATATACAGAGTACTGCAAGCACCCTTCATCTCAGCCGTTCAGCCATTAGGGTAGAGGCCAGGGTCACTAAACATATTGTTCAGAGTAGCGGTAACGTCAGCAATCTTAGATCATTGGTGGCATTTATCTGAAGCTTTATTTCACATCGGACGAAATTGGGTTTTCCGTCGTCCTGGATTGTCAGAAAAGTCCGCGACAGAGCAAAACGATATGGCCCGAGCTTTCTGAGACCGTTTCTGAAGCTGAGGAAGTCGAAGTTTTTCATCGTAATGGTCGCCAACTGCGTCCGCTCTGCACCAAAATGACGGCGCCCAGTAAAAAATCGTGTAGGCCATCCTCGGAAACTTTTTCACTTGGGGACAAATTGAGCGCAGTCCTGTCATTTCCTTTCATTATGATTTTCGTTTTTCCAGCCTCATCGTAATGCCATTTGAGAATAGTGATCGCAATCATTGAGACCAAAACGCAGACTTGTGCAGTACTCATTATAAGCAATCATATTACTTGGAATCGATTACTTTTGGAAATCCGAAAATTACTCGTAGCCGTTTACTTTTTCTTTTCCCCCCATTTCCCATTCTAGTGTTTGTTTCTACAAGTTTCATACCACGCGGAAATTTCGAACCAAATCTCCAACAGGCGTATGGTTTACGAAAATTGGGGAATTAAGACATAAGTAGTTCGTAATTCGGTGATTCTAATCCCTTAGTGGACAGTACGAGAGACCTGTTTTGAAACCGGCAGAAAACTCTCTCGTTTTTAAAATCTGAAGCGGAGGAGTAACGGTCACTTTTTCAAGTAACGAATTACTTTTCATCTCGAGTAATCGAGCAATCTGATTGATAACGTTTTAAGCGGAAGTAATTGTAATTGTAATCGATTATATTTTTTCGAGTAACGTGTACCAGACTTATAGTTTGACTATGAAGCTAATTGAAAACATAAAAAAAAGGATTACCGGGCGTCTCGAGTACCCCTTGGTTGATGAGTGTTAGGACTATCGTTGTTTCGGCTTAGTGCTACGTAAGGTCTCTAGAAGCATGCATTTCTTGCTAGTTGATTTTCACCCTCACGATTATACGATAAAAAAAAGAAAATCAGACATATGGGACAGAGTATTAAAATAACGAAAATTCTTACTTGGTGTGTGGAGGCATCCGACAGCTTTTCAAACTCTGCTGCTTGAACCACGCTTTCAATTTTGTAGCCCTGAAAAGAAATGCAAAACAATACGAAATTATTGAAAACTGTCTGCCTTGCAGCTGCCCGTCTTTTGGAAAAAATGTGGTGCAGATAAAATTGTTTTTAAATTTTATTTGTTCTGTACAAAATTTGTTTTAAAAGTTTTGACTCCTCTCAAAAACCACGTAGCTAAGGGCTTGAACATTTTTGTCAAGACAGAAAATACGTAACAATCGGGTTCAGTGGTCAGGGGACCAGGGAAAAAAATTAGAAAAATAACCTGCAGCTCATAGTTTATTGAGAGTCGGTTAGCAGCATGCCCGCTTAGCTGTCGAGTTAATTTTTTTTTTTAACATTGCAATACATTCTTTAAGAGTGTTCTTGGTCCTGCCACATTCTTCGAAAAAAAAAAAAAAACAATGAAAGCTGATTAGAAAGAGCTTTTTCATACAATCGCGCAGCAGTCATCCAGCTGTGTTTGGAGATTTGTGTTTGTCCTCTGTCCTTCTCGTTCCCCTTCTCCAGGGATTATTATCGTCAAATCCAAAGTACCTGATTTTTTCTATATCACTTCTAATTTTTACTTTTCATCCAGACACTTTACATTATTTTTACATTTATACAGAAAGCAGCTAGTGTAGAGGGGGAATCACGTAATTTTGTTTTCTTTGGAGTTTCTTCTCCAACCTTGTGACACATCAAATTCGACTAAGAAGCTGTGCGAATAATACAGTATGAACTTCAGCATGAAGCAGGCACACGAGCAAACTCTAATGGCGAATTCCACTGGGCGTTTTGGAGCGCGCCGGGATCAGTTGACCAGATCCGGACTGGAGCACACGATCCGAACGGGGTCGCGCCGCCTACGGATCTCCAGGACAACATGACCACTGCTCCGGGATCGGCGCATGCCTTCCCGTCATTCAACTGCCCGGGAATCCCCTTTCCGTGGCCGCCGCGGTCGTTTTGAAGACGTTTTCGTAATCGCGGCGCTAACACGTGTTCGGCGCACGAGCGGCAGGAATGGCTCAGGCGCTTCTAGCAAAGATTGCCGGAATGCCCGTGGCGCGGAAAATACCTTCTCTTCTCCTTCCTGGAAAACGAATCGGCTGTCGAGCCAAGGGTAAGCAAGCGGCCATTACGAATTCTTCTGATGTCGAGACAATCTAGGAGCCCAGCACGTGACGTGCGTCTTCTTCTTCTGAGGCGAGATGGGCGAGATCAGGCGAGATGCCCCACGAGAAAGAAAGTCACGTGTGTGCGCCGAGGGCTGGCCCGGCTGGCTTCCGGTTGAATCCGCCGATATCGTGGGAGCGACTTTTCTCGGATCCAGATCGAGATCTGGAGCGGGAGCTAATCCAAAACGACCAGTGAAACACGTCGGTCTCGATCCCGATCGCCAAGTAAATAGGCTCGCTCCAGAAAAGTTAATCCCGGCGCGCTCCAAAACGACCAGTGGAATTTGCCATAACAATGTCCGGAGCCATGCATGTGCTCCGAGCATTGTCAGTTCATGACACGTGAATCTGATGCATTAGTACGAGCACGGCCGGACTGGAAGCGCGCGCTCTCTTTCTCTTCTTACGGCCTTTGCAATCACCCGGGAGTCAATGGCATTTTTTCTCCGCATGTATACTTTGTTTCAGCTTCGGTCCAGACGCAGCCGATGCTACAAGCGCGAGCATGTGGCCCAGAACAGTGCTTGCACTGCACGAGCGCGCATGCTTGGCAGGGATGCTGAAAGCCCGGAGTTCGCGCTTGTAGCTTTGGCTGCGTCTGGACCGAAGCTGAAACGAAGTAGTTCACTTGCTTGCCGCCAGGGGCGCAACCACTTCACCCACTCGGCGAATCCCTTCGAGCTGCTTAAAAGGTTAAACCGTTGCGTCCAATAAAAATTTAGTTGCAAGTCAGCGCTCTGTCTGTGTCCTGCTTTACCCTGTCCGTCGTTTTTTGCGCTGTTTTAACCTTTTAAGTATGTCATACCAACTCGCCCAGGCTTCAACTTTAGCAAGCCTTCGAGCTGCTTTGAGCTGGTGTTCGAGCTTCGTAGGTTGTTGTTTTGGCAACGGTTTATTGAACTTCGCTCCGATTTAAGTCATGCAAGGGCTGTCACAGCAGCCCTTGATCACATTGTCACAAAAAGGAAAAACACCTTTTAAGCAAATACAAATGTCAGACACTGATTCTGAGGAGTTGACAGCGGCTGTGTCCGACTCGGTTACCACTGACCTGAAAAAACTGAAAGAGCCTTGCGCTCCATCTCCATCCCTGACATACTCTGGTCTGGTGTACGTCGGTGACTATCTGGTGAAACTCATTAGTGAGTTTGGGTGCGCCGCCTGTGTTATGCTGTTGACTACTAGTAACAGAGGTGATCTTCTGTTCGTCTTATTGCAAGGTCAGGATAAAAGCGGACTTCATTATCCAAATCCTAAATTCCTCGCACTTGCGAACATTTTTTTTTAAGGCTGTTAAGCTGTACAAATGTGCACGAAGTTCTGCAACTACTCATTGCACCCCACCTTGAAGACGCGCCAATCCTTAGTTGCCCAGAGGGCATTGACAACAGTCACTCAAAGCGCTTGGCTGGTTTAATTTGCAAGAAGTTCCTCAGAATACTTCTGATTAACCATGCAAAGACAGCCACGGACAGAAACGAAAAATCAGCTGGATATGTGCACAAGCTCTCGAGGAAGCACTTTAGGCTGCAATATGCACTGTGCGAAAATTGTACAGACTACTACACCCTCGTCTAGAGCAACTGACCGACTTTATGTGCGGCCTATGAAACGATGATGCAGACGACGGCAATAGATATATTGGGCCTGCTTACATTTGACGAGAGTGCACGAATTATTTATCATTTAAAGTTCCTCCACGTAGAAGGGGTCGACCTCCTCCTGCTCTTGAGTTGCAACAGAGATCCTGGAAGTAAATACGAGTATAGTTTTTCCGCAATTGCATTCGCTTTCTCTACTTGCTACTTTTACTGTCGAATCTCTGGGAGATGTGCGTCAAATATTCACTGTTTTGGGCTCATCAGAAGCGCATTAGATAGTGGCCGAGGATCTAAACGTAAAGATCAGGTGTCAAAGGCTATCAAAATCTCGGCCGCAAGTTACGACAGCGCTGAGATACACTGTCAGACGCGCTCTGTGCAAACGGCAAAGGGTAGCCCAGGGGTGGGGTGACAGCGCCCCCCGCGAATCGCGGCGGGAGGTGGCGATTGCCCCAATTGCAAAGGCCGTAAGAAGAGAAAGAGAGCACGAGCTTCCAGTCCGGCCGTGGTAGGAGCCGTCTACAGAACAGCTGACAGCTTGATTTCACCATAATTTAAAGGGGTCATGAAACGATTTGTCTACTTCTTCCTCCTTAGCTTTAATCCTCAACTCAAATGCGAATTGTGAAATCACGTGGTCGTGACATTCCTTCGGCACCGGTGCGATGACTCCTAGCTTCCATCGTGCTTTTTATGCACGCCATAGAACTTGTCATTCCCCAGTGACATTAAGTTCCGTCAGGGCACTCATTGGCCACGAACGCGAATCCAAATATTCGTCGACGGATTGATTGTTGACGAGCGCATACGTCCGAGTGACGCAGTTCTCGTGTCCAATGCGTGAGCTGGGCTCTGCTGACGTCAGTTTGGCGCCGGTGACGCGCTTTTGGAACCGCGAATGTATCATAGTGAATTAAAACTTGTTGGCCTAGTTGGTTCATGATGCAGAATAGAGGTTTTTTGCGCGACACAGGGGACAATTACAAGCGAGTAGACACGGACAAGCGCAAACTTTCAACTACTTTATTCGTGCGCATTCGACCACGAACATCCAGAAAGAGCATGCGCAGCACGCTACACAGGCGAAAAAAAACCGAAAATAGATAATAGAGTCATCCACCAAGACACATTCCACGATAGTCATTATCGAACCAGCAACCCGGATAAAAACTGCACTTCACTTTCAAACAAAGAAACCGAGGTATCGCTGACACAGTCATGGTTCTTCTTTATATAAAAAGCTTCCATCAATTCTCTGGCTGTGCTGTCTTTGCTTCTACCCAAGATCCTAATCTCCCGAAATCGCGCATCACACCCACAGTCGGCACAGTGAGTAGGCAAGTGTGCATTGCCTTTATTCCTGATCGACAATTCATGTTCCCGTGCGCGGTCATTAACGCAGCGACCAGTTTGACCAATATATACTTTCCCACACGAGAGCGGAATCTCGTATACCACCGCTGTGGCACAATCCACAAACGGTCGGGCGTGCTTTTTGTTGCAGCCACCTGTCTTTTCTCTTCCCGAGGAAATCCTCGGGCAAAGGCCCGCAAGCTTGCGTGGCGCAGAGAATACGAAAGGTACATTGTACCTATTCGCTACCTTCTTGAGGTTGTGGGACACTTTGTGTATATATGGCACCACTTCTGGTCTACACATCCTTAGTGGCGGCTCTGGCCGCGTCCTCTGCTTTTCCTTGGTCTTCTGGAGCAACGTCTCAGCAACCGCCGTAATGACCGAGCAGGGGAAACCGGCAGACTTCAGCCTGGCTACCTGATCATTAAATTTAATGATCAGGTAGCCAGGCTGAAGTCTGCCGGTTTCCCCTGCTCGGTCATTACGGCGGTTGCTGAGACGTTGCTCCAGAAGACCAAGGAAAAGCAGAGGACGCGGCCAGAGCCGCCACTAAGGATGTGTAGACCAGAAGTGGTGCCATATATACACAAAGTGTCCCACAACCTCAAGAAGGTAGCGAATAGGTACAATGTACCTTTCGTATTCCCTGCGCCACGCAAGCTTGCGGGCCTTTGCCCGAGGATTTCCTCGGGAAGAGAAAAGACAGGTGGCTGCAACAAAAAGCACGCCCGACCGTTTGTGGATTGTGCCACAGCGGTGGTATACGAGATTCCGCTCTCGTGTGGGAAAGTATATATTGGTCAAACTGGTCGCTGCGTTAATGACCGCGCACGGGAACATGAATTGTCGATCAGGAATAAAGGCAATGCACACTTGCCTACTCACTGTGCCGACTGTGGGTGTGATGCGCGATTTCGGGAGATTAGGATCTTGGGTAGAAGCAAAGACAGCACAGCCAGAGAATTGATGGAAGCTTTTTATATAAAGAAGAACCATGACTGTGTCAGCGATACCTCGGTTTCTTTGTTTGAAAGTGAAGTGCAGTTTTTATCCGGGTTGCTGGTTCGATAATGACTATCGTGGAATGTGTCTTGGTGGATGACTCTATTATCTATTTTCGGTTTTTTTTCGTCTGTGTAGCGTGCTGCGCATGCTCTTTCTGGATGTTCGTGGTCGAATGCGCACGAATAAAGTAGTTGAAAGTTTGCGCTTGTCCGTGTCTACTCGCTTGTAATTGTCCCCTGTGTCGCGCAAAAAACCTCTATTCTGTATCATAGTGAAAAGGCGGAGAGCTTTCGAAGGCAAGAAGGTACAAAATAGTCGGCTATATTTTCAAATGTTCGTACTGAAAAGCTGGCTTTTGACTTTCTAGCCTCTTTCTTTTGGCCAACTAAACGATACGCGACTAGTAAAGTGCCAATTTAAAATCATTCATCCCAACCCAAAATTCGTTTCATGGCCCCTTTAAGGGGGTTAATGGTGCTGAATATTTTATGGTGTATTCTGTAGCCAACAGCAAGTTGAGGCAAAAAAAAAAAAACACGCATATTATATAGCTAGCGTGCGACACCTAGGGGGGCACTTCGATCACACTGATCTGCACGCCAAATGACCCTGCTGGGAGTCGCACCGCGGCATCACTGTTTTGTCGCACGCTTCCCATTATCACTCCACAGCCAATGAGACTGCGTCGTTACATTATGAACGTCGAGGAAAGAATCGGGCTGCGCATGAACCTCACAAGTCCTGCCGTTCTCACTGACAAAGTAAGAACGGCAGGGCTTATTATATTCATGCGCAGCCTGATTCCTTCTTCGACCTTCGTAACGAGTAACGCCGCAATGGGAAGCGTACGACAAGACAGTGGCGCCGCGGTGCGGCTCCCAACAGAGTCATTTGGCGTGCACCTCAGCAGTGGCGTGCCAACTTATTTTTGTGTGTGTGTGTGTGGGGGGGGGGGGGGGAAGGGGGGGGGGGGCAAACCAGACCTCCCCACCCCTCTCCCAGGGCCAGGCCCTTGGCATCCCTTGGGCGCCGGCGGCCAGTGTTTGCCCTGGCAGCTGTTTCAGGGGGGACAAAACATATGCTTTGTGCCCCCCCCCCCACACACACACACTCTGAGAAGTGTGTGGGAAGGGGGGGGGGGGAGGCAAACGCCCCCCTTGCCCCCCCCCTCCCTGGTTGGTACGCCCATGCACCTCAGTAAACCTCAGTTGAATCGGCGCGCCATAGTGCATGGCATAAACCGAGGGGACGACTGTAAATCGAGCCGGAAAGACAAAATGGAACATACACGTAAAGGGTTCACAGTTTTAGTAAACGTGCATTTTAATGATCAATTTTACCTTGTGGAGTTTCGAGGCTCCGTTCCTGTGGGAAATTAGAACGTTCTTAACGTTTTCAATGATGGGCTCCGATGCAGACCGCCGAGTCACCCGAGAGTCGTGTTTTCTCTGCCCATCGGGAGATGGCGCTACAAGAACGACTCTTGTGGGCGGCTTTGTCCTCTGGCATACTAAGATATACGTACATTCGCTGTAAATATAAGTTTGTAGATTTTAACCCAGACTGGCTTTTACGTATTTAAACTAAACCCAAGGGAGGAGGCGAAACTGGCTTCTCCACATATTGAGTCTCAATGAGGTGAAGTTAGATTGCAGTTGTAAAAGCGTGCAAATGAAGAACTCGCGCTACGTTATGCTTTGATGAAGTATACAGTCAAACCCGTTTAATTTATAACGAACAGCAGGAAACGCTACGATCAGTTCGATATAGCAAAAACCATTTACAACGAACTTCCACGATGCGTTCGTTGTAACGCGAGAGCTTCTCTTTCTTTCTCATATCTTGAGTTCCGCCTTGTAACGCCGCGCTAAAAAGATTTTTGTTTTTTTTTTGCATGCACGCAGTTTTTTTTTTAATTTTTTTAGCTTATCTCCCTTTTTGAATCATTTCTCTTCGTGGACAAACGCTTTGGAATGAAAATCGCTTTTTTTTTTCTGTGCGTGAGCGCAGTGTGTATTTTTTAGCCTTCTGAATCGCTTCTCATCGCTCAATTTTTTTCGCAACTTGAGCTTTTGAATTTTTTCTTTCCTACTTCTTTTTTGGGGGAAGGGACAGGCTAGAAGACCATTGCTTTGCCCGTTTTTGGAATCCTTCCCGGGGGGGGGGGGGGGGGGGGGGGAGCTCATTTTTGTTTTCTGCGCATAAGAAAGGAAGTAGCGGTGACGTCAGAACGCCGAGCCCTGATTGGCTGATCGCGACCCCCTATCTGAGCGTCGTCTGCTCCTTTGCAACGTCGTCTGCTCGCAACGTCGTTTGCGTCTGTCTTACCTTTCCTGCGACTTTCGGAAGTCGAGCGAGCTCGACTTCGCCTTTCAGAGAGGGCAGACGAAATAACTCGAGCGGTACGTTGTTTTTGTCTAACAACTAGCAGACGCGCATCAAGGAGGGAAGTCAAAGGACTCACTGGCGAGGTGTCCGAGGTTTGTTTGCTAAGAACCGAGAGGGTGAGCGTGTTAGTGTCCGCAAGTTCCCTCCCAAATACTTTTTCCCTCGTTTCGTGTGCGGCGAGGCCCCTCACTCCTTAACGGCGTCGGCGGGTTGGGGCAGTTAACGTCGTCTGCATTACGTCTGCTAGTCAAAGCGATGGCTGCTTTACCTTTCCTGCGTCTGTCGGAGATTCACCGATTTTTCACCGGCGAGAGTCACCGTTGCCTTGGGAAACAGGGAAACAAGGAGTTAACATAGAGGAAAAAAATTGACCTTTAATCTAAAATTGAGGTCAGCGATCAAAGTACAATACGGGAAGGGTTCACAAAGGCCGCGCGGGCATATTTCATTCAGCACGCCAGCCGGTCGTTGGCAGACGGTCGCCGAGTCGTGCAGTGCCTGCTAGGTATAACTGCCTAGCTCACTTGGTCGCGTACGGTGGAATCGTGGAAGTTGGAGCTTTTCCCGGGTGTTTGTGGATCCAGCGTTCTTGTTCGTCGTGGTCTGTTTCAAGTACTTTTTACTTTTTTCTTACTGCTTGAAGTCGGGACGCGTGAGAAGCGCACGTAGAAAAATAAACGTCCGTGGGTCGTCGCGACCGCGACGCTGCCGGCCATGCTGATTTGTTCGTAAGAAGTGCGTAACTTCGGAGCTGTCGTAGGATTTTGTCGTAACCTGCGCAAAACTTATGAAAATTTTGTTTTGTGAATACGAATTTGTTCTTAAGTTTTGTCTTACGCACAGGTCATTTCGTGAATCTGGCCTCTGCACTTCCGAAAGCCGCAGGAAAGGCAAGACTGACGCACACGACGTTGCAAAGGAGCAGACGACGCTCAGATAGGGGCAACGTTACTAAAACCCTCAGTTGGGAAACTTCCATAGTGACAGCCCTAAAAATATGGCCCCAATCTGTCTCCGAGCACCGAGCTAATGACGAACACCACGCCACCATTTCTCCCGCAGCGGCCACTCGAGAAACTGCACGCGACTTCTATTTTTGGCTTTGACAGGGTGAACCCCCGTCTCCCCGGCGGACGCGCCGCGTTGAACTACTGAAGTTAAAATGCACCTAGGTCGGGACGCGCTACCTGAAAGGCCCGCTGAGGCATGGTTTTATACAAACAATATTAATTGTTCCGCAAAACCTTGCGAACTAAAGATGATAAAAACATCACGCGCCCATCATTTGGTACTAAACTCCAATAAATTTCATACAAAAAGAGTCTTTTCCCTTTGTTTTTACGCAAAAACAGGCTTTCAAAAAGCTCGAGGTGACCATAGTACAGACAAACGAAAAAGAGTGGCGCTGTTGTCGCATTTAGCTCGGTCTCGGTGGACGCCAGCGGCCCAAGTTTCGACGGCGAGTTTCCCAACTGAGTGTTTTAGTAACGTTGGATAGGGGGTCGCGAGCAGCCAATCAGGGCTCGGCGTTCTGACTTCACCACTACCCCCTGCGCAAGAAGCAGACGAACTTGCCCTCCGCATATGTTGTTCGTTTTAATTGGTACCTTTACATGCATTTTTTTTAAATTTTCCGTGAGTCGATATTAACAATAATTCGCTCTACTTGGGTTTGTTCTAAACGGGTTTCGTTGTACGAAAATGGTTACATATACTCCGTCTCACTAAAACCGTGCAGTACATCCAGAGCTACAGGGGAGAGAGTGTATCCCGACCTGTTCAAGAGAAGACAAAGGAGGAACCTGGGAATCCCAGCCTTCTCTCACGTTCCTCCTTTCCCTCCTTTTGAACAGTCTGGAATACACCCTCTCCCCTGTAGCTTTGACTTTACGGTTTTAGTCACGCGGAGTATAGTGTACGTGCTAAGAACCAAAGCAAAACGCATCGAGAGTCGATGGCCGAAAACATTGGTGTCTTTTTATCGCCTTGTGCGATACAATCTACCGGGTGTTTCTGCGGAAACTTTGAAACATTCTGCGGAGACTCAAACTTTCAAAAACAAAGTGTTTACGAAAAAAAAAGAAAGCCGTTTACAACTCCCTGTAATGCCGAATTAGAGCGCAGCTCTTGAGGAGGAAAAGGGAAGGGTACTGAGGGGAGGGTATACCCTCCCCCTTCCTCCTCCCTCGTAATCCTGCCGTCTACTCCTCCTCCCTTCCTCCTCCTCCTCCACCCCCTCTTTCTCCTTCACCCCCTCCCCTTCCACCCACCCGAGATCACGTGACCCCCGAACCTGGGGGGGGGGGTTCACGTGAACTGGGCGGGGGTCACGTGACCTGGGGGCTCACGTGACCTGGGGGGGGGGGGGGGTCACGTGGCCTCACGGTTACACCGACGCCGCTCAAGCCGCGAACGGGCGCCTAAGAGCTGCGCTCTAAAAACTCTTTTAGGGAACAAGCAACCAGCCATGACGAACATCAGATTTAAAAAAAAATACTAATTTGCAAAATAATTACCTTGAATTTATGATTAGCGTTCTAATTATTGAAATAAACATATTGTTCCAATTGGAACCTTGCTAAGAGCGTTATCGAAAACGCCTAGGTCAGTCAATTAAAGGGTCAGCGAAGCTCTTATCTGTACGACAACTTCACGACAACTATACGACATCCATACGATTTACATATCATTGCAATGAAGACACGTGCACGACTTCGTTGTTTAATTGTCTTTATTTCATTCCTAGTGGCTAAAGTGATCATCGCCTTATGGTCACTTACGGGCATGTTCTAAACCCAATTTTCTGAGGCAGGTTTCGAGGACAGTTTTTTCCGATTGAGCCCAAGCCTCTTTTTCAGCATCGCGGATGCGATAGCAAAGAAGGTTAAATCGGCGCGTTCTGCCCTCAGCCTCGTCACAGCACACTCTTAGCTGAGATAAGTCGGTGACTGTAGATGATAACAAGGGATCAGGACCTCGCTATCTAATATTGCCAAGGAAGGCTGACTCACGCGGGTTGCCCCCTGTTTTTATTTATACTTGCAACGACCAATCGGAACGAAGGAGTTCTTTTGTTAACATCCATGGACATATTTTTCCAGATCGGAGCACATATCAGTTTCACTGTAAAAGTTGTTTTCCCCTTTTAGAAATGCTAGTTCGATCCAGGTAATAGTTTGGAATTCCCTCGGTAATATTAACTACGATGGTTAGAACTCTACCTTTCTTATTATAGTCCTGGGACTATACATGTTTGAAAGTTTAAATGCTTGCACGGTGCGGACTATTTACAGGTGCGAACTATACGGGAATCTTGTTTTTCGAGATCCTTCATTATGACCAGACGTGACAAATTTCTGACTATGCATCGGGTGCGGATGAAAGTCCGGAATATATCGCAATAATATCTCTCGGTACATGATGCACCAGGTTTTTGAATGCATTATATATTTTGCAGCAACCGCGTACAGAATGACCAATTCATTCGTCATGAACTCTATCGCAATGCGCATTAACTTACTAATTTCAGTTGAGGTGTCCTACAGTTTTTAAATTCTGGTACAGGTACCTGCATACATCAATCCTGGAGCAGCGGCTTAAAGAAGAGTAACACGTTAAGTAATGCAATCAGTTTGTGCATTTTGAGCTCTTTATTTCGGAGCGAATTTCGGTACAAACGTACACATAAAAAAAAACCAAAAAAGCATTATACGTCTAGTTTTCCGCGAAGCAGTCAAAGAGATAATCACTGCTCAAAGACGAGAGCTGGGAAGGTCTATTCAAGAGCGTATTTAATGCTGCCGGTGCCCAACCACTTAAAAAAAATGACCGCATCTCCACGTGGTGAATGATGTTGATTGGGGCGAAGCTCTGGTGGTGCTGATGTTCATAGGTAGAGCTGATCATGCTGATTTTTTTTTATTGCTCATAGGTAGTGCTGAGTTCCGGGTTCCGTTTCGACTTCATTATTACTGCTTTATGGTCGGTGAAAGGCAGAGCCAGTGGTTCTTCAAGCGGATCAGCTTGGATCCGCTAGAAGCCGTGGGAACGCATCTCCACCGCTTAAGTCAACGGTCCATGTCAGAAAGAGAATGTGTGGTATGGAACGTGGTTATTTTTTAGAATTTGACCGCAGCGCCCTCTCCTGTATAGGCGTTGAGCGGCTACACGCAACGTTTCATTCATGACAGAAACCCCAGCTCTTGAGTTACTACCATATCCCAGAGCCCCTTACTCGTCCCGCAGTCATGGCCGAGTGGTTAAGGCGATGGACTAGAAATCCATTGGGGTCTCCCCGCACAGGTCCGAATCCTTGTCGACTGCGCAAACATTTTTCTTTTTATTTGAGCACGGACGCAGGACGGACGGACAAGGCTAAAGAGCTTCGCCCCTATTATTGCTGCGAGACTTTGAACACGCGTGCCCGTTAAAAGCTACGCGCGTGAATTTTTTCCTTTCACGGCAAGGCTACACTCTGTTTTGCCTGAAGTCCATGCGCTGTCAACGCAACGAGCCAATGGGGCCAATCAAGCTCCTCAGGAAACACACGCCATTGTATGTGCTTCTATGCGTGTTACAGACAACTGATTCGATCAAGCGCAAAGAATGCGTCGTGACATCGCGTTTATAGTCTCTGCGTTTGTGCTTGTGTTACAAGCTTTTGGCCCTGCTGAGACCTAAGATATTGGCGAAATCATAATTCATTTTTAGTATTTATAACTTGTAACTGCCGTGTAACGAGTTCAAATGAAGAGCTCACCTCCTGGCTCATCAGATGTGAGGCCCTCGTAGAGATGACGATTCCCGCCGACATGGTAGCCAGGTACGTCAGTCGAGAGACCCGATCGGTGAGTGCTCCTTCCGAGATCAAGATCCTGTACAGCGTGGCACACAGAAAGAACACGCTGCCCGCGTAGTACGAAAGCGCCTGAACCCCGATAATGGAGTTGATCTTTGTGAGCAGCTTGCGCAGGGCCACTAGGTTCGTCCGGATTCTTTCGGCAGCCTCGAAACTTTCCTTCGACGTCGACAGTGCAAGCTCCAGGGAGTCGTTGAGGGCCGCGAAGTACTGCCGAACCATTTCGGAAAAGTAGACGATCATCCAGAAGGAGAGGTTGTACCAGACGGTGACTAGAACACAACCCAAAAGGAACCCCGGAATGAAGACCGCCCTGAAGACAACATGAGACTCGTCGAGCAGGCTGAACGCGAGGAGCATGACCGTCCTTAAACCCAGCATGTACTTGAAGCCATCGAACAGCACGAAGGCGAAGCACATGAGGGACACTTGCCGGAGCCTGCGCTCGACGGCCTTCTTCGGGACTTGGAGCCTGCGCTCCAGCTGGGACGCCATTCTCACCACGTCGACCAGGTCGCTCCTCTTGAAGGCCATATTGAGGATGTTTACCAGCGCCTGCCCGTAAATCGCGGCGTAGAACCCGTACCCGGTTATGCTATGGATCTGGCTCAGCGTCTTTCTGCTCTGAGCCCTGACCATCACGAACGACGCAGGCGGCCACAGGGAAAGGAAGACGCAAAAAGCGAAGTGTACGAGCGAGAGCAGTCGAAAGTTGGGCCTGAGCATCCAGGGTCCGGTCTTGAAAAGGACTCCGTCGATGAAGCAACAGCCCGAAATTCGAGCGACGGCAAGGAAGAAACGGTAGCCTGGGTACGCGGCGGGCACCCTGCCGTCCATGAGGATAATGGGAGTCCTTCGCTGGTCAAGCGCCTGCGTTTCGCTGGTGTCGATGCCAGATGCGTCCATTGTGACGAAGGCGATGTTTTCGATCTAGAATCGACCGCTTGGGCCTCAAACACGCCTGTCTTTGTCCTTTTTTTCCAAGCCCCCCTCCCCTCCGTTGCTCGCCTGCCCCTATCTTTGTTTCGCTTAGCCTTGGAACGTCGCATGAATACGCGCGAGAACGGATCAATTTCTGTTCGAGCAAGGACTGGGGAAAAAAAGTATAGTAATTATACATATGCAGGGCGTAAATAAATTACGCATCGCAAAAAGCTGAAACTCACAGAGAATGTGACGCTAGCGCTTGGCATAACACGCGAAAGTTTGAGAACATGACGTCAGTTGGATCGAAAGATAATGGACCCAGGATACCTTTGAGCCGGGAGTCCGGAAAAGCGTTAATTGAGAAAGACGAAATTTCTTTATGAGCCGACGTCCACCTGAGCCTAGAAACGTCAAAACAACAACTGGAATTGTGACGCATGTAGCATTTATATTTTTGAAAAACACCTGTTTGAAAGAAAGAAAACATTATTATCCTTCTCGCCAACAAAAAGTTTTTTTTCGAAAATTAAAAAAAAACAAGTTGTTGGATGAATGAATTCAACGGCTGTAACCTTTATATCGGGCGGTAGCTTGCGCCATTTAGCATACAAATTAAGAACCAAAAATATGATTTGTTTCCTTTGACAGTTTGCTAACACTGCAATTTCGTAAGTATCATTAGGCGGTCTGGCATATCACCAAGATGACCTTGGGGGGGTTCGGGCAAAAAAACTAAAAACTTCACTCACGTTTCTCGCCCCGGCGAGGAAGTCGCCCATCCCCGGCGAGGAACTTGCCAATTTTCCTCTAATGAAACCTTGTCGGCGTTACGCCGGCACTGGGCCCACAGGAAGCCAGGGTGGAGACCCTGGGCCGGAGCCACGTGGGAGGGAGTCCCAGTTTTCCTCTGCCCCGCGTGTCCCGTCATTCAATTCCTCCGAGATAATTTCCACCAGTCTTCCAGTCTTTTCTTTGTTATTAAAATCCACTTATCTTCCTTTCTTCCATTCTCGTCTGCAAATCCCAGCGCTCCGGCTAAATCCGTTGCCCCCTCCGGGAGTGCGGGAGTAAGTCCTGTGCACCTCAACAGCACATGTTCTGCAGTCTCGTCTTCCCCTTTACATACGGCACACCGCGTATCCATTTCCTCATACTTTGTCCCATATGCCCTAGTCCCTAAAGCGCAGACCGCATGGCGCGTTTTTCTACACGCAAAAACGCGACGCTCTAAACGCTCGCGCGGAAGCTGACGCGCCCGCATGCAGACAAAACCAAGCACCGCCGGCTGCGCGTTATCAGTGTTACCAGATAACAGAATTCTCTACACGCGATGTAAATGTTGACGCATATACTACAAAATGGGAATTAAATGAACAAATAAGTAAATAAAGAGGGTTTGTGTGTCAAAAGAAACACCTTTTCAATTTTTATGTGGAAAATAAACATGGCTTTTGAACACTTAGAAATGTGCTGAATACGAAACAGCGTACTGTGCAGGATCACGTGATAGTTCGACCGACCCTCATTGGGCGAGAGCCGCTTTGACGCCTCGGCGCGCGCGTCTTGTTCTGGGTCGGCGAGAAACCAACGCTCCCGCGAAAACGCGCGCCCGCGCGCCGGAAATGACGTCGGTTTGACGCAGACACGCCTGAATCGCGAGCAAAAACGCGCCATGCGGTTTGCGCTTTATACTCCTGTTCTAGCCTCGAATGACAACGAACTCCCCCGTGAATTATGACACCAATGTTCCTACCTTATTTTCTGTTTTCGTCCTCTATACATACTTAAAGGGGCCATGCAATCATATTTAAGCGTTTACCTTTTTTTGCGGTTTCCACGTCTCTTGGGGTTCCGCCAAGCTAAAGGGCACGGAGAGAGTAACTAAATATCAGTGCGTCATATTTCAACCGGACGACGCGGAAACCTCCTCCACCGACAAGGGCGACCCGCGGTACCGAAAGCGCGCAAAATGTGACGTCTTTGGTCCTTGGCTTACTACTGGTCAGAGCCGCTAAAAGCTTCTTTTTAGTCGAAATACAAAATATAAGTGGCGCGAACCGTTTCAATTACTTATAAAAGTAGTTTTTGTTCACTATTTTAGATCAAAAAAGAAACGAATGCAGTTCATAAAGTACGGAAACAAGAAATGACCGGCCGATATACCCGCCACCAAGCGGTGGAAAAAGCGGCGCATACTAGAAAGGAAAAGTGGCATCAGGCGCCGACACGGAAAGGTCCCGGATGTACGCGGTGGCGCTGCGGTCGTATACCGGCTCGAGGATCCGACCGGTTCCAAGCGTTCCCAAGGCTCTTGGCGCGGGCTTGGCTGGCGATTTAGCCTTTTGGCGGTATGGCAGCGCGAAGTGGCTCCCGTTCTGAACTGATCTTTACCCCGTGTTTGCTGTCGTTTGTGGCCAATGAAGTGTCATGCCGAATTAGTATTTAATCGCGCAGCAAATGCAATGAGAGCCGCTCTGGCTGCCCGGTGCATAGAGCCTATCCAGAACACGCTTCAATGGCGCCCTCTCGCGCCGTCGACTCGGAGTGCGGCAGCCGTGAGCGCTCGATGAGCTCACTACTTCTCCTCTAGTTCACTGCCACTCTCAAGCAACCAAGGACGTCATGAGGGAGGTTATTTTTTGCTTGTTTTTGTAATTTTAGTTTGCCTATAACTTTTAAAATAAAGGGAATTTCGAGAAAAGAAAAATTTCACTAAGTTACTACGTTCAGTGCGCTCAGGTTCGGTGCAAATTAAAAATTAGTAAAAAAGTCATTGCAGGGCTTCTTTAAGGCTGATTTTCCTTGCATTCTTTCTTTTCACATCTTTCTCTCGGCTTCTTTTTCTAACTTTTTCATTCGATAGTCTGTTTTGGCCCTGCACTTGACTGTTGGCATTTTAATTTTAGTTTTCGGGTTCGGTTTCTCCCTTTAGTGTTCCAACTTTTTATGTATAGATACTTGTATATACTTTTCTCGCTCGTCGTGTATCTTCGACAAAGTCTAGCCCTTGTTTAAGTTTTAACTTCCTGGTCGCCTCTCTAGACTCGAAGGATGCCCAGCCCATGTCTCCCTGCACCCCTTCATTTGGTGTATTCCCATGCGCCCCCAGTGCCAGCCTGCCCAAGCTCCTCTGCCGGGTCTCTAAACTCCAAGAAAAAACTGGAGGAAAAAGGTAGCAACGCCGCGTTTTCCTCCCTTTTACTGACGCGCCCCCAAGCGGACACAAGAAGGGAGGAACGAGACGTTTTTCTCCTTCTCCAGGCAGACGGGAGAGGGCTTCCGCCTCCCCGCTTCATCTTCTTTCGGTTTCGTTTTTCGAGCACGTTGTTTAATAATTTTTTTTTTTTTTTTTTCAGTTGATTGAGCGTCAGCGGCAGCGCAGGCTGCCTGTAATTCCGTCTCCCAGCCCAAACGTGCAGAAAATGTCGGTTGCATAGACTTTTTTACTACTAATTTTATCAAACGAGCAAACAAAGCCGCTAGAAACAGCGAAGTTCCGGAGCAGTGCCAGCAGCGCCGCAGCGCTACGAACAGATGGCCGTCTCCGGATTGCGGAACCCACACGGAACCTCGCGGAACACGCGGAACGATCTGTCGACGTTGAGGACGTTATGAAAATCGCGGGACTGCGTCCAAGGCAGGCAGGTTTTGCTGCCGGGTGCCTGGGTGCCTTCTGTGCTAAGTTCGGTTCTGCTTTCCGATGCCGAGTGTCAACCGGCAATAAACGTGGTTCCGTATTTCTACGTGTCAGCAACATAGCAGCAGCGTCGCGATGGCAGTGTTGTGCGTTGTGAACAGAAGACTGGAATTATCGCCGATGGGACTGTGTGTTCGCGTTTCAGTGGTGTGACAATATGAGATGATGTAAACTAGAGGGCAGCGATGCCCAGGTCCCAGGTTGACCCAGGTTGTCCCAGGTTGACATTCCAATTTGCAATAAAGAGTTTAAGTCCGCTTGAGGGATTAAGATGTAGTCGATCGACCGGCGGATCGTCATGTTATAACGCTGCTCCTATCGTATACAGTGGCCAATGTGACTGTCGTCTGCGATGTCCTGTTGCCTCCTCCCCGAGAGCGAATGCGCTCTGGGAAGTATGGACATATGACGGAAAGTACGTATAATTACAAATTGAAATTTTAGCATTAAAAAAGAACGGTAGGAAAAAAAAAAAAAAAAGGCTATCCTTTATTTTGCTGTTTAAATATGCTACGGTTCCTGGAGAAACCGCCCTCCAAGTGGCGCGCTGGGATGAGCCCTAGAAGTTTTCGGGGTCCCCACGGCGTAGCTCCATACACTTGCCGCAAGTCGCGGCTTTGACTGCATTCAAGTTGAACAAAAAGCGATTTCTCTGGCCGTGAAGCTTCGCTTCCACCTCAGTGAATACCCCCTTTACAGAGATTCATTCAAGACGACAATTGCAGCCGCACGCGAACAGGTGCACAAATAGAAAAACAAACACTACAATAGAAATATTGGCTACGACGCTCCGTGCGGGGAAGCAAACACATGGCTTGGAACCGCATTGGAGCGCCTTGATTTATTGGCTTTCAAATAAGTACGGCATTAGCGTTAACTTTTTACTAAGAGATTCATCCCCTGAGCCGTTCAAAATACTCTCAGAGGTGTGACATTGCTGAAAAAATTCGACATGCTGGGAATATTTTTATCGCTTATTTGGTCACCGAAAAAATCCGTACCTTCAAAACGACCGGTATGAAAGGGGGAAACGCAGAGCACAGTTCTAGTGATCGGGTCGGTGTACTATTGTATTGGTGCTTCTATGTGCCGTGTATGTGTATGTGTTCAATGCTGCTAGTGATTTGCGTACTGCAGACTTGTGCTTGTTACTTGAAAAATGTAAGGGATTACAAATTGCCGAGCCTCAAATGTAATGGATTACCGTTACAAACTACTTTCGCTAAAAAGTAACGGGTTACTTTGCTCGTCACGTTACAAATTACTTTCATGCGACTTTTTTTCGTACACTTATCCAGAAAACAACAGAAACAGGTTTTTTTTATTTTTCAAAAAATATTCTGCAACTCCACTTTTCATTACTCATGCGCCCGTATTATAATAGTCTTTGTAAAAATAAAATATTGTATTTAAAGGAAAGAGTGCAGGTGCTTTCCGTTCACCTGTAAGCTGACCAGGCGCCGAAAGCTGGAACCACACCCGCCATCCCGCTAGCTTACGGCCTCTGGAAATGATACCTGCAATTGTGCAGACAAAGCTAGCGGCGCGCATGCTTAGTAGCAGCGTCTACCTCCGCTACGAGATTCGGAGCTGAAGAAGTGACCTACGAAAGACCCCTTTTGACTCGGGTGTTTCGCCTGTTATTCACAAGATAAGAAAAACTTGGTCCTAACGTTACAATGTATTGCCAATGCATAATGCAGGTGTCCCAGCTTACCTTGATGTGTTTCCGTAGATCGGAGTTTGTTGTTCTTGCTGAGGACATTCTGTGTGTGTGTGTGTGTGTGTGTGTGTGCGCGTGCGCGTGCGTGTGCGCGCGTGCGCGCGCGCGTGCGTGCGTGCGTGCGTGCGTGCGTGCGTGTGTATGTGTGTGTGTGTCTCTGTGTGTGTGTGTGTGTGTGTGTGTGTTTGCAAGCAAAGTATGCACTGAAACTCTAGGTTCGAACATCTCATTAAGGGATGGCCATGGAGACGATGGACACTGCATGACCGAAAACTCGACCAGTCAGAGAAAAAGTGGCGGTTACGGGTTATCGATCGTTCATCGGTTCTCAAATTTCATAACAATTATTCGTGGAGGCCAAGGGAAGGGAGGGTATAGAGAGCGAGGGAAGCGGTGGCCATCGGTCCCGGAAAATAATAGAGGACCACACCACATTTACGCGTTCTCTCTCTTTCTCTCTCTCAGCACTCCTTAGATGGCCTAACCCCCACCCCCCTCCTTTACCCCTTTATGTTGACAGTTGACTGTAAAGTGAGGAGTGGACTCGACCACCGTGCCTAGACAAGCAAACCAAAAGAAATATCGTCCGTACCCTCGAAGACGATGCTCTTAGCCTCCCGCCAGGCGCTTTTCAGCCGTGCCTCAGGAGCGTGCTAGAATACAGTAGCGTGCATCAAAGACAAAGAGAATCCGGCCCCCTCGCGCGGGGCTACATCGTCTGTTAGGCGAGTTATGAACCCGCGAATGGAGGGAATACGGACCCGCGTTTAATGTCTGTGCAGGTGGCGGGAGACTTCGAAGAAGTGAGAAAGGGTGAAACGGTGTAAAAGACAAAAACAAATAAACACGGAGAGCTTTCTCCTGCCCCGGAGGAGAAGAAAAACACGATAAAAGGCGGCGGAGAGCCCACTCGGCGTTGTCTATTTTTGTCTTTCGTATATTTGTACATGCCTCGCCCGTTTTTCTAGCGACTCCAGTGACCGGTCACACAAAAAATCGTGTCTTCTCTTTGGCTATTCTCCCCTTCCTGATGCTTTCTATTTTGTAGAACTTGCTCTATTTATGTTGCTGAATGTGCTGCTCGTATTGCTCCAGTTACTGTATTAGGCGCATATGTTTACAAAGTAACGAGTAATTAAAGTAATCCGTTACCAATATTTTGTAACGAAATTGCATTACAAATTACTTCCGAACAAAAGTAACGTGGCAGTTACGAAATTACTTGAAAAAGTAACGGATTACAAGTAACTCATTACTTGTAACGAATTACTTCCCAAGTCTGGCGTACTGTATCTACATGTTTGCATAATAAAGGTTCCCGAAAATCCCGAAGCGCAATGGTGGCGTGAGCAAATAAAAATATTTTCTTGTAGAACATGAATTAGGCGATACCTAGCGCTACCTAGCCTTGGTACTTGCAATAGATGGATGGATGGATGAATCCGGATGGATGGATGAGTCCGACTGAGCTGAGCCCTTTGGATCGGGCGGTAGCTTACGCAACCTAGCCCTTTTGTTTTACTATTTAAGCTTAGAATATTTAAATGTGAAAACTATATTCACTCCGCACTTTAAAAAAAAGTGAGGCTATAAAACCCCCTTACCATTAGTTAATAAGAAAATATCTAGTTTTCTCTCGCTTTCTGCCACCATTCACTTAATCTTTGCTTGGTAATCTCTACTGTCTTGAAATCCACTTTCTGTCTCTAAAACCCAATGACTTTATTAAATTTATGTTGTCTTCAGTAGGCATAGGGTGAAGCCCTTTACAGTAGAGTATCAAATGCTCAGCTGTCTCGTCCTCCTCTCCGCAAGCAGCGCACACTGTATCCCTTTCCTGGTACTTCGTTCTGTATGTTCTGGTTCGCAAAACACCTGTTATTGCCTCAAACAACAATGAGCTTCCCCTAGAATAGTCATAAATGCTTTCTTTGGCAATAACTGTTTTGTTTATTCCATAGCTTTCCAGAGCCGTCTTTGTCTGCATTCCCTCTAGCCACCGATCTCTTTCTGTGGCCTTAACTTTTTTCTTAACCCTTTGTTGGACGCGAGAAGATACAACATTGCACATGATTTTTTATGTTTCCAGTGTCCTTCTGGAGACATTTTATTTGCAAAAAAAGAAACATAGAAGCAGTCAGACATTTCACAGCTGAGAAAAAAGTGGGACCTAATTGTCCCATGAGCCGCTTAGGTCACTTTGACAAAGTGGGACAGGGGCGTCCCACAGCTCACTTCAGGTACTCCATCACTGGCTATGGAAAGGTCCAAAACACACTGCGCAGAGGGGAACCTTGCACACACTGCACATATACTTAGTGCGAGCCTCTTTGGCTTTTGTTGAGCACCAGCGGCACCTCCGACGCGTTTCTGTCAAGATGGGGTGATGTGCATTACCAGCGAACCGAAGCTCCTCAGGCACACCGATCATCCCATGGCCATTCTTCTTGCCCCGTTTGTTGTGGTGGGTGACTAGGCTCGTCCTTCGTTTCCGGAAGCTGTTCTGCGCGATCAGCTGGCGTCCAAGCTTCAGGCGGAAGTGCAGGTACACGACTGGTTCCAAACAGCTGATCTGAATGAAAGCGTTGACGACTGCAGCATCCAGAATGAAGTAGAAAATCCTAGTCCACCAGCGTTTCGAGCGACGGTCTGCGGCATATGCGTTGCGTTTCTGGTCGAATTTATCGACTCCGCCCATCCAGTTGTTATAATCTTTTACCACTGCGGGGCACTCCACTGCCTTCTTTTTGCCATTTGGCAGTGTTCGCTGGACTTCGAGTGTGCTCTCAGGATCATGGTAGTTTGACATGATGTGCACGTTTTTTGAGTCCCTCCATTGGTATGCGACAACGTCCCCTTTTCTTCGCCAAAGATAGGAGCCCCTTTCAAGTTTGTTGTCGACCTTGACCTCAGGCGGAAGGTCCTTCTTGTTTGTGCGGAATGTTCCACAGGCTAGAATGTCCCTGTTGCGGAGTTCCTGAAGCAGTTTTGTTGACGTAAAAAAGTTGTCAAAAAACAACTGTGAGCCGACTGAAACGGCTCCGTCGGCAAGTGATAGAACGACATGTTCCCCCAAAGTTCTGTCAAGTGGCTTCTCGGCATTCTTGCCCTCGTACAGTTGGAACTTGAGAAGGTATCCTGTCTGGGAGTCTGCCAATGACCACACCTTGAACCCTCTTTTTATTTTTGGTTTCATGGGCATGTATTGCTTCATGCTTGACCGTCCTTTGAATAAGATCATACTTTCATCCACAGCAAGATGACTGGACGGGCTGTACTCTGAGTGGAACTTTTCATTCATCATCTTGATGAGAGGGCGCACTTTGTAGGCACGATCAAAATCGTTCGTTCCATGCTCTGGCATCTTGGCGTTATCATTCAGGTGAAGGCAGTTCGTTATCATCTGAAAACGTTTGTACGTCATCACCCTCGTGATCTCTTCTGTGCGAAAGAGGCTATCTGAGCTCCAATACATGTGCAACTGGTGCATAGGATTGACACTCATAAGCATGAGTAGTCCAATGTACGCTCGAAGCTCGTCGAGTGTCAGAGGCGTCCACCCTCTTCGATTCGTTTGCTCCGCATAGAGATTGGTCTGCTCCACAATGTGATGCATAACCTTATCATCAAAGTACAGTGTAAAGGCATCCAGCGCTGTGCTTTGCTCACTGAGCCGCTGCGAGCAAGTAGGTCCCAAATTGCTGGTAGCGGGAGGAACGATAGGTGACGTATTCCACTGATCGCCTGCTGTATCGTCGTCTTCAGGGTCTGGCTCAGTCCTCTCGCTTCTTTTTTGCTTTTTCCTCTTTCCCGTGTAGGACTTGCGTGGCTTTCGCTTGCGCTTGCTTGTGCAGGGAGCAGCCAATGGCACTTCGTCCTCATCCTCGTCCTCTCTACACTCGTCGGGGTCTAGATCCAAAAGTTCATCCTCAGAGCCGTCACCGTTCTCATCGGCGCTGTCATTTGGATCGTCTGGCAAACTAAAAAAACACCTCCAGTGCCTCTTCCGGGCTTAGTCGTTTTCGTTTTCCTAAAAACACACAAAATGAACGAAATGTAGCCGCGTTCGAATAGGCCTCGCGCAAAAGTAGGCGCTACGGTGACTAAGCCTAACGCCACAACCAGAAATTTCACTGTCCCTCGCAAAAACAAGCATTGCGTTGCTCTGCTAGAATGAACGGGACAATACACTTGTCCCTGCGTTTCTTATAACTCTTCCGCAGTGCAAGAAACAAAACTTTCACTTACCAGGCATTTTTTTTCGTTCTGTGAACTTCCGGAAAAAGGCATAACAAACGACCGAGCAACGCAACGAGACAACAAAAATTAACCATAGTTTTCTGTGCTGCCCCCTCTTGGTATAGAGATGAAATTGTACTCAAAAGTTTCTCTGACTCCTCATAGAGGGAGCCACACGAAGAAGTGGGAAAACGTTGTCCCACAGCATGGTTGAGGCCCACTTTAGGTTGGAATGATAAGTGGGACGCATATGTCCCAGTGTCCAACAAAGGGGACCTGCTCTTCCGTAACTCCACTAGCCTGACACATTTCCTCTTAATTTCCTAGTGCGCTGTCTCCACTTTGTGTCTATACTCCTCATGTATAAATAGTTGAAAATCTTTCGTGCCCCTTGCTCCTCATCCATTTGCCTCAACCGATCCTCAAATTTCATCTTGCTCACAGCTTCCCTGCCCTCAAAAATGACGCCCATCCCATGTCTTCTTGTACTCCCTGGTTTGGCGTTTTGCCATGTGCTCCCAAAGCCAGCCTACCTACTCCGCGCTGTTTTATTCCTATAGTCTTGCATGCACTTCGGATTTCATGCATAGCACGTTCCATGCATGACCCCTTTCCAAATCTCTCTCACCACCTCATACCTGTTGTAAATCCAAAGTGGTCTATTTTTCATTACAACTGCATTTCTGTTGCCTTTAACTATTATATACTTTTCATTTACAATTACTCTAGGGTGCCTCGATGTCAGCGCCGCCTTGCAGGATGAGGACACCCTTTGACCCGCGCCACGCCGCCACCTCCTCGCTGTCCTCGCCGCGACGGCATCTTGGTTCAAACGACGGAGTATGCGTATGCGTGCGGTGTGCGATGCGTGCGGTTGGACGTGCGGCGCGACTATATATCTTTCACCCTGGGCCGCGCTGTGCGCGAAAAAGCCTTTCTGGTCTTACCACTGATCTCATAGACTAGATCGGTGGGTCTTACTGATCTCAACAGCAGTCGTCCGAGCCAGAAGCATGACCGGCTGTTCTGTACCTCTGTGTGCCGCTTCTTCGGCAAAGGGAATCCGATGCTTCCGCTTTCCCCGAGAAAATGCGCGAAGAAGGAAATGGGGGTCCTGCGTCAAACGCGATCGCTGGAAGGCAACTCACACCTCGAGGATCTGCGAGCTAAGTTACAAAAGCACGACCACTTTATTACGATGTTAGGCAGTATTCGGAAATTGTCTTAGCAGCTCCGATCGATTGCTTCATGATCGGAGTTGCTCGACTAAAAATCAACCCTCGCTTTGTCTCACCGGTCGGATCGAGCGATCAATCGGAGTTGTGACGTAAGGAATTGATTCTCTAAAGCACCCCATCCCAAGTTGTAATGGTGATACCTATATCGATATCCCTTTTCCTTCCGTTAGGGCATATTCACTAATTAGACTTCCCCGATTAAAATAGGTTGAGGCGGTAGTTCTTCAGCGTGCGAGTTTCTCGCTCGTGCACAACTTTGTGAAAACTTTTTGTGCTTATTTAATTGTTCAAAGAGCCTGAAACGATCTGATAAGCGTGGAATATTGTCGCTTGCGCGTACACCAAGTTTCTGTAGTTCAGTGACTGCATGCTATCTTCGCCTTTCAATCAACAGCCTTGATTCGCGACTGGCCACCAACTTTTTCTTTTTTAGTTGGATTATTTTTGTGTGTGGGAAAATAATCGCTGATGGTGAATCTCGAGCATGATCAATAATATGTTTTCGAGATGATACTCGGGAATGCAAAAATCGCGACATACCTCGGTAGTCGGCGTGTGATATATTTCATGGTCATGTCGCACAGCTCAACGTGCTTGACAGAATGACATGACCTTGTCCCTGTTTGATTAGTACTTACATCGCTCTCTTCGTGCAAGGTCGAACAATTAAATAAAATAAAGCACATTTTACGGTAACATTTTGAAAATATATTCCGAATTGTTTTGACGTAAGATATTATGCAAATATTTTCTTCAATTTTTGTTTACGCTCACGTCTGTGCCTTCCAATCTGCACATAAATAACAATCTAATTTCTTGTTTATTTCAGCGCCACTTCGAATAAGACCAGTACGAGATGAACCGATAAGATGGGCGGCGACTTCTGAAGCCGACAGCTGTACCTACATTGTTTGATTTCAGACGTAAGTGTTGAGATACTATTACTGTCTGTGCCTCACTCGTTTGCGTACAATTTTATTTTGTGTTTAGATCTGTGCTGTCTCTCCCTTTTCTGCGCAGCGCAGCCGAAGCGAAGAAAGCCCCCCACACCGCGAGCTCCTCCGGCTGATCGTGGAGGTGCCACCACTGCAGGTCCGTCGTCAATTTCTGCGGCAGGAGTCTCGGACCAAGAAGACTCTGGCACGGAGGACACTCAGACAAACCCCATTTCAGAAGATTGCGTGTGATGGAAACAAAAGTCGCTGCGATGTCAGATATTGAAAAGGATTGCGTCCTTTTTCTTGATGAAATGGAAATTCGAAAAGGCGTTGTGTTGGACCGTGGCAATGACACTTTGCTTGGCAAAACGACGTTGCCCAAGAGTGACCATCGTGCAAACCATGCTCTCGTTTTTATGGTGGGAGGGATCAACTCGCGCTGGAAGCAAGTCGTAGCATACCACTACACGGGCGCATATATCAACGGAGAGGAGCTGAAGAAGTTTGTTTTTGACTTAATCGAGCCCTGTGCAGACATTTCACTGCGTGTGCTCTGTGTGACGTGTGATATGGGCAGTTCTAACCGTGCCATGTGGCACGGTTAGAACCTCTCCATTTCCCGCAGTTCTGTGACCGTATGCAGTGTGCCGCATCCCTGTAATGATGGTAAGCCATTGTTCTTCATGACAGACCCCGCACATGTGTTGAAAAATATAAGAGGGCTTTTCGTACGAAAAGACGTAATGCACCTGAGTGACGAGGTAGTCTCCAAGTTCAATTTACCAAGCAGCGAAGTCTCAATAGAGCATGTGGAAATAGTGCTTTAAGTTGGACACTGAGCAGCGTGTGGCACCCAACTTAAGCAGTGCTCATGTGTCAAATGGCCATTTCACGAAAATGAAAGTCGGAATAGCGGTGCAGCTATTCAGGGAAGCTCCCTCGGCCATTCGGTATTTTATCCAACGGGACAAACTGCCAGTTGAGGCCGAAGCAACTGCCTGGTTTTTCGAACTGGTGTTTAGATGGTACACCCTAATGACCTCTCGCCATCCTGTCGTTGCTTTGAGTTTTGCGAATGAGAGCAAGTATCAGGACGCCATTTCAACTCTGAAGCTCAGCATGTCTGTTGTTGAGGGCTTGGGGATCGGAGTGAAGAAAGTAGAGAAGGTGGAACAAGCTTCCCGAAACTGTTGTGAATTGTGACTCATTAGCCTTATTCGAGAAATGTTTACTTGAATTATATTAGGCTCTCCATTCTGTTTATGAATGTGTAAAAGACGTGTTCTTTTCTTGGTTAGATTCATTAATAGCTTGTGTAGCGTGATGTGTACCAGTGCGGTTTTGCAAATCATATGAAATATAAGATGTGTTAAGAAATGTATATAACATTGCATGATTTAAAACTGACGTTCCACTCCTGTAAAGCGCCCAGAAGGGCGCACAGTATTTACAAATAAATAAATAAATAAATGTAAGCCATGCCAGGGCAGGGGTACTAATGTCGACAACTGTAGTGTTGCAATTGCACGGTGTTCTTTTGAACAAGTGTGGCTACAATTTTGTGCTGACAGGACGGTTAGCTCAAGACTGCCTTGAGAACCTGTTTTCAGCTGTCAGAATGATTTCTCCAGTGCCAAACGCATATGACGTGAAAAATGCACTCAAAATTGTGACAGTAAGCCAGTTCATCAGTCCCCAAAAATTCAGGCTACGACATTGACGACAGCACCTACCTGGTAGATTTCCTCTCCGCAGAAATCAAAGAGGTGCAGCAGGAAGTTGAAGAGCCTCCAGGAGATGATGAGACTATAGAAATTGAACCACTCCCTAGAGCCGAGTCCGACATTGTTGCTCATTTGGCAGGGTTTTTGGTTAAACCTCTGCTCTCCGCTCTACAGTCGTGCCATGTCTGCACACAAATGCTCACTGCAAAAGAGGCTTCCGAGGAGCATGCTCTTGTGCTTATGAAAGAATATGTTCGAGGTGGAAAACACCTCACTTACGTCAGTCTGGAAGTCTTCAACTTGGTTTCTTGTTGTGAGGGGGTATTTAAAGCATTCTCAGAAGAAGAGGACATTTGTCTTTTGAAGAGCCCAATGAAGACCGTGAGAAAATTATTGAGCAATCTGTTCCTGTTCCCCATGTTGAGTGCAGAAAACACCCAGATCTAATGTGCAGGTTGTTGGAGCGTTTTGTCGTAATGCGCCTGCGCATTTATTTGCATTGGCTAAGTCAGCCGGAAGAGTAAGATGATGGTTATGGTAGTAAAACGGTCGCCGGTACCAACCTGCAGTGAGATGCAGCTTTTCGCTTTTCCAGAAATAAATATTGTTGTAGACTGAGTTAAGGCATTTGTGTCTTTTTCCTGTAATGTGGCATGACTCAAGAAGGTAGGGCAAGGGAAAGGAAGGCCGGCGAGGAGAAAGCGGGCGGAACGCTGGAGAGAGGAGGTTTCCCTCTTTCCTCTCCAGCGTTTCGTTTGCCTCCTCTTCCCCGGCCTTCTTCTCCCTCGCCCTTCCTTCTTGAGTTGCAACGGACTATAGAAACATATTTAGTATAATAAATTACAGAACAAGTGCATAATATAGAAATCGAGCTCTGCGATAAGCACCTCCTATGGTAGAACAGCTGCTACATTTAACAACCCGTCGCAAAGTCGCTAAAATGTATAATATTCTTCCATAATGTGCTACTTCATATCTCGATCAGTACGCATAGGGGTTGCCACTTAAAAACGCTGCAATCGCTTTAGCAAAAAAAAAAAAAAAAAAAAAAAAAAAGAAGAAGAAAAGTGTGGCAACCACAAATTTGTGGGAATGTTATAGTCTTGATATTTTTGATGAAGAGCGTAAATTTCGAAAGTGTGTTGAGGCTATTGTTTTTTCCTAACATTTCGCTTTGATCCTGTTTGAAATTTTACTACTACTTGACTCACTGATAAGTGCACCACTAAGGAGGCGTTAAACTGTTGGTGGGTCACTTAAAATAAGAATAAACATAAATAAAAAAAAAAAAAACACGTGAGAACTTAAAGCTTGTGCGCTCGCTTGCGTCGCATCCGCTCATTTATTCTTTATTTGTATGAGTAAAAATACTGAGAAGCGCGTCTGAGTTGGAAAATACAACGCGAAATGGAAGTTGCATGACGTAAGCCGACGTAAGCGTATCCTAGGCTAGAAGTAGCCCGCCGGCAATAGCGCATCGGCATGCGCTTGAACCATGATGGCGGTGCCGACTGAGATGTCTCCACCCTGGACGGAGGCGCGTTTATCGAGGCACCCTAAATTACTCTACTTGACTCTGCCATCTGATGGCAAGCGATTTAACCTTCTTTCACGCCTCGCTATAATTTCTGATCACCATGCACCAGCTGCTTCGAATTCGATCCTTTGAGAACGGCTTTTGGTTTCGCGAATGGTTTACCACTCATCCGTGATGTGCGGTTGACGAAGGAATTGTGCGCGAAGAAACTAAGTATTGGTTGTCTCCGTTTAACATCACAGTGCTGACGACGAGAAGACTGAGTAACTGCTTTCGAAACGCAAGTTTCTTTACCTGCGGGGGGAAGCTGGCTTTGGAAATAAATACAGTTCGCGAAAAGCTCGTGTTACGTTTTGATTTTCTGCTCCTCTCGCCCCGTGCAATAGACGTTTAAGCCTTATTTAGCTCGATTCGGGGCCGCCATGATGAGATCCAGAAGACGGAGGAACTTTGCCGCCCGGCTTTCAAGGCGAAAGTTTAACATATAGGTCACAAGGGCGTTCCTCCCTTTATGGAGGACTATATATACCCTTTTTTCTAAGAGTGTAAGATCGACTTGAACTCAGCTTTCATGCATATTACCGCTTTGCCAAGGGACAACCCCGCACCATGACTCATTTTCATATTCCCCTTACAACTTCATATCTATTGTGATTCCATAGTGGCCTATGCTTCATAATTGCTGCATTCCTTTTTTCATTTCTTTAGCATATTTTCTTTCTGTTCTTCTAAGTATAGTTTTCCCTCATTTAGCCACACTCCTAGGTATTTATCTCTACGTGTTTTATTAATACGTCTTGAATTTCAGCGCGTCCCCGTTCTCATTGTTATAAACCACTATTCCCGCGTCGTTGCTACAGAATTTCAGGGCCAGAGACTTCCTTCCTCTCCACAGATTTTACTCAGCTCCAAACCTATCCCGGATATCTGCTAACAGTACGTCGTCTGCGTGAAACATTCCTGACATAACTTTGTTTCCTTTTTCATCTCTCTCCATATTTGACACATCAACACCAAAATTACACTCTTATTTCTTTTTTCATTCTAATCAGGTCGATGAGAAAAAGTAGAGGTGATAGGGGAGAACCCTGTCTGAGTCCTCTTTTTATATCTGCCGGTTCTGTCATTTCTGCATATTATGGTATAACAACCTTATTATTTGTTTATACCTGGTGTAAAAGCCTAATCAAATGAGAATGTGAATCATACTCTCTCAGCTGTACCGGGAGTTTTTCCTGACCCACATTGTCGTACGCACCTTTAATGTCTAGAAATGCTATTATTAACGATATGCTGAATAAGTTATCTTCTAATCTTCTATACCTCCGGAACCCGTTTTGTAGCTCACCTAAAATGTTTTTGGCCCATTCTTCCTTTCTTTTTTAGTACCTGCATCGTTAGTCTGTACAGGACCGAAGTTACTGTTATTGAGTGGTATGATGTTATGCTATCCTTATTTCCCTTGCCTTTATATAGTAATCTTATGCCTAATCTCCAATCATTGGGTAACTCTCCCCCATTATTATTTGATTAGTTGCCTGTCTTAACTTTAGTTTGCCCTTTGCTCCTGGTGTCTTGATTAGTCTCATCCCTATGCCATCAGGGCCTGTCACCGTTCCAGCAGGTACTTTGTTTTCTGTTCTGTACCATTCCCCGGTGGTCGTCTCTCCTCTCTCGTTAATGTTCTCGTCTTGTGCCTTGTTGCTGTTTGTGTTATGTTAAATTTCGTTCGGTTCAAGTCATGAGAGTGTTGCCTCGATTGTTCATCTTATAAATTTCATTGCCTCCTCGCCCTCTACACCTATCGCCTCTTGTGTGATCAATTAACAATGAAACCCTTCTGTTTTTCTTCCCTGTGTACTAATGTGCTCCCAGAACCTTTTTGCTGCATTCCCATCATTTTGATTTACCTTCATCATTTACTGCACTCCAGCTCTACCAATCTTGGCCTAGATTAGAGCAGGTGCCTCTCTTTTTCTTTGCTGAAATGTATTTCATTTCGATGCTACCTCGGCCGGTATGTCCCCCTTTTTCTTCGCCCATCTGTGTTCCCTTGAGGCCTCTTGTCGCCCTGTTATGGTTGCCTTAACTTCGCTGTTCCACCAGCTTTTTCATCTGTGTCTCCTTCTCTTTCTCCCTCTTTGTTTGATTCTGAACTTCTCTGACCCTCTTTTGAAAGTGTTTACTAAATAGTCATATAGATCCATTTTCTCTCCAGTTGTCTGGATGCTATAGTCTCAATTATTTCTGATACTTCTTGTAGTTGGGCAGAGGAGCGCGTGGCTCGCGGTACAGGCTGCGCCGCCTGGAAGTGAGCCTAGGAGCGAGGGTGCGTGGCCTACTCCGACGTGTTCACGCCCCTCCTCTACGCTCCCCAAGCTTCAGCAGTGCGCCTCTTAGCGCGCTGAAAGCTATCACCGCTATCTTTGCTAAATCAGCGCGTGCGGTGCAAAGAAGCTCGCCGCATTTGCCGAGCAGGCAAAGATAGCGGTGACAGCTTTCAGCGCACTGAGAGGCGCACTGCCGAAGCTGGAGGAGCGCCAATCGAGGGGCGTGAACACATCGAAGTAGGCCACGCAATCTCGCCCCTAGGCTCACTTCCAGGCGGCGCAGCCTGTACCCCGAGCCACGCACTCCTCTGTTCGCATTTCATTTTTCCCCGATAGTACATATCATAAGAAAATGCAACCCCAAATTATCTGAAATATGCTCTGCAAATTGTTTCTGGCGTTTTTATCTTCCAGAGACACGTGTATAATAGGTGACCTGGTATCTTGTCAAGAACAAACCTCAAATGCCAAGCTATGTCGAAAATGTTCACTTCGGTGCGCGCTATTTTAGGCCAGATTTGATCCGAATATGAAGGTCACTCTTTTCTGCATGATTATTTGCCTGCATCACCGTGCTCAGTGTAAACAATATTGGTCAGGAAAGCAAGCGTTGTGATTGCCGCTCAGTAATTTTCCTGACATTTTGAAAATATTGCTGCTCTTAGCTCAATTTGCATCATCATATATATTGTGAAACATTTTATAAACTAGATTTCAGGACATATATGGCGAGGACGTGCCAATCTCACGATATGATGTACTGTAATTAATTTCTAAGTGCAAGAGCACAGCAGGATTCGACTTTTAATACTGAGACGCAAAGTTGTACCAATTACGCGCATATTAGGAGAACCACCACCGATAACCTTTAGATTCAGGTAAAATATATGCGACTGAGGTAAAAAAAAATAGGTGCTGTCATATATATTAATCTACATTTTCATTTACTGTTTCATCAAAATGAAATAACGGAATTTATTTTTGGTACCCAACCATAAAAGTGGATTCTACGAATGAAAAAAAAAGCTATACAGTTATTCGTTTCACTCTTGAAATAGCGCCTAATGCCAAAGGAACGCGGAAAATATATTCTCAATTTAGCGGTTGAAACCATTATTTTTTTTGCTCCCCGGAACTGAACCTAAAGCCGTGAACTCGAACCGAACCGATAACAATTTCGGTTTGACACTCTGGCCCCAAATGCCCACAGGCTTCGCCGCACAACCAATGTTCCGATCGAACCTCGTCTTTTTTTTTTTTTTTTTTTTTTGCCGCCAAGCAAAAGTTTCTTTCCCGTCTAATTTGAACTGTCCAACTCCCAAGTGCACTCTTGCGGGGTGGGCCCATTTGCTCACCCTTTTTTTTTTGCACCTTAATTCTTGGCCTTGCTTCCCGTCACCCACCTGTTTCCCATTGCTGCTTCCCAGGTCCCGTCACCTAAGAGTATTAGCTCGAAACGTCTGTGCCGTCCTGCTCGTTTCCCCGAAATTGAAAGACTGCCCTTAGCCGGGACCCCTTTGTTATTCACCTTTGCATTATAACCAGGGGCACTTGGCATCAGTTGGTCTATACATATTCACGTCGCGGGCTTTCCGAGTGGTGTCTTCTAGTTTGGGTGGTGAGATGGGGGAGCGCAAACATGTCCAATCCTGTTGGGAAGTGGCGGAGAAAAGACTGCAACAGCCGTTTGGAATTCTACGCACGGTGGTCGTTTGTACCTTGATCAGTGCTTCTTTTGCACCGCTGCTGCGTTCAGCGGGGCTGGACGGAGGAATGTTGTCGCAACATTGCTGTCCCAAGTTTTCAAGAGAAGCTTGCGTTTCACGAAAGATTGCGCGCACGCAGAAGAAAACGTTTCGACAGAGTGGATTGTAAAGCGACATATTATTATTGACTTCACATTTGCACGAATTTTATTACATCTGTCTCATCTTACCTCACGATTGAAATCCGAGATTAAAATTGACCGATTGTTAACTCGCACAATGATTGGATATACCAGAGATCTAGACGCGTGCCGACGCATTCGTGTACTGTATTACGGTCTCGCTTATTTTAAAGTTTTTTCATGGATCATCAGCAGGTATCTGCTAGCTTAAAATTTTGAGAAAATTAGTCACCTGTAATTTTGCCAAAAAAAACTATAAATGCTTGATCATAGTGGATTTACCTCAGGGAGCTATTCATGGTAAAAATTAAAATAGAAAGAACCAAACCCAGGTTAATAATAACAATAAAAAAACCGTTTCTAAAAAAAAGAATCATTATTGCCAACAACACAACACCTCTTATGAAAAATCTATGCCAATTTAAAGGTATATTTAGGAAGGTTCCTCTTGATTGTTTCCTAATCTTCTTTGTAAAGTAATGACAACCAGAATTACTTTAGCAAACTAACAAGTTACTCTTTCACTTTTGTAACTGTAATGTAGCAGGGTTACTTTTTCCCCGAGAGACTGTAACTGTAACACTGTTACATTTTAGCAGTCACGTCCCCATGACTGCACCCTTGTTGCCTTTTACTTATACAGCTGCAGTGAGAATAAGCACACTGCATAGAAATCTGTCACAACTTCAAGATGCATACAAAAACTAGGTGCAAAGCAAATTTTGAAGAAACTCCTTTATTTGGCCACACGATGGTAGAAAGCTAGGTAAATGCGACACTAAACATGTCTAATAAATAGTACTTGGTTGTCAATGCCTGCATTCGTCTGGTTGTGGCTTGACTTGCAAGTATAAATTGGAGTCATGCATAGTACTTAGAAAAACAATAAAATGCACACGATGTGCAATCAAGACAGGTTGTGGAATGCAAATACGTGGGGCCCATCCTTGATTCACATACAAGGCTCGACATAGTTCCCAGGAAAAAGACCCGTCACACCGTTCATAACACCTTCGTACCAGCCGTCGTCATTCTTCTTAACAACATATATAACCGAGTTCTCGGAGAAGGAGAGTTCATCGTCCTTGTCTGCAGCATAATCATAGATGGCAACAACTGAAAAAGGAAAAAAAAAAAAAAAACTCATTCAGCAAAAACGTGAGTGCTCCATTGTAAAAAGCAGGCATCAAAATGTCAGTGTATAACCTTGAAAATGCTCATTTCTTTCAGAATTGAAGTGCTCAGAGCAAAATAGGCATATCCCCAAAACTCCATCATATGAATACAGATATCAAATTATACCAAGAAGACCAAGTCTATTTAAAAATACAATAGGAATCAATTAAATTGATTTCTTAAATGAATGGTAAAAGGGTTTTAGAGCCTGCACTGACCTCCAATCACTCGAAGCTGATCATAAAATGACTTCACAATATCTGGAAAATAAAGCTTTGAACTGAATTCAATTGAAGTGGGCATCAAATTTGTAAAATCTAATTCTTAAAGATTTGCATCAATTTGGGAGTGGGCAGTGTTCTATGCATAAGATCGTGTAACATGGAAATCTTGCAGCATTTACCACACTGAAACACGTCATATGCAAGACACTTAAAAATAATTTTAAAGGGACATTTTTCATGAAGAACAAATTAATGCCTAGTTCTCATCTAAACCTCACATAACAGTTTCGCTGTGTGATAATTAATTAACCCATGATCTAAGTTATGCCAACCATGCTATCGAGACAGAGGATAAAACCAGAAGAGCAACAAAATTAGCTGTTGTTGTTTGCGGTTCTAACGGCGCAAGAGCATCAATGGCCATACTGCGCCAAAACAAAACAAAATTAGCCTGGCTGGTTCCAAAGTAAAATGTTTTTAACTGAACAATGTTTATAATACATTCCTTTGCATTGACTAGCATACTTTTTTAATAAAGGCTCACACTTGTTAATTATTGAAGCGGTATGATAAAATATAATACTGATCACCATGGGCGTACTAACCGGGGGTCAAAGGGCTCGCTTTCCCCCACCCAGTTCTCAGGGTGGGGGGAGCTAGTCATGTGTTTTGCACCCCCCCTGAAACAGCCGCCACTGGGCAGGGCAAACACTGGCCGGCAGCGCCCAAGGGCACCGCACAGTGGCCCAGGGAGGGGGGGGGGGGGGGGGGGGGGGTCTGGTTTGCACCCCCAACTCAAAAACAAGTTGGCAAGCCACTGCTGATCACATGATAGTATCATCGTGCAATCAAATGGCACAAGAGATAAAATGCCTTTTGACTGAAACAAATACTGTAAACGACTTAATTTTTGCGAGGACCTAATTTTCGGGAATCGCCTATAATTCGCGAAAAATAGGTCCCACAAACAATTCCGGCAAAATGCAAACACATTGGAATCAATATTGAGATCCCCCCTAGTCGCAAAAATTAGAACTTGTGAATTATTCTAAAATTTCAGGTTTGATCTAAATTGCGAAATATTGAGCCCGCAAAGAATAAGCCGTTTACAGTATGCCATTTTGACATTTGGCATTAGGGCAAACGAGGGTAAAAATAAGTTCAAAATCAATTAAGAGATGTAGCTGTTAATATAGACCTGTGTACTGTTACATCAACATACGGAGGGCTCTGGATCATCAAGTTAAAGGAAAAGATCCACCTTACCATTTAGGCTTAAAACTTGCAAAACATTGCAAAATTGCCTTTTTCTTTTTAAGAAGAACAAAACAATATATAGGAAGTCTGAAATAATTAAGCTCAATCTAAACTGGGCCGCAAAGATCGGCGCCTGCATGTAGCAATCTAAATTTTTTGTCAAGGGCGTATTGCCGCGCGCCAAGTAGGCAGCGCGGCCGTAGCCTAATGGTTATCGCGCTTGCCTCCCACGCGAAGGGCCAGGGTTCGATTCCTGGCCACGGCTATGCATTTTTGTTAACACTGTAATGTGACGTTCTGGTGAAATCGAGAACCGTCTAGCTGATTCGAGGTCAGAATGTTCTACTCGTCGAACCTTCTACGTCGAATGCTCCAGAAGCCAACGTGTGTACAAAAGCGGCTCCGCGGGCAAGCCGGAGCCAGTCTCGCCCCAGCGCTCGATTCTGCTGACACGCCGACTTCGACGCCCGCGACGCTCTGCTTTCTTCTGTTTCCTTCTTTATTTTTGGCACAAGTTCGCCACATTAAACGTTTATTTCTCCCTGTTTATTTCCTGTTTTCTTTTGGTCACCACCCGTGACATTTTGGTGGAGGTGCGCGGTACCGCATGTTCGTACAGCGTTCCCCTCCCAGGGCCCGCAGTGCAAGCCCGATTCCAAGCCCTGTGACAAGACCACTCAACGCGGAACCTGAAACTCGGACCAGTCGCCGCACCCAAGGTCTACACCCGGAATACGGACTTCTGCCACCCAGGACCAGGCAGCCTACGAGGCCGACGATGGACGACCAGCAATCGCAGTCCCCGACCGCCGCCGCCGTCGTCTACCTGCCTGTTGCCCAGCGAACCCCGACGACCTTCCATGGCGAGACCCATGAAGACGTAGAGGACTGGCTCCTGCACTACGAACGTGTAGCACGCCATAATGGATGGACCACTCAGCAGCGCCTCCAAAACCTCTACTTCTCCTTGGAGGGTACCGCGAGGCAGTGGTTCGAGAACCACGAGGCGTCGCTTACGTCGTGGGACACCTGTATCGCTGGCCTGAAGGAGACATTCACGAACCAGACACGACGACAGCGAGCGGAAGACCTCCTTCAAGTCCGAACTCAAGGGCCCAACGAAACGGTAACCAGCTTCGTTGAAGCCGTCCTCCGCCTGAGCAGCCGCGCCGACCCTCAGTCCACCGAGGAAAAGAAGCTGCGTATCCTGATGCGCGGCGTGAAGGACAACATTTTCGGTGGCCTCGTACGCAACCCACCGACGACGATTCAAGAATTTGTAACCGAGGCGACGAACATTGAGCGTGCACTGCAAGCCCGAGCCAGCCACTACCAGAGGCTACCCGGCGTCAGCGCGGTTCCGCCGTCCGCTTGCGACCTTGGCTCCAGCATCTCCAGCATTCGCGAGGTCATCCGGGACGTCGTCCGGGAGGAAATTAAGAAGCTCCTGCCTGCTACCCACCAGCCGGCTTCGGTGTCAATAGCCGCAGTTGTCCGCGACGAGGTTCAGCGGGCAATTCAACTGGAGGCTCCTGCCAACGTAGCTGCACCCGAGGAGCCCACCGTGACCTACGCCGCAGTGGCCCGACGGCCACCGCCTCCTCCTCGCGCCTATGTCGCGCCGCCCCGACGCCAGTCTCCTGCGCCGCAGCACGACCGACGCCGCGACGACCAGCCCCAGTACGCCAGCCAGGAGCCCCGTGTACCCCGGAAGACCGATGTGTGGCGAACGGCCGACCGACGCCCGCTCTGCTACCACTGCGGGGAAGCCGACCATGTGTACCGCCGATGCCCATACCGACGACTCAAGCTGCGGGGATTCCACCAAAACGACCCACGCCCGAGGTACGGCGAACGCCCTCGCGACATCGAGGAGTACCTCCGACGTTCGCCCTCCCCAGTGTCGTCTCTCCGCCGTGAAGCCCGCTCCCCATCGCCACGACGTTCAGCCTCCCCAGCGCCACGATCCCGCCGAGAGAGCTTGTCTCCCCTGCGTCGTCGGGAAAACTGAGTGCGGCAACGCCTGGAGGTGACGTTGCCGAGAACGACGGAAGCAAACAGCCTCCAAGAACGCCGGAGCGCTCCCACTCTCTCGACGCCCCACATTGCACCGACGCGCCTGCAACGGTGTCCAACAACCTAAACGTTGTTATCGATGGCCAAAACGCATCGGCACTCGTTGACACCGGGGCAGACTACTCAGTCTTGAGTGGGAGGCTCTCTCGCCACCTTCGAAAAGTCACGACGCCGTGGGATGGACCGCAGATACGAACCGCCGGAGGACACCTCATCACGCCTGTCGGAAGGTGCACCACTCGCGTCGAAATTCACGGCAAGACGTGTCCTGTGAAATTTGTCATTCTACAAGACTGTTCCAGAGACGTCATTCTCGGCATGGACTTTTTGTGTGAATACAGCGCCGTCATCGACCTTGGAGAAAACAGATTGACGCTACGGACACCTGTTCCGCCTTCAGAGAAACTCCAAACTGCGTCAGCCGCCGTCCGAGTCGCTGCCGACCACGTGAATCTGCCGCCGCGATCAAGTGTTGTCGTACCTGTCGTGACCGATGCAGCTACCCGTAGCGAAGTTCTTCTGGAAGGTAACCTCCAGTTGCTCCTGGGAAGGGGAATAGGCGTCGCACGAGGAGTAGCTGAACTTCAGGATGGCCGCACTGTGGTCCTCGTGACGAACTTCCGGAATGAAACGCAACACCTCACAAGAAATGCAGCCGTTGACCACGTCGAGGATCTCCGAAACTCCGCCGAAATCGCCGCCATTATTGATAAATCCTCGCCACCTCAGCAAGACGGTACGTCGCCAGCGCAACTCGACGTCGACCCTAAGCTTCCAGACCCGAAACGACGGCAGCTGATTGACCTCCTCGCCGAATACCGTGACTGCTTTGCGACGTCGTCGAAGGTGCGCCAGACCGCGGTTGCCAAGCACCGCATCGTTACCGAGGACGACGCGCGCCCTGTGCATCGATCGCCGTACAGAGTCTCCGCTAAGGAAAGGGAGGTGATCCATCAGCAAGTTCAAGAGATGCTGAATGACGACATAATTCAATCTTCGAGCAGTCCATGGGCCTCTCCAGTCGTGCTGGTTAAGAAAAAGGACGGAACTCTTCGGTTCTGTGTGGACTACCGGCAGCTCAACACGGTTACGAAGAAAGACGTCTACCCACTCCCCCGCATCGACGACACTCTAGACCGGCTGCGCCACTCTCGATACTTTTCATCGATGGACCTGAAGAGCGGCTACTGGCAAATCGAGGTCGACGAACGGGACCGAGAGAAGACAGCCTTCGTCACGCCGGATGGACTGTACGAGTTCAAGGTGATGCCCTTCGGACTATGCACGGCGCCAGCAACTTTCCAGCGTGTCATGGACACCGTACTGGCAGGGCTGAAGTGGCAGAGTTGTCTCGTCTACCTTGACGACGTCGTAGTATTTTCAGCTGAGTTCGACGAGCACTTGAGACGACTCCGAGCTGTTCTTCAAGCCATTCAGACCGCCGGACTCACACTCAAGCCGTCAAAGTGCCGGTTCGCCTATGACGAACTGAAGTTCCTTGGCCACGTGGTTAGTAACGAAGGCGTCCGCCCAGACCCCGAGAAGACTCGCGCCGTCGCGGCATTTCCAGCGCCGACAGATAAGAAGGCCGTGCGAAGATTCCTTGGACTTTGTGCCTATTATCGACGCTTCGTTCGGGATTTTGCAAGAATTTCCGCACCACTTACGAATCTCACGAAAGACGCCGAGAAGTTCGAATGGGCCGAGGAGCAACAGCAGGCATTCGACGAACTGAAACGACGACTCCAGACTCCTCCTGTGCTTGGACATTTCGACCAGGATGCGGAAACAGAAATTCACACAGACGCAAGTAACGTGGGACTGGGCGCAGTACTAGTCCAAGTGCAAGAAGGCATCGAGCGAGTCATCGCCTACGCAAGTCGGACATTGTCCAAGGCGGAGAAAAATTACTCCACGACTGAGAAAGAATGCCTTGCGGTCGTCTGGGCAATAACGAAGTTTCGTCCGTACTTGTACGGGAGCCCGTTCCGTGTAGTCACGGACCACCACTCGCTCTGCTGGCTTGCGAACCTGAAGGACCCGTCAGGACGCCTCGCTCGATGGAGTCTTCGACTACAAGAGTTCAACATGACAGTGGTCTATAAGTCAGGCCGCAAGCACAGCGACGCCGACTGCCTGTCCAGAGCCCCCGTTGAAACCCCTTCCGGCTGCAGCGACGACAATGACGACGAGTGCTTCCTAGGAGCAGTGAACACCGACGATATGGCACAACGTCAACGGGACGATCCTGAGCTGCGCGCATTAATCGAGCACCTGGAAGGGGGCAGGAGTACCGTGCCACGTGTCTTCTCACGAGTACTGCCGACCTTCGCCATCCGACAAGGTGTACTCTACAAAGAGAACTTCGGCGACAACAACACACCGTGGTTGCTGGTGATCCCGAGTGACCTTCGAGAGGAGATCTTCCAAGCCTACCACGACGACCCGACATCCGGACACCTTGGTTACAGCCGGACACTGGCCCGTATTCGTGAAAAGTATTACTGGCCGAAGCTCCCCAAGACCGTCCACCTATACACACGATCATGCCACGAGTGCCAGCGACGCAAGAAACCGCCGACGAGGCCGGCCGGACTTCTGCAGCCCATTTCTCCTCCAACTACACCCTTCCAGCAGATCGGAATGGATCTATTTGGTCCTTTTCCGCCTTCGATGTCGGGGAACCGCTGGATCATCGTCGCCACAGATTATCTCACGCGGTACGCCGAAACGAAAGCTCTTCCTTCAGGGACTGCTGTGGAAGTCGCCAAGTTTTTCATAGAGTCCATCGTCCTCCGGCACGGCGCTCCCGAAGTTCTGATTACAGATCGCGGATCTTCGTTCATGGCCCAGCTGACGCAAGAGATCCTTCGTCTCAGTGGCACCGGCCATCGTCGAACCACTGCATACCACCCGCAGACTAACGGGCTGACCGAGCGACTCAACAAGACAATCGCCGATATGATCTCTATGTACGTCGACGTAGAGCACAAGACGTGGGACGAGGTGTTGCCCTACGTCACGTTTGCCTACAATACGGCGGTTCAGGAGACCACTGGATTCACCCCTTTCCAGCTGGTACTACATGGTCGGAAGGTAACGACCATGCTGGACGCAATGCTGCCCCATGAGCCATCTGACAATGAGAGCGACGACGCCCAGGCGGTTGCTCAATGCGCCGAAGAAGTCTGCCAGCTCGCCCGACTCATGATTCAAGACCAGCAACGCGTCGACGCGGGCCGCTACAACCTTCGTCGCAGAGACGTTCACTTCCAGCCCGGAGACAGGGTGTGGGTGTGGACGCCCATCCGTTGCCGCGGCCTCAGTGAGAAACTGCTGAAACGGTACTTTGGACCATACAAGGTACTTCGTCGCCTCGGCGAGCTGAACTACGAGGTGATGCCCGACGGAACAAGAACATCATCACGCCGCCCACCATGACCTGAAGTCGTCCACGTCGTGCGCCTGAAGCCGTACTACGCTCGATAGGACTGTGGATCTTATGTGTTTCAAGTGACTCTTTAGTTTGCCGTTCTTTTTATGTGCTTTGTTTTGTTTTGGGATGCATCGAGGCGATGCACTTTTTAAGGGGGGAGTAATGCCGCGCGCCAAGTAGGCAGCACGGCCGTAGCCTAATGGTTATCGCGCTTGCCTCCCACACGAAGGGCCAGGGTTCGATTCCTGGCCACGGCTATGCATTTTTGTTAACACTGTAATGTGATGTTCTGGTGAAATCGAGAACCGTCTAGCTGATTCGAGGTAAGAATGTTCTACTCGTCGAACCTTCTACGTCGAATGCTCCAGAAGCCAACGTGTGTACAAAAGCGGCTCCGCGGGCAAGCCGGAGCCAGTCTCGCCCCAGCGCTCGATTCTGCTGACACGCCGACTTCGACGCCCGCGACGCTCTGCTTTCTTCTGTTTCCTTCTTTATTTTTGGCACAAGTTCGCCACATTAAACGTTTATTTCCTGTTTTCTTTTGGTCACCACCCGTGACAGTATTTCATAAGTTGGTTTTACCATGTGAAATTACGAAGCGTAGCTCCCTTTCTGTAAAAAAAAAAATAGGACCAAAAAACTTGCCTGGGTCAACAGCGGACTATATTAATGGCGCTACCTCCTTATCGAGACTGCTTGCGCCGACCGCGGTCTATTAAAACGAACACATTTTTTTAATGTACCTTTGGTTCAAAAATAAATGCGTAAAATGAAAGCAAAACTAAGTAAAAAAAAAAGCAAAAAAAAAAAAAAAAAAAAAAAGCAAAAAAGAAGGTGCATAACGACGGCATTTTTGCTGCCAACAGATTTCGTCTCCGTGTCGCCTGCTCTCTTTCGCTGGTCGGCTACGCCCTCTGACGCTGTTCCCAAAACCATTTATCAACATGTGCGCCAAACGCGCCCTGCCATTCGACTCTGTCGTCTGCGTCGCCATCCACCGTCGACCCTGGCAAGTTTTTTGGCGCTATTTATTACAGAAAGACAGCTACACCTCGTAATTTTACAAGATGAAACCAACCTGTGAAATACAGCTTTCACGAGGAGTTCAGATTGCTACGTGCCGTCGTTATGCACCTGCTTTTCTTTTTTTTTTTGCTTTTTGTTACTTAGTTTTGTTTTCATTTTACGCATTTATTTTTGAACCAAAGGTACATTAAAAAAATATGTTCATTTTAATAGACCGCGGTCGGCGCGAGGAGTTCAGATTGCTACCTGCCGATTTTTACGGCCCATCTTATACTGAGCCTCGTTGTTTCAAACACCTTATATATATTTCAAGTCCTTACAGTACAGAGTACATCGACAAGAAATATCAATATTCATCTGAAACTAACTAGTGAAAAAAAAAACAAAAAAAAAAACTTAATACTGAACAATTTCACGCATTGAAAGAAACTTTAAATATGATTTACCCTGCTCCTCTTTTTTTTTTTTTTTTCTTTTTTGCTCACAGTCGTGGAGAATTTAGTGAACTTCATATACTTTTTTTTCGCAACAACTGAACTGTTTTATAGTTTTTTTTTCATATTCAAAGTTGAATAGATTGACAATACTAGCTGTAAATTGGGGTAATTATCATATCATTCTTTCCTATTTAAAAGTGATTTATTTACAGTAAATAACGATGCTCCATAAACATTCTATTGACTTTAAACAAAGATAGGGTGGACAGTTGGACATCACCAGACATAGTTAAAAAAAAATTTTTGTTTAGCTAAGAATCCCCCAAACAACCTACAAGGTAGGATTTGCATTTTGCCTTATCTTTTATTTGAGTTAAGATCTAGCTACAGGTCAAAATTAATGATTAAGACATCTGCTCGCCGGATCTGAATAAGTGGCTTAGATATTGCATCAAATTGTTTGGAGGGGAATAAACAAAACATTTTTTGAGCATGAAGCATCTATTCAAAACAAAGTCACTTCACCAACAAGAAGGCTCAATACAAAAGCGGTCTCATCCTCTGGTCACTTTCTCGAGGGATATGCTCAGCATGCATCCTATGGTTTGATGCAAGTTAAGAATGTGCCAAACAAACACCACCAGATATTGATCACAATGTCAGATCTATCCACGGATTAACCAGAAAAGACAGTGGGCCGCAACGAGTTGTGCGAAGTCTGTGCAACATGCACTTCGGTAGTGGACTATTTGCACATTGCAGAGGAACGATCGCTGGCAGTAATGAGGGCCTCGGAAGACCCTCTGGCACATTCTCAACTTGTATCTAAAATCAGTATTGAGAAAGCCAGCAAGGTTTGAAGGAGGAGAGCAGGGATACCTTTCTCCAGGTAGGTCTTGGGCACCCAGTCGTGGTCGGCGTCGGCCCGCTGACGCCCGTAGGCTGGTGGGGAAGGCGGAACGTGATTACCAGGGTACAAGGGCTCGGGAGGTGGTGGAGGGGGGAGCGGAGGCGAGACTGCACCAACAGAACAACGGGCGGGCAAGAGACAACGCGCTCGCTTGGGGCTCCCAGCTGCATGCCTGGGCCAGGACACCCAAAGGGTCTCCGTCGCCCAGAGCTCATGCGCGGGCAGGGGTGGCATCCTCCCAAACGAGCTGCCATGTATGCAGACTTTGCCCAAGGGGCGCTCGTTAAAATGAATGTCGTGTGTAGTTGATGGACTCGAGGAACGAGACAAAACTTTAAACCGGTATAGCGCTCTATTGGATGATGAACTATCATCTATCTGTTTCTGGTTCATACAACTCTGACCATTTGCTTTGCAAAGATTAAATCTTTTTCTGCCATTGGCAACGTGCAAAATCTGAGTGACCCTAGGGCTGGGTGCATACTGGGAAACAACTGTCAACAAAGATCTGAATTTCAATTCCTACCACCGTAACATGGCCAGGCACGGACACTGTCGACCTCCACCTTACACCCCACCGCAAAGTACCTTGTCGTAGAATTCGTGGATTGATCCGTGTGTGCATCTGATGTAGTAAGTACATAGTATACTTTCCCTTTCGTGGCTTTATCAGACTGTGAGCTATTCAAGGCCAAAGCAAAACATGTTGAAACAGTGACAGAGAAAGGAAAACACGACTTAAGAATGATAACTAGGACACAAGGACATTGTGAAAGCCTGATGATAATCTCAGTGCTGGCCTCCCGTGAAGTAGCATGTCGAAGTTGAAACCAATTGGTGGAAATGCCGACTGGCGGAGAATTTAACTTCGTTGTTGCAACATGATTTGCTTTCGCCTCGAATCGTTTATAGTGTCAAAGGGTCACGAGAAGAAATGCATACTTCCTGCATCACTGCCACATGACGATCAATCCAAGAAAACTATGGCGAGGCATGCAGTGGTGAAATGCAAGGCATAGGTCCAAGGGGTTCACGGTTTGCCGCAGCTCGACGAAGGAGACCAAAACTCGGTTCTTTGTTGACACAGGTTTCCCGGAATGCGCCTCGGCCACTAGGGTCACCTGTGTTTTGCACGTTACTTGTTAGGAAGTTTTCTGCTCGACTTTATACATTTTACTTATCACATTTTCCATGAACCGTTTGAGTGGAAATTTTCGCCAGCTGACGTTGCCACCGGTGCATTCTTTTCTTTAATCTCAAATTGGAGAGAAGACATACTGTCGAGACCGGTTGTAACGAAGTCGGTTATAACGAAATAGCGGCTACAGCGAAGCGATCATGATTTCCCATTCTCTTTTGTACTTCGTTATAACCGAAGTCGGCTACCGTATTTACTCGCAGAATGAACAAACTTTTTTTTTTTTAGAAAAATCGATGCAAAGTTGGGGGGGGGGGGGGGGGGGGGGGGGGGGGCGTTTATTGCGCGAAGTAAACTTTTTGCGTCCGTATCTACTCTCTACTCTCGAATAATGAAGGGACCTTTTATCCTGAAAAATCGAAGTCACTTAACTCTTTGCGCGCGGCGCCCGACCCCGTAACCAAACTAAGCTGTGAAAAAAAAAACAAAAAAAACTCCTTTGTTTTCTTTTTTTTTCTTAGTTCCTTGGGTTTTTTTTTTTTTTTGCCGCCTTTCCCAAGCTGATTTGTTTGCTTAGGCGTTGCTAAATCGAGGGCTCTCCGTGTCGTATAAGTAAAAGTACGACCGTACTCCGTCGTGTCTCAGACAGCACTCGCTGACTCTTTATTTTCCTAGCCCTAACGATACAGTCGCAGCGCAGCAGCAGCGCTCGGAACCAGCACGCCACCGCTCCCACTCCCGGACGTTCGCTGAACCACTTAAACCCAATAATGATTCAGTAACACTACATCTTCCCCCCTTTAAAGTTCTATGGCCCTAATGTACAACTGAACTAGTCAGCTCGACGTTCAGTCATCAAATCCCAGTCTTTTGGGAGGTCTCACGATTCGACCCGACCGCGTATGCTGCAGTCCGACGGGAGATCTCGCTGTGTTCTGGTTGGCACTGCACGTTTCACCAGAGGTCTCCCGGGGCGAGTCCTGCGGCTGCGGCAGGGGAATCACCTGGCTGCGGTTTCTTCTCAGGGTTCCAGAACTTGTTTCGACGTACAAGGATCTGGGCGTTTGAGCATGGCCCACAACCGTGCCCGACGTGCGAAGCTCTGGAAGCCAAACCGGATCGTCCTCTTTGAGGGGTGCCAGTGGTCTTGCTCTGTGGCGCCTGTCATAATTCCGCTTCTGCCTTTGTCTCTGTTTCTGATCCTTCCTTTTCCATGCTGACTGGTTGAAGGTTCGGGGCTTCAGTTGATCAGGATACATGGGAAGTCTGCTGCGGAGCCTTCTTCCCATGAGTAGTTGGGCGGGACTGAGCCCTGTAGGGCCTGGCGTGTTGCGGTAGTTAAGCAGCGCCAGATAAGCATCTGCACTCTTCTTCACAAAGCTCTTGATTGTCTTCACCATTCGTTCAATTTCCCCATTGGCTTGGGGGTACCTCGGACTTGTTGTGATATGTTGAAACCCGTAATGCTGGGCGAAGTTCTTGAACTCTGTCGCGGAAAATTGCGGACCATTGTCCGTAACTAGGACCTCCGGTATCCCATGTCGGGCGAATATACTCTTCATTCGCCCTATAACAGCCTTTGCTGAAGTGGAGGACTGAAGAATGGCGACTTCAGGATACCTGGAACGGTAATCAACCAGCAGGAGATAGTTCACACCATCGAGCTGGAACAGGTCAGCGGCGACTTTCTGCCAGGGCAATTCTGGCGTTTGAGACGACAACATCGGTTCTCGAGCTTGATTCTTGTACATCGCACATTCTGCACACTTGTCTACGATGTCTACTATGGCCCTGCTGATTCCCGGCCACCAAACGGACTCCCTTGCCCGTGCTCGACATCGTACAATCCCTTGATGTCCCTCGTGGATCCGCGTTAGCATCTCTGCTTGAAGACACTTGGGAATGATAAGCCGGGGTCCTTTCAACAGTAGGCCTTGGCACACCGTTATGTCGCCTTGCTCTCCAAAGAACGGCTTCAGGTTCCATGAAAGTTTGCTTTTCGATGGCCAGCCGTCCTCACAGTACTTGAACAAACTTGCAGTCTTGGTCCTCCCTCTGGAGCTTCCGGATCCTCTGAAGAAGGTCTTCCGACGCCGGCAGTGTGCTGATTGCCCCCAAAACAAATGACGAAACCTCGGCAGGGTTCAACATGCCCTCAGATGACGCATCTTCGCAGGGCGCTCTCGAGAGCGTGTCAGCTGTTGCCATGTTCTTTCCTGGGATGTATTCGATCTTGTACGAATATCGCATCAGGCGCATTCGAAACCGTTGCACCCGTGGGGGCAGCATATCCAGGTTATGCTGGCCCAGCAGTGGGACCAGGGGCTTATGGTCTGTCTGAAAAACGAACTCCAGTCCTCGGAGATACTCTTCAAATCTCTCAGCCGCCCATGTCAGTGCGAGGGCTTCTTTTTCGATGTGCGCATAGCGCTGTTCTGTTGGAGTAAGAGAACGAGAAGCGAACGCAACTGCACGGAGTTCACCATCTCGTTGTTCTTGAAGGAGCACCGCTCCCAGCCCATGGGATGAGGAGTCGGCTGAGACGATGGTACGAGCAGAACTGTCATACTTTGCAAGGCATCTCTCTGATGTGATCATTTGCTTGACTTTGTCAAGGGCTCGTTGTTGCTCCAATCCCCAAGTCCACTCATTGTTCTTCCGAAGTAGTTCGCGAAGTGGTGCTGTCACTTGCGACAGGGTGGGCAAAAAGCGTGCAACATGGTTCACCATACCCAACACCCGTCGGAGTCCAGATACATCTGTAGGGGCAGGTAGAAGCTGGATTGCCTTGACCTTCTTTGGATCTGCACGGATGCCATCCTTGTCGAGGATCACTCCTAAAAACGACACCTCAGTGACGCCAAACTGACACTTGCCGGGGTTGAGCGTCACACCGGACCGGGCGAGTTGCTGCAGGGCTGCTCTCAGTCGGTTGTCGTGTTCTTCTCGCGTGGCTCCGTAAACCAAAACATCGTCCATTAAATTCTGGATACCTTGAACTCCGTCCAGAATCTCTGTCATCTTTCTCTGAAAAACTTCAGGTGCCGAGGTTATACCAAAGGGCAGTCTCTTATAGCAATATCTCCCAAATGGCGTTATAAACGTGGTCAGCTCTTGTGACTCGGGGGACAAGACAATCTGGTGAAATCCAGAGTTTGCGTCTAGTTTGGAGAAAAACTTTGCTTCGCCGATGTTCGCCAGAACTTCCTCCACGGTAAGCATGATGTGTCGCTCTCGACGCACAGAGACATTCAGTTTTGTAAGGTCGACGCAGATTCTGATATCGCCCGATGGCTTCTGAACGGGTACGATAGGAGCGCACCAGTCGGTCGGGCCGTGAACTTTGCTGATGATTCCAGTGGCTTCGAGTCTCTGCAGCTCCTTTTCGACTCCTGGTCTCATCGGAAATGGAATTCGTCTTGGCGTGCTGACTGCAAATGGTTCCGCGTCAGGTTTGAGCTGAATTCTGTGTTCCCCTTGGATCGTTCCAAGCCCTTGGAACACTTCCGGACACATACTTTCGTACTTGGACCTGTTGTGGGAAACGTCGTTGAGAAAGCGAACCATCCCGAGGGACTCGATTGCTGGCATTCCCAGCAGTGGCATTTGGAGATCTCGAACGACGTAGATAGTCTCTTCTGAAACCTTGCCCTGCCATTCGACCGTAGCCTTAAACTTCCCCAGTACGTCCAGGCTTTTCTTGTTCGGTCCCCTTCAAATCCTCGGCTTGCAGAAGTCTTGGCGGCTTGCCAGCGAAGTCTTCTCCGACGACGGTGACGTCAGCGCCTGAGTCAATCTTTGCTCGGAGCGGGGTGTCTGTTCACAGTCACCACAGCCAAACGCGCGTTCGGTCCGCTTCGGCATACGCTTCCGAGGAATGAACCGCTCTCAGACGCATGCACTTCTGCAACGTGCGTCTTACTCAGGTTTGATAGCGCTCTTCAGCATTTCCTGGCGAAGTGTCCAACTTTCTTGCATTTCATACACGCTTTGTTTCTTGCCGGGCAGTCTCGTTTCTGGTGGGGACCGTACCCACAATTCTCGCATGCTTGCGTCGGCGGCCCGGCCTCGATCTTCGGTGCGCGTACATCTCTCTTGCGCGGCGGCTTGGAAACGGAGTCTGCATTCAAGGCCGCGTCCTCGCTGCGTCGCGAAGGCTCAGTTTTCGCCAGGTCCTTTTGCTGTTTTCTCACGGTCTCTCTGAGTCGGGCTTTTGCCAAAGCTGTGTCCAGCGTTAACTCGGCATCCATTTGAAGCGTTTCTGACAGCTTCGCGTCTCGGAGGCCCACAATAAACCGGTCGCCGGATGAGTCTTTCTTTCAACTCGCCGAACTCGCACCGTGCCGCCAAAGTGTGCAATTCGGTAACAAACTGGTCCACTGTCTCCTCCGCTTCCTGTACACGTCGGTTGAAACAGGCGCTTTCGTAGACGACGTTCTTTGAATGCACAAAATGGGCGTTGTACTTCCCCTTTACGAGCTCATAGTTCTTGAACTCAGCGTCGGTGAGGTTAAAGGTCTTCAAAATTTCTCTTGCTTTTCGTCCCATGCAATATAGTAGGGATCTGACCTGTGCCTCCTGGGTTCTTTCGCTGAGTCCGGATGCAAACATGTAGTCTTCGAACTCGTCCAGCCACGCCGGCCACTCGGCCACGTTGTCGAAGTTGAAGGGGGGCGGTTGTTGGACGCTGCTCATGATTTTCGGTTGCGTGGAAGCGGAAGGCTTTTGACCGCTGGAGTCTGACTGGTCCTCGTCAGACATGCTTTCCGGCAACGGCGGTGGGAGTTGTCACTTTTGACACCATGTCGTATAAATAAAAGTACGACCGTACTCCGTCGTGTCTCAGACAGCACTCGCTGACTCTTTATTTTCCTAGCCCTAACGATACAGTCGCAGCGCAGCAGCAGCGCTCGGAACCAGCACGCCACCGCTCCCACTCCCGGACGTTCGCTGAACCACTTAAACCCAATAATGATTCAGTAACACTACACTCCGCTTATCTTTCTTATCTCCTTGCGCGCGCGTCGCACGACCCCTGTAACCAAACTGCGCTATGCAAAAAAAAAAGAAAAGAAAAAGATCCTTTTTTTTTTTCTCAGTAGCGTGGGTTTTTGTTTCTTTTTGCCGCCTTTCGCAAGCTGTGTCGTTTGTTTAGAGGGCTTCTTTGCTCCTCTTCTTACCTCCGTACGCGCGGCGCGCAAACCCCCCCCCCCCCCCCCCCCCCCCCCCCCCCCCCCCCCCCCCCCCCCCCCCCCCGTAACCAAAATGCGCTGTAAAAAAAAAAAAAAGCTCCTTTGTTTTTTTTTAGTTCCGTGGGTGTGATATTTTTTTTTTTGCCGCCTTTTGCAAGTTGTTTTGTTCGCTAAGAGCGCTTCTTTCTTAACCACCTTGCGCGCGGCGGCGCGCAAGCCTAAAGTCCAAACAGCGCTGTTCAAAAAAAAAAAAGTTTTTTTATTATTTTTTTTTGCTTCTGTTGGATCTTTGCGATTTTTTTTAACACCTTTTGCAAGGCGTTTTGTTCGCCCACGCTGCCCATGCATTCGCGACCTCGCTGCACCAGGATAGAAAAGTGCGTTCATTTCGCGCGCGTGGGGGGAGGGGGTCAAAATATTGACGTCGGAGTTGGAGGTGCGTTTATTACGCGAGTGGAAAAAAAAAAAGTCGAAATTTTGAGAGCCGACTTGGGGGGTGCGTTCATTACGCGAGTGCCTTCATTGTGCGAGTAAATACGGTATAATGAAATAGCGGATATATCGAAATGATATCTGATTCCCATTGACTTCCTTATAACCATTCTCGACATTATTCAACCTTTATTATGCAATCTTTTTGTCAACGTTGCGACCGATTTTGTTTTTGTGTGGCGACTATCAAATTTTTTTATTCTCGGGATTTTGCATGGCTACTGCTTTTCGGCAGGGCTGACGACCCAGCATTCTGACCACGCTCAAAGGGGCCATGAAACAAAAATTTTGGGCTTGGATATATTCCAGAGGAGAACAAGAAGGGAATTCTTTTTTTCCCTCCTCTTAAACTGTTTGGTAACGCTGCGCAATTTGTGCCGTAGTAACTTTTGTTTGAATTTTGAGCAACCGGCTAATCTTCTAGGGGGATAATGGCAACATTCAGAGGGGAATTCCAGAGGAGAACAAGCAGGGAATTCTTTTCCCTCCTCTTGAACTGTTCGGTAACACTGTGAAATTTTTAAATTGAGGAGGAAAGCTAAGGAAAAGGTTGAAAAATTGCTTCATGGCCCCTTTAAGGTATTTTGTCCGCATCTTCCAAATTCAAATGCTTTGGAGTTATGGGATGGCGCTGTTTAGTCTTGCTTTTCTGCGTGTGTAGCACTCCTGAAACAGCCTCAATGAGAAAAGCACTCTCAGTGCACAAATAAATAAATAGATACCGTTAATTAGCCTTAAAGGGACACTGACACCCCCCAAAAATGTTTTTTTATTTTTTGCCAGGCGCTTCATTATGGTGTCGGAGGACTACCCAATTAATATTTTGCAACAGAGTAGCGTATTTCTTTTATAAAGCCAAAAGACGCAACTGCTCGAAACCGAAACCGAAACCCGACGGAGGTCGAAGAAGTGGAGAGAAGAGAGCGACTGGCGGAAGTCACGTGGCTACACCCGACCGTGCGTTTTTTTTTTCTCCTCTCCGGTAGCAGACGACACGACATGCGGCGTGCGGGAACTGCTTGCCGTGCGATTGTTTTGCAGTTATGTTTGTTCCGCTCGTTGTTCTGTACTCCAAGATGAGTTGTTTTGTACATTGAGGAGTTGGAGATGAGTAGTGAGTGCCCGTGGTGAATTTCCATGATCGGCTCCGAAAATAATAAACCCAAGATGTTGCGTGAAGAGCTGGCTCACATGTCCTGCATCCGAAAAAAAGTGGCATTGTGCGACAGAGTTTCCGAAAGATCAACGGGATCGGGACCAATGGCTGGCTGCAATTCCTGTAGAACATTTACGGGCACCTCGGAAAGCGGACGCTACCTGATTTATATGCTCCTTGCATTTTGTGGAAAGTGATTACATTGAGTTCGCAGGTGTCAAAACGGAAATCCCTTACCGTTTAATTCAGCGAAGTATCGTCCACAACATTTGTTTGTTATTTTTTTGTTTGTTTCTTCAGTGATGATATTAAAAAATAGAAAAAGATATGTAAACATCAAAAAATGTTTGAAAAAAAAAAAAAATTCACGGGGGATCGAACCCGGTCCTGCCGCGTGTGAAGCGGACGTCTTTCCCACTGAGCTACTAGGGCATCTCGTTTCTGGTGGATCTCTTTCCTTAGTAATAATTCAGCCGGTAAACTAAGTTGAAAAGTTTTCTGTCGATTTTTCTCTAGCAAAAGCACTCCCGGGTCGAAGTCGGGAAGCACCACGCTTTGGGGACATTCGCACCTAGTAAAGAAATCGTACGCGTGCAAATTCAACTCGAAGCAGACACGTCGTGCTTGACGTTTGCTCGAGCGTTGTCTTCAGCCACGAGAAGGGAGCGACGGCTCGGCGACGTCTTCGTGCAAATCGGCTTGGTGGCCGGGCGTGTCGTACGGGATGAATACCAATTCTTTTGATCAGTCCCAAATTTCTCTTTTAACGGTAGACAGAATTCGCCGGTACCCCCGCGAACGACAGTTCTGAAATAGAGGTCCCACGCCCGTCGTCCGCTGCCATCGCCGTCCCCGCGAGTCCCACGATACGCGAAACGACGAACGCACAGAATGCTTCCGGTTGTCTGTGGAACTTTTTTTTTCGATCAACGTATTTACAGCTTTTTAGAAGCCACAAAAAATGGGTTTCATATTTTTTTCTATTTTTAATATTGAGTGTGTGCCTTCAGTGACCCACGACTTTGATTAAATTTGGTGGTCGCATCGATACCTTAGAAAACGGCCCGTGACCGCGAAAAAGAGAGTGAGCGAGACTCGAACCGGCCAATTCTTGATCGGCGGTTTTCGGGCGGAAAGAAACCGAATTTCGAGCCGCAAATTCTGTTCTGTGTAGTTGAGCTCTCATATGTCACGTACAACTAAAAACCTCGGCGAGCATAAATACCCTGTCAGTGTCCCTTTAAAGCTATTTTCAATCTTCCCACAGACTCGTGCTACTTGACAGAACATATTGTATAGGTTGTGGCCCCCTAATATTTACAGAGTGACCAATAAGCGTGAATATATTACAACAGGGCTTCCCAGACTCTGCTATCCATCAAAAACATAAAATACTGTATCACAAACCCAACACATCCCTGTTTTTTGACAATGCCACAATTTTTCGATTTCAGTGCAAACAAAAAATTGACGCTGAGATTTTTTTTTGACAGTTAATATAATCAGTGAATCAGCTGGGATAGAAACCACTGCAAAAAGGAAAATGCATGCCAGCAAGGAATGGCTGTTCCTAATTAATAAAGTGAGCATGTTCGTTAGAGCACAATTTTTCGAAATGAGGGCGGAGTATGGGTGCTGCATCTCTCAGTTACGGCTCGAAGTTGAGCTGCGACTCATACTTTCACAGGCACAACCGAAAAAAATCTAAGTTCACGTTTTTTTTTCAAGTGTCTGAGCCACTTTGTGACCCCATGGTTGCAACTAACAGATTTGGAAAAACTGTACTAAGCAAGTGCATAAAAAAGCTATGTATGTCACTGTAGCGCGTAGAGTATTCAGGCAGTGGAAGTGACAATGCATTTGAGGCATGCCCAACTGTTCTTAACGTCACATGCGTGCATACTTCATCTGAAGACGATCAGCTATGAACTAGAGTTGTAGGCAAGCTTTTGGGAGGATGCCTCCCTGCAGTAAAATCTCATGCATGAAAAGGCAAGCCTGGAAACAAGAACAGAACATTGGTTAGGACTGTCTGGCAACCACAGTTACCAGACGTCACAAAATGTGTCACATGCAGATTCAGGTCCTGACAGCCAGGCATCACTGGTTACATTGCTAAAGCTTTTAATATACAGCGTGAAAACCAACCCTTCCAAAACACTTCAGATGGCTTGCAAAAGTCGGTTTTTCGATGTATCATGCTGCAGTTTACAACAAAGATGCAACAAGTTAACAGTGAAAAAAAAAAATCAAGGAGCAATTTTACCACAAAACACAAACCTGTCCTGGGCAATCTATGCCGCCGGCGCTTCCTCAATGCGGCCTATGCCACCTGTCGGCAGCACTTCTCTCTATGCGTGCATCGTTTGCAAAGTGATGGCGTAAACTGCTCAGAAAGTTTTTTTTTTAAACGGGTAAGTATGTTTTTTATTTTTTCACTGAACTTTCACCCCCTGCTTGCACCTCTGTAGTAAATTGCAGCGCAATACGTTGAGAGACCCAATTTTTGCAGGCCATCCAAGGTGCCTTAGAAACGTTGGTTTACATGATGTAGAATAATGAGTTGCTCAAAAAGCAAGCACCGTTACACAGGGACAAGGCTGCCGGTATACACAAAGTGGTGCCTTAAAGGAGTTCACGAAACAAAGGGGACACTGCAACAGTCTCATACATTGCCCCAACTCAACATCCATTACTGCTTCTGGACCGCAGTGCGAATGATAAAAAATGATGAGTACTGTGTGTGCACGAATATAAAGCAAAGCAAGTTTTAAAGCCCCTAAAAAGAAAAATGTTATTACTATTATAATGTGACCTTTAAGTTACTGCACTCTAGGGCATAGCAGAAGTGATGAGGGGACGAAAATCGGGAAATAATGTCTATGTTTTGACTGCACTCATCACTGCTCAGCTCCTTCCCACTGTCGCATCCGCGATTTCGGAGAGACGCTTCTCTCATAGGTGTTCTTTTTTTTTTCTTCAGAGAGCTTTTTGTTTGCAAGTTCTCTTGAACCGCGGCACATTGTGTCAAGTCGGTTGGTTTACGAAGTGCATTAACCTCTGCTGCGCTGTCCTCGCACAACGTAGCAGAGGCTGGTTGCACTATTTCTCCACGGGGCGTGGTACTGTCGGTGCCGAGAAGCGCTAAGATTTCAAACTGAAACTTAAAAACCCATTGAAGTTGTACAATTTTTCAGAAAGCCGTAAAATGCTGCGCGTGCCCCCCCCCCCCCCCCCCCCCCCCCCCCCCCCCCCCCGTTTAAACGCAAAACATAGAAAAAAATATTTTAATTTTTTTTAAGCATCAATACAGCGATGCTACCTTACCTATTTTCTTGCGCTACAACTCCGCAACAATTGTCCCGTTGCGAATGCAATATCACTCCAAAAAGTCCGAAGCCTACTGCAATAAAGTGTCCGGCGAGTGTGCAATGGTCTAGGCGAAGAGATCCTGGAGCAATCTGGCTCAACGAAATGCAAAAACCATTAGTGCGAATCATGCTTACGGAGCGGTGCATAAGACCCAGGCAGCAAACAGGCAAGACATTGGGGCAAGAAGAGGAAACAAGGGACGTTGCACAAGAGGACTCACCGTTGCCGTGGCGCCCGTAGTCCGACGGAGGGGCCACGGCCCCCGCTCATAATGTGGGGCGGGGGTGGCTCTGGAAGCCTGTCGGTCACGCTCGTGCTCATGAGATTGGGCCCCGGGCGGGCACCCACAAGGTGCTGGGCCATCGGGTTCTGGCCCATCGGAATCTGGGACATGGGCATCTGGGACATGGGAATCTGGGTCATGGGGACCTGGGACATGGAGACCTGGGTCACAGGATTCTGAGCTATAGGGTTTTGAACCATGGGGTGCTGAGCCATCGGGTTTTGAACCATCGGGTGCTGCGTCATTGGGTTTTGAACCATTGGGTGCTGTGCCATTGAGTTTTGAGCCATGGCATTCTTTGCAATGGGGTTCTGGATCATGTGAGGCATGGTATTCTGACCCATTGAAATCTGGGCCATGGAATTCTGTGCTAAGAAATTTTGGGCCATAGGATTTTGGGCAACAGAATTCTGTGCCACGGGATTCTGGGCCAGGAGGTTCTGGGCTGCTGGCATCTGGCTTATAGAGTGATGGGTCGCTGGATGGTGACCTGTGGAAAACAAAGGTGTGCGTGTTTGGGGGACAAAGATACAATGAGCTGTGATTAGATCTAGAGAGAAACATGCATGGAGAGGCCCATAAACATTTTATCAAAATCAAACCAACCAAGACCTACATTCTGCAAGTAGAAACTTTAAATTAGGGATTTATTAGTAGGAGAAATAAAAAAAATACTACTAGAATAAAAAATTTATACCAATTACAGTGATGTGATTGGCCTAAGCCGTTTTGGAGCACCTTTTGGAGCAGCCAAAACTGTGTTTTGGAGCAGCAAAAGTGGCCTTTGGAGCACCCAAAACAGTGTTTCGGAGCAGCAAAAAGTGGTTTTTGGTGCAAATTTTTTTTATAAAAATAAAAAAAAAATATTTGTTTTAAGTGCTGGACAAAGGAAGGCACTTTGCTCGCCACAATAATCAAATTATGGTCAAGTTAGACGACCTGGGAGTCTTTCAAGTTGTTAACTGAAATGGCAATGACACAACATTTTTTTGCAATGCTTCAGTTAAATGACATATGTATATGTACCCGCTATAGATAAATAAGAACCAAAATGCACACACTAAATTTATTTGAAAATGACCAGCTTAGCAGTAAATATGAAAGCATAAACTTCACTGGTTATATAATATAATAAATTGAACCAATATCCAACTGATGAAACACATAACTACAGCAATGCAATACGAAACTGTTCACATGAAAAAGGTGCAGTGCGACTGGTGGGTGCTTTTCCTTTTGCTTGTTGAAACTTTCTGCAAGGCTGCCGCACACCTCGCTTAGCTTTCGGCAAGTAATGAATGTCCACTTTCGATGTCTCCAAAGAGACGTTGAGACATCCCACAAGTGTACAGTGCAGTAGGCGTTGCCGAGCAATTTCAAAACGTCTCCCACCGTTTTACTGGTTCCCGACATGCCAGATTTTCGTCAGAAGCAAGCAAATGTAAAGCAATAGATTGCAAGCGTCCCGGCTGGTACCTCTGTCGTGCAATCATGTTCGCATGCACGTGAGGGCAACTTCGGCAGCTTGCAGTTGCACGCGCTACGTTATGCGAGCGGAGACGGCTGTTCGATCGAAACCGAAACTCTGCCACTCCGCTCCGTCGCCATCTGGTCCCCAAAATTGTATGCAAAATGTAACAATCCAGAATAAAAAAAAAAAAAAGGAAAACTGTCCAGCGGCGCGTGCTTGCCAGGCCAGTATGCGAGGCACAAGCTACCGTATTTGCACGAATATAACGCGAGTTTTTTTTCGAAATTACGTGCTCCAAAACGCACCTCGCGTTATATTCGGAATCGAGTTCAGCCACGAGGCGCGCGAGTCTGGAGAAAGCCAGAGGAGAAAGACATCCCTCCGGCTCAATGCAAAATATCCGGTGGGAAAAGAAGTGGGGGTGTGGAAGGGAATTTATTAGCTATTGGGCCACGTGAAGGGGAGAATAGAAAACATAAAAAAGCATTGTTATCGCTTTTGTGTTTGTTAAACGCGCGCACGCCGCAGAAACTCGGCGCGCACGCGCGTCATGCGGGAATGCGGGCACTGGCCAATTCGAGCCAAGCCAAGCCGGGCCGAGTCAAGTCAACACATGCCAAGCCAAGACCACCAACCGCGTTTACGCAATCGTGGAACACGAGGCATTTGTTTATGCAGAGGGACCAGAAGAAGAAGTGTGATCGTGTATCGGATTCAGTAGTCTTTTTTTCTGCCTGCACATTGTTTAGTTTCTGCTCCAGAATGATCTGGTGTTTGTGTGTTGGTGCTTCTGCTTCGTGCCTTGTTTGGATTGTGGGCTGCTGAGGAACTCGCAAGAAAAGAGAACTACCAGACAAGCAGGTGCCGTGCTGCTGCTTATCTGCGTAGTCGCCAAGTGGATTGTAAACGGAAGGACCTGAACTGTGAGGATGAGTGTAGTCAAAACATAAACTGATATTTATTCTATTTCCATTGACTTTTCACATCTGCTATGCCCCCGAGTGCGAGAAATTGACGCGGCCTCCATTCGCGTTATAATAGTAATAATATTTTTTTTTTTTTTTTGAGGGCATCAAAACCTGCCCTCGCGTTATATTCGTGGTCGTGTTATATTCGTGCAAATACGGTAAGTTAAAAGGTTAAAAAGTGCAAACAAAACAAGGACAATAAAGCTAATAAAAAAAAATAAGAACCTGAGCGCATCAATGCAAGACATTGCGAGTCAGGGTCAAAAAGTTCTTGGAGCGCTTTGTGCAACAACTGAACTCAAGATAAACAAGCGGGCTGTGTGGGTTCAGCGTGCAGGCATTGCCTTTTGTTGCCTTAGCTAACTTGTCTTAAACTTTCTTTTGTGACAGACTTTTCACGTACCGGTGTCCATCTCAAAAGAAATCCGACAGAGAGAAACCTAGGTAAACAGTACTTCGACACAGCAGCCTTTGAGCTAGAGGGATGTTTGTAATACCGTTTAATTTAAACAAGGACAAGATTGCCGATTACCCTGCAGCGGTCCTTACGTTTCATTTTAGAAAGCGCCATATCTGCAGCAATGTGTGGACGGGAACACCCGACGTCATAACCACGGCAACTGGCAGGCGGGGACCAAGGATAGTTTTGCCACAGCCGTTTCTTTTAGAAGCGAGTGCTTCAGACCACAAGTAACTCCCAATGCGCAAAAACATGGTTTCGTTTTACAACATGACGGCATGGCTGGTACGCTTGCATCTATCGTTAAAATATTTCCAAGAGGATGCGAGACGAGACCCACAAGAGCGCGAAATGAGGAACGGCGGGAAAAACCATGCTAGACCGGATGGACGATTGATACAGCCTACTTTCTGTCGGGCGGTCGCTTGCGCCACCTAGTTCACGCATGCTCAATTACGGTACTCAGTTTAGTTTCGGTTTTGAAAGGCGACCGAAATTGGTCCTTTGGCGCAGGCTTGGCGCAGATTACTGATATTTCGGCGAAATGTAGAAGGATGTAGCAGGGTTAGCCCCTTGGCGCAGTTTGGCGCAATTGGCGCAGCAATCACATCACTGCAATTATTTTTGTACAGCCTATTCATAGCCACGAACCTAACCCCTAAGGTAGCCTGCCAAGAATAAACTTCAAGAATTGCTCAAATACCAGACAGTGCTTAAAAATATCCCCCGGCTCCTACTACCCTAACATCCCATAAGAACTGCCACCTGCGGTGAAAATATTGGGTAGATGATTATCGGAAATGCCACAGCAAGCTTTTTAATAAAAATGAGCTATAAACACAAGGGCACCATCAATTGCATGACATAGGAACTGACACCGCAGATTGTGGGTGCATCAAACTTTCCTTTCACAATACGATAAACACACGGGAAGTCTATACAGTCAAATATTGGTTTAAACATCAAATTGAAAAACCTTTAAATTTATGAAAATATTTCCTTTTAAATTTTTTTATGGTTTAAATGAAAATTTTTTTTTTGTAGTATGAACTTGAAAACACAATATTTCAGAACATACATAATTTGACTGCTCTTGTATGTAGTAAACACCTCAATACAGTCAAACCTGTATACAACGAACAGCAGGAAATGCTACAATCAGTTCGATACAGCAAAAACCATTTACAACAAACTTGCACAATGTGTTCGTTGTAAGGCGAGAGCTTCTCTTTCTTTCTCATCTCTTCGCTTTCACATAGTAAGAACGCGCTAGAAAGTTTTTTAATTTTCTTTTTTTTTTGCATGCGTGCAGTTTGTTTTTTTAGCTTATCCCCTCTTCTAAATGACTTCTCTTTGTAAGCAACAGTTTTAAAATCAAAAGATTTTTTTTTTAATTTTTTTGTGTTTGTGTGCAGAGTGCATTTTGGAATGTACCCATGGTGTGCTGACTCATGGGATGCACCATGCCCACTTGGGGCTGGCTCGCCAGGCTGGGTGGCGGTGTCATTTGGGAAGGTGGCAAGGCACCTTGGTGTCCCGTGCCAGGGTGGCTGGACCCGTGGTGGCCGTGTGCAGGCAGCGTGGAGTAGCCGCTCCCTGCGTCGGAAAGAAGCCCAAAAGGGCATGAAGGGGAGGACGGAGGGCGCGATGCAACCCCGGGCCAGCCAGCGAGACACTGACCCCTGCGAGGATGACCCAGAGGGTAGTTGGCCGCATAGTTACTGGGCACCTGCGGGGGCGCGATGGGGGGCGCAGGGGTGCGGTACTCCCGGGAGGTCCGCGTCAGCGACCCCACCGTCACGCCCCTGTTGGCCTGCGGAGGCGTCGGGGGCTTGGTGGTGGGCGCGGGGCCCGCGTTGATCAACGCCTGCAGCAAGAATGAGCCATAAGCGTGCGGCACAAAATGCGGCATGTGCATGCGTGTCCAAAGCCAGACATGTACCTCGCCAGGCGGTGTACCTTTCCTTAGTCTTCATACGCTGCAACGGGCAGTCAATCAAGGGGTATGTGTGCCTTTTGGTAAAATAGTTGTTAATCTGATGGCATGAAATCTACTTCACTGTTTCATACAAAGCATATAACACTGTAAAGGCTACTTGGAGGAACAGGTGGCTTCATTTCGAGTTTCCTTCTCACGAGGACACGTGCAAATGAGACGCGACACAGGGCCTTGAGCTCACGTGAGTGCCTTTGACGGCACTGTACTCTACAAGGCCGGTCATCTTTCTCGGCTGGGAAGTGTCACTGGCAGTCAGATACGAGAGGCAAGATGCAGGTCGATCTGCAAACTTTCACTCTTCTTTTACTTGATCAGCCTCACTCCTGGATTCCTACTGCCACAAAGTTAATCAGTGATTGAAAGGTAACATAGTCTGCTTGTTCACAGTGTTGTTTTTACGAACAAGGTTTCACTAACCCTGCCCCCCTTTTCTCAGCAACCTCCACAGAGCTTACGAGGTACAATAAATATTACCACTGACTTATCAAGTTCCCTCTCCAGCTTGCCCCAGAACAAAGTCGTCTGGATTAGACATTCCACCCAAGTGCAATGGAGGTGCAATAGCTATAGTACGCGATTCCTGCCCCACTATGCCACAAAGGGAGGAAAAGTGAAGAGAGAGGGGAGAGGAGGGTGCGAGCCCTCAGCTTTCCTCCCCGCACTCTGTGTGGCTCCGAGCCACTGGTCGCGTGCGTTACAACATAAAACCAACAGCTGCACCTGTGCCCCGTTGCAGACACCCTCTCCCACGATCTTGCTAAAGTGCAACCAGTACAAGCAAGCAAGGTCTGTGTAGGGTTGCCATATTCGCATCTCCGACGGCACGCATTTAAGCTCCTTCTTCTGTCGCACGTCTCAGCCGCCTGACAACGTCAGTTTTTACTGCATACTTGAACGGGCAGTAGCTCCCACTACTCTCCTTTGCGTTTTTTCCGCCGGGTGGTGTCACCTCCCCTGGAGTGGCAAATATAGCCATCACTTTAAAATAGCAGCCTCCACCGACCGACATGCACATTAATCACAGAAACCTCGTCCTCTCCCCCTGGTCGTTATAACATACTAAATCCCGAGAGCTGTGCCCGAGGCATCACATTTGTCCTTTTTTTGCCTCCGTCTCGGGTTTTAGTTCGTCGTCGGCCGAGGGTACCCCCTGCACAGGGACGGCATGGCCCCACCTGGGAAGAGGGCACCCGGCGAGCCTTGGCGGCGGCCCCATTGCCCGAAGAGCTGGCCTTGAGCCCGTAGCCCACGTCATCCAGCAGAGTGTAGTCGATGGGACGGCGGATGTACTTGACCGGCCGCTCCTGGCTGGCCGGGGCCAGGATCTTGTGCTGGCGCAGGGTGCTCTTGTTGGCCGTGAGCACCCCAATCTCCCGCCGGGCCACCTTCTCCTTGTGGATCATCACCGTTTGGCCGATGTGGTTCATGTGCGACTCCATCTCCGACAGCTGGGCCGTCTGCAGGTCCAGCAGGTGCAGCAGGTTGTAGGCCAGCGTGTTGATCTGGTACGCCACGCTTGCCAGGGACTGCGTCGCATACTTCTTGGTCTCCTCCAACGCTGCATGCTTGTTCTCCGCCTGCGACGAGGGTCAAGCGGAGTGGGTGATGACGTTGACATGCAAGCAAGCAGCCTCGATTTGTGAATACGACTTAGAAGACAGGGCCCTTTCCCTCTCCAACTTCGCTGCTGGCGGGTCCACGCAGTGCCATCTATCTTGCAAGCGTGTCTTCCAACTTCTCGCAAAGAATGCAATGCTGGCACATGGCAACACTGGGACGCACGTGTCGGCCACTTCGCCTCATACTCTTGTCGAGCTTGGATGAGAGTATGCGGCAATTTTGTGTTTGCCACTAGTGTTCCATATCTACAAGTACAGACAAAGCGAGAACAGCAGGGGGGAGCTTCAGTTGTTGTATCTCCATAACGGGCGTCACACCTTCGACACACTTTGGTGCCCAGTGTGCCACGTGCGAGTAACCAAAGCTTGCCAGAAGGCAGCGAGCACGCACTGGAGACCGGGCGTTCAAAACAGATTCCCTCTTGTTCTCACCTTGACAATGATTACAATGTGAAATTACTGTGCACAGTATTTAAGTATTTATTGAATGAAGGTCATTCTACAATGTCTTTTAACTTGAAACGATAAACTTGATTTCACTGGTTGTTTGTGCATAATCCACACGAGGAAAATCAGCGAAAGGAATATTCCGAATGTTTGCCCCATCACGCACACATAAAATGGCATGTGCACACCAGATTACAGTAATAGCCCTAGAGGCACCCCACCCCTGAAAGATAATCAACTATTATTTTTTGCCCGATTTGCTATTGCTTCTTAAAAACCAAAAAATAGCCTACTTCAAAAAATCATAGTAACAGTCGAGCCCACTTATAACGGCCGCAGATATAACGAACGCTCGCTTAGTACGAACAAGGGTGGTGCTACCGTCAAAATATACATTGGGGCAATGGCACAGTGTCTCACATAGAGCGAACTGTTGCGGCCTTACCACTCGGTTAGAGCGAACGCGAAGCTGTCGGGCCCCCGTAGTTGACCGAGCCGGCGGTGCTTGGCGCGGTTTCGCTCGACTGCGAACCCGCGGCAGACGAACTTCGCCCACGGAGCATCCCCCGGACGCTCCTTTGCGGAGAAAATAAAGAAAAAAAGAAAAAGCGCGCGTTGAAAAATGAAAACGAAAAAGCGCGCGCGCGCGGTGACGAAAGAGGAAGTGGCGCCGCCCGCGTCGTCGGGATGCATCCACGTGATCTGCGTCGACCAATCCGGAAAGTTCGGCGCCTGCTTTACCGGCCCAAACCGGTTCTCCATTTGTTGCTGCTCCGTTGCCACCCCGGACCGCGGACCCGCGGATATTGAGCCAATTGAGCCGTCGATTCTTTCTGTGCGATGGCACTGCGTTGACATCGTTGCCGCATTCGTGCTCTTCCCAGATCGGGGATTTGAAGGTTGCCTCAACGCGCGAGTCCAAGGGCTTGACTTCCGCCTGGTGCGATGGCGGACTGTATGCCGACCTCTTCAGGTGCTAAAAGGAAAGCAGTCGACATTGCAACGAAGATGGCCATTGTTAATGAACTTGCTCAAGGTGCAAAAAACGGCGATTTGGTCAAGAAGTACGGACTGTCGAAATCGACCATTTCGACCATTGCTAAGGACAAGGAAAAGATTCTTGGTGCTACCGTGAATGCCAACCCGACAAGAAAGCGCCTTCGGAAGGCGACCTACGCGGACGTTGAGGACGCACTGCTGAAGTGGTTCGCAGACGCCCGGTCTCGCAACGTTCCGATCAGTGGACCGCTGATGCTCTCCAAGGCTAAAGACTTCGCCTTCCTTTTGGACTTTCCCGATTTCAGCCCAGGCAATGGATGGCTCCACCGGTTTAAGGCTCGCCACGGAATTGTTTTCAAGGCGGTCGTCGGCGAGGCCGCGTCTGTGAACGAGGACGTCGATGCATGGCTTTTCGACAACCTCCCAACAATTGCGAGCTATGCTCCACGGGACGTTTACAATGCCGACGAGACTGCGTTGTTTTATCAGATGTTGCCATCTAAAACGCATGCCTTGAAAGGCGACAACTGCGCGGGAGGTAAGAACAGCAAGTTGCGGATAACCGTTCTTCTCTGTGCCAATATGGACGGCAGTGACCGGCGGCTACCTTTTGTTATTGGCAAGTCACGTAAGCCGCGATGCTTTGGAAGCTACGTGCCCGTACGCTACAGGAACAATACGAAAGCCTGGATGAGCCGCGACTTATTCGCCGAGTGGCTTGTCGAGTTTGACCGCGACATGGCACGAAAAAACAGGAAGGTCCTGCTCGTGCTGGATAACTGTGCGGCACACCATGTGCAGCTTTCCTTGAGTGCGGTGACAGTACTCTTCTTGCCTCCCAATGCAACCTGCAAAATTCAGCCCCCTGGATATGGGCATTATTCATGCGTTCAAGGTGTGCTACCGGCGGCGCGTCATCCAACGCTTGTTGATCGCAATTGATCGGCCAGATGCCGCCATGCCGGTTCGCATCAGCTTGCTTGCCGCCGTGGAGATGTTGAAGGCGGCGTGGATGGAACTCACCGCGGAGTGCATAGCAAATTGCTTCCGCAAGGCGGGTTTTATGGGCCCAGGCACCGAGGACGCCATAGATCACCCACAGGAAGGCCGGTCGCACGAGGACTTGTGGCAACGCGTCGTTGACACGCAGCTGGCCGGACCTGACGTTGCCTGGGACGATTTCGTTTCTGCTGATGACGACGCCGACATCGCGGAGCCGTGCACTGACGAAGCTATTGTGCGTGAAGTGCGAGCCCTTCCCGACTGCCCAGAGACCGACGAGGACGATGACGAGGATGCTGCTCTACCGCCGGTTGCTGTGAACGCTTCAACCGCGATCGGTTACATCGCGTCGCTCAAGGAACTCGTGTGCAGCAGAGGTCTTGGTGATGAACATATTACCGCGCTGGAAAAATTAGAAACGGCAGTGATGCGATCAGCTTTGAAGAAGGAGACTTGCATCATGGACTTTTTTCAAAAATAAAGTTAACTTTCTTCTCGCTTGCTCTTTTTGCCTGTATTATAGGTGGTCCACTTACTACGAACTTTGGATACAACGAACAAATTCCGCGTGGCGATCAAGTTCGTTATAAGTGGGCTCGACTGTATTTGGATCAATAATGGCCTCGGCGTAAATGCGGCTAGCTAGCTCTAGCAGGCTATAAGCGAACATTGCTGACTAGCAAGTACAGTCATCTTTGCTTCATTGCCCCTTGCCGCAATAAGTTTGGGAGGGACTTATAACCTAAAATCAGCATTTGTTCAACTTTTTTTGATTATACACCGCAAGTTTCAAATTGCACAACAAATTACGGAGGTCACGGTCGGTGCACGCAGACAACCCAGAAGTGAAATTAGGAGCAACGAGTGCAGGGGCCCACTTATATCAAGCCCCTTGCATTTAAGCTTTACGAAGCCTCCAACAGGGGGCACCAGTAGCACCGCGGGCCACACGGAGTGGTGTTCACGCTCACATTGATTGTGATGGTACTAAGAAGTACACTGCTGAACCGAAATGTGGATTCCCCAAAACACGCAGCAAAAGCGTGCAACGGGATGCTACAACCACCAAAACATCACTCATACAGCGATATCTCGAACGGATGACCGTATTTAAAAAAAAAAAGAGGTGCATTTGGCAGGAATGTTGACGTCATGTTTCTCCGAGAAGGAGGGGGAACGGCCTTGCGTCTTCTCCGCCTCGCGGCCTAGAAGGAGCGAAGCGAAGAGAGGAGGAAACTAGGTATCTTGACGTCACGCGCCTCGTCGGCCTGGTTCAATCTCGACTTCTTTTCCCAAAAATACGACCGTCCCTTTGAGATATCGCCTTACTAGTAGTGTTGCAGGGATTGTAGCGTCCCGCCTACATCTCCAGCATTGTTTTTTTGAAATCCAAATTTCGGTTCACCATCCCTTTAAAGGGGGACCCGCAGAAATATTCTTCAGCCTGGTGGAAAGTTCTTCTCGCCCTTTTTTTTGCCCTTTCCCTCTTGTCAAGCGGCATGGCGAGGCGGGGGTAAGGTCCCTTTTTGTACCTGCTTCTTCTGGGATGATAAGCCTAGGATAAGCAGGACTTTTGGCCCCTAGCAAAGCCTAGCCCTCCGGGTGGATGTTTTACAAAGCTGGAAGGCTGCGCCCTGGCAGTCACCCATTTGAGCTGTCAAAGTTGGTTGGCTGTAGCTTGTGGCAAAGCAAACGCTTACTGGAAAGCTGCGATGCATCCCCACACCAATTGAACATACTTTTTTTCATACTTATTCTCGATTTCTGAAATAAAGATTGCAGAATGCATGCGCGAGATGTGGTGCTTTCAATATGTATGATGATTAACGTGTTTCGAAAACATTAAGCATCCCCAAAATGCCAGCCTATCACGCTCATACCTGCCTCAAATGGGGATCTCTGCTTTCATAGAGCGCGCACAAATCATTGTGTGCCTAACTTGCAGGATATGATGGGCAACGAAATGTGGATGAAATTTATATCTACACACCCCAACAACCTCATGAGTTAAAAGGGCAGCAAGGGTGGGTGTCGATATTATAAAGTTTTAGTGGATCGTTTGTAGCTCTCCGAACCCCATAACGACATATAAGCTAGCCTTGCTGTCAGCATTCATTATCGAGCACGGATATCGGAGCGGACAACACAGTAAGGAGTTATTGAAGATTGTTTTCGCCATCCCGCAACGCTCTCCACAACCCGCTACGCTAGCCGGAACTCTACAGTCAAGGCTATCGGTGCGCAGACGCAGCAGCGGCTTCTTCGTCGCGGAGGGCTTAGCGGAGGGGAAAACGCGGTCTACGAAAGCTCTCTAATACAAGGGAGTTTTCGTTGATCGTTTCCGCTGTGCCGCAACGTTTTCTACAGCCCGCTACAAGATCCGAGACTCTGCAGGCAAGGCTAGCGCCGCGCATGTGCAGTAGTGGCGTCTTTGTTCCAGAGAGCGTAGCAGGGGTGGAAAAACTGTTTACGAAGACTCCCTATTAAAGCCCCTATTGAGGAGTATAGCATGTCATGTTATCAATCAAACTTGCTTGTTTCAGTACAGGCTGCCACTTCAAAGTAATCTTCGAAGCGTTCAAGAAACTTTCGTTTGTGGCCAATGAAGTGTCATGCCCAATTAGTGTTTACTCATGCAGCAAATACAATGCGAGCCGCCCTGGCTGCCCACTTCATACAGCCTATCCAGGACATGCTTTAGTGGCACCCTCTCAAGCCGTCGACACAGAGTGCGGCCCCCAGCCGCGACTGCTTGCTCAGCTCACTACCCCTCCTCTAGTTCACGGCCACTCAAGCAACCAAGGAAGTCATGAAGATGGCTATCTTTTGCTTGTTTCTGTAATTTTAATTTGCCTACAACTTTTAAAATAAAGTGAAATTCGAGAAAACAAAAGTTCTATTAAGTTGCTACGTTCAGTGCGTTCAGGTTCGGTGCAAATTAAGAACCAGTAAAAAAGTCCTTGCAGGGCCCCTTTAACTATATTTTAAATAATGAGCCCCAGAGAATTTGAAGTGGCAGCTCGTGCTATAGCACTGATACAAGCAATGTTGAACGATAAAAGTACACATTAAGCACATTATGTGCTTGTTAGGAGCTGTAAATATAAATTTCATCCTCTTGCTGTCCTTTCAACTCATGCGCAGTTGTTAGGATGTGTAATTATAATTTTCATTAACATTTCGGTTGGCCATCATATCCTGCGAGTTAGGCGCACAATAATTTGAGCGCACTGTATGAAAACAGAGATCTGCTAAGATGCCCGTGCATGGTACACATATATCTTTTCCATCGTTCCCCATTTGAGGCAGGTTTGAACGTCATAGGCTGGCTTTATGAGGATGCTGAATGTTTCATGAACATGTAAATCATGCTGACATATTGAAACCACCACATCAGGTGCATGCATTCTGCACTCCAGAAGCTGATAAGTATGAAAAGTATGTTCAATTGGTGTGGGGATGCACCGCAGCTTTCTATACTCCGTTCCACCTTCAGTCTGATCGCAGTGGATGCCACGAGCTATCCCAGCCGATCCAGAGCCGGGAGAGAATCGCGTGACCTGCCGGTTGGGCCGAGCACCACAGAGAGCTTAAGGTCCAAGACTCTCTCTCAACGCTGGATTGACTGGGATGGCTCCTTGCGTCCGTTGCCCTCGGACTGACGGTGAAACGGAGCATAGTAATCGTTTACTTTGCCACAGACTACAGCCAAACAACCTTGACAGCTCAAATGGGTGACTGCCAGAGTGCGCCCTTGCAACTTTGTAAAACGTCCACCCAAAGGGATAGGCTTCGCGAGGGCCCAAAAATCCCTCTCATACTCTCAGAAGAAGCCGGCACAAAAGGGGACCTTCCCACCCGCCTCGCCATGCAGCTAGACAAGAAGAAAGGGGAAAAAAAGAGGGCGAGGAGGTCTTTCCGCCAGGTGGCAAAATATTTTTGCAGGTCCCCCTTTAATACGAACGTTCACCAGCGTTGTTGGAGATCTTAACGTAATGGGCGAAGCTTCAGTGAAAATTCACTACCTGAAAGTAGTTTGCTTCACAGTACTCTGCAACTTTCTCCAAGTTTGTGTGACTGTCGTGAATGTTTTGTCGTCCGTCCGGTATTTCATGTTGAATCAGGGTCATCAGGTCAGCCATGACAGATGGCATTTCAAAAGCACCTGGTTGAGAAACAAGAAAGCGAAGGGGGGACAAAATCACACGTCTGAGATGCAGCCCTCCGCACTGCTTGGGTAACTAAAAGAAACACCCGAATAAATCAAAACACTCAACGGAATCAGGCACAGATTTTCATGCAATGAACCGTGCGCAAATCAGATGTATTAATGTGTGGTCTTATCGTATCATGGCTCAAAAGGTTGCTCTCGGAACAAGATCGGAGCCAGTAGAAAAATCGGGTTTAGTGTGTTAGTAACGAAAAATAGCAGAAAATTTGCAACAAGTCAAACCTCTGTGGTTGTGCTGGCTCGCTTCCTCCCAGTTGTTTTCCGACACAGATTTCTCACTCGCACGCCCGTACATAACGCAAAATCACTCAAGCCGAAACGTTTGATAAGGCCGCAGACTAGGCCTAAACAAACTGCAATCAAAAGTAAAGAAAAGTAAAAGTGAGCGTCTCAGACACAACCGGACAATTCGCAGCAAATAAACACGTACCGAAGGTTTCGAACTTACGAAATAAACACTGATACTCACTTGGTAACCAGGTTGCTGGAAGCAATTGCAAAAAATTCCTAACACCACAGCGGTTCCTGGGTGTGCCTCCTTTCGGAATCTCCCTGACGAAAGCGACAACGCTGAAATGGATCGTGTTGGATTATGGATTGCATTAAATAAACTTCAAAAACTGCAAGCCGTTAGAAAAAAGTGTTTTTTAAAGTTTTTTAAGTGTGAATTATATTATATTTGCTAAATTTATTAAATTTTATGTAATTTTTTTAAAGCTATGTTCGTTTGTGATTTTTGAAACCATCACATTCGATCACATGTCTCGGCCGATCTCGGCAGCGAAGCTAGCGAACCGATGTATGCTTGGCGGCTGGAAATGGAGGAGGTGTTGCAGCAGTTGCAGTGGTTGCAGTTTATGTGTTGACAAGAAATTTCACCTCCGCGCTGCTTTTCCCGAGGTGAGCACTCTAATTGCGCTGAGTCCACGTTCTGATTCATGGTCGTACAGTGTAGCTAAGAGGAAACGTCCTGTTACTAGACGATTGACGCTTCAGTCGTCAAGTCCAAACATGGGCAATCGGTGTTCGCGCATGCCCGAACCATGTTTTGTAGCGTGCGCAGCACATTTAGTTGCCGATGGCGTTCCATGGAATGTCCGGAATGTGACGTACATATTGCCAAAGGCTTCGATCGTTTCGTGACACTACCGTAGAGAAGCACAGATTTGTATGGTTCGGAGTCTCTGCTCTCTGTTCGCCCTCTTTCCTCCGAAGCTAGTGGGCAAAGGGCTGCCCACTTCGGATTGTCTAGTGGCAAGGCCGCAAGGAGAGTTACCCTATTTCTATCTCTTGTATTTTGAAAACAGCTGTGCCACATGTTCTACTCCATCTCCCATATGAGTGCGTTTACAATGTTATCAAGGTCACGGGAGTTATTGGGAAAAGCGGGGGGGGGGGGGGGGGTTCAAGGTGCTCTGTTTGCACACGCAGTCGCCTAAGGAAAGTGCCTCCTAAGGTGACGTGTTCATGCCCGTGGAGAGTTTGCTCGTGATTTCTTATGCTTTGGATTTTCACCAGGGAGAGCAAGACCAATGGAACATGGCAGAAGCTAAAGGGACCGACCAGAAGTATGACGTGGGTGAGTGAATGAGAACTGAACGACCAAGTGCGTACGCAGGCCACCTGGTGAATCAGAAACATAACTAAAACCTGAAAGCAAGGGGCAGAAGCCTCGGTGGCAATCAGTTTGTCGTGCGATGTTTCATCGACAGATTGTTTTATCCACAAATCGTTTCATCGACAGCTCAGATTAGCTTTTTTCAGTAATAAACTGCATCAGACTGTCACCCCGAAGGAACGTGTACAGGTGCTCCAGGTGGGTTAACATTTTGTAATGAGCCGCCACAAACTGCTGCCATGAACAGTCATAAACAAGGGCTTGGGGGGATGGGTTGACATGCACCCCAGCGATACATGCGCAGTGAAATGTCCCTACAGCATGAATTTTGCGTAACGGGTGTCGACGAAACGTGTGTCCATGAAAAGTTTTCCACGGAACATAATTCCACGAAATGAGTTTCGACAAGAAACTATAGGGACCCCAGAAGCCTCTTGGGACTGCTTACGACCGGCTGCACAGCAGTGCAGTCAGTCGTAAGCGGTCACAAGAGAAGCCTATTTTAGCACACTCGGTTGCAACCAAACACAAGTGTGTAAAAACTAACCTTCAGTTCACCAACAACAAGAACTTCAGACCAGCAGCTAGCATTTCGTCCAGACGTAATAATTGCTTCCAGTAGATTTTCGTGCAGGCAGAATGATTCCAGTTTAACGGCTCAGTTTTGTCTTTGGTCATGGACAGAATTCAAGAAGGCATGACTGCTGCAAAGCTTTAAGGATGTTGAGCCTACCGTAAAATACCGGGAAAGCACCCGTCCCACTTTCACTGAAAACTGGGTTAATCCAGACATGAGCACTTGTCCGGTTGAGTCGGTAAAAACCAAGATGGCGTCCCGCAAGGTGCGGTATTATCCCCAACGCTATTTAACATTGTAATGGCCCCACTGCTGTGGAAATTACACGATATACCGGAGCTGAAGGCAACAATATATGCAGACGACATCACCGTATGGACAAACACAGGAGGATCCAAGGAACAAAAACAAACAATACAGAAAGGACTTGACACCATTTGCGACTACCTGAAAAAGGTCGGACTGGCGCCATCACCAGAAAAAAAACGAAATACACAATTTTAGGGAACGACTATCAGAGAATTGACCTAGACCTCGTCTTTGACGGACAACGAATCGACAAGGAAGCAGAAGTCAAGCTGCTTGGTGTGCACTTTGGAAACGGCACGCACGTGGCAAACAATTGGCTAAACACTATCACACGAATGTGGAAACAAGGCTTGCAGCTTATCCGGCGCATATCCCATAGAATGGGTGGTGCGGGAGAGAAAACCGCCAAGACTCTAGTACAGTCAGTCCTCGTATCCAAGATAATGTACGGTGTTCGGTTCTATAAGCTCACTAACCGACACAAGAAAAAGCTTGACTCGTTATACAACGATGCACGGAGAGCCATACTTGGACTGCCAAGATTTGTCAACGTTGAAGCAACTAAGCAGTGCGTACAGCTCGCCGATTGGAGACTAGACCTCGAGAAACAAGTCGCCACACACAACGCTCGACTGAAACACACAGAGCATGGCAGAAAGATAGCCAAGCTTCTCAACCCAGAGGGCAAGAATGATGCAGGGGACATCCCACCACCCGCACCCCATGGGACCTCATCGACCTCACACAGTCCCAGCCAATCCCGCGCAACATGGACGCGCAGAAACACGCTAAACGAAGGGAACACTACGCCCGAAAACACGCAGTCGAAGTTCAAACGTTACTGGCGGACCCGTCCATCACTGTCACGTACACTGACGCGGCGATGAAAATCGCCGGCCCAGAGACTGCTACGACAGCCGCTGCCATCTTCTATTCTACAGACAACCCAATGGGGACATCGATCTCAACCACAATCCAACCACAAGGAACCGATCCTTACTTTCCCGAACTCGCCGAAGCCAAGGCAGTGCTCTTCGCGATAGAGAGCCACTTAAAACACCCAGACGTGACACAAAGACAGCACGACGCAAATCAACTATACATATTTACGGACTCGCAGCACGTCATCCGAGAATGCAAAAGACACGGAGCCACGCCGTGCAGAACCATCAAACGCATTTACCACACGGCTCTGCACCTATTCCGTGTACACCAAACAAAGGTCTGCATCCGACGGATCCCGGGACACACGGCCATCCACGGCAACGAGGTGGCGCATTACGCAGCCGCGAGGGAGCTAAACAGTCCTCACCCCTCGCGTGTCGACGGAGAATCCGACCGCTCATCGACTAACAGTGAAACTGCCGATACAACATACGACCCGGTTGAAGCTCTGCGAATGCACAAAAAAGAATGGAAGCACCGACTAAAAGAATCCTGGAACCCCGAACCAAATCCCATTCCACCGAACCACTTCAAACGCAAGGAAATGGTGATGTTACGACGAATTCGTACGGTTGGCGCAACAATACCATATAAGACTCAAAAATTCGAGATCATCAAGAAGCGCAAGCTGAACCCTGATTATGAACCCCCCGGCCAAAGATGTCAATTATGCAAAGGAGACGGCACACTCCTAAAACTTTACCACCTGATTCGGGAATGTGAGGCCCTCGCCACACACAGAAGCGATGCTTGGGCCCAGCTGGGTCAAGACACTCCTACCTCCTACGAGGAGTGGATCAGACCGTTTGGCGACTCTGAAAGACGAGTCTGAATCTTACGGACACTGCTCGATTATACGATGTCGAGCAACCTAAGTCAGGACATTTAGAAGGGGGAGCTTTCTAAGGGGAAAGTCCCAAGAAAAAAGTCACGCGCAAGTGCAGCCACTCCTCTTTTTTTTTTATTAAACGTTTTACACACACACACACACACATTTTCACATGACATCCTCGTCATCGCCACTGGCAGTCTCGTGGCCGCCGCATCAGGGTGAATATTTTTGCCTGATGCTGGTGCTTCGGAGGGGTGGGAACTCAACACATAACTTGCAGAATTTTAAAGGTTTGCCAGTATGTAGATAACAAAATCTCGGTATACATTTGACGTCTTTATAAAGCAGCCTGTCACCACAAATTTGGATCAGCTAACCAAGGCTGGAGAGGTTAAGGAGAAGCTGCTCATTCCGTGGACTAAAATGGCTACCATACGAAGGCCTTGGCGTTTCTTTCTCAGGATCTAGTGACTTTAGTTTGGACTCCAGTGACTTTGGAGGGAAGTGTCCTAATCGACAAGCTGCATTAGCCGAGACAAGTGTGCGGCGGCACGCAACAGGACAGTGCATGGGTGCACAGCTGAGATGACAGCACGTCCTACACCCTGGTGACTGCGAAATTAAGTTTTTTACAGGAGCCACCGGAGGTCCAACCGAACCAAAATCAGAGATGCCGTAATGCCCGCCACGCAAGCCATCAAGCTCCTGGCTTGTTTTTGAACATTTTAAAGATTATATATATCGAAAGCAGCTTAAAGACGCCATGTTATTTATTTATTTTTTTAATGAGCCGCTATTAATTGGCATGGATCCAAACTGACGTGACCACTCCGTGCAATTACTTGGTGTGTCGTTTGCTCGAATGCACCCGCTACGTCGCAGGAGAGATCCCGCAAGGTGGCGCCACCGAAACATCTCGTCGCCAATAGTCATTGACGCAGTGTGAATGGTAGGGGGGAGTTTCAGTTATCCCGCTTCCAGTGCGGGCTGGAAGCAGAAGAGAAGAGTAGGGCTTTAAAAAAAAAAAAACACCCTTCTCTTCTCACCTTGTCAGTGACTATAGTCTTGGAGAGTTCCTAATATCCAAGCATGAACCAGACAGAGTTTTTCGGCGGTACACACCAGTTCTTTAGAGAGCACAAGTTGCACTTTATTTCTGATGGAAGTCAATTTATTCTTGCATATGTCTTGGGGACTTCCTCTAGATCATATATCCATGTAATAATATTAAAAAACAAAAATTATAAAAAACTGTTTTGTTGTTGCAGGAACCTCTGGCCAAACTTCATATAAATGATTTAGTGTAGCCACAATGCTTTGTCTCTGTCGGAACTCACTGCGGTCTCTGTCAAGGAGATTCAAAGATTAGCGGGTATGGGGGAAGGGGAAGTACTAGTTAGGGATGCCGCGGATTTTTTTCAAGCCGAAGTTTCGATGATTGAATCAAGTGGTTCGAAAGATTTCGAATTTTCGAACTTTTCATATCGAAAAATTCGACAGAAGTTGAATTTTCGAACTTATTAAACTAAGAAGTTCGAGGCTTTTCGAAATTTCGTATTTATTACGCTGCAAAATTCGATGCTTGTCGAACTTTCGAGCTTGATAGACTAAAAAATTCGATGATTTTCAAACTTTCAATTTTCTTGCACTAAAAAGTTTGAAGCTTTCCGAACTTTCGAAATTTCTACGCTAAGAAATTCGATAATTTTCGAGCCTTCAAACTTATTAATCTTAAGAATTCGATAATTGTCGAACTTTCGATTCCTGAAAAATCAAAAGTTCGACGAACTTCGAACGTTTAGGGTAAAAGTTCGGAGTTCGTCGAACTTCGAAAGACCGGCGGGCGGTTTCATTTGGATTCAAGCAGTAAAGTACATACGTAATTTTTCTTTTTTTTTTTCGCAATTTTACATGCGGTGCCGCATTCCTTGCGAAAGACTATGCCGTTTATTTCAATCATCTAGAGCGAGGAAGGACGACGGGTTTTTGACAATTGTCGTTTGTACCATATTTGAGCGCGCTATAGCCGAAGCTATTTATGTTAGGGATGTTAAACTTTTTAAGAATGATCTATGTATAGCCTAGGTAAGTGTCGTCTTAAGATATGATTATTGTTCTTCAAGATGAGTTTCGAAGAAATATCCAGACTTGTACCTACGAGCAATTATGCCCTCAACTTGGTAATTTTTTTCACCTACATTGTTTGAGGTATAGCATTTAAATTAACACCAGAGACAGTACATATCATTACCATCTGCAGAATACAAAATAATGTATTTATTGTTTTTTTCACGTTGAGGAATAAATTAACTCATGGAGGAAGATTTCTAAAATTGTTCAAGTTCAGCACGTCATTAAAAAAAAAATTTTCTTTTTTTCTCATATTACATTTTTGAGATGTGTTTTTCTTTTGGCCTGTACACATTTTGGTAGGAGAAACTTGTTTCATAGTTCTGGGCCTCTAATTATGCAAGAATAGAACACTTCCCAAGAAGTGTTGTATTCTTGCATATTCCACGGACGAACAATTCCACGGACAAACACGGACGAGCCTTGTTCGTCCGTGGAATTGAGGGCTACCGAAAAAACCACTGGACGAGCTGAGCTCGTCTATGTCAATTTTAGCCCAAAATTGGCCGACGGGCTCAGCTCATCCAAGGCACTTAAGGGGGTTAACAGTCCGATTTATCTGAAAGGGGGGGGGGGGGTGGGGGGGGGGAAACTGGAGCCCCCCCCCCCCCCCCCCCCCCCCCCCCCGTTTTTCCTCTTCCGACGCCACTGGTACGGTAGAACGCTCCTTGACCTCAAGTTGTGTCAGCTTCTGTGCTTTTTGCTCGGCGTTTCTTTTGTCCCAAAAAATAAACCTCCAAAGCAATTACAAACAAAAAAAAATGTCAAGGTGCAGGCAAGCTGGTGTATGTTGATCATGATGCAAAATCCCGAGACTGGGAATGCAATTCGCAGGAAATAGTGTAAGAAGAAAGAAAAAAGGGGACAGGACAACGTCTCAAACTCAGGTGAGTTGAGTTTGAGAGGTTGTCCTGAGCTGAGTTTTCAGCTGAGTTGAGTTTGAGACGTTGTCCTGTCCCCTTCTTTCTGCCTTCTTACACTTTTTCTTTCAAATTTCATTCCCAGTCTCAGGATTTTGCATCATGTACAAACTAATCTTACTATATGCCAGCGTCACTCGGGCGGCATTCGATCGAATTACTACCAGCGTGCAAGGGGGTAGGGGGGCAGTTCGCCAGATCACTTCAAGGTTTTTCTGAGCCTCAACCACCTGCCTGCCCCTGGTCATTTCGAACTGGATGAGTATCGTTAAACAGTGCGTTCGTAGGATCACTACTTCGTGATGCACGTTAATGACCACCCCAGGCTGGCGGTCACAATTACTGATCTATTGTCACATGTCACTCTGCACTGGCCAATATTCCAGCGCATCCAAGACACTCGTTGTTTCATTTAATTGCCTGACCAACTTCGCGCAGTGTAAATATCACACCCAAACTTTTCTAAACCTGATTTCGTGAAAACCAGTGAGGCGGGAAAACGTTATTTGAAACTGAAACTGGTGGCGGAACAGGAAAACCGGACTTCAAACTTTGCGCACTTGGACTTCAAAGAAATTAAAAATCTTCAAAGCTTTTTTTTTTTTTTTGAATTTAGTCCCAAAAGAGAATCGAAACCTTCAAACTTTATGTAGAAAGAAATTCGAAATCTTCGAACTATCAAACTTTATTTATGTCTTTAAGAATTTGAAACGTTAGATGTTTCGAATTTTAGATCCAAAGGAATTCGAAACAATTGAATCTCGAATTTCAAATTAGGGAAGTTCGAAATCTTCGAATTTATCAAACCTCAAGTAAACAAATATTCGAAATAATCGAACCCAAACTTTTAGAAACCGTGAAAGCTTCAAACTTTTCGAATTTGAAACCCCAGGATTTTCGAAAGTTGTGAATGTTTCGAATTCGAACCTTCGTACAGTCGAAAATATCGAAACCTTTCGAATTCGAACATCAGTTCAGTTCGAAAATATTGTAACCTTTCGAATTTAAACCTAGGGTGGTTCGCGGCATCCCTAGTACTACTGCTTTGTTTTATTAATGCCTTTCAAAGACTGCCCTTTTTAATGCTCTTACAGAATTAAAATTCTTATTGAACGTTGTCATGTTATTTGTTAAATCAAATATTGAAAATTGCTAATGTGCCATCTTAGAATGAAGGAATGTGAAAAAAAAACAAAAAACACTACATAAACATTCTAAATATTTGCATACACACAAATTTTTCCTTGCAACTGGATTTAGAAGGAAGCTAGGTGAGCCAGCTTGTACTCAATAAAAGTGCAGTGTTAAAAATATGAAAGATGTTTACAATCCCCTGTAATGCCGAATTAGAGCGCAGCCCTTGAGGACTCCTGCTCGCCCCCCATTTTAGGGAAAGTTTTTCCGCTAAATTTAGCGGGGAATTTTTTCCACTAAATTTAGCGGGGGAATATTTCTGCTTAATATAGCGGGGAATTTTTTTCGTTAAATCTAGCGGGGACTTTTTTCCGCTAAATTTAGCAGGGAATTATTTCCGCTAAATTTAGCAAGGTAATTTTTCCGCTAAATCTAATGGGGAATTTTTCCCGCTAAATCTAGTGGGGACTTTTTTCCGCTAAATCTAGTAGGGAAGTTTACCCTTAATGCACCGCGTGGTTACGCCGACGGCGACGCTGCTCAAGCCGGAAATGAGTGCCTAAGAGCTGCACTCTAAAAATTCTTCTTATATTCTAAATATTTGCATGCACGTGTAAACATACACCCTCATGTTTGGTGTTTGCCTTCTCTAAAGGACCTCCTGAGGAGCCTGAATTCAGGGTTGCAGAAGGACGCATCAGCATCCATGTTTTCTTCTTTCTGTGCAGACTGGGAGCAAAAAAACAGCAGTATACCAAGCCCCACGTTGCCTGGCGTGTTTTCATTCTCACGCACATCATCCACAGGCTCCATAGACAACATACTTACTTCCTCGTCAGCTCACAACACAGGTAATATGAGATGGGCATTGTTTATTACCCAGTTCTTAAAATATTTCGTTTTGTTACTACTGCTGGCTTCAGAATGAAGCATTGAGTAGCAGGTCAAGCTTATTCCTACAATAATTCTATGGAGTTTCTTTTGTTGTGCTGTGGTTAAAGCTGGTAAAAAGAACTAAAAAGGAGTTTCCTGGAAGTCTCAGAATGCTAGCAAATATTTTGCTAAGATGCATAATTTTCTGTGCAAGTCAGTTATCCTGAAATGGGTAGATTAGGTCAAGGTGTTACTCTTATAGTACCCTCCTTCATTGAGCTGCCTATTTTCCTCTAAAACAAAAGCAAAACAAAATTTGCTTTTTCTGAAATACAATCTCAAAATATTTTTGAGTCTTAGCCTATACAATAAGCAAGACGTTTGCACTAGGGGTGTGAAAATATTTGAGTTGTGAGTTCTAATTGAATAATGATCGTCCAAATAATTTGGTTCAGCTTTCGGATTCCTAGTACTTGAGTTCTCTAATTATTAGATACATTGAATAGTAGTTAGTGCTGATGAAAATAATTTGGATTTATTCGGGAATGCTGTTCATGTGGTGAAATTGTCCTCACAGGCTTGTGGTGGATCTGCACCTAGCCTGGATTGAGCAGCCTTGACTAAAAATTTATTTCTACAGAAATTAGTTTGTTTTTGTGTTCCTTGATTGAAGCATTTATTCTCTCGGTTTCTCTGATGCGCTTGACAGGAAACCGAAAACCACTCATGTCGCCATTTTGAATTCAAGGAACTTGTGTCACCTGCAGCCATCTCTCCGCGCTGTGGGCCTATTCTCGGTTACTACGTCCATATGAGAAATGATCGCAAAAAAATAACAGCTATAATTAAACCGGCTTTTTCCGCTGACCCGTTGCCTTCTACGGTATCGAGCGAGGTACTAGGGCTAGGTGATGCGAGGCGTCACACCATTCAAACGGTTTAGCTATATCCATTCATTCATCCAAAACACTGCATATCCACACATGGATGGGTGGGCACATTCTTCAACGGTGTATTCAGTTTGTAATTTAACTGTTGTCATTAACACCTTTTTGATTTCTGCTGGCCTATCTTCGTTCTGCATGCCCTTTAGAAGAACAAACATGTAGGGGTTTTTCTTTTTCATCTATGCAGCTTTTTGTTTCAATATTACGAATAAAATTTTTGATATTTGTATTTGATTTGACTTGACTTCTAGCCTATTTTTGACACTTCGATTTGGATTTGAATTGAAATTTTAATATTTGCTCTCCTTTTTTAGAGTTAAAAACACAACTGCTTGTGAATGTTCAGAACATTTGCAAGCAGTTGTGGGACAGTTCTAAGGAAGATTGAAATAAAGGCGATAAGGTCAGTCGAATTCGTAAGAAGCTAAAAATAACTAACACTCTCTTTGTCTGGGACAGTGATAAACAGGCACGTGCAGCACTAACCAGGGTGTTTAGCGACTGGGAAAACTGGAAATTGTTAGGGAAATTATAATTACTGGGAAAAATCAGGAAATTGTCAGGGAAATAGTCAAAAAGCGAGCCCAGTCAGGGAAAATGAGCCAGAAACGCCATCGAGTGTCCTGAGCAAAGGCTTGTGGACTTGGGGTTGCTTAGAGCGGAGCACGGGCCCTGCTCACTTGATATAGAATGTGCTACCCGATGCAAAGGGAACAGCCGACAAATCCAGTCCACACCTGAGATTGGATTGGATTGAGAGCGCGACACTAGGCTAGATCCAGTTAGAGCTACTAGGTTTAGTAACAAGGGGAAGGCCGTAGACCCTAATCCAAACCAAGCCGAAAGTATCCGAAAGTGCATCTCGCGGCCAGGTTGCCATTCGGTTATTGACGTGTGTGGAATTATTTTCCCCAGATTATAAAATAATACGGAAGGACAGGTACCCGAGGGGGGAAAAAGGCGTGGCCAAAGCCTTAAAAACAAAACTTGCCCTATAACCGAATGCCTGATAACAGTGGTGTTAAAATTTTGTGAATTCGTGTCAGCATTTTTTCCATATCTCTTATCATCGGTGCACTTTACAGACCACCTAGCAGTGGCAATGATTTTGAAAAAATAAAGGACTATCTCTCCGAAAATGTACATGCAAATTCTAGAGCTATTCTTGGATCTTAACCTGCCTAATATAGATTGGGAAAGCACGTGGTCAGCATGTCATAATTTGCAGGCTTTAATAGAGCTGACCTTCTTTTATGATCTGAATCAAATTGTACGTGCTCCCACAAGATTATCTGAAGAAAAAGACTCGATACTCGATCTAATTTTTCTTACCCCAGAATTTACATGAAAGAGAGTGGAAAGCATAGGGTGATTGAGGGAATTACAGATCATGAAATGGTATTGATTGCTTTTTCCACAAATAATACGCCCTGCGACGCACGGAGTCGCAAAGATTATCTCGACTTCTCCAGGGCCGATCAATGACTTCGCTATTATTGACGCCCTAGCGTTCTCTTTTAGTGACTTTTTCAGTGCTTCCAATACACATGAGATCGACGTAAATTGTTTGTGGCGGTTTTTTGAAAATATTGTTCTTGACTGCGTTTCAATATTCGTGGCAAAAAAAGTTAAGTTGACATATAAAAAAAATCTGTGGATAAATAGGGAAATTATTCAAATATGCCGTAGACTTTTTAGACTTTGCAAACGATCGAAAGACACAAGCCTCGTCGACCAATTAAACCACAAGCTTAGGGATACAATTAAAGGAGCAAAACATTGATTCTTTAATGTAACAATGCCCTCCTTTCTCAAGTCCTTGCCTGAGAAGTTTTGGCGCTTAATATTGCCCTTTAAACCAAAAGTAAATTAGTTGAATATTGATAATGAAATTGTGGATGACCCCTATTATATTGCTGATGCTTTCAATAAATATTTCACGTCCGTTTTCAGTTTAGACAGTGGCCACAGTCTGGTATTTGAAGCAATTCGAGAAGACAGAGAATGTGCTAGAAACTGTTTGCCAGATATAACAATTTCAAAGGAAGGTATTCTAAATTATATCTTGAGTATTAACGTTAATAAGGCAGTTGGGTCGGACAGAATTCCCAATGCTTTTTTGAAAAGGTATGCGGAATGGAGCGCTAAGTACTTGACTGTAATATTCAGAAAGTCGCTAGAAACTTGCACTGCAGTTTCAAAATGGGAAATTGCAAAAGTGATTCCCATTTTAAAATTCGGTGACTCAATGGTTGTTTCCAATTATCGACCTATTTCCTTGCTTAGTATTTGTATTAAAGTTTTGGAGCATGTTGTATTTAAACACATATCGGCATATCTAGAGCAAAATAGCTTTTTTTTCTAAGGCTCAACATTGTTTCCGCCAAAAAGTGTCTACCATCACCGAACTGACCGAAACAGTGCATGACTTCGCGTCTGTAATAAATACTCGAGGGCAAACTGACATTGTATGCTTGGACTTTTCAAAAGTGCTTGACTGCTTTCCACATGAGAAGCTACTAACTAACAAAATTGGTGGTTGTCTTAAATAATACTAATATTTTGAAGTGACTAGAAAGTTCTTTGACTATGAGACAGCAATTTGTACAATTTGATAGCACGTGTTCTGGTACCACACACGTGACGTCTGGGGCCCCACAGGGATCCGTTCTTGGGCCTCTATTGTTCTTGATATTTGTTAATGATATTGTTTGTGAAATCCCAGTCAAGATAAGATTATTTGCAGATGATTTTTTGTTTTTAAGGAAATCAAAAGTCTCTGGGACTGAAATATTTAACTTCTCGCTAGAAAGATTGTCTGGATGGTGTGCTGACTAGCAAATCTGACTCAATTTATCTAAGACTGTTTGTATGTCTATTATTCGCAAGAAAAGTCCTTTACTTTTGGTTATTCTTTTAGCACCTGTAGCCTTCTTAGAGTTTTCTCATATAAGTATTTGGGTTTGACTATAACATCTGACCTCAGGTGGAACACACATGTTAGTAACATATCTAGTAGAGCAATGAGTAAGTTGGGTTTTCTTTGCAGGCATATGAAGCAGGTGCCCGTGATACAAAGTTGTTATTATATAAAACTCTAGTTAGGCCAATGTTAGAATAGGCAAGTGTCATCTGGGATCCCCACACATCATGTTGTAGTTCAAAACTCGAGAGAATTCAGAGATTAGCGGTGCGTTTTCTGTACATTATGCATTCCTCTTATGTGTCCCCCACAAAACTTTCTACTGAGGTGGGCCTGGAAACCCTACAGGAGAGAAGGAGAATGAATTGTCTTAAGTTTCTCTACCTTATCGCTAATGACGAGCTTGGAATAGACAAAGATGATTATATTACATTTTTCTGCCCCAGATCTACTAGGCATTTTCACAGCAGAACAAGAAATCCCTATAGTTATAAAAATGCCACATTTAAATACTCCTTTTTTCCTCAAACAATTATTGATTGGAATAGTTTGCCACCTGATGTTGTACATACTACTAACTTCTTAGATTTTTGTTCCAAGTTATTGCAGCAAATGCAACCTGTGTGATGTTATCTTTGATCCACTCCTGTAATAAGCTCGAAAGAGATTAACAGTATATTAATAAAGAAAAAGAAAGAGTGTCATAAGAGCGGATGAATGCCGCTGAATTTAAAATGAGCATTGTCCAAACAGATGATGAGGACAGTGACCACAAGTCCACAATCAGCTACAAGGAACGCAGGCGAGAGGCCCACACGCAGGCTGAGCAGAAACGCCGGGACGCTATCAAGAAGGGATACGACGACCTGCAGATGCTGGTGCCGACATGCCAACAGGACAGTTCGAACTCCTTCAAAATGAGCAAGGCTACAGTCCTTCAGAAGTGTAAGGCTTGCACCTGACCTTTCAGCTCTCGCACTTAAAAATGCAAAGTGCTGGACTTGCCTCGGACATTATTACAAAAGATACGGTGGCCAGGAAGACTATAATATGAGAAGCATCTTAACAGCAAAAGCATGCATGGCATGAAATGCATTATGCTGCAGCTTTTTTGCTTGTTGACTTTAGTAACATTCAACTGAATCTGTTACATAATGGTACAAAAGGTGTTTGCCAGGGCAGTGTAGGGGAGGCTACTATTAAAGAGTAACAGTGTCACAGCTACATGTTGTGAAAGAGCCTGTCACTAGGGAAAGCAGGATGACAACATGGCATGAGGTTTGTTTTCCTGTATAAGATACACTAGCTTGCATTACACTCATGAGAAATTGGTTATTATGGAGGAAGTAATTTTACCACAATAATATAAGGCGCAAAACGTGAGGGCGCAAGTGAGCCGGTGCAAGTTCATAATTGTAGAATTACCGGAGACCGCAGTCTCGGGCAATCCTACAATTATGAATATAAGGCAGTTACTTTACGAGATAATAGTCAGTGAATCGACGCTTTAGTATTTTTTCCCCAGTTTAATTATGAATGCATTTAAAAGGTGTTTCTACTAATATGTCTGGAAAGCATTATTTAGTGTCTAGTAACACACAAATACTAAATTGTGCTAGTGGAATTGTTCTTTTTTTTTTTTTTCTAAGAAAGTTAAGGATAGTGGGTAGACCTTGAGGCAGCTTGCTTTGTAGGTCTATTTACAAATCTTCAGTCAGAGCCAATCAGAGCTCGGCGTTCTGACGTCAACGCAACCCCCACGAAAGAAGCAGACAAACTTGCGCTCCTGCTGTTTTACATTTTAATTTGGGGCGGTGGTTTCAACACCTATGCACTTGTGCAATGAGTGCAATTATGGAAAAAGATTGTGGCTGCAGTTCGAATGCAAGGGTATTAAAGGGGCACTGACACCCCAAAGGTCGTATTTATTTTTATTGTCTAAAACGATGTAAGTTGCAGTCATAGACACGCAAAAAAAACCGCACCGCGAAAAAAAATTTTCCCGGGCCCGCGCGTGCCTTTTTATTTTTGGCGTTTGATTTTCCCGCCTCTCGCCTCCTCGCTTCTTTTGATCGGTGACGTCAAGAATCAGGAAATTTAGAAGCTTTGTAGGCGACATCTCTATAACATTTAATTACGGCAATCCTAAAACATGTTTTTTAACGCAATTGCGAACGCACTACGGCCCTTCTTTTTGAAATACCAAAAATCGGGAGTTCGTTGTGGTGCCGTCTCCTGGATTGGTATCCTCCAACGGAAAACAGGCGACACCGCTCAAAACCGGTCCGCCGCAACGAGCCGGCGCTCGCTCCTTTCCTCCTCGCTTTGGGTCGCCATGGCAACAGCAGGGAGTGGAGAAAAAAAAGTGGACTCTCAGGTCTCACCAATTTTTGACGTCAAGGCACCGGCGCCGATCGCGCGGGAACTTCGAATTCGGCATTTGGAAATTGTTTTTTTACTTCACGAATACTGAATTCCCAAATTTCAAATTTTGAGGGTAATGTCCCGGCATCGTTTTCGATCGTTTCGGATAATAAAAAAAAATATGATTTTGATGTGTCAGTGCCCCTTTAAGTATGTGGATGTGGGTCGAATAAAGAGAATGACTTCACTATTCATGGAGGGCTGTAGTGATAGGCCACCAAAAAGTAGCTACTGTGGTTACCACTGTTGTGTTTCCAGTAGCTAGTTATTGCCAGTGCTAGTATGCTTAGCTTTTTACATGGAATGCAGCTTTTGCCATTCTCAGTCATTTCTTGCTCCAAGTATGCGCAGCGAGTTCTCTCCAGTTCTATTGAGACGTGAAGCCTCTATGCTGATGAGGCAACTGCACATAATATCTAAAGGTTGCTGAATTTTTAAGATTATTGAGTGTGAAATGAGGGCAATAATATTTGCCCAATACCCTTGCTTTACAGCAATAGATTATATCACTTTCCTGCTGCAACAGAAGAAAAAGCATGAAGAAGAGCTCAACGCACTTCGAAAGGAAGTTGTTGCCCTTCAAATTATGAAAGCGTAGGTCATTGCTTTTTTAGTATCCTTGTAATTTGCTGTTATATCTTGGTGTATTTGTTCAGCATATTTTTTTCTTTACTGTTTACAGGAATTATGAGCAGATTGTCTTGGTACACCAAAGCCAGCCAGGTCAGAATAATAACCAGATCAGTGATGAAGTCAAGTTTCAAGTGGTATGTCATGCCTCAGCATGTAATTTGTTTTAAATCATTCATGTAGGTTTAGGAGGGCCTGAATTTTAATGTTTACATACTAGTAGTCAGATACACTTTGAATAAAACGTTTAGTGGTGATTGTGCAGGTAGGGCAACATGCACTGTTTGTAACAGTACCCGAGTCTGTCGCATGAGTACAGAATCTGTTGTGCAACTTGGGCATTCTTCACAACTATGCTCTCTTTGACTTGGTGGTACACATTGTAAATGCCTGAAGAGTGTTAACAATACTAAATCATTAACTGGGGAAGTATGATTGGTAACTGCCCCCTACTGCATTTTTGCAACTACATATGACTTTTAAAGTGCAGCTCTTAGGCACCCGTTTACGGCTTGAGCTGCGTCGCCGTTGCTGTCACCGTAACATTTCGGCGTAACGCTTTTTTGTGACTCGTCGCCGTAGTTGTAACACTTTTTTGTTACTCATTGGCGTTATCGTAACGCGTCTGCGTCGGCATAGTCGTAACGCGTCGGCATAACGCATTTTCATGATGCGTCGGCGGACCCGTAACGCATCGGCATCGGCGTAACTGCGCGGTGTATTATGGCAAAGTTGCCATAATGCACTGCGGTGAAGTGCGCTTTGCATTATGGAACGTTTCCCATAATGCACCGTGCGGGAGGGGGGAGGAGGAAGAGAAGAGGGGGAGGAGGCAAAAAGCAGGGGAGAAGTAGATGAGGAGGGAGGAGGAGAGGCATACCGTCCCCTCCGTACCCTCCCCTCCTCCTGCTCAAGAGCTGCGCTCTAATTTGGCATTACAGGGAGTTGTAAACATCTTTCATTTTTTCTACTTCAATTTATTGAGACTCAGCATCAGCAATCATTTGGATATGACTTATAAATATTGTAGCTTTCATAGGTATTTCAGGATGCAGATCCTTAACATAAAACAGTATGAACAGATCCTGTGAATTGCGATTGGGCACGTCACCGTAGCGGATGCTGTACTGTTCATGAGTTTGAATTGTAGTTCCTGCTGAGTTTCTACACTTCCACGGTATTGTTCATAGTGTTGTAACCTAAGAGCCAAGCAAACTTCACAATATTGCTTGAGTAGAAAATAAGAGGATAAATCAGCTAAGAAGAAAAGTGGTCAGTCAGTCACCAGCTCCTCACCCAAGGAGAGCCAAAATGTTCATGAGTGTCAAATATTTATCTAGCTATGTAGTTCTTATCATACTATCATATTCACTCGCATAATTAACACTTCCCAAAAAATTGATGCAAACATGGAGGGTGCATTTACTATACATGTAATATTTTATGCATTTACACATTTTGCTTAAATGTAATTTTAGATGCGAGTTTGATGGAAGTAGTATTATGATGAAGGTGCCCCATATTAGCCCCGCTCTACAGATGACAAGCCTCTCTTGGGCACCTTTAGCATTCTTTCTACTTAAGAAAAATCCCTCTATGATACTCAACAGTTTCCACACCAGCGGCACTTGACACAGAAAGTGACGCGACCGTTCCCAAGTCTAACCGCTTCGACACACCACGGTGTGTATTTTTTTACATCAATGCTGTTGATGGTCGAAACATCTCCGGGGTCCGGGCAATTCTTCTACCCTTGCATTGTTGCCCATGCGCACCATACAGACCGCTCCATTTTTTCATTTCATGACTTTCCACTTTCGTAGCAGCTATAGCATGTGCTGCCTTGCTTGGCTTGGCTTGTCCACCAGCTGGGTCAGGTGCAGTCCCATGCTCGCGGAACCAGAATTGGGGGTGTGTTCATTATACGTAGTGGAAAGAAATTCAAAATTTTACTGTCTGTTGATGAGGATAAGCTCATTATGCTCCCTAGTTGCTGTTAAACAAATATGAGAATATCTTTAATAAGGTAGTTCCTTAACTTGCTAAACTTTACTAACTTCGAAGCCTTGTCACGCACTCCTCGTGCCGTATGTTTCCAGACTGCCTACAAGGGCCTGATCCCAGATGAGTGACAAACAAGCACCGATTGCGGACATGTCAAACACTCATTGTTAACAACATTTTTTATGCTCAAGCATCACCAAATGGGCACAAAAGAAAATATTGAACAGGTGGTACTGCGGAAAATCACTCGAGTAACGAGAAAGAGCATATTTTGTTTCGTTGTCGGACAAGATAAAATTGCATCTTCACTGAAAGAGTTCCGAGGAATAATTGTTATCACATCTTTACGATGTATAGTCCTAGGATGCCTTGCGGCGACTTTTAACTTTGTTAATCCGTGTTTCTCCTTTCCCCGCTCTCTCCTCACGGATGAATCTGCCAACAGTCCAGCTTTTGCTCTCTGTCCTCGGTGCTCTCGCGTAACGATAACGAAACGGCACACCAATAGACAAAAGACAAGTGAAAGGAATGCACAGAATGAGCACTGCCCGACAACTAAAAGTTAGTCCAAAAACGTTAGTCTTCAGCTCGTCTTTCAATAAGGTCAGGAGCAAGTTGCCCGTCTTCAGTTTCAGGCAATTGGCGATTCCCTGTTCACCTCGTTCAACTCCTCCATATCCGTGGCCAACTTTGCCGAGCTGTCCGGGGGCGTGTTCAGCTGGCTTGAGGAGTACTGCAAGCCCCAGACACTCAAGGACATGGTGCTGCAGATCTTGTCTCAGCTGAACCAGACATTTGGATCACGTCACTCCTAGCTGGGCGCGCGGGAAAAGCCGCCACGGTCACCGAAGGGACAAGAACGATGGGGTGTCTCCTTCATATGCCCGGCCTCTGGCGTGTGGCCATTGCCCTTTGCCGCGCTTTGGCTGCGCGTACACGCTCTGTGCTCACGAGGTGCCTAAGCGTCATCAAAGGTGGGACGCTCACGCTGGAGGCACTCGTGGACCTCCCTGCCATTTCTACACTGTCCATGACTATGTAGAGTGCAAGTTCATCCGCTTCTTGCACAGGGTTTGCGACAATGTCAGAAAGCCAAAATAGGTAGATTCTGAGGCATTTAGCATTAGAGGTCTACCCACTATCCTTTCTATCAGTTTTCAGCGCTTAGCGTCGTTTTGACGTCACCGCAACCCCTGCACAAGAAGCAGATGACTTGCTCTCTGCGTAGCACCTTGTGTATATTAGTGTGTAAGGCGAGATGCAAAAAGAAGCACCGAAAGAATGTTAAAGTATACTTTTGTACTTTTATTTTTTCTTTGTCCAGCCTCGCTTTATACGGTTATTTTTTATTTTTGTTTCTCCCATTTCTTTTATCTAGTTTTATGTGTTGGTCGTCTCAACTTGGTGACGACAGAGTTTAAGCAATGTTTATGGTTGTTATACCAGTATATGTGCAGCTTGAAGCGTTAGGTTATTAGTGCCCCTAAGTGGACTTCCTGTACATAAGGCAGAAGATTATGATCAAGCATGTCATTGATGTCTGTTCCAGTTCTGAAGTCAGGTTGAGTTGATTCAGACATCTCATAGTGTTTCTAGTTAGTTACCTTACACTGTACAAATTTAGCTAGTTCTTATAATAAGGAACTGTCAAAAGTTATGTTTCTATATACTTACAGAATTGAGTGACTTATGGTAAACAGATTTCTTCTGTTCTCGGATACGAGTATACCATGTTCTGTAAAAGCATGCTAAAAGATTATCTTATTACCTGAACAATGAGTAGGTTAACCAGTAGTATACATTTCTGGCAGTCATTGCATGAATACCCACATGTGCTCCATGTTTACATAATGCTTGCAGAGTCCTTGATTTCCCTCTTAAAAAAACAAATTGTGAATAAACTGTTAGTACAAATGTTTGCTGCAAACATAACATAATTCCTTGACCTTCATCAGCCAAGCGAATATAACCAAATTTCTTACATATTCAGTACCTGAAACCACAGTCAGCATGGCCTTGTCCCAGTCCTTCTGTACGTTGTACGTGAAAAGTCTGACAATAAAAAAAAAGAAAAAGAAGGAAACCTTACTTTGACTGTAAGATACTGTGGAAGCGCCCACTTCGTTCAAGCGCTTACTATTAACTTGTTCCAAACTTGGGAATTCTGTAAATTATACGTTAAGCGCTTGATTTGTCCAGTTAAGTGCCCATGTCTAGATTAATCCAGTTTTCACTAAGAGTGGAGTGGGTGCTCCCCCAGTATTTCACGGTAGGTACAACATAGTAATTCTTGAAGTAGGACAAGACTGAATCAAAGAAAGCTTGAATGTGTACAAACACAGACACACATAGTAAATGTGCGAATCACTGGCATTTACTATGCTCGTTTGATTTTGCCAATGATGGAACATGCAGAGACAAATATTACAAACACTATGATGTTGCACTTTTTATGCTTTTTGATTGGTTCCATTGGCTCGTAGCATCGGCTGCCTTCGAACTGCAAACCTTCACTTAGCCTGAACTTCAACAGACTTAGTAAAGGATCAGGTCCAACTTTGGCGACATTCAGTAATGAGTTCAAATAATAGTGGGAGAATTGCAGGAAGGGTAAGGGCTGTGCAACTCGGGTGCCCACATGGAGTGCTGGATTTGACTGGTTCAGCTCATTTCAACTCTGGTGGACAAGAGGGAGGGGTTTGGATGCACCCAAAGTAAGGAACATTGCTCAAGTTCAAGTGTACTGTGAATGTCCCATTAAGGGGCACCAACATGCCAATTTCAATGCTATTGGCCACTATTCAAGTTTAATGAGATTTTGCATTTTCCTGACCTACTAGGATATATCGGTAGTCATGAATGTTATGGCTTGGATGAGCCTTGTGTTTAGTAAACACAGCTGTCATTGAAGCGGGTGCTGTTGCAGTAGGTTCTCATTAAACAAAGCACACTTATTTACACTATTAAAATACCTGCACATCTATTGGGGAGGAGGACTGACCGTGACGCCCCAAGCGGTTAACTTCAGAGCTACACGGATAGGGACAACAAATACAATGACTCAGTGCTCGGCCGACATAACCGAACGTGGCGTCAGCGTTCGGCTGGAGTTCGTGTTCTCCGGTGAGGTGGAGGAGGGGCTCTTTTGTTACCACCCCGGCTTGCATGAACAATGCAGCATGCACGGTGCCAGCTCAGCACAATAGCCTAAGTGGGTTAAGCTCGCATTCTCTGACGGCTGCTTTCGGGATAGATCCGGCACTTAACGTCACTTCATCGATTGTTAGTATTTCTTACATTACACTTTGAAGATGGGATGGACATGCCCATAAGGCCTGTCGGCATGTGCACAGGCCTTGTTTTGAGTAAACGCCGAAGCATGGGGAAACAAACGGGTCAAAGCGCCCCCTATGATCTCCTGCCCAATACTCTTCTGGTGGGTTCACCGTGGGCCTATCGCCAGGATTTCTGGAGAGAACCCAGCAAACGACGAGCCCCAAAAGACTTGCTCGAAAATGCATCTTACGGAGGGACTACTGTTAGACCTGTTGCAATGCGCACAACGTTACGGCGTCGGGGGATTTTGGGAACCCTCGGTACAGATCACGCGATTTCTCGTTGCGCGTGAGTCGCAATGACTACTGCCATCAGCCATCACAGTCATCTGCCGGAACGTCGTGCATCGTTGGCGGCCAGGCAGCATGCCGTAACTGTGGCAGTCTAAACGCATCGCAACAGGTGAAGCTATTCACTCTTTTGAATACATTATTCGTCGTAACTTACCTTCATGTTTTGCAGTGTCACCGAATCTACTTATTTTGCACCGCAACCGTGGCAGGCAAAACGACGGCATGTTAAAATTTAAAAAAAAAAATGTTCTAGAGAGTTTTTAATTAAAAAGAACGAGAATCGTTTTTTTTCCCGGGGCATTTGGTGGATTGGCGACGTATTTGGAAGTTATGCCAATTGTCAAAAGTCGCGGCTTTGATAGCACCCTATGCTTTACCCACGAGTAATGTCATTTTACATGAATTTTTCAGACTAGCTAGTGTGTTTTCATTGATTTTGACTTTTTTATAACCTGGTGATTAAACGCTGTAATTTTCACCAGTTATGATTGCGAACTTTGGATTGCCATACTTGTTTGCACGTTTTAAATGAGATCATAAGCTTCAAATTATATTGCAGCTTGAAAAACTACGTGTTAAAGTATCTTTACACTGCATTATTATTCATGTAATGCTACAAGCACAAAAATATGCCGTTAACTGTAATTGTCTTTGTAAAAAGGTATTTGCTTTGTTTTCTTAGCATATGAAAAACTTCGACATCGTTATCGAGATAGACATGAACTCTGCGTCATGCGTTGCGTTGAAACTCGCACTTGTGCCGTCTGACTCGGTTTCTATTTTTGACTTTTTGTAATGAGAAGCATTACTTAAATCATACGTTTTGTAAACATTTTATAAACTTGTCACCCGTAGTTATGTCTGGTAAAATTTGGATTGAACATGTTATTCTTGTGTCGAGAATTAGGATAAAGCAATTAATCATCTAAGTGTCCAAAAACCCTGTTAAAGGGACCGCAGTTCATTGTTTTAAATGACAAGTATCCGAGTGAGAAAAGCCAGCAAGAACACAAAAATAGCAGTGATTTTTTAACAACTACAATATTCTATGTTACCCCTAAGGTGTATAAAAAAGCCTGTCCTTAAGAGGGCGGTGCAACAATTTTTGTTCTTTGCGCGAATATCCCTTAGAACGAATCTGACATTTAAGGCCGGTTCACGCATACAGCGGAGCGCTAAGTTAGCGCTACGTGAGCGCTCCAAGGAGCGCTCATGTGGCGCTTCCTGGCGCGTGATGTAGCGCTCTGTTAGCGTTTCAGAAGCGTTTTGTTAGCGCTCTGTTAGCGCTACAGCGCTCTGTTAGCGCTCTCACGCCCCTTGTGTGTGCTTGCTGCTGCGGAATAGCGCGTGCACGGCGATTCCTTGGTTGTTGTTTTTCCTTTGGCATTGAAAGAAGAGGAAGTAAAATAGCCGCTCTCTAAGCATAGGGTCGGGCAGGCGACCCAGAGTCATGGACTCTGGGCGACTAATTGATTGGGTACGACCTCAGCTTTCCATTCGATATGTGTGACGCTGGTTTTAAGGACAAGCAGGTAAAAATAATTGCCTTCGAAAGAGCTCTGTCTCGGTCCCTCAGCCTATAGGAACAAGGTTCGCCGAGTACCCGTTGGTATCTCGGTGGCGACAGATTTCGCGCACCCAGAAGGCTCTTCTGGGAGTTAAGCCGTCCACACAGATATGCACTAATCGAGTATGTAAGCGCATTGTCGCATTTCTATTTCAGCATCCCACATGTCCGCCATGGTGCTGCTGATGCACACCCAACCACAGGAACCGAAACCGCAGTGCACCTGCTAATCCGCAGCACCGCGGTACAAGAAGCGCTTATGACGCGCTAACACGGTGCTACTGAAGCGCTAACAAAGCGCTACTGGAGCGCTAACAAAGCGCTACTGGAGCGCTAACAAGGCGCTACTGGAGCGCTAACAAGGCGCTACCAAAGCGCTAACCACGCGCTATATGAGAACGTAGTCACGCGCTAGAAGCGCCACATAAGCGCTCCTTGGAGCGCTCACGTAGCGCTAACTTAGCGCTCCGCTGTATGTGTGAACAGGCCTTTAGGACCAATGAAACACGCGCTCGTTTTTCTCCCCATGCAATAAAACATCGCAGTAAAAATGAAAGAAAAACGAGCTGCGTTTACCCCCTCAACTCGCAACCAGAACATCGTAACCACGCTCTGAGGATGGCAAAGCACAATACATGCGCCGAGTTCCATACATTGTAAGTCTTGATTACCACGAGCCAAAATCAAGTGCTCCTACAGTTCGGGTAGAATTAATCTATGAACCGTATTCAAATACCGTCACTGGGGGATATTGCGACTCCTACGCTACGTCATCAAGTTTTGCGAAAAAGCAACAAAGGTTTCTTGGTCAATGGTGTTGCGTGCAGGTATACTTGAGTCTCACTAGTGGCAATAAGCTCACGTAAAGTGAAAACCATTCTCACCGCCCCATTCAATGAACACTGAACTCCAAAATATTTTGAAGTGCCTGGATCGGACTCGTGTGTCATAAAAATAAAGCTTCAGGAAACAACTTTTTAGAGCGCAGCTCTTAAGCATGGAACTCGTAAGCGATCAAACTAATCAAACTGGGCGCCGCGCGCCGTTCGCCGCTAGGTGCCTCACAGGCGCCCAGCCCGCCCAGCTCGACCAGAGTAAGGGTGTCGCGAACCGGCCGCGGTTCGAGTTCGACCAGGTTCGACTTTTTCGAACTTTTAGTGAAAAGTTCGGCGAACCTTGTATTGAGGTTCGACTCGTGTGCGTATGCGCGGCAGGCAGGCCAGTTGGCTTCGGATTGGATGGTGATGGCTAAGGGATGAATCAAGGGCAGCGCTGATTGGCTCTTTCATTTAATTCAGTACAAAAAAAAATAAGTTATTAACGCCTTCAGTGATAAGAATTGATTTCTTTTCATTGCAAATGTTCATAAAATAAAATAACCCATTGCATACAAAAAAAGATTCTCCAACCCTAGACATGCTTGCTTCAAGGTCTGGCTACAGTGTCCACAAAGTCGAACCGGTCGAATTTGGTGAAAAGTTCGAAGGTTCGTCGAACCGGTTCGACCCAGTCGAACCCCGAAAGTTCGACCCAAAAATCTGGTTCGACAAAAGTTCGCGACACCCCTAGACCAGAGCCTTGTATGTAGAGGGTTTGGTCATTCGTTGGGAAGAATAAGAGACAAATGAGGAGGCGCCATTGTCCGAAAGCGGGCTGGGCCTGTTCCAGGGCGTCTTCAGAAATTTAAATGTGGTCAACCAGAAGCCGGAAATAATACCCTGGCGGTGGCCGCGGGAAACAAACTTGATAAGTGCATCGGTGTAACTCTTGGTGCCTGAAAATATGGTGCACGTGATGTTTCAATCACAGTCATCCAAAATCACGGTGGAAGAGTGCGACTAGCGGAATGGTCGGCATAATCCGTACGCCAGGCGCCGAGGATCGCCCCCCCCCCCCCCCCCCCCCCCCCTTTAGTTTTCAGAGTGAGGGAACAAGGCATGTGTCTATTGGAATTTTCGCTAGGCATACAGTGACAATGCTCCATTTCCGAATTAGCATATGAAAGGCTAATCACAGCCCTGCCAGTCTTATTTGTTGCCTTTTTTGGTGACATGTGGTGATACATTTATGGGGCGAAAACCAATGAGCGGCCAATTGCCGCTCGTTGGTTTTCGCCCCATAAATCCCATCAACCCAACGTGCACAGAGGTGTCTGTCGTCAATCGCCGCTCATTAATTTTCGCCCCATAAATTCCATCAACCTAACACGCACATGTCTGTCGCCAAGTGCCGCTCATTGGTTTTTGCCCCATAAATCGCATCAACCCAACGTACACAGGGGTGTCTGTCGCCAATTACCGCTTATTGGTTTTCGCCCCATAAATACCATCAACCCACTGTGTGCAAGAGCACCTGTTGCCAATTGCCACTCATTGGTTTTTGCCCCATAAATACCCTCAACGCAATGTGGACTGTGGTACCTGTTGCCAATTGCCGCTCGTTGGTTTTAGTTTCAAAAATACCATCAGCTTAAATTGCCTAAAGGATTACCAATTGGTGCACATAGGTTTTTGTTCCATAAGTTCATATTGCTCAATGTGCCTGGACCTACAGTTGCACATTGGTTCAGTGTGAATTTTGGCCTCATTTCAGTTGATCCATTTCCAGCAGGGTCCGTAACCGCTTCGCGAGCGCGGATCCGCTTCCAGTGTGAATGCGCCATACGACTTTCGGAGGTTATGTTGCTCTGAAACCCGGGCGCCATGTAGCCAGAGCGCCCTTTGGCGATATCTGTCAGACTCGCGTGATCCACGTGGAAGAATGTCTCTAAGACTTTCAGCAATTATGTTGCTCTAAAACCTGGCCTTGCCTCAAAAGAGTGGTCCACACCGTTGTGAGCCCTTGATCAAGCCGTATCGAGTGCAAGACATGTTTTTCTAGCCTTGGTAGGCTAGCTAGCTGAAATATTTGGCGAAGCTAGCAGGTTTGAGCGTGTGAGTTGCGGCCCCTTTCGTCTTCCTCCTTGGGGAGCAAGATGGTGGCTATTTTACGCGAAAACTTGCATCTTCCCCGCTCGCAGACGCGCATACATGGCGGTTTCCTTCTATCCGCCCCTTCGAAGTCCCCGTATCAATTTACCTCGACTTCAAAAAACGGGCCAGCTGCAGACTGTTATCTGTTTTTGGCCACTTATAGTCAACGGACTCTTCCGGTAACTGTAAAACCGGGTATTGTAGGGAACTTCTGTTTTAGCCGCCTGGATTGAGAACTCGGCGTTTTTCCCAGAACTTCTCCTTCCGGTGTCGAAGCGGGTCACTCTGGCATGTGTCCTGTGTCCGTTCGTTGGGTGGGTCCGCTTCCCAATGGAGCGCCTTCTTGTCACCGTTGTCAAACTGGCCACCTTTTTTGTGGTTTTGTTTGTCGTTTGCTCCTGCCCGTTTCTGCCGCCTTTGGGGCTCGGCAGGCGAGCGTCGGTTGCGCGTGCCCCCTCGTTTGGAGGCTGCGGCGCCCTTCCCTTTCGGGAGGGCTGCGGCCGGTTCTGGGCGTGTTGTCTGCTGGCATTACGACTTCGCAGATCTGCTCTGAGGTCGTCCACCCCCATTCACCAACCCACTGCGGCCGAGATGGCGCCGAGCCCCCTGGGCGGCCTGTCTGGGACTTCCCCAGCTGGTCTCCGCTGATGGGCGGTGGCCGTTGACGTTTTTGGTGCTGCCACCTTGGCGACCTCGTGACCGCCCCCCACTGCAGCCAGCTCGTACCGCGACACCTCGGTCCAGCTGCATCAACACGGTGCCCGTGCCTGTGGTGCTCTGCGGGGCTGTGACGGCGACTGTCAAGTGCTTGGGACTTGAACTTTCTCTTTCTTCGGCCTGGTGCGTGAGCTGTTGATGGCGGACACTGTGAAGGTGCACGCTGGGTGTCACGTGTATTTGTTGGGCGTGCGCGGAGAGATCATAGTTATATTTTATTTTATGAGAGCAGGTGGGCCTGCTTTATTCTTTCTTGAGACCCACCTACCGTTTTAGGCAGGGGGATGTGGGGATTCCTGTGATCTCCCTTCCCCGATGGCTGTGATAATAGCCGCGGGTCGGAAAGCTCGGCCTCCTTCGCCGTGAGCTCCGACCTGTTCGTGAAGCGGAGGGTACCCTGTCTTGGACGGCTCTCCCCTCACTGTCTCTCGGGGAGACCTCTTTCCGTTCCCCCTTGTTTTCCCGCTTTCGGGAAAGGGGACTCGTCCGGTGACCGCGAAAAAGATAGGACGTGTGTCGGCGACTTCTCCGACGCTTCCCCCATCTTGGCTCTCCAGAACCCCACGTCTGGCAGGTAAGGACCTTTTCTTACCATGCCGGCGCGGGGGGCGTTTTGGATGGGGACATTGTAGTTCTCTTAGAAGAGCGTTCTAATAAATGCTCTTGGACTCTGTCCTTACTCTGGTACGTGTGTCTTCTCTTCCGCTATATTCGAGAGAGTGAGAGAAGGTAGTTGATCATTAGCACCGACGGAGGTAATTTATCGAATCGACCCGCAGTAATATAGCCCTAAACGTCATCTATATTGCCGCGGAGATGTCGGAACCGTGCTACTAGGTCTGACGTCTCTTTTGAGACCGTCGCCGCTGATGAAATAACCCTTTAGTTATTCTATCGGTACCTTTGTTAGAAGCTAGCAAACCCCACACGTTATTCTGGGATCGAAATCACCCGCCTGACGACAGCCGCGTGAGCAATCAATGCCTCGGTGGACACTCGGCTGCAACCACTGCGGTGCCGAGAATAGCCGAACTCTAACAATGCCTTGAGCTCAGCACGCGTTTTCTACTTTGCCGACGGCCCCCGGCGCGTGGCTATGATTAACGTTGATGGCATACGATAGGCACCCGGCCACGTGGCCGCTTGTTCTGACTCCGAGCTGTGGGAATTAGTGATGCGCTCATATAAATCTCGATTTTTTTTTTTCTTCTTTTTTTTGTCGACTGCCGTTGCATAGAGGGGAAAACTAAGGCAAATTTATTCAGTTATTAACGTTATGGAATGATTTTATTTAGTATTTAGCAAAAGTAGAAAAATGGTTTCATGGCTCCTTTAATAGCGATAACCCCTGTGGGGCGAACACGCAAAACATGACTCTATGAAACAGGGGGGCTATGTTGCGCTTTTTGCACTCCCAGGGGGGCTATGTTGCGCTTATTGCACTCCTAGGAGACTAGGGAGAGGGAAGTGACGTCAACGACACGGCAAACGCAGATTGGGTGTTGATTTCGTTTTCTTCTGTCAACATCCAATCTGCATTTGCTGTGTCGTTGACGTCACTTCCCTCTTCCAAGTCTCCTGGGAGTGCAAAAAGCGCAACATAGCCCCCCAGGAGACTTGGAAGAGGGAAGTGACGTCAACGACTATAGCAAATGCAGATTGGATGTTGACAGAAGAAAACGAAATCAACATCCAATCTGCATTTGCTGCGTTGTTGACGTCACTTCCCTCTCCCTAGTCTCCTGGGAGTGCAAAAAGCACAACATAGCCCCCCAGGTGACGCGAACGAGTGATGCGTCGCCATTTGCTTGCAAGGGCCGGCCGCACTTTCCCGACGTTGACTCGTCGACGGTGACGGTGAATAGGAGGTAATTGGTAAGCACAAGGCCAAGCGTTACCGATACAAGTAGACGACCTCCGATAAATGACCTTTATTTAAAACGGCTAAGAGAAAAAACAAAATGAAGGACGACCCAGAATTTTCTTCCGAGGCCTCTCCAGATGGCGGCTCTAATTCTGGAGTTGAAAGGGGTGTGGTTGAGAAGCATAAGGCCAAACTTTACGAGCAGAACACGAATGAGAATAGAGAAAACTTCCGATCGACGACCTTAAACACCAGCGAAGAGACAAGAACAGTGAAGAACGACCCAAAACTTGCCTTCGAAGCCTCTCAAGATGGCGACTCTAATTTTGGAAAGGAAACGAAGACAGATGCTAAAAACAAGGCCAATCTTTACCAACACCAGCAGAAGACGAGAGACAGTAGCGGAGGCAAAGACTTCCGATCGACGACCTTGAACAGCGGCGAAAAGAAGAGGAGAATGAAGGACGACGCAGAAATTTCCTCTGACGCCTCTCCAGATGGTAACTCTGGAGATGATAGGAGGGCAGTTGGTAAACACAAGGCCGAACTTTACCAGTACGAAGCGAAGACGTATGACGATGGCAAAAACGTCCGATCGACGCCTTCTAACAGGAATGAAGTCAGCTCATCAGTTCCGTCGCATCCTTCTGGCGCCGCTACTGTATCCTCCGCGTCTAAGAAGCCCTCGACTGAAGATACAAGTAGGTCTGAGTCTTTCATCAAGTCCCTCGTGAGAGCATCTATTCAGCTTAGGTGAGAATAGTCATATTTGCCTCCCATAGCATCATTGCAGAGAATGGCGGCCATAGCTGAGTGCTATAAGCGCTCAGTGCGTGCTGACGGCGAGCTTCCACGGTGCTTTTGCGACGTGCATTCCACACCATAAAGATTAATGTTCTTGGGAACCAGTTAGTGTGAGCTCGTTCTGAACATGCACAATGGACAGTGCACTCAAATATGGCATCCTGTGGATACCCCCTACAAACCACTGCATGGACGCCACATTTGGGTTCGCTGCTCAGAGCGCATGTTCAGCACGAGCTGACATTAATAAGTTGCTTAGAACTGCAATCTTTATGGTGTGAAATGCATGTTGGAAATGGACTGTGGAAGCTCACCATCAGGAGTCGCGCACACAGCTATGGCCGCCAGTGAAATATCACTGATCTCTATTGTAGTAGGCTGGATCGCGGACCGCGGCTTCGGCAGCTGGTGCCGAGTGTCGCCACCGACGGCCATTGATTGACCCCATCGAATGCATGGGACTCTATGGGAAAAACGAGAAAAAGTACCGTTTCCCCGATTTCTAAGCTGTTGTCGGCACTAAAGCTTTTTAGCTGCTTTTCGATAAGCCCGTCAAATAGCTTGCGTGCAAGCAATAAAACTGACCGCCCTCGCAGTTCTTATAAATACATATTTTGTGGTCGAGAGTGACTCCGCTGGGTAAAAAATGTAGTGCACCTCAATGAGGCGAGAGTTACCTAGAGTAACCGCAGAGTCGGTGGCGGTTTCGGTGAGTTGGGTTTAGCAGACGACAAGCTCGAAGGCTTTGCTACGCGGAATTAGTTCACTGCCGGAAAGCCGCTCTCGAGATGGAACTTCTTCGTCATTTATCAACTTCTGGGCTTCCCCGAGGACGGTTTCATTGAGAGCAAGTTTCTTTGTTTACTCCACTACGAAAGCAAAAAGCGTGCTAGCTCAGCCGTAGGTGCTCCGGTACGTTTGATTTTTTTCAATCGGCGTTCGAACGTTTGACAAGTACCGATTCGATCTTCAAACACCCGACATAAGGATCGCACCACACCATAAAATACCCGCCTCCGAGCACAGCGCACATATACAATATTCCCACTTTAGTGTGTTTCTCCCATAGACTTAGCAATGGCCGCCGGTGGCGACACCGACGGGCTCCCGTTCCACGATCCAGCCTACTACAGCAGAGATCACTGGGGAGTATTCCAAGGACGTTTATCGCACGAGCCCGTAAGATGCGTTTAACCCCATACTGCCTAGCGCACCCGTTCCGAGGCCGTGGGCGCACCGGCGGTTCGTCATGCTTTCTAATCTGCTCCGGCGTGTGCTTCACGAGGCTAGCTTTCGATGCGGTCGGCGTCCGCCGTGGCGTCCACGATGCAAGTGCTTTGCAGCGTGAGTGTTTATACTTAGTTCCACATTATGTGCGAGCGAAGTCAGAACTGGAAGCGCGAGCCTGTTGTTCTGTGT